>NC_089229.1:83561572-84180857 GCF_963924675.1 Phocoena phocoena
ACGCAGCTGCCATCAAATGTCTCTCCTAATGCCTCACCCAGCCTTCTCTGAAGAATCTTCTACATTTGCCATCCCCTTTTTCTTGCCTGTCATTCAGTGCTCAACCTTTCGGAATATGCTCAACCTTTCAGAATATCCATTCTAGTGGATCTGTTGTTGTTAGATTCATCACCATCTTCTACTAAACTATTCCAGAAGATATTATTTTTGTCTCTAAAATACTCTTTCTGCTACACTTTTCGCTATTAGGCACTACCTCAACCTTGATATTCCATTGGCTTTTGTGATACTGTACTCAAGATTTTCTTTATTCTTATCTTACCTGTCTGCTCTTAAGACTCCTCTTCCTCTGCCCTTTGTTGAATTATTGTTGCGACCCAGATGATTGTAAGCCGTCGTCTCTTTATCCTTCAAACCCTCTTCAGATTATCTAGTTCACTCTCATCAACAAGTGATCCCCCAAACCATAGCTTCAGACTGCAGTATCAGTCTGCTAGTAAGGTATCTCCAGTGGAACATTATTTAGGTACCTCGAACACATGTGTTCAGAACCGTATTCATATCCTTCCATGAAATCTGTCACTACCCCTGTATGTTTTGTTGTTGTTGTTTCATACCAGTGTAAATAGTTATATAAACTAGACACCTGAAAGTTATCATGACTCTGTCCTCTTCTCCTTTTCTTACATATATAGTTTCTCTTTTTTTAGGTACAGAGATTTCTCATATACCCACACATTTATAGCCTCCCCCAACATCAACATGTACCTAGTCTCCACGCTTTGCCTCTCAAATCTTTTCTCCCTGTGCCCACCAGAGTATACCACCTAACCTACTTAAACGGTCCCCAGAGCCTACAGGGGGAATCTCAAGTGTCTTACAGTGAAACACAGACTGATTCAGGCAGACTTTCTAACACTGGTTCTCACTTACATTTTTTGCTGTTCTATACTGCTTGGTGGTTTCCCCCTCACATGGTATTTTTTTCTTGTCCCTGATAATTTGCTCATTTTTTCTCCCATCTGCTTGGAATTCTTTTTTCACACTCCCACCTCTTTGCCTGGCTAACTCCTACTTATCCATTCAGACCCTACACCTGCTGGACCTATCTCTATGAGGCCTGCCTTGACTTCTTCTGGCTGTGTTAGGAGTCTCTCGCTTGTGCTTCCATAGTATCCCATACAAGTGTCTATTGTTGAACTAATGGCAGTGTATTCTAATTATCTATCCATTTGCCCGACCAAACTTAGAGCTTCTGGAGAGCAGGCATTGTATGTGAATTCATCTTTGTATTCCTGGGTACCAAAAAAGTATACATTCTAGTTAGTAAAAATGTTGATTGAATGAATAATAAACAGACCCATGGGACTGGAAGCTAAATTAATAATCTTAAATATCTACTTGATATATTAAATAGTTTCAGGGAACCACTGAAGGGTTTTGAGTAGAATATTTACATAAAATATAAAATATTTAACTATGAATAATTGATAAGTGTTTACTTGTTCTTTTACAAGTGTGATAATGTGATTGTGTTGGATTCATGAAATTTTAGAGGGCAAGATTACATGCACTATCTATGTGGTAGAATTATAAAAAGTGTTAAAACATAATATTCTATCTTAAAGTTTAAAAAGTATAGGAAGTAGCACCTTAAATTTGTTGTGAGTTATTCAAACTTGTGAATAACATGCCCCCATTAAAAAGACCAAAATTTTGTGACAAAAGTATCTTGTTGAAACTTAATTACAAATGTCACACATTTTAAACCTTAATTAGGAGCTTTAAGGGAATTCATCCATTAAGTTAAAGAAAATAAGTGAAGTTAGCAGTGAATAGGATTTGGAAATGGTCAAAACTGGCAAATATGAGAATGAAATACTAACATTATAACAAATTTGTTTTAGAATTTATCCAGGAAACATTATACTGTTTCGATGTGATACGTCCTTTTCTCCCAAAGGTGGGCTAATTTTCAGCATCAAGGAACTGAAAATTACTTAAGATACAGCAGTAATACAGTTGGTGCTCATTATTTGTGCTAGTTATGTCCTATAAAGTTGACATGAACACTGAATTATCAAATACTGGACGATTTTGCTCCTGGAGGAAACACAAAGTTAGGTTCCTGAGAGCCTTTGGTCACACTATTTTCATCAACTGATCGATACATAGCCTTGTTTTATGTGTGTTTCTGTTTAAAGACACCTTATTAATATTTATTATTGATTCTATGTGCATTTTAAACAGCAAAAATCAGCAAAATTTCTTGCTACTTTGCACAGGTCTGTGAGTGACCACAAAAGCTCTAGTACAAGTAAATTTGGGAAGGATACAAGTAAATCTTATTGAGTAGGCAAATTGGCAAATACAGAATCTGCAGATAATGAGGATCAACTGTTTTGAAATGTGTTTTTAGTTGCATAGATGAATTAACCACACATTTTATATATATTTTACTGTTTACTTTATTCTGAATATTACTACAATGCTCTGTAATTTTTCCTATGCTATTCTAAAATAAACACATCATTGGGACTGTGAAATTAGGCTTATTTTTCATTTTAGTTCTTCCTCTCTCTTGAATTCCTCGTCCTCCCCACCCCCAATTTTTCCCAAGTGTTGGAAAAGAGTACTAGATTGTTAGGAGATGTAGTTTCAGTGTTAACTTTGCTCTTACCTAAATGTGGGATCTTGAACAATTTATACGGCCAAGCTAAGTCTCATTTCTTTATCAGCACAATGATTGTGTTATGCCAGATAATCTCTAGGCTCTCTCAGCCTTAAAAGTGTAATTCTACATTTGTGGATCTTGGAAAATTCAGACACTAAAACAAGTTACAGTACTAAAGCAGGGGCTTCCCTGGTGGCGCAGTGGTTGAGAATCCGCCTGCCAGTGCGGGGGACATGGGTTCAAGCCCTGGTCCGTGAAGATCCCACATGCTGCAGAGTAACTAAGCCCATGTGCCACAGCTACTGAGCCTGTGCTGTAGAGCCTGCGTGCCACAACTACTGAGCCCATGTGCCACAACTACTGAAGCCCATGCGTCTAGAGCCTGTGCTCTGCAACAAGAGAAGCCACTGCAATAACAAGCCCATGCACTGCAACGAAGAGTCGTCCCTGCTCAACGCAACTAAAGAAAACCTACGTGCAGCAACAAAGACCTAATTCAGCCAAAACTAAATTAAAAAAAAATTTTTTTTAATAACTAAAGCAAAATGTTTTTTAATAATCATAATAAAATACACAGATTTTTTTAAGCCCCAGAATTTATTGCAATTTATTCTTAAAATACTAAATTTTTTACCTGAAAAATTATTATAAATTATTAGAGTATGAATGAATTACCTGGGTAAAAGCTGTCACACACAAGTAGATAGACTTATGTACATGCAACAACCAGTTAAACAATATAACAAGAACACATTACCTTTACGACAGCAAGAAAAGTATTTTTTAAAAACCTTACAAATAAAATTACCAAGAAAACTACAATAAGTATATCAAACAAAAGAAGATTTGAATAAAAGATATAACCTGTTATTGGCCATCAAGCCATTAGGTTAATGAATTCAAAGAGAAATTCCATGTCCTAAAATTATCGTGGAAAAATAAATGTAAATAAAGCCGGGAAATGTTTGAAAAAAGAAAATAGTAATGATAGAGTACTGTAAAAGCAAAGCTTTTATAATTAAAACATCATGTTATTAGAACATGATAGGCAGGCATATCTGTCCATTATGGAAGTATGTAATAAATTTCCAGTATTTCTGTATTACTTTTCTATTTCTTCATGCGTGCATAATTCTAAGAATCATGGATTTATCATGATGTATATGACCTTTTATCTATACATTAAGAATAGGAGCACAAAGCAGCTGGTATTTCATGCTGCCATTTTTCTTCAGTGAAATTGAATTCCTTCCCGGTCGTTAAAGAACTTCGTTTTCCACAGGCCTTTTGTGGACATTTGGAGGTGGGGCACGAAGAAGTAATTACAGACAGGACTATATAATACATTGTTCTTCTTTATTTATGAATTATCAATTCATATAATAATTTCAGCTGCTGCTGTAAGCTCTAGAGTTACAATAATAAATAAGTTACAGCCTCTTTCCTAAATAAGTTCATAGGTCATAAGGGAGGCTCAACTTATACAAGTAACTATTATTCAACACAGTAAGTATTGTGTTAGCTTTATGAGGTTAAAGAAGTAACAGTTCTTTCTGCCTGAAAATTGGCACCATAAGAAAGAAGTGCTTCACAGGCCAAGACATTATGTGGGTCTCAGAAGCCTTTGAAAAATAAGTAGAATTTCGCCAAGAAGAAAAGAAAAAGAGAAATTACTAAAAACAGAGGAGAAGATACTTTTGAGCCTGTTCAAGCGTGGAAAAACACCTAGTATGCAAGGAACCCTTCATGACCCATTGAGGCAGAAGTACAGAATATCTGAAGGAGGGCAAGATGAACTAGGAACAAACTGTGAAGAATCCTGAATACCATGTGAAGGGATTGGGTCATTATTCTCTAAGTAAAAGCAACCATCAAAAGCTTTTCAGAAGAGGAGCAGGTGAAATACAGATACAAGACTCATTTAGAAGGAACTCTATGAGGAATATAGTTTAATGCCCTGTAATAGGCAGAGTCTCCCTTCAACTACTTATATACCTGAAAGTCCTTTGTAACTCAAGGCAAAATATGAAGAAGACAAAAAGATTTGTTGACAGTGACTTCAGCATTCTTTAAGACAGCTCTTCTCAAACCTGGATGCACATTGGAATCATCAGGGGAACGTTAAAGAATGCTGATGGCTGGGTCCCACCCCTGTTGATTCAGATTTAATTCACCCCTGTTGTCTAGGAAACAGTCTGGGCATTGGGAGTTTTTCAGAGCTTGCCAGGTGATTCTAAAATATAGCTTCAAGTTTAAGAACTACTGCACTAAAATAAGAAGCTATTGTTTCTGCAATTGTAGAAGATATTTTTCCCAAATTTTAAGGTCTCTGAAGTCTGGATGACTCTTACAACCCTTGTATGTGTTTCATTTGAAATTCCTTTCTTCTTCCCTCTAAAGTGCTCTTATTAAATTCATAACCATCTTACACATTGTATAACCAATGGTGTCTTAGAAAGGAGGAGATGTACTATATAAAATATAATAACTTATGATGAAATGTAAAGGATACATAGTAGCTAGTGATGATCCTTAACCAGCGTGGCTAGTTTGTTGTTTCTTGGTTTGCTTGTTATTCTGGTCAGCGTCCTCTTCTTACACAGAACTAGCGCCCATCCTGTTTTGCCTTCAAACATCTCCTCTTGTTTCAGGCCACTTTTTCCTACATACTTGGTCGATATGCACTTTTCTAATTTTTGAGACGTCAGTCAATTGTTTTCCATTGGTGTCTACATAAAGTTTATCTTTTCTCCAGTATGTTCAGAAAATGTGGGCTGTAGTGATATAAGCTTTTTAACCTTCAGTTCTAACCTTAAAACATTCTCTTTTTGTTTTCCTGGTTGTGTTGTTCACTTTTGGTTTCACTCTGGCGGCAGTGATAGGTTTAAAATCCTTTTGGTTAAAAGAAATACTTTGCAATTTGGAGTCATTTCTGAAAACAGATTCCTCATCCTTAGAGTGCTTGTTTCTCTGTTTGCCTGGCTGGCTGGCTGGCTGTCTCTCTGTCTCTCTTTCTCTCCCCTCACCCTTCCTCCTTCTCTCTCTCTCTCATCCCCTCCTCTGCCCCCTCAACACGCGCGCACACGCACACGCGCACACACACACACACACACACACACACACACACACACCAAAATCTCAGAAATACCTCAGAGGTTTACTATGAAAGATGAAACGGTGGAGAAAGTGAAGGTGGACCTTTAAAGTGAGAAATTATGAGAATTATCAGAATCGTGTGTCTAAGAATGTGAATGCCAGTGAGAGAAAGGGAAAACAAGTCCGGAGATATCTCAGAGTTGCCGTTAAGGTTAGCGACTGAATTTTTTGTTTGTTTGTTTGTTTGTACATGTGTTTGTTTTACTTTTAACCATTATCCCCACTGTAATGTAAGCTCCATGGGCATAAGATCTTGTTTGTTTTGTTTACTATTATGTCTGTACTACCTAGCTCATTTTCTTATACACAGTATGTGTTTATGAAATATTTGTTTATTTTCCAAATAACTGACTTAATGTGAGGAAGAAAGAGTAAAGGAGAATAAAGTGTCAGATGTGATCTTTAGCATGATCCTAAATTCTCATTCGTATGTTCTCTGACAAACACTAACCAATAACCATGTCCACCAGAGAAATCTTGCTTAAATATTTGGAAAAAAATCCTAGGTATTTTAGTAAATGACAACCTCTGCATTAGTAACAATGTGACAAGGCTGCAGAAATGACTGCATTAGTTTATATTTCTAGAAATTACTGTTCAATTAAAAGAAAATAGTGATTCCATTGTATTAGATTATTTATTTACTGATATGAACCCTACATCCTGAGAGTGACACCGGAAAATTAAGGTGTATTCTAAAGATGGCAACCAAAAGAGAGGCCGTGTGGTTTGACGAGTGGTTCAATTGCCTCAAAAAGGATAGATGAATTCAAAAGATCCAAGGGACTAGATCATAGACGTAGTTTTGACTCCCCCATTCCATGGCCACAGGCAAGTCAGTTTTCTTTCGGCCTCAGTTACCTCTTCTGTAAAGGATGGGGAAAGTCTTTATTACTCTCTAAGCTTTCTTTCAGCTCTTTTATTCAAGAACTTAAAAAAAAACACCTTAGTATTATGCATGAACATGAGAATTATCTTCAAGTAATGAAGAGCTGTTCATATATAAAATGGTACCAGTTTAATTTTGTCTTAGAAGGTAGAATTAGTCCTAACAGGTGGGATTTACAGAAGGAGATTTTAGTTCAACCTAAGGGATACTTTTCTAATCATTATATTAATGCAGTAAGAAAAGACTTGTAGTGTGAAGCATGGATGCTTCATCACTGTAAAGGATATCATCATGTAGGGAAATTATTCACCGGGTTAGAAAGTGAACTCGATAACACCTTCCAGTTAAAGTATTCAGTATTCTGATTCTCCTGTCTAAAGTAGTCCTAAGACATAGCCTCACATCCAGGGTTCTAGCAGGCTTGTATGCCAGTATATTGAATTGAATAATTTTTTTCTTATATCATAAGGGTGGGAGGATGGGAAGCATGGAGTATCAAAACTTCTTCTCTTTGATTCACTCTAATACGTTCAGCAGGTTCAAGGTCAACTGCCGCCATTAATGATTCCTGTATTCCCTCCCGATCAACGGACACTGGCTGCAGCTGCCCAGCAAGGATTCCTCCTTCCTCCAGGCTTCAGCTATAAGGCTGGATGTAGTAAGTACCACTGATTTTTCACTTGGGTGTGCGTGGAGGGCATGGCTTTAGGCAATTTAATATTCCTGCCACACCAAGAAATGAGATCACCCATATAGCATTTTTATTTTAAAGAGGAAACACACAGAAAGTGTAGAAAAGGATTTATGTTGTATTCAAGAGCTTAGATTATTTCTATGCTTCTGAAGCCAATATTTGCTTTTTATAATTTTGTTTCATAACTTTCATTTCCAGTATATTCTTAAATTATGAATATAATTTTCGGGGTCAATTTATTTTTATGTAGGTAAGACAGGAATATGCATTTTAATAGCTTTCCATTGCCCTTTAAGATAAACCCAAGTCTCCAAATGTGAATCAGTTGGCCTTCCATTATCCGTCTCCTCCCTACATTTACAGCCTAATTTCTCATTAGGCTTCTTTTAGTTCTTAGACCGAACCATACTGTTTCTTGACTTTGGACTTGAATTGTTTGTGTTCACTCTCCTTGGTTTTCTGAACCTCTTCCAGCTCAGACAGGGAAAGCTGGCCTAATCTAGTTAGATCCCTTTCTCCAGGTTCCTTTGGATCCTGTGTACTTCCTTTCACTTTAATTGTAAACTCTATGAGGGCCAGTGCTCATTCTGTCTCACGTATTGTTATAGCTACACTTTTAGTACAATTTCAACTATTTGTTGAATGAATGAATAAATGATTGAGCATTCATTACAAACAACACAAGGGCATTTTTACACTAAGTGATGGGTTATATTGAGATAACTGTTTATGTTGCTTATCAACTTCACTTGCCTGTGATTTTACGACTTTTTTAAGGAAAATCAAAATTATACACTGTGAGTTTTGGAAACAATCTAATAATTGAAATATTTTCATTGATCAAAGTAGAATACCATTGAAAACAATTAGCAAAGTATTATCCTTTTAGATATTTATATAGAATATTATTTTGTAAATACCAGTAGACTTTGGTTCATTTATATGTTCATAAATTGTCACATTAGCATCTTGCTATGCTTCAACACTTATTGCATTTGAGAAATTCTTCTGAACATTACTAGGAATCAAATCTGCTTCCTGTTAAATGATGTTTTGAATTTTCATATTTAACATTTATTCCTAGTTTATAAACTTTCTTTATACAGCAATGAAGAAATGGGGTGTAATATTTTAAAGCCATATGAGTGAGTAGATTGCAACCATGGAGTCTAGGTAAAAGTGAACTGAACTGAGGAGTATAAAAATTCATACTTGTAAGCACTTTGCTCTTTGCAGTTTTAAACATGGCTTTTGCACATCTTTCTCTTGACTTAGGTTTCCTGTGTTTTAAGATGGTGTTCTCACTCTGGATCCTTAATGTATTTATTTAATATTATTTGTTGCATAACAATCTCTGTAGATTGATTCATCCAGAAACACCAACTTCTTTGTACAACTAAGGACTATATTTATATCCTAAATATTTAAATTCTAAAAATAATTTAAATTTTAAGAAGAGAATTTTAAATTCTATTGCTACATTGATTTCTGAGTTTTTAATTGTAAAAGATTTTTTTGTTTCCCTTTACCTGAGGAATTACTATTCACATTAAATGTATGTTGCCAATATGTTTTTCATAGCCTTGGTTACTAAAATGAAAAAAAAATGACACTTTTAAAAATCATCAGTTGCGTCAGACTGCACCTGCAATGTGTACATATAGACTAGTTCTGGTTTTGAAAAAGAAATTTTTTAAGCAACTGTAGACATAAGTCCCATTAGCAAATATTGTGCTGAAGAGAAAACCACACCGAGTATGAACAATAGCATAACTGGGGGCCTGGAACAGGTCAAGAACACCTCTGCCTCACTCCCATTTGACAGAGCCGGCATAGCACATTTGTTCAGTGTTAACATAACGTGGCGTGGAGAAATGTTTCCCTTCCTAAAGTTGTTAATATATTAGCCATTTGATATTCATACCTTCAGCGCTTAAAGTTATAAGTGATACCACTTCTTTTGTATCCTGGAAGTAAAATAGAATAAAGCCTGTACAGCTGCTGGAAAGCTTGAAATAAGCATCATGCCAAAGTCTAAAATGAAGAAAAAGCCAGTAGTAAAAGAAAGTGCCACCCTTGTTGACACGCTCACACCGTCAGTTTGAATGAGGAGCTGGGTGGAAGCTGTAAATACTCCAGGGTACTTATGTCCTCCATAATCATGTTGCAGGAAAGGAATCGAGGTAGGGAAAGAAATCTTGCCATCTTCTCTCTTCAGTGGGACTTCTTATTTTATTCCCCCCATAATTGTCAATCATAGGTCACTGCTCTGGCTGTCATTTGTTTTAATTTGAGTAATATCACGGAGTTCTCAATGAAAGAGACACTGACTAATCCATCTTGATTTGAGTTTCAAGTAAATATGAAAGGTATACTGTTTTTTGGTATCAAATGCTTTTCATCAATCCATTCAAGAAAGTATTGGTGATAAATTTTTCTGTTTAGACTATGTGTTTTGATAAATAAAATTAAAATCTTTGAAACTACACATGAAAGTTAAAATGTTATCAATGGGGAAAAAATAAAAACACCAGTTGGGTAACCTAACCATCATCATCAACCATCATCAAGCTTCTTTTCCAAAAAAGAAACTTCTAGTTGGAAATAAAGGTATTTTCCCTTTAAGAAATATGATGGTAGAAACACGGTGTGGAATGGACACCTACAGAATGTAGTTGCTGGAATTTCTCTTAACTGCTAGAAAGCGTGTCATTAAACAATATAAGAATAAATTAATAGCACAGCCAGAGACTTCAGAGCAAACTGGCTAGATAGAAAGGAAGCTTTAGAGAATGTTGTAGTCCACTCTTATCTATGAATATGTAGGTCACTTTACAAACATTGATATATTATCAGAATTTCAGTTCTGTTTTGGTGTTTGCTGTTAGTGAAATCAAGCATGAAACCACACTTCTTCATGAATCTATATCTAGTTATTGCCTTTCTTACTTCTTTTTTAAAGTCTAAAAATACTTCCAGACTTCTAAGGAGGTAAATATAATGGTGTATTATTAAATGGAGTGCTTTAAATATGTATAATAACTTGAAAAAAGTTATGTAAAAACACTGGTTCAACATTCAGGGAAAATCAATAATGAAGTAATCTGTATTTTTAACTTACCAGTTCTGTGAAAATTGTCAATTCAGTTGCTACATGTTAAACACACCCCAGATTTTATATTGCAGTAATTAAAAATCCCAATTTTAAATTATGTTTATGGGTACTAGCTCATTTTAATCAGAAGACAATCATTGAAGTCCTTGAAATAAATTTGAAAAACTAAATAACTAAAAACCTGGGAGTTCCCTGGTGGTCTAGTGGTTAGGATTTGGTACTTTCACTGCTGTGGCCCGGGATCAATCCCTCGTTAGGGAACTGAGATCCCGCAAGCCACATGGCTAGGCCAAAATTAAAAATAAATAAATAAATGCTAGTTCCAATTCTGAATTATAAACTGAATGTATGTACAAATGAGTTGGTTCAAGTATACTCCGGATGGTTGAAGAGTCCAAGGACACAGTCCATTTGCTTCTGCTGGAAAGTCTGAGTGGAGTCCTAAGCTCTTAACCAAAGACTTGAACCTGTGAACTGCAAAGCTTGTATCAGGTAGATTTTTTTTTTTTAATTTTTATTTATTTATTTAGGCTGCATTGGGTCTTCGTTGCTGTGCGTGAGTTTCCTCTAGTTGGGGTGAGCAGGGGCTACTCTTCGTTGTGGTGCGTGGGCTTCTCATTCTCTTGTTGCCAAGCACGGGCTCTAGAGCACAGACTCAGTAGTTGTAGTGCACGGGCTTAGCTGCTCCACAGCATGTGAGATCTTCCCGGACCAGGGATTGAACCCGTGTCCCCTGCATTGGCAGGTGGATTCTTAACCACTGTGCCACCAGGGAAGTCCCAGGTGGATATTTTTGAAATAAAATGTACACATCTTTGACACCTGCAGAACAGTTTTATGTTGGCAGGAAGAGTTTTCTGCTGACTCATCATAGAAAAAAATCTACCAAAATTCAAAATGAATTTGTATGCTGGTTTTAGCCCAACATTTTATTTATTTAAAAAAATTTTTTTTTGAATTTTATTTTATTTATTTATTTTTATACAGCAGGTTCTTTTTTTTATAGATTTATTTATTTAATGTATTTATTTATTCATTTTTGGCTGTGTTGGATCTTCATTGCTGCATGCGGGCTTTCTCTAGTTGCAGTGAGCGGGGGGGAGGAGCTACTCTTCATTGTGGTGTGCGATGGCTTCTCTTGTTGCGAAGCACGGGCTCTAGGTGTGTGGGCTTCAGTAGTTGTGGTTCACAGGCACTAGAGCGCAGGCTCAGTGGTTGTGACACACAGGCTTAGTTGCTCCGCGGCATGTGGGATCTTCCCAGACCAGGGATCGAACCCGTGTCCCCTGCATTGGCAGGCGGATTCTTAACCACTGGGCCACCAGGGAAGCCCCTAGCCCAACATTTTAGACTTGAGAGGGACCTTTGAGATAAGGTGATTGAAGGTCATGAGTTTCGTCAATACCAATTTCTCTGACCCCAACTTTCAGTTCTCTTTCCACAACACTCAGCTTCCTTACACCCCAGCCCCCCACTCAGGTTAAGTGCTGTTCCTTCAGAGCACATATTTTATAGGCAGAAAGGAAAGGAATAGGTGCTTCTCTTTTTACTAATGACTATAGTCCTCTGCCTCTCTCCTTTTTGTTTGGGTGTAAAATTTCTAGCCACATAATTCTAATAGATGCTTCAGAAATTTTTGACAGGAACACATTTTATGTGGAAATTTTAAAAAACTACAGGAAGTCAAAATCCAATAAAATAACCCATTTTCTGTATATAGTAGGAAACAGTTGTAAAAGAGTTGGCTTGATAGTTTGGCCCAAAGTGTCAAATTGAATGTGTCACATAGCTACAGATACAGTATCTTTCCCTAGAGATGGGCTATAGTTCCCAAACTAATGGACTGTAGTTCCCAAACTGTGCTAAGGTACCAGGGTGCTGAAGCTAATTCATAGGGGCACACAGGATATTTTAAAATTTCAAGGAAAATACAGAGACATCTCTCAGACACTACATAAATTACCTGAGTTGTTTGAAACATATTACTTAATAAAATGGAGCAGTTGGACCTTTCTTTAGTCTTAGGAGTGTCAGGAAAGAATTATTGAGCCACTGATGGTGCCTGAATCCAAGATTTAGGAACTTGTGGCTTCGTATATTATATATTCATTTTTTAAATGTTATAACCTTTTTACTTGGAAGTTATGGTTGTTGATCTATCATGTTACAACCACAGAACAGAATATTTTAACAAAATTTATCTTGCACTTACAGGGATATGTATAATATTCAGATAAGCAATTGATTTGCCTCGTTTTGCTACTTTAATTGTCCTTGTGCAAGTTGTTGAGATTCAGTTTCCTGACCTACAAAATGGATTAATAACACTCATTTTACTGAATTGTTACAGAGATTAAATAGGATTTTATATGAAGCAGTACCTACCATTGTGTCTGTCTTATTAAGTTACTTATAAATGATGGATACTGAGTATAATACCAGCATCCTGTGTCTCCCCTCACCAAAAAAAAAAAAGAAAAAAGATTATATTAGAACCACACCCAGCAATTAATTACATTTCATGTCCTATACAGCAGCGGTCTCCAACCTTTTTGGCACCAGGGACCGGTTTCACGGAAGACAATTTTTCCACGGACCAACCGGTGGGCGAGGGGCGGGGTTCAGGTGGTAAGACCAGCGATGGTTCAGACTGAAATGCGAGCGATGGAGAGCGGCAGGTGAAGCTTTGCTCGCTCACCTCCTGCTGTGCGGCCTGGTTCCGCGGACTGGGGGTTGGGGACTCATGCTATATAGGATCAAATTCATTCTGCCACACCTAAATGAGACTTCCTCTGACTAGGAAAATACAGTTGTTTAGAGAAAAGTATTTTAGTGCTGATGGAAACATTTGTCTCTTAACTATTTTAATTATAATCACCAAGTTTTTAACTTTTTTATTATCATTTTACACTTGTCTATTAGAGCTCATGTTGGAAAAGATCGTGTGATTCTTCTGAAAATGTATTTAGTCATTGTTTTGGCTATATGAAGCTAGAAATACATTCACGTACTCATTCTGCATTTTAACACATTGATTAATTTTTCAGAAATGTGCTAAATAAAATAGCCATATAAAGTTACTGATTGAAATATTTAATTGCCTTCTGAGATTAGCTTAAATAAATAGAAGTCGATGAGCCAAGCTGAATAAACTTAAAATATGCTGTACTTACTCTTCATCAGTCTTCTGAACAGTATTTCCGCTTCCAATAAAAAAGGAAACTCTCAGTTAATTAGTTCCTCATATACCACGATAAAATTAATGTTTAGGAGTTAAATACCATAAACTTCCTCAGGCACATTTGCTGATGTGTTCCTGTTTTTAGTTAATGTCACATGTTTCATTGTTTAATGGGGGTATCATGTGGGTTTCATTATATCTCTCTGGTGCAGAGGGTCCATGTGTCTGGCATTTTTAGGAGACTGCATGCTAATTTCTGATTTAACTATGTCAGCTGTGTCAGCTGACATACAGGTCAGTCAGTGCTGAAACAATCACCAAATCACAAGCTAAAAACCATTGACATGGTATGCTTTTATTGAACTGACAAAATAGGAAACATGTGTTGTCAGGATCACATACTGTAGGTTCTTTGTAAATAAGCAGAGAAAAGAAGATATAATCACATCTTCAGGCTTCTGTGTTTGTGTGTGTTAGAATTATTGTGCCCAGCTCTTCCGCTTACCTCCCCTCCCCAAAGCTTAGAAACCAATGACGTTGGGCAAACCTGACTTAGTTTAGAGCTTTGTAAATATTTATTTTTGTAAAGAAGAACTTTGTACCTAAACAGCCAATCATTTAAATTCTCAGATTGGTGACATAAAAATATGAAATGATTAAAAAGTAAAGAGAACTGAGTGCAGAAAAAGTATATAACATTGCACAATTATATGGTGACAGCCACCCTCCAGTTCTCATGGTACAGCTGTTTCTAGGTCAATAAAATAGTGTTGTTTTTGTATTTGTTTTTTGCTAAAAAATGGAGTTTATAATAGATTACAATACAGTATTCATCACTGAGAAAAGAGAGATGTATATGTCCTTATTGTGACAAAGTGTCATAACTTAGTGTAAAAATGATAGCGTATATTGTGCCTTATTGTTTATGAAACATAGAGACATAATTAATTTTAAGCAGTATAACTCTGTGAGGTGATAACTGTGCTATATTAGTAACCAATGTTTGATCCACTCTCCCCCCGCCCCACCCCACACACTACCACCACCAAAACACACACATATAAGCAAACAAAAAGAGCAAAAGCCCTTTCTTTGATAAATTCCTCAGATTTCACTAGACTAAAACTATATCTAAGCTTTTAATCCATCTTGTTTGCTTTTTAACAGTTAAGAACATTAAAATGCCATTCAATTAAAATAAAAACTCATTCAGCTCAGTATTTTCTTTTTGACATGATTCTCGTTCTTGATAACACAGAAGTGTCAAATTGGCTAGTGACACTGTGTTTTCAGACCAGAGACCTCAGAATGTGATGTAACCGTATGAATTTGTAGTCTAACCCTCAGAATTCTAGGTTCATATTTTTGTTGCCGCAGCAAACATGGAATCTCATCTTAGTATTAAACTCACACTGACTAAGGTCATCAAACTGAAGTATAAGCCCAGAGGAGCAATGTGTTGTTTTATTTGAATAGATGTAACTGTTAATGATACTGAACAACTCTATTGCCCAGTAAACGTGCTCTTCACTGTAGAAAGCTCCAGTAGAAGGCAAACTTTAGTCATAATGTTGATAGGAAAGTATGGAAGCAGAAAAAGTATTTAATAAAACAGGCTAAGATAATATCTTGCTTGAACTCTATGATAGATGTCTGTTTTCCATGAGAACTGAACAAGTCATGCTGTTGGAATACCATGTGAATCAGATACTGTATTAGGTTTAACTGTACTGTAACAGGCCAAAATAATACTAGCTTAAACATGGAAAAAGAATATTTTTCACTCATGCAACAGCATTGCTCTTCTGGTAGCTCCGCGGTATGAAGTCCATGGCTTGTTTTCTTATTTATTGTACTGCTTTCCACAAAGCGTGGCTTCTATCTCATGGCATTAGGTGCCTTCTCCAGCTCCTGTGTCCCCACTCCAGCCAGTGCAAAGGGCAGAAGCAGGGAGAGCTATAACTTTTTAAACAGTACTCTTTCACTAATAATTTATTTTTGCTCTGTTTTCAAAGAACATATTTAAACCTATTTATATAATCAGCTCATACCAACCCGTCACATTTTTTCTAATATATTAAAGATAACATTTGCTGACCACACAAACCTCAAACAATGTAGAAGTATATGAAACAGAAACTAAAAGTTATCTGCCTACACTCATACCCTCCTATAATCCCACTCTGCAGAGGTGATTACTGTTAACAATTTGGTACCTATTTTTCCAGAACTAGATACTGGAAAATAGGTATAAATATTTTCCAGGTATAAATATATTATGTATTCATAAATAAATATGTGTATACATCTATTTGTATCTAGATATCAATATGTAATATGCAGGATGTGAGAGTATCTGTATAATATATGCTATGATATATATATGTGATAGGTACTACATAATATATAATGTATGGGGGGGTAAATATTTTATAGAATATGTTCTACCAATAAATATAGCAAAAATTCATGGCCATCTTTCTTCCATACTTTCAGACCTGCATCATATTTCATTAAACTGGATGCACCATATTTTATTTATGTTTCCCACTAATGAACATTTAAGTTTGTCTACAATGCTTCACAGTTTTAGGCAATGCTACAGAAAACTTTTTTGTGTACACAAAGTTGCCCCAAATGAATTATTCGTGTAATCAGTTCCGTTACCAGTATATGGTATTTTACTTCCATTTATTTGTTTCTTTTTGAACATTTTTCACCTGAGAGATTGTCTGTACATTCTGATGCTCTCTGAGTTGCTTAATGGAAGGCTTAAAACTTTAAAAATTGACTTATCTGAGTTAAGCTCTGAATAAGCATCAGTGAGACTTGTAATCTGAAACTATTAGTTGTCTCAATTTAATAAATTCTGGCAGAAAAAAAATTATGCAAGGTGTCAGAAGACCTTGGTAGTCTCAATCCCGTTTTGTATTATTCTGTTCCCTTGGGCAAGTCATTTTCCTCTTTGTGCCTTAGCTTTTTAATCTTTAAGGTAGCTACAGTATGTCTGCCCTACTCACTTCATGAGGAGATTGTAAAAGTTAGATGGAATGAGTCTGTGCATTTCTAAAGAAGTTAGATTATTGTATAATATATCATTATTACTTGTTAAATGTATCAGCCCATTTTGAAAATTTAGAATGTGTATAATCATAAGGATATCAGGAATTTATCTATTTTTAGGTCACTGTACTTCTGACCATTCAAGACATTTGCATTATTTGTTTTTCCTTTTTGGGTGGAGAGAAAATTTCATAACATTTCTTAATTTCCAGAGGTCTAAAAGTTACCATTCTAGTAGAAATCTCTAGGCCAGGAGTCATCCCAAATGTATATTCCACAGGCTTATTGTTAGAGTGGTTTAGGAAGCTTCCCGTTCTCAACCAGTAGATCACAGACTCTGGATACACCCCAGGAGGAAGGATGTCTATCAAAGGCCCTGACAGACAGAAAAGTGGAAAGGCTATCAACGGTGTCAAAAAATGAGATGCTTTTAAAGAATGAAATATTTGCTAAACCTTCATATTAAAAGTGGAAAATAAAAGAGAGCATTTGAACTGGTCTTAAGTGGCTTATATGAATGCCCCTCTTCCAGATCCCTACTTTTTAATACTTTCATCATTTTGGATGCTTTTCTCTGTGCCATTCATTTCTTCATAAGACACAGAGGCAAGATTTAGATACTCTGATATAGATGTACATATAGAAGCAGTTCCTTAATTAATGATTCTCTTTGAGCAGCTTAAAGTGAGTTATTATGCAATAGTTAAATGATGCCTTGGTCGTAATGCTGGAATACAGAAGGAAAAGGAGACTTGTTTGATTTATTGTCACCTTTTCAGGGGTACTCAGATTTCTTAGATAATTAATCCAGGAATTTTCATTTGTGCTAGAATTCCTTAGATTTATGGGCAAAGAGGTGAAGAAAGAATGCTGTATTTTTTATATGCAGAAGCATCTTCCCACTTTGAAAGATGTTTCTTAAAGAGTTTATAAATTAATCTCTTGCTAAACTAGCCAACTAGGTAACTATTAAATTAAGTAGGGTAAAGTTTTTGTTGTTGTTGTTGCTTGTTTTATTAATAAATTTATTTTAAATTAAATTAAGTAGGGTAAAGTTGTGGGGGTTTTTTTTGTTGCTTGTTTTATTAATAAATTTATTTATTTATTTATTTTTGGCTGTGCTGGGTCTGCGGTGCCCGTTGGTGCACGCGGGCTTTCTCTAGCTCTGGTGAGCGGGGGCTACTCTTTGTGTGGTGTGCGTGCTTCTCATCGTGGTGGCTTCCCTTGTTGCGGAGCATGGGCTCTAGGCGTGTGGGCTTGAGTAGTTGTGGCACGCAGACTCAGTGGTTGTGACATGCAGACTCAGTAGTTGTGGCTTGCGGGCTCTAGAGTGCAGGCTCAGTAGTTGTGGAGCATGGGCTTAGTGGCTCCACGGCATGTGGGATCTTCCCAGACCAGGGATCGAACCTGTGTCCCCTGCATTAGCACGCAGATTCTTAACCACTGCGCCACCAGGGAAGTCCAGTAGGGTAAAGTTTTCATTTGCAGTGCTACATTAAGAAGACAAAAAATGTTTTTTATTTTAAAAAAGTGTCTTACTGGAAAATTTAGCCTATGACAAAGCAGTTAAGAACTAAAAATCTCCTAAAAATATCTTCTTTTGAAATAGCTGTATAGTCAAACAAGAGATAATTTATTAATTCTACTTTCTCAAATAAAATTCATATGAAATATTTATATTCATTACTTATTATATGAGAGTTACTACACAATGTTAGCATTTCTCATAAAAAATTTCAAATATTAATGTCGTATTATACTATTCTAGCAAATCTAGGAAGGGTTTACAGATTTTCTGCATTTAGAAACCCCTTCACCTTTATTAAGTATACCGTATCAATTGTTCTGAACGTCTGGTGTTCCACAAGATGATTTAGGAGACTTGTTATAAATTTAACCTCTTAAAATGAGAGAGGAAGTATAGCTGAGCTTATTGCTGTTTGAAAGCAAAGTTCAACTTGCTTGGATTTCAGAAAGTCTAAAGTGATTGGAAACAGTCACTATGATGAAGGATTTTGTTTTTATCTTTTGTTTGTATATAAGACATCTTTTTTAGTAGACACCTTGACCGTGCTCAGGTGCTTTAATGACATCATAATAGCGGGTTCTTGTTAGTGAACAGAAATCATTTTAAGACTTAGGAAATTCATGTTATTTACTTTTAATACCCAAGGGGATATGAATTGCTTTTAAAATCAAAATTTACAGAAGAGATAGATTATGGAATATTAGAAAAGAATGGTTTGATGTGTGAAAAAGTGTGACAAAAGATTCTTTAACCGCCTCCTTCAGGTCCTTATTTCTTAAACTCTAGGCCTCTCTTTCGCCCTCCATTTTCTATCCTTCCTTGGTATCATTGGCAGCTGATCTAAAACACCATTATTATTTGCATTAAACCTTGTACAAAAAAACTAATTTGTTCCTTATTTGTATAATTATTTGCTTACAATCTGTTTCTTCTATTAATAAGCCTTAAGCTTTTGATATGGGAAGAGTGGTCTCCTGTGTTTGAAATTTGTTAATTTCTTAAATAGAATATTGCTTCATATATTCAGTCACTAAACAGTTAACAGCCTTAAGTGGGCAAGGCACTATGCTAGAAACTGGGAATTTAAAGATGGAGTAAGACATAATTCTGGCTTTAGGTTGCTCACAGTCTAGTTGGGGAGAATGGGATGTAAACAGATGTTATGTAATAGAGACATGCATAGAATTTTAACAAAAGTGAGTGGAAAGGGAATGAACTCAAGTCTGAGATTGATGGAAGGTGTCAGGGCAGGCTTCTTGGAGGGGGGAAGGATGATCCTAAGGATCCCTGAAGGATGATCCCTAAAGTCCAATCCTAAAGGATGAAGGGCAACTAAGCAATTAAAGAAGTTGTTGTGGTGAAAGGATACACAAACAACATTCCTGGCAGAAAAAAACAGCCCTGATGGAGGCTGGAAAACAAGAGATGGAATTAGGGTATACATGGACATTTAAGCAGTTTGAAGTAAACTTTAAGGCAAGAAATGATAAGTGAGTAGTTGGAGGACATAAGAGGAGACCAATTCAAGGAAGTATTTAGAGACTGTATGCTGGAGGAACTGAAAAGCCATTGAAGGGCTAAAACTCCGGGTTGAGATCATAGTGGCATTTATCCATCCATCCATCCATTGGTCAATTCATCCATGTCAAGACATACTTTTCTTGTTCACTTTTGAACTTTTCAGTCCTTAACACACAGTATGTAATCAGTAAATATTTATTACAATTTAAATACAACCAATTAATATTTATTGTGTACCTGTAATCAGTGCCACTGGAAGCTAAGCAGAGAATTCATTTCTTTAGCAGAGGACTGGAGCCTGGGAGACTGATTGGTAGGTTTTCCAATAGTAAGAAATGAAAACCTGGGAGTTAAACAAAGTTTGTCATTGACTGGCCATAGAGAATGAAAGGGAGGGAGAAGTCAAGGATACTTCATATTTATAGCATAGGTAACTGGGTGTCACCCAAATTAATCGAAATACCAAGAGTAGAAGTGGGTCTTGCAAGAAGGATGATGAATTAAATTAAATGCGAAAACTGAACTTCCTATGGGAGAGATGGCCGGCGGGTTGGGGGTGGGGTGGCCATCCAAAAGCAGTGTGAGAGGTCTAGGCTGGAGTCCCTGATTTCGAATAGTTTATATATGGTACTTGGACCAAGAGTTTGGACAAGATCATTCAGATAAAGGAAATCCATGAGAAAATTCAAGCACCAAGGATTAGACTCCAAGGAATACCAATACCTAAAGAATGAGTGAAGGAAGGTAGAACAGCCTATTGCAGAAGTAATAAAGTCAGCATGAACCGGGTATGAGGAGAACCAGGAGAGCACGTTTTAAGAAAAGTCAGAGAGTGTAGATGTAGTTAGAGAAGGAGGGAGTCATTAACAGTATCAGCTGTTACACAGCAGTGTTCGTTCAAATTTGGCAAATCAGAGGTCATTATTTCCAGGGAAGTTTATGGATTGAGAAGTAAAGTGTAGGAGAAGGATTTAAGATTATCATTGAAGACTAGTTTCCAGCAATTTAGATGAGAAGAAGAAAGAAAGTAAATAAATGACTCCTTTCTAAACACTAAGGAAAGTGTTTTAGAGGGATTTTTGGAGCCTAGATAGTTGGTTGCTTTTTTAGGATAGGAGGTACTTGTGCATATGTTTAGGGACACGGTATGAACCGATCCTTACCTTGGCAGCTGAGGTATTTAATAGACTCTAACCTTCTGAATGTTTCTTGATACTATATGACATGGGTCCAACTGCAGGCTAGTTCATATATACATTTTTTTCATTCATTTCTCTGATCCTTACTTTTGGGCTCAACCATTTATTTATTCATCAAATTATTTATTGAACATCTATCAGCAAATATTTATTGAATATCTACTGTGCACTAAGCATTGTAATTTTGGACTTCTCTCATCTTTTCTAGTTATTTTTTATTCAAAGCCTAACTCAGGACCAGCCCCTTCTCTGATTCTTTCTCCATTGATTTCAGCTCAAATAAATTCCTCCTTTCTTTGGTAATTACTGCCTTTCTTATTCATATGATTTTATCATGTGGCTTTGATTCATTTCACTTTCCATATTTATGTCTTATTTTTGTAACTGAAAGTGTCACGAAGGCAAGGACTGTACCTTTATTGCTTTGTGTCCTACACGTAATGTTTGACACATGTTAATTGAATGAACATAAACTGAATGTATCTATTTTGAAATTTTAAATATATATTTATATTATGCTCTAAAATAGTCTGTGATGTTTTCTAAAACTTAATACTTTCCTTGCCACAATGGTAAGAACTATAGTACTTACTATCTGTGAGATCCTGAACATTTTTTTTTTTTTTTAACATCTTTATTGGGGTATAATTGCTTTACAATGGTGTGTTAGTTTCTGCTTTATAACAAAGTGAATCAGCTATACATATACATATGTTCCCATATGTCTTCCCTCTTGCGTCTCCCTCCCTCCCACTCTCCCCATCCCACCCTTCCAGGCTGTCACAAAGCACCGAGCTAATATCCCTGTGCCTTGCGGCTGCTTCCCCCCAGCTATCTCCCTTACTACGTTTGTTAGTGTGTATATGTCCATGACTCTCTCTCGCCCTGTCAAAACTCACCCCTCCCCCTCCCCATACCCTCAAGTCCGTTCTCCAGTAGGTCTGCGTCTTTATTCCTATCTTACCCCTAGGTTCTTCATGACATTTTTTTCCCTTAAATTCCATATATATGTGTTAGCATACGGTATTTGTCTTTTTCTTTCTGACTTACTTCACTCTGTATGACAGACTCTAGGTCTATCCATCTCATTACAAATAGCTCAATTTCATTTCTTTTTAAGGCTGAGTAATATTCCATTGTGTATATGTGCCACATCTTCTTTATCCATTCATCCGATGATGGGCGCTTAGGTTGTTTCCATGTCCTGGCTATTGTAAATAGAGCTGCAATGAACATTTTGGTACATGACTCTTTTTGAATTTTGGTTTTCTCAGGGTATATGCCAAGTAGTGGGATTGCTGGGTCATATGGTAATTCTATTTGTAGTTTTTTAAGGAACCTCCATACTGTTCTCCACAGTGGCTGAACCAATTCACATTCCCACCAGCAGTGCAAGAGTGTCCCCTTTTCTCCACACCCTCTCCAGCATTTATTGTTTCTAGATTTTTTGATGATGGCCATTCTGACTGGTGTGAGATGATATCTCATTGTAGTTTTGATTTGCATTTCTCTAATGATTAATGATGTTGAGCATTCTTTCATGTGTTTGTTGGCATTCTGTATATCTTCTTTGGAGAAATGTCTATTTAGGTCTTCTGCCCATTTTTGGATGGGGTTCTTTGTTTTTTTGTTATTGAGCTGCATGAGCTGCTTGTAAATTTTGGAGATTAATCCTTTGTCAGTTGCTTCATTTGCAAATGTTTTCTCCCATTCTGAGGGTTGTCTTTTGGTCTTGGTTATGGTTTCCTTTGCTGTGCAAAAGCTTTGAAGTTTCATTAGGTCCCATTTGTTTATTTTTGTTTTTATTTCCATTCCTCTAGGAGGTGGGTCAGAAAGGATCTTGCTGTGATTTATGTCATAGAGTATTCTTCCTATGTTTTCTTCTAAGAGTTTGATAGTTTCTGGCCTTACATTTAGGTCTTTAATCCATTTTGAGCTTATTTTTGTGTATGGTGTTAGGGAGTGATCTAATCTCATACTTTTACATGTACCTGTCCAGTTTTCCCAGCACCATTTATTGAAGAGGCTGTCCTCTCTCCACTGTACATTCCTGCCTCCTTTATCAAAGATAAGGTGTCCATATGTGCGTGGGTTTATCTCTGGGCTTTCTATCCTGTTCCACTGATCTATCTTTCTGTTTTTGTGCCAGTACCATACTGTCTTGATTACTGTTGCTTTGTAATATAGTCTGAAGTCAGGGAGCCTTATTCCTCCAGCTCCTTTTTTCGTTCTCAAGATTGCTTTGGCTATTCGGGGTCTTTTGTGTTTCCATACAAATTGCGAAATTTTTTGTTCTAGTTCTGTGAAAAATGCCAGTGGTAGTTTGATAGGGATTGCATTGAATCTGTAGATTGCTTTGGGTAGTAGAGTCATTTTCACAATGTTGATTCTTCCCATCCAAGAACATGGTATATCTCTCCATCTATTTGTATCATCTTTAATTTCTTTCATCAGTGTCTTATAATTTTCTGCATACAGGTCTTTCGTATCCTTAGGTAGGTTTATTCCTAGATATTTTATTCTTTTTGTTGCAATGGTAAATGGGAGTGTTTTCTTGATTTCACTTTCAGATTTTTCATCATTAGTATATAGGAATGCCAGAGATTTCTGTGCATTAATTTTGTATCCTGCTACTTTACCAAATTCATTGATTGGCTCTAGTAGTTTTCTGGTAGCATCTTTAGGATTCTCTATGTATAGTATCATGTCATCTGCAAACAGTGACAGCTTTACTTCTTCTTTTCCGATTTGGATTCCTTTTATTTCCTTTTCTTCTCTGATTGCTGTGGCTAAAACTTCCAAAACTATGTTGAATAAGAGTGGTGAGAGTGGGCAACCTTGTCTTGTTCCTGATCTTAGTGGAAATGCTTTCAGTTTTTCACCATTGAGGATGATGTTTGCTGTGGGCTTGTCATATATGGCTTTTATTATGTTTAGGAAAGTTCCATCTATGCCTACTTTCTGGAGGGTTTTTATCATAAATGGGTGTTGAATTTTGTCGAAAGCTTTCTCTGCATCTATTGAGATGATCATATGGTTTTTCTCCTTCAATTTGTTAATATGGTGTATCACATTGATAGATTTGCGTATATTGAAGAATCCTTGCATTCCTGGAATAAACCCCACTTGATCATGGTGTATGATCCTTTTAATGTGCTGTTGGATTCTGTTTGCTAGTATTTTGTTGAGGATTTTTGCATCTATGTTCATCAGTGATATTGGCCTGTAGTTTTCTTTCTTTGTGACATCCTTGTCTGGTTTTGGTATCAAGGTGATGGTGGCCTCGTAGAAGGAATTTGGGAGTGTTCCTCCCTCTGCTATATTTTGGAAGAGTTTGAGAAGGATAGGTGTTAGCTCTTCTCTAAACGTTTGATAGAATTCACCTGTGAAGCCATCTGGTCCTGGGCTTTTGTTTGTTGGAAGGTTTTTAATCACAGTTTCAATTTCAGTGCTTGTGATTGGTCTGTTCATATTTTCTATTTCTTCCTGATTCAGTCTTGGCAGGTTGTGCATTTCTAAGAATTTGTCCATTTCTTCCAGATTGTCCATTTTATTGGCATAGAGTTGCTTGTAGTAATCTCTCATGATTTTTTTTATTTCTGCAGTGTCAGTTGTTACTTCTCCTTTTTCATTTCTAATTCTATTGATTTGAGTCTTCTCCCTTTTTTTCTTGATGAGTCTGGCTAGTGGTTTATCTATTTTGTTTATCTTCTCAAAGAACCAGCTTTTAGTTTTATTGATCTTTGCTATTGTTTCCTTCATTTCTTTTTCATTTATTTCTGATCTGATTTTTATGATTTCTTTCCTTCTGCTAGCTTTGGGGTTTTTTTGTTCTTCTTTCTCTAATTGCTTGAGGTGCAAGGTTAGGTTGTTTATTCGAGATGTTTCCTGCTTCTTAAGGTGGGCTTGTATTGCTATAAACTTCCCCCTTAGAACTGCTTTTGCTGCATCCCATAGGTTTTGGGTCGTTGTGTCTCCATTGTCATTTGTTTCTAGGTATTTTTTTATTTCCTCTTTGATTTCTTCAGTGATCACTTCATTATTAAGTAGTGTATTGTTTAGCCTCCATGTGTTTGTATTTTTTACAGATCTTTTCCTGTAATTGATATCTAGTCTCATGGCGTTGTGGTCGGAAAAGATACTTGATACAATTTCAGTTTTCTTGAATTTACCAAGGCTTGATTTGTGACCCAAGATATGATCTATCCTGGAGAATGTTCCATGAGCACTTGAGAAAAATGTGTATTCTGTTGTTTTTGGATGGAGTGTCCTATAAATATCAATTAAGTCCATCTTGTTTAATGTATCATTTAAAGCTTGTGTTTCCTTATTTATTTTCATTTTGGATGATCTGTCCATGGGTGAAAGTGGGGTGTTAAAGTCCCCTACTATGAATGTGTTACTGTTGATCTCCCCTTTTATGGTTGTTAGTATTTGCCTTATGTATTGAGGTGCTCCTATGTTGGGTGCATAAATATTTACAATTGTTATATCTTCTTCTTGGATCGATCCCTTGATCATTATGTAGTGTCCTTCTTTGTCCCTTTTAATAGTCCTTATTTTAAAGTCTATTTTGTCTGATATGAGAATTGCTACTCCAGCTTTCTTTTGGTTTCCATTTGCATGGAATATCTTTTTCCATCCCCTTACTTTCAGTCTGTATGTGTCTCTAGTTCTGAAGTGGGTCTCTTGTAGACAGCATATATAAGGGTCTTGTTTTTGTATCCATTCAGCCAATCTGTGTCTCTTGGTGGGAGCATTTAGTCCATTTACATTTAAGGTAATTATCGATATGTATGTTCCTATTTCCATTTTATATATTGTTTTGGGTTCGCTACTATAGGTCATTTCCTTCTCTTGTGTTTCGTGTCTAGAGAAGTTCCTTTAGCATTTGTTGTAAAGCTGGTTTGGTGGTGCTGAACTCTCTCAGCTTTTGCTTGTCTGTAAAGGTTTTAATTTCTCCATCAAATGTGAATGAGATCCTTGCTGGGTAGAGTAGTCTTGGTTGCAGGCTATTCTCCTTCATCACTTTCAGTATGTCCTGCCACTCCCTTCTGGCTTGTAGGGTTTCTGCTGAGAGATCAGCTGTTAACCTTATGGGGATTCCCTTGTGTGTTATTTGTTGTTTTTCCCTTGCTGCTTTTAATATGCTTTCTTTGTATTTAATTTTTGACAGTTTGATTAATATGTGTCTTGGCGTGTTTCTCCTTGTATTTATCCTGTATGGGACCCTCTGTGCTTCCTGGACTTGATTAACTATTTCCTTTCCCATATTAGGGAAGTTTTCAACTATAATCTCTTCAAATATTTTCTCAGTCCCTTTCTTTCTTTCTTCTTCTTCTGGAACCCCTATAATTCGAATGTTGGTGCGTTTCATGTTGTCCCAGAGGTCTCTGAGACTGTCCTCAGTTCTTTTCATTCTTTTTTCTTTATTCTGCTCTGCAGTAGTTATTTCCACTACTTTATCTTCCAGGTCACTTATCCGTTCTTCTGCCTCAGTTATTCTGCTATTGATCCTATCTAGAGTGATTTTAATTTCATTTATTGCATTGTTCATCGTTGCTTGTTTCATCTTTAGTTCTTGTAGGTCCTTGTTAACTGTTTCTTGCATTTTGTCCATTCTACTTCCAAGATTTCGGATCATCCTTACTATCATTATTCTGAATTCTTTTTCAGGTAGATTGCCTATTTCCTCTTCATTTGTTAGGTCTGGTGGGTTTTTATCTTGCTCCTTCATCTGCTGTGTGTTTTTCTGTCTTCTCATTTTGCTTATCTTACTGTGTTTGGGGTCTCCTTTTTGCAGGCTGCACTTTCGTAGTTCCCGTTGTTTTTGATGTCTGTCTCCAGTGGCTAAGGTTGTTTCAGTGGGTTGTGTAGGCTTCCTGGTGGATGGGACTAGTGCCTGTGTTGTGCTGGATGAGGCTGGGTCTTGTCTCTCTAGTGGGCAGGTTCACGTCTGGTGGTGTGTTTTGGGGTGTCTGTGGCCTTATTATGATTTTAGGCAGCCTCTCTGCTAATGGGTGGGGTTGTGTTCCTGTTTTGCTAGTTGTTTGGCATAGGTTGTCCAGCACTGTGGCTTGCTGGTCGTTGAGTGAAGCTGGGTGCTGGTGTTAAGATGGAGGTCTCTGGGATATTTCCACCGTTTAATATTATGTGGAGCTGGGAGGTCTCTTGTTGACCAGTGTCCTGAAGTTGGCTCTCCTACCTCAGAGGCAGAGCCCTGACTCCTGGCTGGAGCACCAAGAGCCTTTCATCCACACAGCTCAGAATAAAAGGGAGAAAAAGTAGGGAGAATTAGTAGAAGTATGAGTAAAGAAAGAAGGAAAGGAGGAAAGGAAGGAAGGAAGAAGCAAAGAAGGAAAGAAAGGAGGGAGGGAGGGAGGGAGGGAGGAAGGAAGGAAGGAGGGAAAGAAGGAAAAAAGACAGAAAGAAAGATGATACAGTAAAAATAAAATAAAGTATAATATAGTTATTGAATTAAAAAATATTTAGAAAAAAAAAAAAGGGACGGATAGAACCTTAGGACAAATGTTGGAAGCAAAGCTATACAGAGAAAATCTTACACAGAAGCATACACATACACCTTCACAAAAAGAGGTAAAGGGGGAAAAATCATAAATCCTGCTCCCTGAGACCACCTCCTCAATTTGGGGTGATTCGTTGTCTAAAGGAGGGAAGGAAGGAAGGAAAGAAAGAAAGAACGAAGGTAAAGTATAATAAAGTTATTACAATTAAACTTAATTATTAAGAAAAAGAATTTTTAAAAAAAAGTCATGGACGGATAGAGCCCTAGGACAAATGGTGGAAGCAAGAGTATACAGACCAGATCTCACACAGAAGCATACACGTACACATTCACAAAAAGAGGAAAAGGGAAAAAAATCATAGATCTCGCTCCTAAATTCCACCTCTTCAATTTGGGATCATTCCTTGTCTATTCAGGTATTCCACAGATGCAGGGTATATCAAGTTGATTGTGGAGCTTTAATCCGCTGCTTCTGTGGCTGCTGGGAGAGATTTCCCTTTCTCTTCTCTGTTCTCACAGCTCACAGGAGCTCAGCTTTGGATTTGGCCCTGCCTCTGCGTGTAGGTCGCTGGAGGGCGTCTGTTTTTTCGCTCAGACAGGACGGGGTTAAAGGAGCCGCTGATTCGGGGCCTCCGGCTCACTCAGGCCGGGGGTTGGGGGATGGGGGAAGGAGGGGCACTGCGTGCGGGTTGGGCCTGCGGCTGCAGAGGCAGCGTGACGTTGCGGCCGAGGCCGGCGTGACGTTGCACCGGCCTGAGGCCCGCCGTGCGTTGTCCCGGGGAAGTTGTCCCTGGATCCCGGGAACCTGGCAGTGGCGGGCTGCACAGGCTCCGCGGAAGAGGGGTGTGGAGAGTGACCTGTGCTCCCTCACAGGCCCCTTGGTGGCGGCAGCAGCAGCCCTAGCGTCTCCCGCCCGTCTCTGGGGTCCGCGGTTTTAGCCGCGGCTCGCGCCCGTCTCGGGGGCTCGCGCCCTCAGCCGCGGCTCGCGCCCGTCTCTGGGGTTCGCGCCCTCAGCCGCGGCTCGCGCCCGTCTCTGGGGTTCGCGCTTTTAGCCGCGGCTCGCGCCCGTCTCTGGAGTTCCTTTAAGCAGCGCTCTTAATCCCCTCTCCTCGCGCACCAGGAAACAAAGAGGGAAGAAAAAGTCTCTTGCCTCTTCGGCCGGTGCAGGCTTTTCCCCGAACTCCCTCCCGGCTAGTCGTGGTGCACTAACCCCTTCAGGCTATGTTCAAGCCGCCAACCCCAGTCCTCTCCCTGAGCTCCGTCCAAAACCAAAACCCGAGCCTCAGCTCGCAGCCCCGCCCGCCCCGGCGGGTGAGCAGACAAGCCACTCGGGCTGGTGAGTGCCGGTCAGCACCGATCGTCTGTGCAGGAATCTCCCCGCTTTGCCCTCCACACCCGTCGCTGTGCACTGCTCCGCGGTCCCGAAACTCCCCCCTCTGCCTCCCGCAGTCTCCGCCCGCGGAGGGGCTTCCTAGTGTGTGGAAACTTTTCCTCCTTCACAGCTCCCTCCCACTGGTGCAGGTGCCGTCCTTATTCTTTTGTCTCTGTTTTTTCTTTTGCCCTACCCAGTTACGTGGGGAGTTTCTTGCCTTTTGGGAGGTCTGAGGTCTTCTGCCAGCCTTCAGTAGGAGTTCTGTAGGAGTTGTTCCACGTGTGGATGTATTTCTGGTGTATCCGTGGGGAGGAAGGCGATCTCCGCGTCTTACTCTTCCGCCATCTTCAAGGTCCCCCCCCGAACATTTTTAATTTGTAGAATGAGAATAACAATCTACCCTATTGAATTGTTATGAAGATTAAATGAAATTTTATACACAGACCAGTAAATATATTCATTCATATATGTGTAGATTTATATGTGTATATTTATGTGTATACATATGTAAAATATTTTAACAGTGCTAAAAGTCAACAAATATTAGTTGCCCACATTTCACGTCAGTGGGAGTATAATGAATAATTCAGAATTGACGTTGGAACAACTGATGTTGAAACTCTTTGGGTAAAAAAAGAACTTTTTTTCCTGAACCACATCTGAAAATAAAATATAAGCCCAACTGTGGTTTTTTTTTTTTTCCTTTTTATTTCCCCCTGTATCTCTTTTCTCCCATCAAATTGGCCGTCAAGTCTGTCTCCCATATATGTTCCTTCTTCTCTTTCCCTTATGATTAGTTTAGGCCATTATCATTTCCCTCTTGACTTCCTGCAGTAGTTTTTAACATGTCTGTTTGTCTCCAGTCTCTCCCTCTTCCAACTGATTCTATCCCTTGCCACAAAACTGATCTAAAACACAAATCAGACTGTCACATTCCTGCTTAAAACCTTTCAGCAACATAAGGTTGTCTTCAAAGTAAAACACAAGGCTCTGCAAGATGTGTGTCCTACCTGCTTCTTTAGCTGCATAGCTTAACATTCCCCTTCTGCATCAGATACACTGAGACTATTAAAAATCCCTGGATGTAGGGGCCAATAACAGATAATGGTCATTGCTAGCACTGTCCTATGAATGGTAAGGGGCTCCTTCCAAGCAGAAGGAATCCACCAATTCATCTGTTGGCCTATGAAATGAAAGAAAGCAACTTCCTTCCTTCCTTCCTTCCTTCCTTCCTTCCTTCCTTCAAGTTCCAACTATAGTGTCCTCTTTAACTCCACTTTGTCTTACACACCTCCATGAACTCCTACCCAACTCCCTCCACCAGGAAGTTAGAGTGGTAGAGCAGGGTGTTTTCAGTTCCAATCTGAGAATATGATTAATAAGAGCAATCCTGTTGCATGACATGATGGAGGCTTACTGTGTGACTTTGGAAGACATGGAAAGTAGGTGGTAAAAGGGTCCTGAAAGATAATTTGGTAGTGAAGTGCCATTTTTTAAGAGATACTTTAACAAATAATCTTCCTCGATGCTCTTTCCAGGTTAAGTTCTTCTTTTCTGGAGGTTTCCAGAATGATGCCTTCTCCAGTGTTCTACTTGGCTCATTGTATCACTGGATTGGTTTACATGTTTATCTCCATCACTTTATTAAGAACTCTTCTAGGGCAGGGATTTTGTGTGTGTGTGTGTGTGTGTGTGTGTGTGTGTGTGTGTGTGTGTGTAGGTTTTAATTTTTATAATGCCACAAAACTTTCCAGAACCTTTATAGTAGTTCAGTGGGTGAAAGGATTTGTGAAGTTGACCCTGGATAAGAACATACTTGCTTTTGACAATCTTCCTCAGCCTACATAACCTTGTTGTTTTTCTTACTCTGTATATAGCCCCCCAAAATGAGACTCTTCAATAATGTCACTGTAAATAATTATTATCTAAATAGTCATTACTTTAATACTAATGTAAGTAACATGCTTTCTGAGGGGTTATTGGGTTATTTACTATTAGATATATCATTTATATCAGTAGATACTATAAGCCGGATTGTATTCTGAAAACAGCTGATTAACATGCCTCAGTATATTTTTCAACTTTTTGAAAAATTTTAGTTTTGAGCTAGAATTTTCCACACTTGGCTTGAAAGAAGAAGCAAATTAATTTTGGAAAGGCTTAAGGAAAAACTGTTCAAATGGTTAAAACCTAGGAAAGAGTAGAAGAAATTACTTTAACTAGTTGAAAGTCAATTTGAATAACACACATGGTTGAACTTTAAACGCCAGAAATTTCCATTATCTTATTTTTACTAAGTATCTCATGAGGTATTAACAAAATAAGCCTGTTGTAATATTTTAGTGCAGTTTTTTGAGAGATGGCATAAATAGATGACGTATTTACTTCAATAAAAATCTTTTTTCCCCAGTAGTTTCTGAGTTTCTCTTTCCCCATTAAGAACTACCCTTGACCTTGTTTTGAAGTCTTATAGATTCTGTGTCCACTTCAGAACACTGACACATGCATATAATATATTTTGAATTTCCTTAATTGAGTTAAGTTGTTGTATTGGCCCTTTTCACATTTATGGTATTTGTATTTACTTAGTAACTAGGGCAAATTTCAATCAAACTAGTTCTGGATATCTTAGATCTGAAAAAGTGATAATAAGGTAGATATGCTTCAAGTTATGTATGTTTGTATGTTGGATGGAGATGGTTGCATTAATATTGTGGCTTAGACACAAACCTTTTGAAATTAGTTGATATCCTATTTTTGATCATATGTTTATCTTGGAAACTGTATATGATTACAGATATGTAATAGTGATAGTACTCTTTTTAATTCTTGCTGCCAGTCTTTCGTTTTCTCCAATTCACTTAAACATCAACTACATTGAGATGAGGCTGTGTATGGCAAACATATTGTATTAGTTTGCTAGGGCTGCCATAACAAAATAGCACAAATTGGGTGGTTTAAACAACAGAAACTTATTTTCTCACAGTTCTGGAAGCTAGAAATGCAAGATCAAGGTATCAACAGTGTGGATTTCATTCTGAGGCCTTTCCTTGATTTGTAGGTGGCTGTCTTCTCCCTCTATCCTCACATGGTTGTCCCTCCATCTGTGTTGTTTGTGTCCTCATCTCCTCTTTATATAAGGTCACCAATCATATTGGAGTAGAGCCCACTCATATGACTTTATTTTACCCTAATTACCTCTTAAAAGACATATCTCCAAATACAGTTACATTCTTAGATACTAGAGGTTAGGACTTCAACATATAAAATTTGGGGGTACACAATTCAGCTCATAACACATATATAAATTATTTAGCTTGAGTGTGTATATGTATGTACGTACACATATATGTTTATACACATGTACAGTATGGCATATGAATAACAGTTATGCACATATGTATGTGTGTCCAAAGGAAAGATAACTATATTCATTTCATTACTATATATTCATGAATGTAGGAAATGAAAAATAGTAAGATGCTAATATGCATATGCAATTTTTAAGCATTATGGAACTGTCTGGATTTTAACTAATGAGCTCGAAATATGTGTATAATACTCAATTTGTTATTACGAATTAGATGCTGGTAGTTGGAAAGTGCCGTAAACACCTATATGGGTGTTTGCCATCAATCCAAATTTATGAGTAAACCTGTATCCCTAGGTTAGAGCTCGGAGTCATCTTTAAGACCTGTTACTTAACCTCTTTAATTAAACTTGATAAAACTTCATTTCATATCCGTTGCCCTTTGGCATCCAAACATCTTCAAGTCCGGATTATGAAAAGTTTCTCGGCTCCCTGCTTTCTGTCTCTTTTGCCTTTATTCTGTAACCTGTGAGTTAAGCTGGTTTTCTCTCCATTCCTTCCGCATGTCACGCTCATGCTATGATACATTTCACCCTGTCTAAAACATCTGCCCCACACCTGCAAATCTTCAAGGCCAAGCTCACTCTTATTTTCACCTTTATTCTTTAAATATTGAAGCCTGGAATTAGTTCTACCTTAACTCCTGTAGCACTGATGGTCAATACTACTCAAATAAGTTCAAATAATTAGAAAAGAGAGACTTGTAGTAAACAGATAGAGACCAGGTTTGGTTTTGTTTTTTCGTTTTTATCTCGCAAAACACCCAGCAGAATTCTAGCCACATGGTAGATGATATAAGTGCTTATTAATTGATTTTCAATAGGGAAAGTAAATTATATAAAATGAATTGCCAATGTAAAGAGCGCTGTAGCCTCTAAACTTCTGCTTAGTTTATTTTAATATTATAGTCATTAAATAAGGAATATAAGTGAATTACATAATTTTAAGTATTTAAATTGTCGATTCTAATAGTCATAATATTTGTTATTTCAGCTAGTTTGCGTAAATACAAATTCAGCTTTTAAACATCTAAACTTCCCTTTATAAAATCAGATATAGTATTTTCTGGATTAAATATTAAAAATTCCAAATGATAAGTAAAGCCTTGTCAGGTAACATCAATTTTTTCCTATTTACTGGATCTTTCTCATTAGCATATAAGCATGCTATAATTTTTACAAATGTATGCCTTTTAAGTAGTTTTCTTTATCACACATCCTCCAATAGATACTGCAAAATGCCTCACTGAAATTGTCTGTTTTAGCACTTCTCAAATGCAAACAAATAGTTTGGGAATCTTGTTAAAATTTAAATTCTAATTCAGAAGGTATATGCTTGCTGCTTTGACAAAGTCTCCCAGACATTAGTGGCTTAAAATAGCAAACATTTGTTTGGACACAGCCACGCTCAGGCTCAGAGTCTTTCACGTCCCTGCAATCAAGGTGTTGGCCTGAACCGTAGTCATCTCTAGGCTTGACTTGGGGAGAAATTCACTTCCAAGCTCCCTCCTTTGGTTGTTGGCAGGCCTCCTACCTGTGCTTGCTGTTGGCTGGAAGACATCAGTCCTTTGCACTGTGAACCTCTCCATAGGGCAGCTCACAGTATAACTGCTTGCTGGGGAAGGGGGGCAGGGGAGAAAGCAAGACAGAGCCAGAGTCTTTTTATAACCTATCTCAAAAGTAACATCACATCACTTTTGCCTTATTCTGTTCATTAGAAGGTAGTTACTAGGTCCAGTCCACAAGGGGAGGGAATTGCATAAGGACATAAATACCAGGAAGTGGGAGTCAGTGTGGGTTCCGCTGACTCTAACGTGTGCCTGCCACATTAAGTTTGCGGTGGAGTCTGAAAATTTGCCTTTCTAACAAACTCCTAGGTGACATCAGTGCTGCTCCTGAGATCTTCACTCCTAAAAGCAAGGATCTACACTTACCGCACCCAGTTCCTTTCTTTATTCATTCTCTGTTGATCTCACTGACTCCAGCTAGGCTCTCTCACCCCCTCATTCTGCTGAAATTGCCCTTGTGGAAGTCACCAATGAGTTCTATGTCACTAAATCCAGCATTTGAAAAACTTGATCATTCTTTCTGAAAATCTTTCTTGGCCTCTGGAACACCAAATTGATATACATTTCTCCTCAGTTTTTCTGCTAGTTACCTATCTCCCTAACTATAAGAGTTAATATATCCTATAATCCAATCCTGGGACCTCTTTTTTTATCCATAGTTAACTCCTACATGGTTACAGCTAAAATTCCAGATATATGCTGACCACTCTCAAGTTTATATCTCCTATGGGGATTTCTCCCCTAAAATCCTAACATGTTTATCAAGTGCCTCAGCGAACACCTCTACTTGGATACTGATAGTAATTTCAGACTTAAAATGTCCAAAACAGAGCTCTATTCCTTCCCCTTCATCTCCCCTTCGCTATGCCCAACCTGACAGTCTTGCTTCTCATCCATGTTTGCAAATCCAACAAATAGTTCCACTCCGCAATCAGCTGTTCCAGTGAAAAACCTGGGAATCATCCTCGAGTCTTCTTTTATGTAAACCATCTTTAAGTCTTGTCAGTTTTACCTCTTAAATACCACTTGACTTTCTCCATCATTCTTTTTTTTTTTTTTGGCTGCATACGGTATTTGTTTTTCTCTTTTTGGCTGCGTTTGGTCTTCACTGCTGTGCTCGGGCTTTCTTTAGTTGCAGCGAGCGGGGACTACTCTTCGTTGCAGTGCATGGGCTTCTCATTGCGGTGGCTTCTCTTGTTGCAGACCACGGGCTCTAGGCATGCAGGCTCAGTAGTTGTGGCGTGCAGGCTCAGTAGTTGTGGTGCATGGGATTAGCTGCTCCAAGGCATGTAGGATCTTCCCGGACCAGGGCTCAAACCCGTGTCTCCTGCATTGGCTGGAGGATTCTTAACCACTGTGCCACCAGGGAAGCCCTCTCCATCATTCTTTATTCCAACATCACCACTCTAGTCTGGACCATCATTACGTTATTATAGAAAGTTCTGCATCTTTGTATTGTTGATTACAGCGTCCAACCTTTAGCCCAAATGGTTTTACTCAGTCCATCTATTTTCCATGTTCATGGTTTCCTTTATCCTGTAGGATCAAGTTTAGATTCTTTACATTGTACATAAAGCCATACACAATCTGGCCTGATTGCCTCTCCAGCCCTATTTATCTCTACTTCCCTACCTGCACTCTGCACTTGAGCAATTCAGGGACTGAGCTATGATATAACACTCCCATTTGACTCTGAGTCTTAATGAAAATTATTTTCCTTCCTGGAATGCTTCCCTTCTTTGCCTGGCTAGTTTTCATTTAATTCAAGATTCAGCTTAAACATGACTTCATCCTAGAGGCTGTCTCTGACCTTTTAGACTACGTTTGGGGTACCCACAATATAGTCCATAGCACTGTATACTTCTCTATCTTAACAGTCATTGTATTTTATACTAATCATTGAATTATCTTTGTCTTATTTTCCCTTTAAGCTGTAAAGCCACATCGGCAGAAGTAGACTCAGGTATTCTGAAGCCTGAAACATATAATTTTGGGGACTCTATTTAAGAATAAAAATATGAAAATTATATATATATATATGATATTCATATACATTAAGTACAAAAGAGAATATTTATGAAAAGAATCACAACAAAGTAAAAAATTAAGTGAGCTGACAAGGATAAAAACATATGACCCAGTGAACACACTGCTAGGGGCCCTTTCCAGAACCCCAAAGCTTAAGCTTCATTAAATTACTGGTAAATACACCTCTTGACATGAGTCTTCTTTAAAGCTCTATTTCTGGGGGCTTCCCTGGTGGCAAGTGGTTAAGAATCCACCTGCCAATGCAGGGGACACGGGTTCGAGCCCTGGTCCGGGAAGATCCCACATGCCGCGGAGCAACTAAGCTCGTGTGCCATGACTACCGAGCCTATGCTCTAGAGTCCGCGAGCCACAACTACTGAGCCCGTGTGCCACAACTACTGAAGCCCGCACTCCTAGAGCCCGTGCCCTGCAACAAGAGAAGCCACCGCAATGAGAAGCCCGGGCCCCGCAACAGAGAGTAGCCCCTGCTCACCACAACTAGAGAAAACTCACGCGCAGCAACAAAGACCCAGCACAGCCAAAAATAAGTGAACAAATAAATAAATTTATTAAAAAAACAAAAAGCTGTATTTCTAGTGTCAACAGTAGTGTTTAACACAAAGCAGGTACTCAATAAATATATATATTTTTCTGGTCAATTGATTTTTTCTTTATAACATCTTTATTGGAGTATAATTGCTTTACAATGGTGTGTTAGTTTCTGTTGTATAACAAAGTGAATCAGCTATACGTATACATATATCCCCATATCCCCTCCCTCTTGCGTCTCCCTCCCACCCTCCCAATCCCACCCCTCTAGGTGATCACAAAGCACCCAGCTGATCTCCCTGTGCTAGGCGGCTGCTTCCCACTAGCTATCGGATTTACATTTGGTAGTGTATATGTGTCCATGCCTCTCTCTCACTTCATTCCAGTTTAGCATTCCCCCTCCCCGTGTCCTCAAGTCCCTTCTCTACATCTGCGCCTTACTCCTGTCCTGCCACTAGGTTCTTCAGAACCACATTTTTCTTTTAGATTCCATATATATGTGTTAGGATACGGTATTTGTTTTTCTCTTTCTGACTTACTTCACTCCGTATGACAGACTCTAGGTCCATCCACCTCACTGCAAATAACTCAGTTTTGTTTCTTTTTATGGCTCAGTAATGTTCCATTTATATATGTGCCACATCTTTACCCATTCATCTGTCGACGGACAGTTAGGTTGCTTCTATGTCCTGGCTATTGTAAATAATGCTGCAGTGAATACTGTGGTACATGACCCTTTTTGAATTTTGGTTTTCTCAGGGTATATGCCCAGTAGTGGGATTACTGGTTTGTGTGGTAGTTCTATTTTTAGTTTTTTAAAGAACCTCCATACTGTTCTCCATAGTGGCTGTATCAAGTTACATTCCCACCAACAGTGCAAGAGTGTTCCCTGTTCTCCACACCCTCTCCAGCATTTACGGTTTGTAGATTTTTTTTTTTTTTTTTTTTTTTTTTTTTTGCAGTACGCAGGCCTCTCACTGCTGTGGCCTCTCCCGCTGTGGAGCACAGGCTCCGGACGCGCAGGCTCAGCAGCCATGGCTCACGGGCCCAGCCGCTCCGTGGCACATGGGATCCTCCCAGACCGGGGCACGAACCCATGTCACCTGCATCGGCAGGCAGACTCTCAACCATTGCACCACCAGGGAAGCCCGGTTTGTAGATATTTTGATGATGGCCATTCTGACTGGTGTGAAGTGATACCTCATTGTGGTTGTGATTTGCATTTCTCTAACGATTAGTGATGTTGAGCATCCTTTCATGTGTTTGTTGGCAATATGTATATCTTCTTTGGAGAAGTGTCTATTTAGGTCTTAGCCCAGTTTTGGATTGGGTTATTTGTTTTTTTGGTATTGAACTGCGTGAGCAGCTTGTATATTTTGGAGATTAATCTTTTGTCAGTTGCTTCGTTTGCCAATCTTTTCTCCCATTCTGAGGGTTGTCTTTTTGTCTTGTTTATGGTTTCCTTTGCTGTGCAAAAGGTTTTAAGTTTCATTAGGTCCCATTTCTTTATTTTTGTTTTTATTTCCCTTTCTCTAGGAGGTGGGTCAAAAAGGATCTTGCTGTGATTTATGTCATAGAGTGTTCTGCCTATGTTTTCCTCTAAGAGTTTTATAGTGTCGGGCAATACATTTAGGTCTTTAATCCACTTTGAGTTTATTTTTGTGTATGGTGTTAGGGAGTGTTCTAATTTCATTCTTTTAAATGTAGCTGTCCAGTTTTCCCAGCAGCACTTATTGAAGGGGCTATCTTTTCTCCATTGTATATTCTGGCCTCCTTTATCAAAGATAAGGTAACTATATGTGCGTGGGTTTATCTCTGGGCATTCTATCCTGTTCCATTCATCTGTATTTCTGTTTTTGTGCCAGTACCATACTGTCTTGATTACTGTTGATTTGTAGTATAGTCTGAAGTCAGGGAGCCTGATTCCTCCAGCTCCATTTTTCTTTCCCAAGATTGCTTTGGCTATTCAGGGTCTTTTGTGTGTCCGTACAAATTGTGAAACTTTTTGCTCTAGTTCTGTGAAAAATGCCATTGCTAGTTTGATAGGGATTGCATTGAATTGTAGATTGCTTTGGGTAGTATAGTCATTTTCACAATATTGTTTCTTCCAATCCAAGGAAATGGTATATCTCTCCATCTGTTGGTAGCATTTTAATTTCTTTCATCAGTGTCTTAGAGTTTTCTGCATACAGGTCTTTTGTGTCCTTGGCTAAGTTTATTCCTAGGTATTTTATTCTTTTTGTTGCCTTGTAAATGGGAGTGTTTCCTTAATTTCTCTTTCAGATTTTTCATCATTAGTGTATAGGAATGCAAGAGATTTCTGTGCATTAATTTTGTATCCTGCTACTTTACCAGGTTCATTGATTAGTTCTAGTAGTTTTCTGGTAGCATCTTTAGGATTCTCTATGTATATTATCATGTCATCTGCAAACAGTGACAGTTTTACTTCTTTTCTGATTTGGATTCCTTTTATTTCTTTTTCTTCTCTGATTGCTGTGGCTAAAACTTCCAAAATTATGTTGAATAATAGTGGTGAGAGTGGGCAATCTTGTCTTGTTCCTGATCTTAGTGGAAATGGTTTCAGTTTTTCTCCATTGAGAATGATGTTGGCTGTGGGTTTGTCATATATGGGCTTTATTATGTTGATGTAAGTTCCCTCTATGCCTACTTTCTGGAGGGTTTTTATCAAATGGGTGTTGAATTTTGTCAAAAGCTTTTTCTGCATCTATTGAGATGATCATATGGTTTTTCTCCTTCAATTTGTTAATATGGTTTATCACATTGATTAATTTGCGTATATTGAAGAATCCTTGCACTCCTGGGATAAACCCCACTTGATCATGGTGTATGATCCCTTTAATGTGCTGTTGGATTCTGTTTGCTAGTATTTTGTTGAGGATTTTGGCATCTATATTCATCAGTGATATTGGCCTGTAGTTTTCTTTTTTTGTGACATCTATGGTTTTGGTATCAGGGTGATGGTGGCCTCGTAGAATGAGTTTGGGAGCGTTCCTCCCTCTGCTATATTTTGGAAGAGTTTGAAAGGGTGGGTGTTAGCTCTTCTCTAAATCTTTGATAGAATTCACCTGTGAAGCCATGTGGTCCTGGGCTTTTGTTTGTTGGAAGATTTTTAATCACGGTTTCAATTTCATTGCTTGTGATTGGCCTGCTTATATTTTCTATTTCTTCCTGATTCACTCTTGGAAGGTTGTGCTTTTCTAAGAATTTGTTCATTTCTTCCAGGTTGTCCATTTTATTGGCATATAGTTGCTTGTAGTAGTCTCTCATGATCCTTTGTATTTCTGCAGTGTCAGTTGTTGCTTCTCCCTTTTCACTTCTAATTCTGTTGATTTGAGTCTTATCCCTTTTTTTCTTGATGAGTCTGACTAGTGGTTTATCCATTTTGTTTATCTTCTCAAAGAACCAGCCTTTAGTTTTATTGATCTTTGCTATCATTTATTTCATTTCTTTTTCATTTATTTCTGATCTGATGTTTATGATTTCTTTCCTTCTGCCAACTTTGGGGTTCTTTTGTTCTCTTTCTGTAATTGTTCTTTCTGTAATTTGTTTATTTGAGATGTTTCATGTTTCTTGAGGTAGGATTGTATTGCTATAAACTTCCCTCTAGAACTCCTTTTGCTGCATTCCATAGGTTTTGGGTCATCATGTTTTCATTGTCATTTGTTTCTAGGTATTTTTTGATTTCCTCTTTGATTTCTTCAGTGATCTCTTGGTTGTTTAGTAGTGTATTGTTTAGCCTCCATGTGTTTGTATTTTTTACAGTTTTTTTTTTCCTGTAATTGATATCTAGTCTTATAGCATTGTGGTGGGAAAAGATACTTGATACGATTTTAATTTTCTTAAATTTACCAGGGCTTGATTTGTGACCCAAGATATGAACTATCCTGGAGAATGTTCTATGAGCACTTGAGAAGAAAGTGTATTCTGTTGTTTTTGATGGAATGTCCTATAAATATCAATTAAGTCCATCTTGTTTAGTGTGTCATTTAAAGCTTGTGCTTCCTTATTTATTTTCATTTTGGATGATCTGTCCACTGGTGAACATGGGGTGTTAAAGTCCCCTACTATTATTGTGTTGCTGTTTTTTTCCCCCTTTTATGGCTGTTACCATTTGCCTTATGGATTGAGGTGCTCCTATGTTGGGTGCATAAATATTTACAATTGTTATATCTTCTTCTTGGATTGGTCCTTTGATCGTTATGTAGTGTCCTTCTTTGTGTCTTGTAATAGTCTTTATTTTAAAGTCTATTCTGTCTGATATGAGAATTCCTACTCCAGCTTTCTTTTCATTTCCATTTGCATGGAATATCTTTTTCCATCCCCTCATTTGCAGTCTGTTTGTGTCCCTAGGTCTGAAATGGGTTTCTTGTAGGCAGCATTTATACAGGTCTTATTTTTATATCCATTCAGCCAGTCTATGTCCTTTGGTTGGAGCATTTAATCCACTTACATTTAAGGTAACTTTTTAAGAGGTTTTTTATTATTTTTTTTTATGTATAGACAACATTTAAGGTAATTTTTGATACATATGTTCCTATTACCATTTTCTTAATTATTTTGGGTTTGTTATTGTAGGTCTTTTCCTTCTCTTGTGTCTCCTGCCTAGAGAAGTTACTTTAGCATTTGTTGTGAAGCTGGTTTGGTGGTGCTGAATTCTCTTAGCTTTTGCTTGTCTGTAATGGTTTTAATTTCTCTGTCGAATATGAATGATATCCTTGCTGGGTAGAGTAATGTTGGTTGTAGGTTTTCCTCTTTCATCACTTTAAATATGTCCTGCCACTGCCTTCTGGCTTGCAGAGTTTCTACTGAAATATCAGCTGTTAACTGGTGGGTTTTTACCCTGCTCATTCATCTGCTGTGTGTTTCTCTGTCTTCTCATTTTGCTTAACTTACTGTGTTTGGGGTCTCCTTTTCGCAGGCTGCACGTTCATGGTTCCTGTTGTTTTTGATGTCTGCCCCCAGTGGCTAAGGTTGTTTCAGTGGGTTGTGTAGGCTTCCTGGTGGAGAGGACTGGTACCTGTGTTCTGGTGGATGAGGCTGGATCTTGTCTTTCTGGTGGGCAGGACCACATCCGGTGGTTTGTTTGGGGGGGTCTGTGAACTTATTATGATTTTAGGCAGCCTCTCTGCTTATGAGTGGGGTTGTGTTCCTGTCTTGCTAGTTGTTTTGCATGGGCTCCAGCATGGGAGCTTGCTGGTTGTTGAGTGGAGCTGGGTCTTAGTGTTGAGACAGAGATCTCTGGGAGAGCTCTCGCCGTTTGATATTACGTGGGGCTGGGAGGTGTCTGGTGGTTCAGTGTCCTGAATCCGGCTTTCCCACCTCAGAGGCTCAGGCCTTACACCTGGCCAGAGCACCAAGGCCCTGTCAGCCACATGGCTCAGAAGAAAAGGCAGAAAAAAAAGAAAGAAAGAAGTAAAATAAAAGTTATTAAAATAAAAATGTATTATTAAAATTAAAAAATATTTACAAAAGAAGAGAGCAACCAAACCAATAAGCAAATCCACCAATGATAACAAGCACTAATAACTATACTAATATAAACATAAATATCAGAAATTATTCAGTCGCATACAGCAAACGCCAAGCCTACAGCTGCTCCCAAAATCCACCACCTCAATTCTGGGTTGATTCATTGTCTATTCAGGTATTCCACAGATGCAGGGTACATCAAGTTGATTCTGGAGATTTAATCCACTGCTCCTGAGGCTGCAAGGAGAAATTTCCCTTTCTCTTCTTTGTTGGACAGCTTCTGGGGTTCAGCTTTGGATTTGGCACCCAGGGCAGGGAGGGGTATGGAATGCAGGGCGAGCTTTAGGCAGCAGAGGCCAGTGTAATGTTGCACCAGCCTGAGGCATGCTGTGTGTTCTCCTGGGGAAGTTGCCCCTGGATCACAGGACCCTGGCAGTGGTCAGCTGCACGGGCTCCTGGAATCAGACTCCCGTGATTGCACACAGGTTTCTTGGTGGCAGCAGCAGCAGCCTTAGTGTCTCATGCCCGTCTCTGGGGTCCGCGCTGATAGCCGCGGCTCGCTCCTGTCTCTGGAGCTCGTTTAGGCGGTGCTCTGAATCCCCTCTCCTCGTGCTCCCCGAAACAATCGTCTCTTGCCTCTTCGGCAGCTCCAGACACTTTCCCGGACTCCCTCCTGGCTAGCTGTGGCGCACTAGCCCCCTTCAGGCTGTGTTCACGCCGCCAACCCCAGTCCTCTCCCTGGGGTCTGACCTCCGAAGCCCGAGAGCCACAGCTCCCAGCCCCCGCCCGTCCCGGCGTGAGAGCAGACAAGCCTCTCGGGCTGGTGAGTGCTGGTCGGCACCAATCCTCTCTGCGGGAATCTCTCCACTTTGCCGTCCGCACCCCTGTTGCTGCGCTCTCCTCCGCAGCTCCAAAGCTTTCCCCCTCCGCCACCCGCAGTCTCCGCCCACGAAGGGGCTTCCTAGTGTGTGGAAACCTTTCCTCCTCATGGCTCCATCCCACTGGTGCAGGTCCTGTCCCTATTCTTTTGTCTCTGTTTTTTCTTTTGCCCTACCCAGGTTCGTGGGGAGTTTCTTGCCTTTTGGGAGGTCTGAGGTCTTCTGCCAGCGTTCAGTAGGTGTTCTTTAGGAGCTGTTCCACATGTAGATGTACTTCTGATGTGTTTGTGGGTAGGAAGGTGATCTCCACATCTTACTCCTCTGCCATCTTGAAGGTCCTCTGGTCAATTGATTTTTGACAAGGGTGCCAGGACTATTCAATGTGGAAAAGAGTAGTATTTTCAATAATAGTGCTGGGACAACTTTTTGCTTATTGAGATACAGCAGAGGGGGTGTGACGCCAGGACCCGGAGGCCCAGAGCCCTTTGTGGCCGGGGAGCTTTGGTCGCAACTCGCTGCTTCCACAGGTGGCCATGGTACCGCGGGCCTCTCGAGCGCAGGGGCTCCCTCAGTAAATACTTTTGAATGAATATATTAACTATTATTTTCAGTTATATTTCCATACATTTGACATTCAACAAGCTTTTCACAAATTATAGTTCTACAAAAAGCTTTGTATATTAGAAAATTGTTTTTATATCAATAGTTATTTTACATTTTGCTATGGTTATATTTCAAACAACTAACAGTGTTCGTATCTGTTAGCATATCATGGGCTCTGTGCAAAAAGTCTGAGGTACGTCTTTGCTAAGAGGAAAAAATTCTTTATTCACATCAAAAACGTACATTATAATCTTCTACATGTGAATATATGTTTGTGTGTCTCTCTATATTTTTATAGATCATCTGCATTAAAACTCTAATTTTAAATTACTAAAATTTTAGTTTTTTGGATATTCCCACAAAGAGAAATCCCTTGGGGAAAACCCATCTATTTTCTGCTTTCTTTGTAGTATATTTTTTTAAACATTTGTCTCTGAAATAATAGAGATACCAATATTTTATATAACTTTTAAAAATGCATTAAATGTTATGATGAATTTGTCCACAGGTTATTTGAATCAAGCCTGTAACATAGCATTAAAAAGATAAGCTACTTGGCCTAAATCTTTAGAGTTTAGTTTGTTAAAATAGTATTAAGTTTAGTTAAGTTCCTTTTATAATAACATTTTAAATGTGCTGAGGAGTTGGTATGCTCATATCGAGATTATCAGGTGTGTGTATGTGTGTGTGTGTGTGTGTGTTATAAAGTGCAGCCCTCTGATCAATGCACACTCTTTCCTCCCATTTTCCTAAATACATCATGAAAAAAGGATGAGGTTTCCGCCTTAATTGCTTGTGCCTTTTATTCACATTCCTCTCTCAGCCAGAATTGTGAAAAGAGTGTTAGTAAAAAGCTACACAATAGAGCTTTTCATTAGGCCTCAGCAAGGCACACAAAAGAAGGCTTTTGGAAAGGGTGAATGTATGAGTTTAATTTGCAGGTGGAGAGTAGATAAAAGGTGCTGACGCCTCTATTATTCTCTTACGTAGGTGACCCTTACCCTGTACAGCTGATCCCAACTACCATGGCAGCTGCTGCTGCAGCAACACCAGGCTTAGGCCCACTCCAACTGCAGGTAAGTCAGGAAACAATACACCAGAGACAAAGGTTAAGTAAATATCGAAAACAGCTATTATCGTGTTAACGCAAAATAAAACTGACTAGTGATATTTGTCTCACATTTTTTTGTTTTTGAATTTATGTCTACTGATTCTTAACCCAAAGTTGGTTCTTTTAATTTTTAGCCCAGTTTTCTGTACTAAAGACAGTTTATTGTAATTTTTTTTATTGCCTGGTATGATTTAACAAAATGAGCTGTAGTTTTGCTTTGATTACTGTGTGCCATAATTTCGTCACAGAATGGTCCTCACCAAGATAAAAAGAACAAAAAAACTACAAAAGAGATTCAGATACTTATGGATCAAGATAGCTTACAAAAATTACATTTAAAATTGTTCAAGATGCCCAGTATTTTTGAAGCACTCTTTATTCTCCTGCTAATGCCAGCTCAGTTGGATAAGCAAGGATAAGTAGACCAAATAAGCAGGTGCCTAAATGAGCACAACTTTATCCAGACATCCTAATTAAGACCTTTTTTAGCTCGGCAGAAGACATATTCCCATATATCCATGAATGTCAGTGCTAACTTTACCAGATGTCCAAGTGATTTTAGAAAGTTTGTCTCTGGAGTTGGAAAGAATATCAATTAAATTATATTAAAGTTATCTTTCGTTAACTGTTTAAATCTTTGAATCAGCATCCTACTTCCCTAGTTTCTGTTGTTATGGACTTTATAGTTACACAGGTAATGGGAATAACAAATCATCCGATAATAGGATTAATCTCCCCTTGTGAGAAGTTTTATATTTTCCTTTGCCTGAAAGACGCAGTATGCCATTAAAGCCAAGTAGAAAGCGCTCATGCTTAATAAAATTAAGTTGTATTCATGAAAGTGCATTGTCATGACAGATGACCCTAGCCTATAAGGAAAATATAGTTTAAATTGTAGCATCAAGAGACAGTTACATCTGGTCAGCACAGAGAGTTGTCAGACCTGGTGGGGTTCTGAGAAACCAGTTGAGTCTCACAGGAGGAACTGAGACATACTGTGTTCTACAGAGGTTAATAACACCCATTCCTATTCTGCCTTTTCTCCGAAAGCTACAGTGTTAGTGTCTGTTTCTTTGAGCTGGAAATAACCTTGGAAATAACCTGTTGGAGCCATGGGGGCAATAAAAGTAACAACATTTGTTAGCTTTTGAAATCTGAGAAATAACTACAATACAGAGAAGTGGCTATAATAAGTAAAACTAAAAAGAGTAGTGGGATTAAAGGAAGAGGGAAGAATATCCAGCAATAGATTTGAATGTGGAAAATAGGAGTTTTAGAGATCTAAGCTGTCAGTTTTCAAAACAAATTAGACATTCTCATTTCCTTTCACCATTGGATTAGTGGTGAGAGGGAGCGAGGGCAAGTTGCAGGCATCTCCTATGTTTCATTGTAGAATTCTAGTAGAAGGTAGCTTTGTTAGGCAGCAGTCCAAACTTATTTTTCTGTAAAGATAGTATTAGACTGTTTGACACAAATTAAGTTTTATTTCTGCCCTTATAATGTGATGTCAGATTCCGTTACAATTTAAAGATACTAAAAAATTGTTGATCAGAAAACAAGAAAAAAGACACCAAACATATTTGCTTTTGCCTCAACTATAATTTGATCTATAAATGGGATAAAGATATTTTGTGTAAGTGGCATTGTACCCATTAAAATAAATGAGTTTTGTTAGGATCTCAGTAAATCAACACTGCAGTACAAGAAAACGAATAATCTTAACTCTTTCATGATAAGCCATTAGCTACTATTAAAACACAAACATGTAACACCACACACACACAAAGACTTTTTTTGCTTATGATTAAAAAACAATACTCAAACCCAAACACATATTCCAAATGCATGTCATGGCAGAGAATCTGGCTTTTCTTTTAGTGGACTTACTCTCACCTTTGCTAGGGTGCCTACACCAACCTACTTTTCTACTCCTATTCCTAACACTGTATTCACAGATCCCTAACCTTGACTTCACCTTTCCCCCAGCTGCAAAGGAGATCTGTAATACTCTTCCTCCCTTTGCATTAAAATAGCATCCAAATTCTTTTCTTCTCCACAAACCTTCCCAGACAGGTCAGAGAAAAGCTATCTACAATGCCTGGTCAGAAGTCTTATCTTAACCGTAACCCAGCACTCACCCCAATCTTGTGAACCTACTTCTGAGAAGTTTCATATCAGTGGAGTATAATGTATGAGCCAGTTTTAATTTTCTCTATACTCTGCTTTGAATTATACTGCTAAATCTCCGTTTTCCATCCCTTAATAATACCTGGAGGAGACTTCATCACTTTTGAGTCCCTTTCAGTTACTAAGATTCTCTTTCAATTATTGAGATTCAGTCCTAGGTTCTTATGCTAGGTTCTCTGGTAAGGCTTTCACACAAAGATTTCTCATTTAATTCTTATTACAACACTTTTTGCTATGTATTAATAACTCCATTTGACAAAGAAGAAATCTGGATCACAGAGTCCAAAATCCATGGTTTTAAAACAATTATACTTGCTTTTCTAAGTACAGGAGATTTTATTTTAAACTTTGGAGACATTGCCCTTCTTAGGACAGTTGCTAACTTAGTAACCTGCTAATACAGTTATAACGATAATGCTGATTAATTGGTACTAATACAAATCCTCTATATGCAATACTGAAGGAGACAGCAGGATTCATGATGGCTATCTACTTCACACTCTGCATTGTCTATTTCATACCTCTTTACACAGATATATGTTAATTCAGTCTTCTCCTTTTGAACATCTGGATCCAAGAAAGGACCCTATAAATATATTTCTACTCATGGTTGACTTTGTTTACCTACCATTTGTGTTTTCTTTTGAGATAATCATTTACATGCAATTGTTCACACTTGGATAATATTAAGTAAAACCAATAACCAGGGCCTTTATTAAAGAAGAAATAATGATTACAATTGTCTTAAAAGAAAAGCAAAATGACATGTTTTAAATTAAACCACCATTTATCACTTCATGTTCCTGGATAAAATAATAAAAATACTTACTATGCAAAAAAAACCCATAAAAAAATCACCTTACTGTATACTTTTAGGAGCAGTTAAAATAGCCTAAGCATTGTCAAACATTTATTTTTTATTTATATAGAGAAAATGGCTTACTGTGGATTATGTATATAAAACACACAAATTAACATGTTGTGCCCAGGCACCATTTTATTTCTTTCTTTTATAACAAAATATCTGTCCTTGTCTCCTCTGAGCTTTTTCCAGAGCTTTTAAGTCTTTCTGGAGCTTCAGATCCATATAGCCAACTATTTGTTGGCTACCAAGAGGAAACACAGACGTTACACGCATAATAAACTGACTACAAAATGGGCCTCACCAATTCTCTTCCTTGCCCCCAGACCTGTTCATTTTCTGGTCTTAGCAAATGGCTCAACCCCGGAAACCATGAGCACTATGTTCAACGTCCCTTCTTCCCTCTTCCTCTGGACCTATTCATTCATTATCTATCTATTCATTCTACCTACTAAATACATCAAGAATCCATCTGTTCCTTTGCACGATACTGTCGCTCTGCGGGTCAGGCTACCCTCATTGCTTCCATAATTTACCACAGTAGCCCTGAACTGGCCTTTCTTTCTTCATCTTGCCCCTTCAGTGCACTCTCTACTATATGTTTGTCAGAATGATCTTTAAGATTTTAGAAAATCTGACCATGTCCTTCTCCTACTTAAATACTTTAAGTTACACCTTGGTGTTTTCAAGTTCTCTCTCCCCTCTGGATCTTTACATGCGATGTTTTCTCTTTCGGGAACCCTACTACCCACCTTTTTTTTACCAAGCAAACTCCTACTTATCCCTGAGGTTGCAAGTCAAAACCTCACTTTTTCAGGGAAGTTTTCATTGTCCCCAAGTCTTGATTAATGTAGGTCTTATATACGCTGGGAGCACACTGTATTTCCCCTCTCATAGCACTTATAGAATATGTTTTAAATCCTACTTTCTGGCTTCTACCCGATGGCAAAGTCTATGAAATTACTGACTCACCATCGTTTGCACTTAACCAATGCTTGAAATATTTAATGGACTCAGTAAATATCTATTAAATGAAAGGGTGAAGAATGAATCTTAAGATTACACTTAAGGGGCTTCCCTGGTGGCGCAGTGGTTGAGAGTCCGCCTGCCGATGCAAGGGACACGGGTTCGTGCCCCGGTCCGGGAAGATCCCACATGCCACGGAGCGGCTGGGCCCGTGAGCCATGGCCGCTGAGCCTGCGCGTCCGGAGCCTGTGCTCCGCAACGGGAGAGGCCACAACAGTGAGAGGCCCGCGTACCGCAAAAAAAAGATTACACTTAAAATAAATTATCTATTTTTGTTAACTAGCTACTCTTCTTTGAGATAGTGGAATTAAGCTGAATATTAATGATTAATTTCCTATATAAATTAATTTCCATCCTTATGAAAACACTACGTACCTGTCACCTCGTTTGGCACTACAGTATTTTAAAATCATGTTTATGATAGTTCTGCCCCACACTACCTCGTTCAGTGTGCTGCGACTACACTAGACTCTTTTCTGTCCCTTGACTTGCCGAAGTATGCTCCCACCTTAGAGTTTGGCATTACCTGTCCCTCTGCCTGGAAGGCTAATTCACCTCATTCAAGAATTTGCTCTAATGTCATCTCTCCTAGACTTAGTCTAACTAACGGCTTGAAATCATAAAATAACCCTCCCAGAGGTACCACACTTCCTATTATTCTGCTTCTTTTCTATAGCACTAGTCATCTTCAAACATACTGTATAATTTACATATTATGTTCCTTATTTATTGTCTGCCTGTTTCAAATATTCTCTAAACTCCACCAGAGCAGGGAGTGTCATTTTGTTGTTGTTGTTGTCCAATAATGTATCATAATGTATCTCACGTGCTGGGGGGCAGGGAATGCCTAGCAAGTAGCTGGTGCTCAGTACATAGGAATAAGATGAAGAAGCTATCATGAGCTAATGGTCATAATCATTTTAAATAAAATAACAAAGCAGTGTTTGATTAATTTCTGGAATAAATTATATTGATTTAAATACCAGGGAACATTATATTTTTAACGTTTATTAAAAGATTCTTGGGCTTCCCTGGTGGCACAGTGGTTGAGAGTCTGCCTGCCGATGCAGGGGACACGGGTTCGTGCCCCGGTCCGGGAGGATCCCACGTGCCGCGGAGCGGCTGGGCCCGTGAGCCATGGCCGCTGGGCCTGTGCGTCTGGAGCCTGTGCTCCGCAGCGGGAGAGGCCACAACAGTGAGAGACCCGCGTACCGCAAAAAAAAAAAAAAAAAAGATTCTTAGCATATGAGAAATCTGTAGCTCTATCTCTTCTGCTCCTTCTTCCCTTTATCTTATTTGTAACCTTGGGCTGCTGCATAAAGAATGCGTTTTAGCATTTATTACAGTTTGTGTAATTCCTTTAAAGTTATAATTTGCAAAAAAAATAAATAAAAGACCAGACATTTCAACGTTAGTTTATTCCTATGTTGTTCGTTAACGGATATACAGGCGTAGATGAGACTATGAATTGATAGAGGTGCTTTTGACTCAGTATGACTCACCTTGCCAATACAACACTAAGGGAAATAAGTTCTAAATAATGGAAAGGTATATTATCCAAATACAGTAACTAGCCAATTAGCAATCTCATATACTGTTTACCCCCTTCTCTTTTTTTCTTTCCCCTTCCTCTTCAAACTACTTATTTTTCTTCCAAGAGCCAAGGATGCCTTTTGATATTTGTTCTCCTAATATTGTCTCATTTTAAAGGAGGGAGATTAACTTATACAGAAAACTAATCTAGCTTCATTTCAATATGAAGAAGTGAGTCTAATTATTTAAGCAAAATAACTCACACTTTGAATCTTTTGGATATTTGTGACTAGATAAAATCAGCTAAGCAAATTGTCTGTTTCTAATTAATGAAACCAAATGATGGCAGCAGTCCATCTAACATTTATTTCTCATATTCATTGTCATTAATTTGCATTTTACTTAATGGGCATCGTGAACTTTTTAATAGTAAGATTTGTAGTGTATCCTATTTCTGTTTTTTAACAAGGCTTCTAAGATTGGAAATTAAAAGGAAATATTTATCCACTTATTTCTCACTTTATAAATACCGTATTTGTGTTGGCCAAAAGATGGTTGCCACCTGTTCTACCTATAGGAAGCCAAAAGTGTCAACTCCAACCAATGATTAATAGTGATAAGCAGGGGAAAAAAAGATTGAAATTCTTTTTGGATGGTCGTATTTTAGTCAACTAAGCAAGTAGCTTTCATTCAAGAATTTTTATTGAATTAATTCACCTTTTACTGATTTTAGTAGGACTATTTTTAAAATGCATAATAATATTTTTGGAATAAAGACTCAAAATTGCAAATTGTCATAAATGAAACCACACAGGGCTACAGTTCCAGCAACCAGTAATATCAATAACATGAATCCTCTGGGATAGAGAATATGATAGATGACATGTGATCACAGGAGAGAATGAATTATACAAAATATCAACTAAAATCAATCATTTTTCCTAGCTATCAAAGGTACATGGAAGTCATAGTGGAAATGGCTTCAGTTTCTATCTGATAGAGAGTAACATCAAGGTAGATGTAGATGAAAAAATGAAGTTCATCTTTTTATCAACCTCCTGCCATTCTCTGAAGGAGGTCAATCATTATGACAGGACACAGATAAATGTTTCATATTTCCCAGAGCCTTGTAGGTGAGCATGGCTTTATGTGTCTGACCAAGAGAAACCCCTAGAAAATCAATAACGAGGAAATAACCATGTGGAGAGGTCTAGATATGAGTCTTTTTACCTTCTTATTGAAGGATGAATACTTACAAGGATGAATATCTGTAAAATATTCATCTTTACCTACCTAGACACTCTACTATTCAGTTTAGCTCTTACGTCACAGTCATTTCCATACAGGGTGAAAAATGATCAACTGCTCAACATTTCAGTCGCAACCCTGGTGTGTTGTTTGCTCTCAGACTTCTGTCTGCGTGAGTGAGTTTTCTTGCAGGTTAAAAGAATGAATTCCCTCTTTTCCTCTCTCTTCGACCCTGAGCCTGCAGGGCAGACAGACAGAAGCACACATATGATTAAGACAGCACAGCTGCAAGTGTGAGTCATTTGCATATGTATTAATAGAGGCAAAAAAAAAAAAACCTCAACAACAATTAAATTATATACAGAGACATTCTGCATACTAAAGAACATATGCAAATAGGCCTGAAAAAGTACAGCCAACATTTTCTCTGACTTTTCCAGGCCCATATGGGCTAGAGTCAGAACCCAGCAGTGTTCAAGAATCTCCTTTAAGGAAAAACCTAGTAGGAACTACTTCCACAGTTATTACCACCCCTAGGGTTCCCGGGAGCTGTTTGACATTTGGGCAATGGAGACGGTACCGACAGTGTCTTTTTCATGCTATTTCTGTATTTCCTTGTTTCCAGCCGCTTCATGTTGTCTCATTACGTGCTAACAGAGACATCAGTACACGTGTGCTTTTCCACACTACCCATTTTTATTGTAATTACCAATCAAATGGTAAAGTTTAAAATTGTATTTGAAGTTCTCCCATTGCCTGCACTAAAGTAATATAAACTATTTATCAGTGCCAGGTTTCCTGGTCACAAGTTCATGCCCATTCCTCAATGGCATTCTGTGTTCTCTTAATCAAAACATGCTTAGGTTACTCTAAAATGTTTCTAGGCTAATTGCTATACATAAAAGGATTGCTAGGCTCAAGGCCAACAGTAGATGCAATCCTAGGAACAATACCAGTTTATTGTAATTTTAAAAGTATACAGGTTTTTCATTTTATCAAGAAAAACAGAACTACTCAGTTCTCTAGTCTTGGCTATATATAAGAAGGGAGAGAAACTAATATTCTTCAGATTCACAGATTGTATTTATATTAGAAATTTGTCATTCAACCTAATTGTCAGTTTAGTTTATATTACTAGTATCCTTTCATTTATTCAAGGAATGTCTTACGAAGACAAATGCAATCTTAGGAGTAAAATTCTACGTAAGTAAAGGTTATCACCTTAATAGAACCAATAAAAATCTTGAGCCTAAAGAACCCAAATGAAGACAGATGCTCCTTAAGAGAAACAAACTCTGGTTGTGGTACCAGAAAACTGTTGAATATTATCCACGAATATTATCCATTATTTGTATGGCTAAATCTCAAAGCATGCAGCTGGAATATGTAAATTATATTACATATAACTGTTAAACCTAGGGCGGAAGTCTTCGTAGTTAATTAATTATATACAGGAAAACTTAGTCTCTCAGCAGGGGATAATTAGAGGGAAAATAACATAGACTGAAGAAAAAAATTTTATTATTATATTAAGACATTATCTTTAGATTAATATTTTAAGAGGCACTGTTATTTAGCGAGAGGTTAAAAGGCTGGTACCTGCAGCCATCTGTGCCTCAACTCATGGTTCTGCTATTTACTAGCTCTGTGATTCGGGGCAAGTTACCTAACCTCTCCATTCCATAGTTTTCTTGTCTGTAAATTATGGATATAAATGATATCTTATTGTGAGAATTAAATGAGATAATATACATCAAGTTCTTAGAGCAATAAAAGTATTAATTACAATTTATGAAATACTATGTCCTAGGTAATAATAAATGCTTGGTATTATTAGTTGATTAATAAATGTTATTAGCTGGTAATTTTTTATAGCTTAAAGGCAATCTTGCAAGTGAGGACTTGGCAGACTCTTCTTACGTGGATTTATTTTGCAGTTCAGCATCTAAAGCAAGTTAGTAAAATTGAGGCACATTGTCTTATTCCTAAGGAAACAATTTTTTCCCCCTGTGTGGTATAATTTTAAGCCCCATCACAAGAATCTATAGGAGGCAATGAGTTTCATTATCCAAAAAAGAAAAAGCCCAAGTAGTTACTTAGGAGTATAGTGTTCTAAATTTTGCTATTGCTCACTATTTATCTCAATATTTATATCTATAAAATGAAAATAATGCCTCCTGTCAAGTCCTATTTTTCCTTGAATGTAATGCAAATTAATTGTCTCTATGAGCTGCCAGCAACTATTCTAAATGAATAGCCTATAAAGTTTAAAATAAGTTATTTACGTAGATGCTTTTAGCGTAATAACATATTTTAAAATAAATAATATAAAATATTATTTTATATAAAATATTTTCTGGTATAACCCTTCAAAACATACTCTTCTTCTAAATATATTAGTAGAATATACACTAAGACATCTTACCTCTTATCCTACTCCTTTATTGTAGAGCTAAACTGTTTCTCATAGAAATTTGAGAAAATTTATAAACTTTTCATTACTTCCTTTAAGGAAATAGTTCCTATGTTTTCAAACTATAATGTGGAAGCGAATTATTTTATAAACCCCATAGTATCCCAGAAATTTTATTTACTCAGCAAGTACTTATTCTTTGTAATTGACTAAGCTAAGCATCATAAGGGATGCAAAGATGAATTAGTGAAGAATCCTTGATGGACCATAAAGGAGCTTGAAATGTAAGAGAATGAATGGAGTGTGAAAGTGGAATAGAATTTGAAGAAAGTCATACAACCTCCTGTCCTAACGAGTCTATTTGAAATAAAAAGGACCTCAGAGACCTTTAAAAGCAGTTGTTTCAAACTGTTCGCAGGAGTCCGAGTGGCTCCAATCGCCACCAAACAGTACCATGCACTTTTATTTGTTTTATAGATTGAGTTCTACTGGCTGAGATTGTTTGAATAAAAGATTCTGCTGCTAAAATAAAATTTTAAAATCATTCTTCTATTCCAACTCTTGAATTTTATTGACGAGGCAGTTTAGACTTTAAGTAGTGACCTGGCTAAATCAGATATTAACAGAAGTGTGCCTGTAATCCTAGCAGCTGAAAGCTAAATCTAGCTTCTTCCTATTTTTCCATGGTATCCTTACAAATATTTAAATGAATATATTCATATATATTACTTTTAAGTTGTTTTGTGTAAAAAGAGGGGAGAAAAATTGCTATTTTTGCATTTAGACTTAAATTAAGGATGAATAAAACAATAGATAGGATTTGCATATTAGTAACAATGGCAACCTTCTGAATTGCTTTCATTTTGCTGAGTTCACTGACTGTGCTCTGTGAATTAATTCTTTTGTGAAAAGCTATTGAAAGATCAAGGAATTCAGAAAACAAAACAACAGAGAAGTGTGCTGTTTCATATCTATTTGTTTATAAAAGGTTCAAAGTGAGATTGTTTACAGCACAAGTCTTGTTGATATTTTATTTGCTTCTTAGAAGAAAGATAGTATTCAAAAGTTGATTATATAATCATGCAGATAAGATTTTGCGGTGATGAATGAAATGTTCTGAGAGAAAGACCAAGGAGAAACACCATGTTACAATTTTGAACTACATTTGGTTGGCAGGTGACTTTGCAAGACTTGAAAATAGAGCCCTATTCGATTCCTTCAGATAAAAAGCTTAAGCCAGCCCAGCATATTTCAGATTTGCTGTTTCCTGTGGAAGTTTCTCAGTATTGTCCTGCCAAACTTATGGCATGAAAAGAAAGGGGAGGAGGGAAAGGAATCCTTAATTATTCCATCTTTCTTAATCCTGACCTTTCCCTTAATGCCATACCCCCTTTTCTTACCCAGTGGCTTCTTGGATAAAGGAAGGAGACAGGAAGAAATGGAGGAACAGACTCAAAGTATGCTCCCCAATGATTTGGTACAATGAGCATCGGGCCAGCAGAGTTAATACCTCCAACAGGGAAATTGCAACAATGTTCTCTCTTGCTTTTGCCATTCTAGAACTTCTTCGATGTAAAATGAAAAAAGTAATCTTGATAGTTAAAATTACAATTACTTCCTTTTTGGAATGAGGCAGAACTGCAGAAAATATTGTCCCTCCATCTATAATAGTTGCTTTAAGATAAGTTTCCATCTGAAATTTGACTATACTGTGCTCTACTATACTGTGCTCTAGTCTATACAGCTCGTACAGATATGACTAGCTTTCCCCTGAATTTAGTTCTTCGGTTTTCAAGGAATCTTAAATTGTTAGTAATAGTACAGTTAAAACATTTGGTTAACGTATAGAAGATAGGCCATGACATTTAACTAAACAATAAAAAAAAAAAAGCCAAGGCCCTTAAAAGTTCTTCATTTTTATTCTCTTCTTGATTTGATTCATCTTGCATCTGGTTTCCTTCCAGAGGAATTTTAAGTTTGGATGTTTTAGTGTCACCTTAGACACAAGCTAGCATTAAATGCAGTATGAAACTATAAAAATACATAGTTTCCATAGGCTCAGTCTTTGCACTGTAACCATCTAATCATTTATTGGTACAGTAGTACAGTAATCCGTTAGATGACCTGATGACTTATGCTTTTTTTTTTCTTTCTTTAAAGCATGTTTGTCAGTTTGTGAAAAACATTAAAAAATTGCTTTTAATTGTTTTAAAGTAAATCTTACAAATAAATAATATTTAAATGGAACTTATAGTATGATGGGTTATGAGCTTGAGCTCTCCTGAATACCTCTTAGTCTCAGTTTCTTCCCTTGTGAAATGTGATAATTTTGTTCCTATATGATAAAGCTGTTGTGAGGATTAAATGAGATAGTATGTACAATATGCTTAGTATAGCATAAGCATTCAGCCATCACTAGCTGCTATCATCCTTGTCATTATATCCTGTATTCAGGGATTTCGCCACTGTCAGAAATGAGCCTAATGACTTCTTCCATATTTCAAGTTAGCAAGTATTTTTCTAAGATATAGCAATTATGTTCTATAGTACAGAGGTGTATGGCAAATTGAGAAATCCATCTCAATTTAATTTGGGGTTGAGAGCCATTCCCCGATGTTTAATGCAAGCCGAAAGTCTTTATGAAAGTAAAATATCCTTTCAATATAAAAACCTTTGTTCTACATGTAAGACTACACAAAAAAACTGTTTCAATTCTTCCTAAAAATGAAGACAATGTATCTCCCTATTTCTTTCCATTCCATAAGAGTTACTAGAGCATCTTTGCTTTTATGACATTGACAATTATTTGCGAATGGAACAAACTTTTCCCTTTGAAGGGAAAGCTGTATGTTATTGGAAAGTTACAGTGTTTTATTGTAATGGGGAGAGTTTTACAGCAGGGCTGGATGGTTAGGGCATAATAAAGGCATAGCAAAGCTGTTGGTATATCATGATCCCTCTAACTTCCCAAACTCTTCAACAAATAAGGGATTAACAAATAAGGGTCCTGCTCTCAACTTGCTTCTGAAGTGATATGTGAGTCTGGTCTCAAGTCATTTAATCTGGCCAGCTCTCAAGTTTTCTTGCTTTTAAAATACAGATAAGTATAGCTGTTCTACCTATATATCATGGAAGAAGGGAGGAAATGAAACAAAGCACTATGAAAGTAACCACGAGCCTCAGAAATCCCCAGAAGGAGTCTTTGCACCTTACAAGTGGACTTCTCTGATTCCTGATACATTTATTCATGTACTGTCAAAGAAAATATGAGAGAAGGGTGCTGAAGTAACCATTGGCCTGAGGCATTCAAAAGAAATGCTTTAGAAACCTGAAAATAGTCAAGCTAGCACTGAAGGTCTAATTAGGCAAGAAATAGGAAGTTTCATTATTCCTATTACATCTCCATGGAAGGAGAAGGAAGATGAGCAGGTCGGACCAGGGCTAGACTACCTAATAGACAACCTAACAACATGCTTACATCCAGGAAAAGAAGGGCCATGATAAGTAAGTAACAATTTGACACAAAACAGCTTCATAGCAGTAATCAGAATGCTGTGTTACTTTGAAGTTCCCAGCCAACTGGTTGGGCACTATAAACTTTTTAATCCTTAAGGATGCTAAAAATTTAAAAACAGGAAGCTACTTCTAAAAATCTACCTCTGTTCCTATTGAGAATCTTTTTCTCTCTCTCTCTTTTACTTTTATGTCTTCCTTTTTTCCCCTCTTTCTTTAACTTGTCCTCTCTACATTTTTAGTTGCCCCCTCTGTTAATCCTTCTCTACGAGTCTTCCCCTTTTCTCTATTCTTCAGTTTTTCCCTCCTCTCTCTTGTTCTCCAAAATCTGGGACTCTAGCTACTTTTTTATTCTCCCACAATAGTGAAAAATGGAGGTACTATCTCCTTTAGAACTATTTGCTTATTAGTTAAACAATTATAATAGCAATCCAGATATGAGCAGATGAGTGAAGAGTTTTCATTGGGAAGACCAAAATGGCAAGGATTGAGGCTATCAGAGGAAAATATATCTGGGCCTTTTTTTTCCCGTCCAAATAGATTTGATAACATTCTAAATGCTCTTAGAAGATACTAGCCTAGAGATATTTTCATCCATAATACATCTTCTCTATTAATAAAGCCAATAATGCCATGAACACATCAATGATGGAGGCTTTCATTGAGACCATAACACTAATAACAGTCTGATTTTCACCCACTCTCCAGAGATTAGGAAAAAAGTGTGAGTTCTCTTGGAAAAGAAAAACAAAGAGGTGGAAACAGTTCTTTATTTTTATACTAAGAAAGAACTGCACAATTGGTTTCTTAGCATCAGCTGAAATGGAGAGAATTGCTTTTCACCTTGTTTGTTTAATAGTCTACTATCAGTATTTTATAGTCTTGTTATCTCAGATCATGGGTGGTGACCCCTGGCTACCTGCTCTCCGGCACACTTACACCATTTAGTGTTCATTCTTTATACATACATGGACATATTAGAGATACAGCTCAGTGCTCTGTCATGACCTAGATTGGTGGGATGGGGTGGTGGGAGGGAGGTCCAAGAGGGAGGGGATAATATGTACACATATAGCTGATTCACTTCATTGTACAGCAGAAACTAGCACAACATTGTAAAGCAATTATACTCCAATTTTTTTAAAAAAAGAGTAAAGCCAGAAAAAAAAAGATCAAGTCTAAATGTTGCAGTGTTTTTAAAAATCTTTATAATTTACAGTGTTAGCAAATCCCACTATTCCTGATATTTTCTTGGGAAGGAAGGTCAAAATGTTTAAGAATTATAAGTCAGAGCTGTTGAACAAGATACTTTTTTCGTATGTGTGATTGTATTTTTTACTTTTTAATTTATAAAAATAACATGCAGTAAATTTGACTATATTTGGGTTATACAGTTCTTTGAGTTTTAACCACCACCACCATCAGGACGCAAGACAGTTCTATTACCCCCCAAATTCCCTTGGTCTCTTTGACCACCTAGGAAAGGAATTCTCTTATCTCCTGCCCAGGAAGTCTCAGCCTGGCTGGCAGGACAGCTGAAGCCAAGAGAAACCAGCTCTCTTAACGGTTCAATAGCTGTTCTTTCACTCCCTCCATTTTAATATGGCTTTCTGCTCTGTCTACTGTCCTTGAATCCAACATTTCTTAGTTCATACTCAAGAGAAAAAACATTTGGTTTTTTCTTTACATTAATTTCTCATCTTATTTTGTTGGAGTAATGGCTTAAGTATTTATTTTCTGCTTTTAAATTTATTTTAAAATTTTTGATTGTGACCCAAAACTTGCAAGTTTTTATTAATCTTACATATATTTATTTTTATTGTAGTAAAATATACATGGCATAAAATTTGCCATTTTAACCATTTTTAAGGGTACAGTTCCATGGCATTAAGTACATTCACGTGTTGTACTACCATCACCACTACTCATCTCCAGAACTACTTCATCATTTCAATCTGAAAGTCCATACCCATTAAACAGTAACTTCTGATTTTCCCATACCCCTAGCCCCTGATATAACTACTATTCTCCTTTTTGTCTCTGTGAATTATCTATTCAAGATACTTCGTTATAAGTGGACTCCTACAATATTTGGCTTTTTGTGTCTGGATTATTCATTTAGCACAGTGTCTTCAAGGTTCATCCATGTTGTAGCATGTGTCAGAATTTCCTTCCTTTTTAAAGCTGAGTAATATTCTATTGTTTGTCAGTTCATCTGCTGGTACATATTTGGGCTTTTGTCTATTGTGAATAATGTTGCTGTGAACATGGATGTACAAGGAGCTGTTCTAGTCCCTGCTTTCAAGTATTTTGGGTATATCCCCAGAAATAGGATTGCTGGATCATATCGTAATTCTATGTTTAATTTTTTGAGGGACTGACATAATGTTTTCTAGAGACTTCACTGTCTTACATTTCTACCAGCAACGCACAAGGGTCCCAATTTCTCCACATCCTCATGAACATTTGGTATTTTCTGTGTTTTTTGTTTGTTTGTTTTGATAATAGCCATCCTAATGGGTTTGAGGTGGTATCGCATTGTGATTTTGGTTTGCACTTCCCTAATGGGTTGTAATGTTGAGCATCTTTTCATGTGCTTTATTAGCCATTTCTATATCTTCTTTAGAGAAAGGAGAGTAAGAGCCTTTTAATTGATTCCTGAATAATGTTTGCCTTTTCATTTTTCTCACTTTAGGTGGGCCTTTCATTAATATTTGTTGACTGAAAGAGGGATAATTGAACAAATGAGTAAAAGAATAAGTACTGTTTCCCATTACCATACAGAGCATTTCAGTCTCAGTAACCACTAGATTTGCTACCCGGGGCAGGTTCCTTAACTTTGCTAGGCTACATTTTCATAATCTGTAAATGGGGATATTAATACCTGCCCCACTGGGTTGTTATGTAGCTTAAATGCTATGCAAAATACTTTTGAAACAGTGACATGTCAATATGAAATTAAAATTTGCTAATAAAAATGTTAATATTTATAATTATCTGTTTAAGTTTTATAATACTTAAATGCTGAGTGTTTCTTTGCTGTTCATATATTAGGAGTACCCTCTTAAAATAATATGAAAAATCTTTTTAAAAGTGTAAGCTTCACAGGGACTAGCTCAGTATCTTTCAAGAGATATTTGTTGACTCAACTAAAGGATGATGAATGAATGCACATTTGCACGCACACAGTTTTAAGTTGCCTTTGACCAGTGTGGCTTTTCTCATTACAAACAGTGAATCCAAAATACTGTGCTGCCTCAAACTCTATTGGATTGATATTTAAAAAACCGTTAAGTCTCTGGTGAAGTATTGAGTTAAAGGGAAAGAGTAAGAGTTGGGTTTTGTTTTGTTTTTTGTTTTGATGTCTTAAAATAATAAATTATAGGTGATTTTATCTGACTTTTGTGTCTGACTTTTTTTCTGATTAATTCTATTGCATTAGTAACACCATATCTCTTCTTCTCTGTTGATAAAATAATAGTAATAATATTTACTAATTAAATTGATAAGGCTGTGATGTGGCATTTATAGAGGGTTTTGTGAATCTTTCATTAAAGTTTGTGGAAAATGTGTTATACTAGAAAAGTACTGGATCAGTTGTAAGTCAATTTGATGTTGATATACTTTAATGGGAAAATCTTCCCAATTATGTGAGAAGAAACACTAATGAAAAATACATGTTTCCTATACTAAACTATTTTCACTTTAAATCGGATTGACTTTATCTTCATTTTTTAAATCATCCTTTTAATTTTTTAGCTGGCTGAGATTTGAGGCTGGTGTTCACATATTGATTTCAACCAAACGTCGAAGTGTAGGATCAGAAGAAGAATAAAAGATGGTCCAGATAAAAAAGAGAAATGTTAGATTTTTTTAAAAAAGCTAATTTGTCACTTCATTCATTGAATATGAACTGAATAGACTTCTAACCCTTAAAATACTTTTTTTCCCCTCTTTTTATTGCCTGGAATCTTAAGAGCTTTATCATTTGCAGTCATAAAATGAAAATATACACCAAACCCTCAAAGGGCAAGTATGAAATTAAATTATATTTGGGCAGCTGTAACCTTTTAAAACGATCAGATTCCAGTTAATGTATTTCTTCCTGTTCCAAGTGCTGCCATGGTGTTTGATGGTGGGAAGCAGTCCAAAGGGCATTGGGAGATAATAAATTCACTGTAAATTTCACCCCAAGGCATGTCTCGATACACCAAGGCCTCCATTTAGCAAGGCTGACCTAAAACTCTTGTCACATCCAAAGGTCATTTAGGTTGGGGTTGGTGTGTCCCATCTATCTTTCCTTGATGTAAAGAGTGACAGTTGAAACAGGACTGAGCTCATAAACAGTCATCTGGATATGAAAAAGAAGCTAGCTTTGGAATAGGTGGGGAAAGTGAAGAGAGAACTATCTTTTACATTAGGACTGGCAAATACTGTGCTTTTTGCAAAGTCAGTGAAGGGTCGACACGATCTCGTAGCTGCTGTTTCAGAGCAGCCATGAGTTTGAAAGGGGCATCACTGGACTTGGTTGATCTAGAATCAGGTGCCTTTTCTTCTTGCTTTATATTTGTTTGCCAAAGCCTAAGGTGATTTTTAGTAAGTATTTTTTAGAAGAATGTAATATTTCCAATCTCCTTTTACTTTAAAATAATATTCCTTCCCCCATTTAAATCTTTTCTCTTCAGTTAATTTACAAGATGAACCAACACATGTGAACAAATTAGGAGAAAAATTGTTTTAAAGAAATGAAGCTTAATGTGGTACTGGAATATAGCAATTTTTCTATTGCCCACTTAATCGTATACTTTTTTATTGTGGTAAAATATGCAGAACAGTAAAATTAATCATTTTAACCATTTTTAAGTATACAATTCAGTAACATTAACTTCCTTCACAGTGTTGTATACCCACCGACAATATTTATTTCCAGAACTTTTTAATCATCCCATGGAAACTCTGTACCCATTAAATAATAACTCCCCATTGCCCATTGCCCCCCGCCTTGCCTCAGCCCCTGGTAACTTCTATTCCACTTTCTGTCTCTATGAATTTGCCTACTCTGTGTGCCTCATATAAGTGAAGCATACAATATTCATCCTTTTGTGTCTGGCTGATTTCACTTAGTATAATGTTTTCAAGGCTCATCAATGTTGTAGCATGTATCTCTCAATCATTACTTTTAAGAATGACTTCAGTTCTTTCAAAGACAATATTTTAAAATGTTAAGAATCAGGGATATATAAATGACCAATTATAATAATCATAAGTAATATATAGTGTCATATGGAGAAATATTAGATAACTACTGGACAGATATAACAGAAGAGTTAAGTCTTATAATTTTTCTTGGGGAAAAACTTGAAAATTCTTTTCATTAAGGCAGAGATCTCTGTTCATTGATGTGTTCTAAGTGTCTAGAATAGTACTTGGTGCATAATAGGTGCCCAAATAAATAAATATTGAATGAATCAATCAATTTAAGTCAGGAAAACAGGAGTTACAACTGATTATTTCTGTGAACTGCTTCGATGATATGTGAGAAATATGTCCTGCACAATTGAAAAGGAAGGCTTTTGTAATCAGAGGAGCTAATGAAATTCGAAATACACTCTAAATGCAAGGTGTATTTTTGTTATTTTAATTGATTTAAGAGTAATATGTGATTTGGGTAGTGCAAAAAGTAGCCAATTTTAAATATGTTTTTCTTATATTTTTAAAAATGGTCTAGAAAAATCAAGGAATTGAAGCAAAATACAGTTTTTAAAATATAATTAAATGCTTAGTATAAATTATATGGAAAAGAGCAAATATTTAAATAAGGATGAGACTCAAAATGTTGAAAATTTTATATCCAGATTTATTCTATAATTGATTTTGAATCAATTTTAAATCATGTTAAAAAAAGTGATTAGGTCAACATCATTCTAGGTAAAAGTGGGTTATAGGTGAACCAAATCCTTCCAATCAGTTCTTCATATTATTGTATATCGAGACTAACCTTACGGAAATGCAAATCTTGTTACATCATTCCTCTTTTTGAACTGTTCTAGCTTCCCATCTACCTTTCCAAACACCTCTCACAGTACACTGGTGCCTCACTGACCTTCTTCCAAGGCCCTGTATTTGTCTTGTTCTCTTCTACCACAAGGTTCGTCTGCCAGTACTCCTTCCTGCTCCATGTATGTGGTTACATCATCTCATCCTTCTGATTTCTAACTAATCATATTTATAGGGAAGCCTTTCCTGGTCCGTCTGACCATATTATAGCTCTCTCTTAAATGTTTTCCCAGCACCACAAGTTGAGAAGAAAACCAAACTGAGACAATATTTACTGGCAGTGGCCAAGTGGAAGGAGGAGGATGAAAATGCTAGGAAAAATGTTCTTGGGTACTTCTCAATTCCTTCCTGCCCTACATCTGCAGTAATGTAGTTACTACCAGAAGAGCCCAGTCTCTGTCAGAAGTACTATTAGAATTGCCCTCCCCAGGCTTGTTCATCTCTTTGCTCCAAAGCCCCAGACCCTACTACTATATCAGAATGACCGGAAAAGAGCTTCATAAGGCATAGAGGTTAAGAGTTATAAACTCTATTAAAAGACTTGGATTTTAACCTCAGCTTACCTGTGTGACTTTGGACAAATGACTTTTTCTTTCTCTGTGCTTTAGTGTCCTCCTCCACAAGATAATAATGTATTTCCTAAGGTTGTTGAGAAGGTTCAGAGAGATATGGCCTGGGCCTGGCACACAGTAAGCTTCCTGTAAACTCTAGCAACTATGATTATTTTTGCTGCTGCCGTTATCGTTCTGTATCCAATTTCTCTTGAAATTGAGATTAATTCATCTTAATGTTATGTACTCAAATATCCAACACTACTTAATATGCAATATTTCCTTAATCTTAATGGTTTACAATGAAAGAAATGAAGGAAAACATAAGGGGGAAATCCACAGGAAGAAGTCTTTTTAAATTTAACCCATCACATGTGCTGTCTATTATTACTAGCAGTACAACTAAAGAAAAAAAAAATCTTTAACGGTTGTGCGCTTTTTTCAGGGAAAGTAGAGTTCTGTCGCTAGAGATTAAAGAAGTTTTTCACTCTTGAAGCCTTTAACCCCGGGTCTTGGAAACTATCTTTGACTCAGAGCTTAGGAAAAACCTTATTACCAGTGGCCAGCAGGTAGGGGAATCCCAGTGGGGTAGAGGGAGATAAATTCATCATGGAAAGTTGAAGTTTGGAAAGCACCTTCACACTGTAACATTGCTATGCATATGGTAAGTTTATGTGGTACGTAATAGAAAAGAGAATTTTAAGGGATACTCAGACTCCTAACACTACTAGTTACTTAACCTCGGGCAATTTATGAGCTTTCACTCCCCCCATTGAACACACAGAATTGTTATGGTGATCCCTGAAATAGCATAAAGACGAATAGCGAAGTGGGTGGTGCATCATAGTCACTGAGGAGATCATAGATATTGCACTTCCTCTCCCAAATACGCCAAGTATTTTTAAGCATTCAGCAAGTATGCATTCTGGAAGTGAGTCTGTTTTTTATAATATACAAAATAACATATATAGTCTGGTTTAATGTGAACTAACACTCATTTACTTTTTGTTCTGAGTTAAAATCCTCAGTGTTTTTAATGTTTTGATTACTGTTATACACCCTCCCCCCCAACCTACGGAGATAACACGAACAATGATTTCACACTTATGAACTTAGCCAAAGATAAGTGTTTGCTTTAACATTCTTTCTGATAATACTCAGCTTTTCTATATTTAATAATGAATTCTTGGTAGCAAAAGATTTTTCTCCCCCAGTAAACAAGCATTTCTGTGCTTATTGTTACTTCGAAAGGAATTTCAGCAGTGTTTTATTCCCATACGTTAAACTAATTAAAGATAGGAGTAGAGTCACTGATCTAGAAAAGATTTGAAGAGCTTTCCAGCCAAATGGAGGTGTACTTACTGGTTGGTGACCTCAGGAATAGCTGCAGAGTATTTATCCTCCCACAGTAATGAACAGCAAGTCTGGAGTGGCATAGAAAGGGTCAATCGAATAGGTCACACATCATATGGGGAGGCAGATGTTGGAACATATTGTAATGGATTACTGTGCAGTATATGAAGATGGCTTGTGGAGTAGAAAAAACGAGGAAGGAGTGAGAAAGAGAGAGAGAGAAACTCTCAGTTGGTGTTTTCTTGCATGACTCTCGCAAATATATCTGGTCCTTTAAGGGACTGCTTCAATTATAAAAGTCAAAATGTTTTTCTAGCTATTCAAGGTTTATTGGTGTGTAATAAAATGAAGAAAGCCCTTCAAAATCTATTTCGTTTGAAGTGTTTCTTATTTATATGCTTCAGTATCTGCAGTGTGACAGAAACAGCATGAGAGCATCATACCTGTGAAAAAGGTCTTCAGGTTTAAATAAGTTCAAATGTATTCTTTAATTTTTAGCAGGATGCCGTGTTCACACCCTCTCAACACTACATCCCTCTCTGATAAGCTCCGTATTCCAAGTATCACACTGAGTGGATCTGAATTTGGAATAAAATAATAAAGATTGTCTATGTATTATTAATATTTGGCGATGGCAGCTTTACATAGATAATATCACTTTTGTACATGTATTTACTATAGCTTTTTAATAGTAAAACCACACTATAGCCAGACATAATATTTTACTTTTGTATTATAACTTTGCCAAGACATATCACCCAGGAGTGATGTATTTAAGGAGATGTGGGTCATAGTAGCAGTAGTTTCTGCCTTGGAGGCCCCAGCAGGCAGCCCCATATTTCCTCAGGCAGGTCCTCCAAGCGGCTCACCAGTTTTCTCTAAAGGCAAAACATTCCTTTCTGAAGTGAATGACAATTGTTTTCCCCTTTTGGCTTGTCTTCCTGCAATCCTGAACTCATCTCTGTGTGTCCGCTGACCATCCAGCCTTTCGGAGACTTTATCCACTCAAGTCATTCCCTTGCTTAACCTGCTATTGAAACTCTTACATTCCAACAGCTCCGGATGGTTCTTTTTTTAAATTATGCACCATTGATATACCATTAGTTATCCTTCATTTCCACAAATCTGTACTAGGTCTGAATTTACTTACTCTTTCGGTTTGATATGTTTCTTTCTTTTCCTCAAGTTTCCTTACGAATTGTGTCCAAATACACAAGATCCTGGATCTTCCACATTGCATGTACTTACTTGAACTTGTTTCTCCAAGTGACTCCAGTCCCTGCTATACCCAGACTATCATTCCCTTTGCTCCCTTGAGAATAACTCTTCAATTGCAATGCCGGATGGGAGATGAACTGCAAATGCCTCCCAAATTCCTCCGGCACCTGTGATTCTCCCAATCACTTTCTCCCATGGTCTCCGGGAGATCTGGGGAAGCAACAGGAGAAGTGCTTCACTCCCTCCAGCCCCCATCCCACTTACATACCACCAAGGAGTGTAGAAGAGAGCTCTAACCATCTACTCCCTTCCCCAAGCCTTTCACCCTCAACACAGACTTGACAAAGAGTCTCAGTCTTTAGAGCTGTCTGTCAACTCTGTCTAGTCTCCGTTTCTTCCAGCAGTCCCCTTAGTGGTTAAAAAAAGTCATCAGCTTTCAGAGCTCACTTTGATATGCTAGTGTTCCTTGATGGGTACAAAGAGTGCAGGGTCCTTTACAATCGGTATTGTACTTCTCTACTAGGATTTTTGAAAATTAAAAAATTTTAAATTATTGTGTAAGTATATAAAAATTATATAAGAGGAAAATATGTTTATTTCTGGTACTTATTATTGTCATTATATTGTTTATCATTATGGACCTTTTGATAAAAGCTATACACTGCTATTAAACTGGCCCCTCACAGTCTCTCTGATAGGTTTTACTCTTTAAAATTGAATTCAGGTGTCCAGAACCCTTACAACTCAACAATAAAATAACCCGATTTCTTAAAGGAGCAAAAGATCGGAATAGACATTTTACCAAAGAAGACATAGAAATGGCTAGTAAGCACATGAAAAGATGCTCAATGTCATCAGTCATTAGGGAAGTGCAAATTAAAACCACAATGAGATACCACTTCACTTCTACTAGAATAGTTATGATCGAAAAACAGACAATACCAAGTATTGATGATAATACACTGCTAGTGGGAATGCAGAAAGGTTCTTTAGAAAGTTTGGCAGTACCTTGAAAAAGTAAACATTAACTTACCATAAGACCTAGCAAAATCCAATCCTAGGAATTGGGTAGCCAAGAGAAATGAAAACACACAAAGACTTGTACTGGAACATTCATAGCAGGACTATTCATAATAGCCTAAAATTGGAAACAAACAAAATGTCCATCAACTGGATAAATGGATAAACAAATATGGTGTATCAATACAAATGAGTACCATTCAGCAATACAATGGAACAGACTACTTATACGTGCTACAACATGGAGGAACCTCAAAAACATGCTAAACGGAAGAAGCCAGATCTCTTTTTCTTCAGTCTCCTCCAGCCCTGCCCCAGTAGTGTTGACTGCAAAAGAAGATAGCCTCACATCTAACCCAGGGGAAGTAGAAGGAGTGTGTACTTTTATTTTAAAAAGGGAAGAGGAAAGTTTCTCTTAAAAGTTCCCTCTATGGTATATAGGAAAACCTTAAATACTTAAATATATTTTGTTGGTGGATTTAAAAGTTAACTTTATGACTTTGCATGTTATGTTCACTTACCTGGAATATCTTTCCATTCTAACTTTCTCTTACTATTTCCTTGGAGACGCCTATCTGGCAGGGCTGCAGCTGGGCCCCACCTTAGCAACGCTTTAAAAGATAGTCACAGCCAAGAAAGGTATCCCATCTAGGGCAAAACCATTCATCTTCTCTTGAATGGAGCTGCGGGTAAGAACAGGAGCACAAGCTGTGGGTCTAGTCTTAAAACATCAAGGAGAGCAGGAATCGAAATTCACATCTGCCCTCCACATCATTTTTGTGTGCGGAGGGGAAAATACACATAACGTAGAATTTGCCATCTTAACCATTTTTAAACGTACAGTTCATTGGCATTGAGTACGTTCACATTGTTGTGCAAACATCATCAGCATCCATCTCCAGAACTTTTTCATCTCCCCAAATTGAAATTCTGTACCTATTAAGCAGTTACATCCCTTCCCGTCTCCCCACCCGACCCCCAGCTCCTGGGAACCACCGCTCTTTATGTCTCTATAAAAACGACTACTCTAGGGGGCTTCCCTGGTGGCGCAGTGGTTGAGAGTCCGCCTGCCGATGCAGGGGACGTGGGTTCGTGCCCCGGTCTGGGAAGATCCCACATGCTGCGGAGCGGCTGGGCCCGTGAGCCATGGCCGCTGAGCCTGCGCGTCCAGAGCCTGTGCTCCACAACGGGGGAGGCCACAGCAGTGAGAGGCCCGCGTACCGCAAAAAAAAAAAGAGACTACTCTAGATGCATCATATAAGAGGGATCATACAATATTCGGTCTTTTATCATTGGCTTATTTCACTTAGCATAGTGTCTTCAAGGTTCATCCATGTATTAGCATTTGTCAGAATTCCCTTACTTTTTAAGGCTGAATAATATTCCACTGTATGTATATGACACACTTTGCTTATCCATTCCCCCCTTGATGGACACTTGGATCTCTTCCACCTTCTGGCTATTGTGACTAATGCCGCTGTGAACATAGGTGTACAAATATCTGTTCCAGGCCCTGCTTTCAATTATTTGGAATATGTACCCAGAAGAGGGATTGTTGGATCATTTGGTAATTCTGTTTCATTTTTTGAGGAATTGCCATAGTGTTTTCCAAAAGTAGTTATACCATTTTATACTCCCAGCAGAAAATCTCAAAGGTTCCAGTTTCTCTACATCCTCACTAATATTTGTTATGTTCAGGTTTTTTGATAATAGCTGTCCTAACGGATTGTGAAGTGGTATCTTATTTTGGTATTCATTTGCACCCAGCTATTTTGAAGGTGTGTTTGTCCAGATGGGAAAATGAACCATATTTTATTAAACACATCATTAGCTAGATCTGTAAACTGTAAATTTATATATATTTGGCATGTGAGTTTCTATTTGCACTTTTGCCCTGGAATCCAACAAATTTAAGGCCTATTGTGTTTTTCATGCAATATGCTCGAATAACCTCAAAAAGAAGAGCTGACGGTATTAGAGCAAGAAGTCCATGTTTTAACTCAAGTTGCTCTGATAATTTTCTGTGAAGAAACATTATGAAAAATAATGTGCAAAGCAAATTTATTCACATTGAAACATGCTGATATGTTTTGAAAGATTTTCTTCAGTACATTAGTTTCTCTTTAAACTCCACATTTAAGTTACATTAGGAAGCTGAAATTAAGCCATAAAGATAACACTTATGGAGCCTTGAAATTGCTTTCTGAATTTTTTCCTCACAAATGTTATTCCTTGTCCCTGCCCTTAAAAAAACAAACATGCTTTTCATATACATCGTATCTACCATAAATCTCTCAGGTTAGATTTAAACTTTAGAAGTACACATTTATCAACTTTTAAAATCGTAATAAGCCACAACACACACATTTTAAAATCTCTAATCAAAACAGTTAACACATTGTAGACATATTAATTTTTATTGCCAGATTTCAGTTACTACACTTAAAAAAAAAATCACCTCCCATTTCTGTACATATATTTGAACTTCAAGATGCTATTAACAAGGGAGTTTTTAGCTCTGTAACGTTCTTTTTGAAGATTTAGGTCTATATGTGTTTGCTTAGGTGAGAGTTTAGAAGAGACTCCTACTTATTTCTGAGAGCTTTCTTGATCACCACGTGTGATAAAGGCTTCAACTTTCAGCCCTGTGCCTCTTTAAATTCTTGGGATAGTTAAAACAACTTCATTGGTCTCATTTAATTAAATGTTAAAATATGTAAAATTCATTTATAGTTATAGTACACCTCTTTTTTCTCTCTATGTATCAGTGTTTGACATGAAATTTCATTTGGAGAAAATGATCCTACTTATAAAATAATTTTAAACAATTAATTTAGCAAAAACAGCATTAAGTCGTTGTGCAGTGTGTTGGCACTCTTCACTCAGATCATGGAATCTTTTTTTTTCCTTTTTCCTTTTCACAACTGTTACTTCAACTCAAACTATCATTCAAATTACTGCTGCTAAATTTTGATAACCTCATAAATGATATTACTCTTGTTTATCTTAGCTAAGACAATATATATGTTTTAGCTTAAGACATATATATTGCTCTCAAACGTTCAGTGGCTTTCTCTTGCCTACATATTAAATTTAAACTCTTTTGCTTATATTTCATGATTTTCTGTAAGTTGAACGTAGCCTGCACCCAGTACTGTTTTGTTCTTCCCAAGGTTTGGGCTCAATTAGGTCACTGTCCTGTCTACCACCTACTCTCTCACCTACTGTTCCACACCATCCTCTCTATTCCCTTTGCAACAGCCAGGTCGTTCCTGCTCCTGTACCTGGCTTTAGATTGTGCTCCCTCCCTAGAATGCCACCTCTTTTATTATGCTTGGCTTAGCTACACCTCTATAATGAAAGCATATCAGAATGCACTGATTCATTTCCTTTTTTGTCATGCCTTTAACAGTGGCGTATAGTTACATATAGTACACTTATATTCTCAATATCTTATGTGTACCAGTGTTGACTTAGGGAAGAAACTATGTTTATGCATTTTCTGTGTCCCCCACTGTACCTAGCACAGTCCAGAGTCGGTAGTAGGAGGTTAGCACGTAAATATTACCTAGTTCTTACTTGGTATAATTAATCCATTAATAATCATAACTGTTACTTATTGATCAAGTGAGTGTTTTATGCACAGTATGTGATGTATTTCTCACAGCAACCATGCAAGGTCAGTTTTATTTATCCCTGAATTTGCGGATTAAGGAATTGTGGTTCAGATTGGTCACCCAAGGTCACTAGCTCAGAGCTGGGGTTAGAATTGTGGTTTGCCTTCCTTTTAACTGTCCCTCTAAAAGTAGAAATGGTCCTTGAAGGAGCTTAAAATACTGAAGAGACAAAGATGTAGTTTTACGGAACAGTTTGAGACAAAAGTGAGAGTTACTTATATGTATAGATAAATATATAGAAACATACTTATGAGCACATTGGCACCAAGACCCTAAGTAACCAATGAATAGATTCCAACCTAATTGTATGTGATTGTCTCCATTAAAAAAGAAAAATATCAGGCTTCCCTGGTGGCGCAGTGGTTGAGAGTCCGCCTGCCGACGCAGGGGACGCGGGTTCGCGCCCCAGTCCGGGAAGATCCCACGTGCCGCGGAGCGGCTGGGCCCGTGGGCCATGGCCTCTGAGCCTGCACGTCGTCCGGAGCCTGTGCTCCGCAGCAGGAGAGGCCACAACAGTGAGAGGCCCGCATACCACAAAAAAAAAAAAAAAAGAAAAAAGAAAAAAATTGTCTGAAGTAGGTGTAGGGATGGAGGAAGGGAAAGGGAGTGAGAATGCAATATTTTAAGTAATATAAAGAATAGAAAACCTAATGCTCTGTGGGGTTGGGGAGTTTTGGAGATCAAGCCAAACCCATAACATATCCGTTTCAAGATAAGGGTCAGATTATTCTTCAAGGTAAAAAAGTGTTATTCTGTTAGTCTGGTTAACATCATGCCCTGAGTGTTCTCCTTAATCTTCAGCTTTTTACGTTTAGGATCTCTCAGCTTCTTTCTGATGTTAAGAACAACTTGACTGTTTTTCATAAAAGTACATTTATCATAATACACCTTATATTTAACTCTGGGTTTTCTCTACTATCCTTTTTTTTTTGTGGTACGCGGGCCTCTCACTGCTGTGGCCTCTCCCGTTGCGGAGCACAGGCTCTGGACGCACAGGCTCAGCGGCCATGGCTCACGGGCCCAGCCGCTCCGCGGCATGTGGGATCTTCCCGGACCGGGGCACGAACCCGTGTCCCCTGCATCGGCAGACGGACTCTCAACCACTGCGCCACCAGGGAAGCCCCTCTCTACTATCCTTTAAAGTAAAATGTGAACCAGGTTTTTGTTTAAACATTTTTATTTATATATAATTGCAAGTGACTATAATTATATATGTACGTAATATGTAAATGAGTTCTATAGTTCACAGGATGCTTGTTACTTCAGGTGGCTTTCCAGTTCCCATAAATTTCATGCCCCTTCCCGCTCACCAAGGTCAGCCAGTGATTCTGAGATTATAGACCTCCCTCAGTACAGATACCTACATGATTCTTGATTCTGCTTTAAGAACATCTAATAAATGAAATAAAATACTAGTTATCTCTAGACTTTCTTGTTTTAATATCAGTCAACGCACATCTTAATGGATAGACAAATGGATTTAATTTTTTGAAAGGTTGAATTAAAATAAGTCTCAGCAGCATTTAGTTTTTAAGGTGCCTACCCTTGATATATAACCAGGTATGAAAACCACTGTCAGCTTCTTTAAATCTACTGAAAATTTGTTTTAACTTGTGAATGGCCAAATTAGGTCCCAGCAGTATTAAAATTTCTGCTTTATTTTACTTGCACAGACCCAAACTATGTTAGATTCTCTGAGACTTGAGGCCTTTTTATGCTTCTGTAATATAATGTAAATTTAAGGAACACATATATTTGACACAAATTAAAATGTATTGAAAATAGATCTTTCCTACTTCCAAACCTTGGCAAACTAGGAAGATCAGATATGTGTGGTAGGAAATGTAATGATCTGGAAATAGTGGAAAGTTAAACACAGTTGGGGAAAAGTAGGTCTATATATCAACTCTTTGCATAGAGAAAGCCAAATATGAGGAAGGGGATATGCGAGATTGGGAGGATTGAAGTGCTACTTAATGTTAGCCATACTGAATGAGTAATAAGATTATGACTTTTTCATCATTAATTACTTTAACTCTCTGTGTTTTGTAAAAATACCAGTTATTAGTATACTGTTCTAGTAAAAATATGTATTTAAATGGGCCCATGTATTTTCCAAATTTATCTTCTTTTCTATTCAAAGGAATTTTTTAGGATAATTTAACTGAGGTAAACCTTAATTTCATATTTAAGAGGTTAAAATAATGCATTTATTTGAATGAAGGAAGAACATGTATGATTTTTCTTAATTCCAAGTATATACCATTTCCTACCTTTAAATTCATTAAAGTGTTTGGGAACATATTTATACTTCTATTTCTAATAGTAGTTCTAATACTTCTTTGGAAGTTGTGAATCTATAGTGATTTATGTTTAAACATTTAATTACCTTTTATGAGTGACTGGTCCATCTATTTAATTATCTAATTAATACAAATAGTCAATATTTTTTCAATAGTTTGAAATAATTTTTTAATAATCAAATTCAAATTTTGCATAACTATTTTGTTCACATTTTTCTTTTTAGCTACAGAGGTTAAAATTTCCCATGTCATCTTTAGTAATTATGGAACAATTTTATATTTTGTGTATACTAAACCAGAAATATGTGTTGTTACCTTCTAGGAATAATAGGCACTGGAATCATTTTTAAAGACAAGGATATAATATACAGTACAGTGTGAAATTTACAATATGTAATATAGTTATCCAGCCAGTATTTTAAAATACATATATTTTAAAATTCAGTACACTGGAAAAAGTTTTAATTTGCAAAGTGATATCCTGGGTTATTGGTTATTTTCTTAATGGCTTCATAAACAGTTCAGAAGGATGATGGAAGAAATTACTTTGTGAATTGCAGAATTTAAGACACAGGTTTTTAACTCAAGTGTGGGAAATGCACCATTTCTGATACTTTGAAAATGGTACACTCCCACTCATCATATTTGACATCATAACCTTTTACTTTTTATGTAATCTGTTAAAGACTTATGAATTAAATCTTATTCTTTCTGATTGACTGGGGTAAGAAATAACATAATTCTAATGCATGCCAAAAAAATTTTGGGGGTGGGACAGTCATTACTGATAGTATAAATATACTTCTCTCGTGTTTCTTTTGTCTGGAATGTATCTTGCATTAGTTGACATAAAACAATAAGCTATAATTTTTAAAATAATTTTAATGTCCTGTTTTCATTTAGAGCAAAGCATCTAGAAACTCTGAAAAATGTAAATATATTTTCATGTATATAAATGCCAGTCTTCATTATTTCATTTATAGAGAGACCCAACTTATCAGAGTCTCTGGCTTATCCTGAGCAGTTTCAGCCTTTGAAATTTCCCTTTCAGAGAAAAACCAAGATAATCCAGAGAACTATTTCACAGCACTTTTCCTTGAGAGCTTTTTTCTTTAACATCAGTCTTTTTATTATGGAAGTTCTAGCTAGCATAGTAAATGCTATCCATGAAATCTTAAGACAAAAGAGAAATAAGAAATTGGGTTGTATTTTAAATATATATACACACATATATATGTATATATATGTGTGTATATCTATACATTTATTTATTAATATTTGTATATGTATATATAAATAATTGCTTCTTCAATCAGATTTTCACAAAATGCTAAATGGAGACGAAAGCGTATTAATCTAAACATTTGATATGACTATTTGAATCTAAAGCAACCTCCATGTTTTAAGATACTACATGATACGACCATCATCATCAAGTAAAATTTTCCCTTATTATTAAATTGATTTGTTGAAGAATTTTTATTGGTTATTTAATAAGAATTACTATGTGATGGCTTAGTCGAAGAGTGTGTGCTTTAGATAGTATTCCTTAAAACCCTAATCCTCAAGATTATCTCAAGTTTGTCTGTGTTTATATATCATGAAGTAAAGTGGCATTCTGGCAAGCATCCAGTTAACTTTTATCAACTGAGGTAGACTGACCCGATAATGTTCTTCAAATAGTCCCCTTCCATTCCCTCCCAGTGGCTTTTTTGCATTTCTACACAGCTAATAATCAGAAAAAAATGTTACAGGTGCCCTTTTCAGCAAGTCAAATAAAGGAAATATACAGGGCTTGAACCCATATGGATAGTAAGAAAATTACTTGGTGTATGAAGCTTCATTCTTTTGTAACACACCGTGTAAATTTTTAAATGGTTAAAATAAAGGTATTAACCATATAGTATGATATACTTTTCCTCCACTGATGTTGGCAAAGAGTAAATACGGATGACTGTTACTTGTTTTCAGTCCCTGTATATACTGAAACTAAAATTCCTTATGTGTCATATCTGTCATTTATCCCCTGAGAAGTAAGTCATGACAGTTGAGGTGACAGTGTCTTTCTTTAAATATTCCAGGGCACAAACAAAAAGACCCAATTGGAAAAATACCACATCTTATTATAGGTATTTTCTGACAGGTGCATTTATTTTATTACTCAGTCCTTATTTTCTCTCTCTCTCTCTCTCTCTCTCTTTCTCTCTCTCTCTCTCTCTCTTCTGTAGCAGTTATATGCTGCCCAGCTAGCTGCAATGCAGGTATCTCCAGGAGGAAAGCTCCCAGGCATACCCCAAGGCAACCTTGGTGCTGCTGTATCTCCTACCAGCATTCACACAGACAAGAGCACAAACAGCCCACCACCCAAAAGCAAGGTACCCTTTTGAAGAAACTACATGTTTTGACATTTAGAGTGTACTTTTCATTCAGTGATATTTATTGAATATCTATTATGTGCCAGCAACTGAGCTAAACTCTAGATCTCCAAGGAAATAATAGTCTAGTAGGATCAGTAAGGAAGGTGTCCCTATAAATTTGCATACCTACATTTAGTCACTCGTTTATTCAACAAACATGCATTTATAGTAGGAAATGTGAGTGACACAAATATTTGTAAGATAGGTGTGCTGTCATCAAGAATTTTACAGTCTTATAAAACAGATACCCACCCTCTATGATACAAAGTCTTAGAAGGAGTTGGAGATAAAGTGCATTGGAAGTTATTAGGACAAAGAGATTACTACCTTCAGTGAGAGATCTGGGAAAAGTTTCCCGAAGGGGCAACTGAAATAGACCCTTAATATATGAGTATGATTAGTGCATACAGAAAATGTTTTATATAAATATCAATAACTATTATTACGAGGTATAGTATAGACATAATTTTCGATGTATTATTCAGCCAATGAGATGATCGTGTACAGATAGGAAGATAATACTAGTATTAAAAGTAAGACTGTTTAGAAATAGTTTTGTTTTTAGAGCTAAGGAAACATTTCCTGAGAGAATGTAGAAAAGGATCAGGAGAGTTTCAGGTAATTTGTTTCTTGGCTTAGAAGAAGAGAGAAGCAGAAAAATTAATTTGAATTTCTTTGTGATTTTTAAGATCTTACCTAGATGATAGTATATGAATATATTAAACTTTCTGTGGAAAAAGTAAAAAGAGTAACCATAAAATAATTTTCACTGACGTTAATCAGGGAAATAATCACACATTATCTAACAATTAGAAAATATTAAGTAGAAAACTGTTAACAGTTAATTTACCCCCAAAATAATACTGTTTTGTCTTTTGCTGAATTACCTAGAAAATTGCTTCTGCTCTTCGTTTCATGAATTCATGTTGAAATGTCTAAAGAATAATAGGCTAAGAGTAGTCACAACGGTTGAAAAAATACACAGAGAAAAAAAATTAGAAAGTATTGCAAAAGAAAAAAACAATCCAAGAATTTTTTTACTCCTTCCGTAGTGCCCTGGCAGGTGCTTTTCACAGTCAGTGTATTAATCCAGAGTAGAAATTGGGAAAGAGAAGAGATGGATTGGGAAAGTGTCCTCCAGCCTCTATCTCCCCAAAACCTCCAAGTCTGTTTATATATAGTGAGATATAAATACGTTTGGAATTGTAACTGAACCTGGACAAGGACCTTAGACCTCACCAGCAACATGTGCAAATGTATAGTGCAAAACATTGTACTTACTACTGTGATATTAGGGAACATGCATAAGCCACTTTTAAGAGCTCTTTCTGCTGTGTAATGGACCTTGCATGTTCTGTGCTTGATGTATACCTAAGGCCTGGTCTGCTTTTCTTCATGATCACAGCAGAACATATGTTTTTAAAACTTGGTAATAATTATAACATTTATTAAATATAATTTCATTTTAAAGCAGTGATGTTTTGGTGTCTCCATGGACCAGCAGTTTCAATGTATTACATGTACAGGCTAACACTGAGAAAAATAAATAGTTGTAGCAGCATAGTCATTGTCACACACAAGTAACTCTGTGAGGCATCATTCTGGGTTTTTTCCCATGACTTATTAATGTGATTTCACATCATGCTTTATAATGATGCTGTACATTAGGACGTTTCATCTTATGATTTGATAGTATATAGTTCACTTGTAAAGGACTAATGGGTTTTTCCTGGTTCCTAGAATTACTTTTTATCGTTAATATCTTCTCCCCAAATGACTCAAATAATCATGAAGCTTTTGATGTCAGTCAGCCTCATCCATTTATGCATCTGTTTATTTGTTCATGCATTCATTCATACATTCAAATGTTTATTGAGCACTTGCTACAATACTTTCTTAGGTAACCATGGCAAATGTAAAAGCGACTGAAAGTTGGCCAAGATTAGGACACTGCTTTATGAGCTATATGGTTCCAGACATTCATAGAACTCCACGGACTGGATGCAGAGATTGATTATTTCAGTAATGTTAGAATTCTCCCATATTCTATGGTTTTAAACACCTCCATTTATTTAGCACCAGTAAAAAAGTGGATTGTGTTTCTATAAGCTATGATTATACTTAATTTAAAAAATATATTTATAGTTTATCGCTAAATTTCACTTTTGGAAAATTAGCCTTCATGAATTTTCTATCATATAAAGTTTAAGAAAACCATGGATGTTGTATTTTTTCCCATCTACAGTTATTATAAAATACATAAAAAGTTTAACCCAGAATAAAGTGCCCCTTTTTAAGAAACAGCCACGATTTAATAAAAATGCGTCCTTTCTTTGCTCATTGTCTTCTAGCATACTGTCTGCCACCATTCTTATTGTCAGAAAAGGTGTCTTAAATGTGCTTGGTGTTTTAGCTCAGCAGTAAAGTTTAGTGGGTTAAAAATAGCCAGACCAATAAATATTACTGTTGTCATTTTAATGAAGAACATAGCTAAAAAAATACAAGCAACAATAAATAAAGAGGTCCCATTTCAATACATGAATTTAGTTTCTTAGAGGCTGGAATTGACATTTATACATGGTATAATAAACATTTTGCCTTCACAAAGCCATTTTAGTTATATATAATTGTTATCATTTATTTTATATATATATATATATTTTTTTTTTTTGGAACAATCAATTCTTAGTGTCTTGGGGGCATTTTCTGTGTGTTTTATTGGTGGATTTTCATGTCTGTCTTACTGTACAATAGAATTATTTTATTTAGCTTTGTGTTATCTGCGTCCCTACCTGGCATAAGCCAAACTGATGATTTATGTTGAAAGTACCTTTATTGTACTTTCAATAGAAGAATAAAATCATAAGCCACATCTAGGTGATGATGTAAGGAAAATGATCTTATTGACAGCTGTCAAAAATCAACCATTTTCTCTGGGTTTTCTTGCCTGCCCTTCTTCCTAGATTTGCCTTTGACTCACAACTCCAGAGAAGGACACAAACAAAACTTATTTGCAATTTGCAAAAAATGGAAGGGGGGAATCAAAGGGAAGGGGCTCCAAAAGACTGTAAAATTGTACAGCATGAGTCCTCTGATGCATGCTGTTTTCAATCTGCTGTGTGCCAGTTGGAGGCTTGAGGGGGTTGTGTGTGCACTAGAAAGGATAATGCTGAGAAATGATAGAGTGGCTGTGACCTCCAAGCTCAGCCTGGAAATCCAAGACATTGATTTCACTTAGCATTCCTGCTGAGAAATCTGGCGGAGTTCAGTTGTAATAAAAGAACAAGATTCTGTTCTAATGGTAATGGCGTATGACAGACATATCACTTTGTCTGTCCTCAGCACCAGAGAGAGGAGAATTGGAGAAAGGTCACCTGATCTTTCCGTGGTGTTGTACGAGTGCTGTACTGAGCTTTGAACTGCCACTTAGGAACATAATTATTTATAATAGTAAATGATAAAGAAACCTTTAGAGGACTCACAGTAACCTTCTAAAAACTGCAGACAGGAAGTGTGTACCATAAACATGAAAACACAAAAAGAAATCTGCTCTCTTCAAAATCTGCATTGGACAACTTGGATAGCATTGCTGGTTGAATTAGATGTCTTTAAACTTACTGTTTTGAACTGTTTTCATTAATGCCTGACAAACTGTCATTGCTTAACTTTTCCTTATTTTTTATGCCTTGATTATATTATGCACAGAGACAAGAATTTGTTTTTATAATATATTTTGCCAAAGGTTGAAAAATTAAGGCTATCAGCAGGTTTTAAAAATTTCTCAGGTGTTACATAACATCTTTCTTAATGCATGTACACTTGTCTCTTTAGCACTTATTTAATCTTTTCCCCTCTGTATCCTACTCCAGGACTAATTTTTTTAATATTTAGTTCTTCGGGGATATTCTCCTAGCTCATGCCTATCCTCACAGCTGAGTTTATAGCTAAATATTGATAAAAAAAAAAAAACTTTGAAATCTTGAACTTATGTGTACAAGAGATCAAGTTTAAAGGAAATTTTAGGAAGAATTCTATTTCTCATATTAAGGAAGATTATTTAAAGTCTTGTGTAGCAGTATTGGTCCTTGAATCCCATAGACAATATTGCTGCTCTGAATCTGCTTATATCCCTTAACGAATGTTTACATTGATTTGTTTATAGTTTAGCGTTCTGCCACAGAATGGACACAATTTATTCAGTGACTTTCATTTTTGCACCACATACTTCTTTATTTTAATGGTTTTCTGCATTGTTTGCTGCAATCTTTTCAAAAAAAACCTAGATAGCCTTTCTTTTGTGATAGTAATTGATCTCTTGGTAATATTTGTTTGGTAGGAATAAATTATTTCTTTTAAAAATAACAGAATCAATATCAGCCTTAAAATAGTTATCTTAGGAGGAGGAGTATTTTTACCTGGCTTCACATACAACTCACGCAATTGTTGCTAATGAATAAGCTTATAATTTCCATGTTGTCAGGAAATCCTCATATGTCATAGATGTGCTAACCACCCGAACTTCTCATTTTAAGTGTTTTGCTATTGCAAAAGTAGCCACCTCTTGGGAAAATTTTAAGTGCAACTTGTAAATACTATGAAACGTCTCTTGGTATTTGATGAAAACTTATATATTGCCTGCAGCTAACCAAGAGTAGTTAGATTGAAAAGCTGATGACAAGAGAGAATTCCTGGGTGCTTTTCTTTTAACCTTGCTCTGACCCTAGTCATACCCCTGGTCGCACTGGTGTCTCTGTCAATGACAGGAGCACATAGATTGTCCAAATCAATTTTTTTTGTTCTTTTCAAATACTTCTGGCAGTGATGTTCCCATTTGCTCAGCAGTAGCACCTGGGAGTTAGGACAAGGAAAATAAATATTTTTCCAACAAGCCAGAGAAAGCCCTAGCCAGCTGACCAGACACAATCAGATACTTTCAGGGGCAATATCCTTATACATATTGTTTCAAATTCAGAAGCAAGAAGTGGAACCGTATTGTTTTATCTGATCCTCTTTCACAGACACAGAAATTAAGATCTTTTCTGAATTGGTAGCCAGGTGCTTGTGTTAGTAATGTCAGGAGTGCCATGACTCCTCTTAGCGCAGCTATTTTTTGCTATAATGGTTCCAATCACATGGTTTCATGCTAGCAAGTAAGCATTTTATCAGTACACACTGATCTACAGGGTAGAATTTTATAGTTTAATACTATAAGTCACGAACTGTGGTACATATACACACAAGATTACTTAGCACTGTATGTTGGGAGTATGAGAAATCAGAGGATAATCATGTTTCATCTTAACTGAAAATTAGTTCTAACAGGAGATTTAGGAAATGAAGCTTTTTTGCTAACTTTGAGACAGTGTTCTATAATGCCAGTTGGGGGAAAGGCTCACTACAAAAGGGCACATACAGCCTAACCACAACCAAGTCAAACCACCACCACACTAACTATAAAAACACTGTTTTTAATATTTGACAAAAACATCCTTTCAAGATAAAGCAAAAGACATCAAAGAGATTTCATAAGTTTGAAATGGACCAGGAAGTACTAAGGCCTCCACAGTAGTAGTGGCATCATGAAAAATTCAGAAAGCACTGCTCAACATAATCATAACTTCAATTAATAGTTTCACATTTTATCTGGCCGTATAAAATTTTTAGTAGTAGTAGTTGCTAGAGATGTGATTTCCAATATGTAAAAATTCCTAGAATGCTACTATTTGACTTATTTTTAGAGCTTTTCAGGTCAAGATCTCGAATAATCATTACTCAGTAAACAGGGTCAGAACTCCTCTCCAAATACAGTATTTCTAAGTAATCCACAGTGCTTAAATAGCACTAATCAAAGAGGCGCTTCCATTCATCTATATATGTAAGATCAAATAAAACCACGGATTCCTCCTGAAACTATTAGACCTGGTACTTTTGTAGATTTCATGTCTCCTAAAACTTCAGAGCAGAACGGAATGTTAGCCTCAGCTAATTATAACCACATTTAAATTGGCCATTTTCTATTCTTATGCTTTAAACACTGTCTGGCATATCAATTAAATGCTAGAATCTCCCTAACACCTTGCTCTGTACAGCTGCTTCGTGCTTTGTTGAATAGCTATCGAACACCCCTCCTTCACCCCGTATTTCAATATCTATGAAATAACAATTTTGTGAGCCTCTGAGATGTGATATGGATGTGTCATACTCAAGAGGTGAATTCATTTGAGAGGAGTCACCCCACAGAGTTAAACTGTAAATGTGGCCCATTACCATTATCATCACTTCCTGTGTGGGACATAGTTACAGTGGGCATAACATAGTCGCCCTGTCGTTTTAAATAAAATAGTTTTCTTTTTGTGGCCCCTTGTTGCTAAACTGAAATATGTTAAATGAAGTGTTATCAGCAGAACCCCTGTGATGAGCCTTCTCCTTTCCGTTTCATTTGTATTCAGTTGACAGGAATCTCAAATAGCTAGGTACTTAAACAGAGGCTTTTCTGAGCACAGTGGTATTAAATGTCCAAGTAGGTCATTTGGTGATATATTCTTATGACTCGGAAAGCGGGGCGGAGGGGGGGGCATTTGTAACATAAAAACAATAAAAATTATAAAATAAAGAGACAGACTAATTATAGTGTTGGCATTTTTTTTAAAGGCAAAATATACAAAGGGATTTAGGTAATATCCTTTGAATTCAGCTGGCCTGGCCTGTGTCCCCGGGTATACTGATTTTGTTTTGACAGGAACCTGTTTGGAACACAGCAGCCAGCTCTGATGAGCCATGTCAAAGCTTTTTAATAATGCAAACCATGGGGGAGACAAGAGGGTGTTGAGCATGTGCGGAGACAGGAAGATCCACAGAATCACATTTTTTAAGCGGAAGTTGCCCTCTAGAATAGGTCCTACACAATGCAGATTCACCATCCAAAAAGCTAAATGTTGAAAGCATTTTAATGTTAAAACCAGGCAGTTAAAACCTAAATAGTGTGGGAAAGAAAAACAGACCAATGTGAAAGGATGTCCCTGTATCGGGGTTGGGGGCGGTGTGTGTGTGTGTCTAGTACAACGTCAATAAACGTCATGGCTAAACGTAAGTCATCAATACATTAGACGGAGAGAGCGAAAGTGCACTTCTGTAGTTATCTTTCCTTTTAGGGAATCATTTGTAATTTGGGCTTCCTAAAACATTCTTCAAATCAATTAAAATCCTTTCTTTTCTATCCTAAATGATTGATCAGTGCCTCATTTGAGCTATTGATTAGCGACCCCTTTTCACCCCTTTAGCCTTGACCTGTACTAGAAATGCTTGAATAGAGAATTGAGAAGTGAAACCATGGAGGACCACACCTCAGATTTGATTCATTTGAATACCTTCTGCTTAATCATTCTTTCCTATTCAAAAAAATAGGAAGAATTTTAGTAGTCTCTTTAACAGAGATGCCCCCAAAAGTATAGATTTGTTTTCTACATGACAGCAAATTATTAATGTCTTATTTAGATAGATGGAAAATAGAATATATGCCTATTTATCTGTTCAGTTTTATCAATAGATTTTTCTCTAGAGAGAACCAAGCATTCCACTAATATTTTTAAACACTATAAAATAGAGAGTAAAAGAAAATAATACAGTAATGAAACAGATGTAAATTTGAGTCAAAAAAATAAAAAGAGGTAACCTTCTAAGCTGAAGGCAGACAAGTTCAAAACCAAAAGTATTCAGGAGTTTTATTTATTTAACAAATTGTATCGGCTGTTTTGTTTATAGAATTATGGAAGCTTCAGTAAGAAGGAAATGCAGAAAATATTCAGTCCAACACACAGTAACTCAGTCGTGGGTTACTTTGCCTCTGCCTAGTCTGCTGCAGTGACAGAAGGAGTCCACCACTCCATGAGGTGGCATTATTTTTATTTTTATTTGTAACATCTTTATTGGAGTATAATTGCTTTACAATGGTGTGTTAGTTTCTGCTTTATGACAAAGTGAATCAGTTATACATATACATATTGTTCCCATATCCCCTCCCTCTTGCGTCTGCCTCCCTCCCACCCTCCCTGTCCCACCCCTCCAGGTGGTCACAAAGCACCGAGCTGATCTCCCTGTGCTATGCGGCTGCTTCCCACTAGCTGTTTTACGTTTGGTAGTGTATATATGTCCCTGCCACTGTCTCACTTTGTCACAGCTTACCCTTTCCCCTCCCCATATCCTCAAGTCCATTCTCTAGTAGGTCTGTGTCTTTATTCCCGTCTTGGAGGTGGCATTATTTTATTCAGAGTAACTTAATGTCACAGTATTCTTATTTAAGTAGAACTGTAATCAACTTTCCAGGATTTCAAACTATGGTTTCACTGAATGACAGCTGTATTTGTTAGTAAAATAATAGAAAACCCAACCCAAACTGGATTAAGCAAAAAGGAAATATGTTCAGTCACATTAAAAAAAAAATGTTATTCTGATTTCAGATGTGGTTTAATTAGGAGCCTAAACAGTATCACTTGGAATTGGTCTCTAGCCCTTAGCTCTGTTGTTTTCTCATTCTTTAAAGGACTGTCCCTTTTTAGTGTTCTGTAACACCCTATGCTTACATCTACCATTATTGATTCAACAAATATTAAAGTATGCCTGTCATGTGCCAAATTCAGTTCAAGACAGAACTACAACTACTACAGCTATGAACAGGACACTGTGTCTTCTTTAGATTCTGCAGTCTAATGGGAAGTGATAAACTATGAGTAATTAAAACGACAATTTCATATATTGGTAAGTGCTGTGAAGAAAATAAGGGTAAAAGAGTGCCTAGGGACAAGCAAGGGAATCTCCTTGAGACAGAGCTATAAGGGAACCCTCTCTGAGACTTAAATCATGAATAGGAAAGTACCTGCAGAGGTCTGAGGAAAAGGTTATTTCAAACAGGAGGAACAGCAGTTGCAGAGACTGTAATATATGAGTGAGGTTGACAAATTCAAGGTTTAGAAAATAGGCCGGGATAGCTGAAATGCAAAGAACGTGAGGGAGAATAAGAAATGAAATTGGAAATGAGAAAGACCACATCAGGTGGGACTTTTTCATGTTAAGTTTTGAATTTCGTTCTAAGTGCATTCACTTTTAAAGAGAAATTATGTGTTTTCCATTTGTCGTACGACTTATTAAACTCTTGTAATTATCTCTTCATTGCATTCTTTTCTTAGGGTATTGTGTCTTTCAGGCAAAGGAATTTTTTTCCTTTTATCTTTTGGACCAATTAGTTAATATTTTAAGTGTCTCTACATTACTTCCCTAGAAACACTCTGGAATTTGAGTCCTAATGACACATCCTGGACCTTGCCATTGGAGAGACAAGACAATTTAATTCAACAGATTAATTGCTTATGATGTGTCTGTCAGAGTCCTAGGACCCAAGGATACTGGTGAACAGTGTAGCTGGTTCTCTGCCCTCATGGAGCACAGTGTACGTGGTGAGGGATGTGGTGAAGTGATACAGACAGTAAAAGACAATCGCATTAAAGCCTGTTAAGGGCAGCAAGTAAGCACCTGGAGTACAGATTTAACCTACACTATTTCCTGGGTTTTCTTTAGAGTCACTTCCTTTATCAGGTTTTTTTCATTAGTAATATATGAAAACACACACAATTGATAGTACCTGATAACACCTATAGGAAGCAAATTGCAGGGTTGAATTTTTGGAGTGATATTTTGGTACTAACACCTAAGTATTGGTTTTTGAAAAGTCATCTTAAAAAATTATAATTGCTATATACTAGTGTTGATAAGAGTTTTAGAATTCTTATTTTACTTGATCTCTTTTGTGAGTAGGTTTACAAGTCACACGAGAAAACAGACCCTAATTTCTAATCAGATTTTTACTTTTGACATGTTTTCTCTAATTTTTGATTTTTACCCAAAACTTTATAACCCAGTGTGATTCCAGTGCACCTGCCAAGTGCAACAGACTTTTAGCTATCTTTTAAAAAAATCAGTGAAAAATGTGCTACAGTCTCAAAACAATTACAACAGGGCAGTTTTAAAATTATGAAGAACGTTATTTTCATCATTGGGATAAACTTGCTTTGAGAGGACAACATTCTCTCAAAATCAGGCACACGTTCTCTCTCTTACTGCCTGTCTCTCCCTGTCTCCTTTCCTCCATCTGTCCCTCCCTCTCCTCTCCTCTTCCCTTCTCCCTTCCTCCAGTTACAAGCTTTATTAAAGTCACACTTTTTGTCATATAAACATGCAATGCCACCCACTTAAAAAAAGCTTTTATAAAGCTTATGTAAAACTTCTATAAATAATGTGATTATTTTCTTGTTAAAACTCATTATATGATTTATTTAAGCATGTACATTCACAATGCATTTAAAATCCTATTTGTTTTACTTATATTGAGTTTATATACAAAGTTCTAATGTATCCATTTTGTTGTATTATATTCCATGAAGAAGGATTCCTTTTTAGTTATACCCCTTCTCACATTTTCTCATGCACATACAATATGGTAGTGGCATTAATTTTGCACAAAGTTAACTTAAGGAGAAAGAGAGACTATTTTAATCCAGAGCTGTCCAAAAAGTTATAAAATAGTGAACTCCATCATCATTCTTGCAGTTTCTCATTTCTTCTAATAATCAACTAAAGAACACAGTCATTCTTAATTATAGTTTTTTGAACAAAGACCAGAAAAGAAAATGTGTAACTTGATTAGTATTAAATGTGGGGGAAAAAAATGCCTTCATCATATGCACAGTGAGTGGTGTAATTCACATTGACTGTGAATTATTGTCTAGAGCAGGGGCCCCCAAACCCCGGGCTGCGGACTGGTATCAATCAGTGGCCTGTTAGGAACCGGGCCGCAAAGCAGGAGGTGAGCCGCGGGCGAGCTAATGAAGCTTCATCTGCCGCTCCCCATCGCTCGCGTTACCGCCTGAACCATCCCCCCAACCCCTGTCTGTGGAAAAACTGTCTTCCATGAGACCGGTCCCTGGTGCCAAAAAGGTTGGGGACTGCTGGTCTAGAGTCTACTTAATATGATCAGAGGAACTTGCAAGTATACATTCTTTATTTCACGTATCTTCAAGTTGGAGAACAGGGGGGATACAGAATAGGATTCAAAATATAGAACAGCTCTTGTTTTTTTTTTTTTTTTGAAATAGGGAACAATCTTAGAATTCTCTTATTTTACTTGAAAATAGATTTGAAATTTTTTCTATACTGAAATCAGAATTTTGCTCACGAAAATTTTAATCATAAATATTAAATTTGAAAAGTACATTCTTAATGACTCAGAATATTGAATACTGCTAAGAACTTGTTTAACAGAGTGCTGCTTGGAAAGCAGCATGTCTAAATATCAAGTGTCTAAATATGAAAAGCTAGCAATTTTCCTTAACCTGAATCAAGTACTTAGGTGTCCTCAGGTTCTCAAGGGAAGAATGTACCCCTTTCCTAGTCCTGGACCTCCTGGTAGATAATATAATTGGATGCTTCTTAGAATTCTACCCCCCTCCGTTTGTGAGCTGCAGGACTTACAATTGCAATATCCCACAGGTTTTAGCACTCGTACTTCCGACTATGGACTAGCTGATTCCATAGGGTGACTTTTACAGAACCCAACCGTTCATCCTTTATGATTTTGGTTTTTCAAAAGAATAAGGATGAGATCTCTAAATTTAGAGCAGAATGAAGACCAGAATTCTTACTTTACAGGTTTTACATTACCAAAATAATATGACAGAAAAAAAAGTATACTTAAATAGAAAAAACAGTATATTCCCCCAAATTGTTTGCCAATACCAGAAAAGACTAGAAACCTTACATTTTCATAAAACCACAAAATATTTTTTATTAAAGCTCTGTTAGATTTCTTTGCAAGACCAGTTATCAGTACTGAGATTCCATATGAGACCTTCACTTAAATTGGGCCTTTCAATAACCAAAGAATCTTATTTTTTCTAGTTTATTATATAATTTGAGCTATTATGGTTTGTTGTGCAATTTTGATGACTTTTGGCAGTGTAGATATTTCATAATAGGAGAAAAAGAAATTGAGACCAAAAATAGAAAGGATGAAGTACTGCAAAAAATTTTCTCTTGTGGTATTTCCAGTAGTACTTAAAATAACATAAGGAAAATATGCTGTTGTGAAGTATGTACAAAAGCATTATGACAGCAGTAGGAATGTCCTTAAATAGGTACAGATTTTTGTTTTCTATACTTCTCCGTGTAACTCTTTTGAGGATCAAAGTTTCATTTTAAGTCTGCGGGAGCTCAATATTCAGGTCAACCCTATATAAATACAGGGCAAGACAAAAATTTTGGGTCAAGTGATGGAATTTTTAGCGCCGGTTTTTATGCAGATAGTGCTGTCATTTATCTAAAAAATGATGGTTCTGATACAATTTTAAGAGAACCTCTGGGTAGTTTTTGTTTGATTTGGTTTTGCTTGTCGTTTTCTATTAGCATACACAGAGTTGCAGTGAGCTGGAATTCTGATCTGTTGTATCTGGGACCATAATTTATGGACTTGCAGCAAACTAAACGAAGGAAAGATCAATTCCATAAGATTAATCATATTACAAACACTTTCTTTACCCATTGAATTTTAAGTGGCTGCCCCATAATATGCAGTCGATAACTGTTTACTAGATTAAATGTTTATATTATACTACTCAATCTTAATATGAATTGAAACCTTGGTTATCACTATCTGTGATATAGTCTTCACTATATGTCTATTTTTGCAATTAAATATATTAATACAACATTATCTAAGATCATGTATCTGTGTACGTTTTCTGTTATTATTTCAGTCATATATTCTTAGCTATTGTCAGGTTAACTTTTGGGCCTTTGGTGTAACCAAGTTATGTTCTAGAATTCTGGGCATCTTAAAGAAAACATTAAGGAGTTTAATGAGACAAAAAGGAATATTTTTAAAAGTTTTAAAAAATATTCTTTCAAAATGTATTTTGAAATGAATTCTATTTTTAAAAACAAGATCCACTTAGAATGCACAGTTAATAAAATATGATTTATCCTAAATGAGATATCTTCTAGTGGGAAAATAGGAATAGGAATGTCTTCCTTCGGAAAGAGATATATCAATAGACTTGACATTTTGCTTGAAACAATGCTATATGTTTATTCACTGGTTTATATAATTTTTAAAATATCATGTAATGACTATGTTATTCATAGATGAAACTTCTTAGAGTCACTCTTAGAAGATGTCAATACTGAGGTTTGTTCAATAAACACCTTTTTAGCACCTATAATATACTGGACACTGGTAGAATAAAAAAGAACAGTAATTAACACTGTACAGTGTAATGGGGAAGGCAGCAAATAAACTAACAATTAAAATACTGTGGGCTAAGTAATAATCGAAGAATAATATGGAGAAATGGAAAAAAGTTCTCAACACAACCTGGGGAGAAATAGGAAGATAAGGAAAGGCTTCCAGAAGATGGGCCATTTACATGGTTTTTGGAGGAAAATGAGACAACCTGTGCAAAGACTTGTAGGAATGAAAGAGTGGAGTGTGGGAGTTCATCTGAATTTTAAAGAAATAAGGTTTACAGTAATGCATCTCTAGAACTTCGGGAGTGAACTTAAGAAGAATGAAAATGTAAAGATAAAAATGTCTAAAAGAGGAAGTCTAACCATCTTCCCTTGGCATTCTCTAATCTAGCCCCACTTACCTCACTAGCCTAAGTTATTCTACTTTTCTCCCAATCTCAGCAATTTGTGCTCCAAATGGAATCACTTCCTCATGTATCATGTTATTTCACCTCTTTTTGCCTATGTTTGTGCCACTCTCCCTCTCTGGAATGCTTTTGCCCTCTTCATTCCACTTTTCCCTCTTGCCTGGCACCAACTCATAAGGCATATGTCCACTGTCACCTCTATGTGGAATCGGCTATTCCATCATATGTGACCACACTACATAGGCACGTACTCCTTGTATAGCATCACAGCACCTGTATAACTGCACTTGCCTTCCCTTGTATGACTCTGAATCCCTTGATGGTAGGGAGTATATCTTATTCATCCTTAGCATCCGGTGTAATGCTTCACGTATAATCATTGCTCTAGTTCTTTTAGAAGAATAAACAAACAAACAAATAAATGAGCCATCTGTGGAAGTAAGCCAAGATACTATGTTCAAAAATATGACTGAGTTTGGGACCCCTTACGTGGAAGCATCAAAGACCCTGGGCTTGAGGATAATCTCAATGCAGCGTGAGTGGAATACAGTTGTACCTAAGAAAAGTAAAACAGTGCTGTTGTACTATGTCGAAAGACCATATGCACAGAAAGGTTATGGAACCTAAAAGTAAGGTTTGTTATTGTTTATCCTGTCAGTCTAGGTGAGATACACTGGATTTAGGAAATATGAGTGTCCTGATCATTCAAGAGACATCGTATGTAATGAAGCATACATAATTTACTAGTCCTTACTATGGTCTGAGTGAAGTACAGTCATCCCTTGGTATCCACAGGGGATTAGTTCCAGGACCTCCTTGGATACCGAAATCCACGGACGTCCGAGCCCCCTATGTAAAATGGTGTCGTACAGTTGGCCCTCTGTATCAGCTGCAGTTGGTTGAGTCCGTGGGTGTGGAACCCAGGGATACGGAGGACCAACTATACTCACTACTTCTTTGGCCCTGATTCTGATAGTGAAATTTGCATTTCGAGGTCTCTTGAAATTAAAAGAAGAATACCTTAAAAAATTCAGCAATATTTTGGTCAGGTCTAAATTAATGAGTTGACATTCTGACTTATACATTAGCCTCATGAGTTTGTTTACTATGAGTACATCTTCAAGTGAATGGCCTCCCTTATGTATGTTGACAGATTGAGAGTGTACAGAGGGCTTCCCCGGTGGCGCAGTGGTGAGCCTGCGCGTCTGGAGCCTGTGCTTATACTAATATAAGCTACTTTTGTTATATTGTTTAACTGACAGTTCAAGTAAAGTCTTAGGAGGGAAATTAAAAAAAATTTTTCTCTCTTACATTTGTAAGATTATCTTTCTCTGCTTCTCTTTTAGGCTAATCAATCTGCTCAAGTATGGCAGAGAAATATTTCACCTCTACATACATTTGCTTATATATAAACATTATTGATATTATATATATAAACATATATATATTCCATTCTTTACTACAGTAATCAAGAATGCAGATTCATTTTATTTGGCAATCTAATGACCCAAAGCAACATTCAAAATAAAGTCGAATCTAAGGTAAATGCACTCGTTCTTTCTCCTTAGTTCAGTTTAAAAGATATCATCAAAACTCTTATGTAATGATATCATTACAATTGCTATATAAAATCTTTTATGCCATCCAGACTGTGGAATGTATTATTCTCTTAATGTTATGGGTTGGGAAAAATTAAACATGAGGCATTACAGCTGAGTTTCACTACGCATTATTTGAATTGACTATTTCTTAAATGAATATCTGATAAGTCAGTCTTGCAATTCCTCATGCTTCACGACATGCTTAACTCAATACAGACACTTAAGAATCATTACGCTGTGAGAGCCTTAATACAGATTTGAGATCATTATAGTTAAAATCAGCCTCTTACCTGATGCTCAATTCTGAGCCTTTTCATGTTTATTGAATTTTCTTTGGACTATACCTTCAATTTAATATTATAACAATGATAGGCAGAATATATAATCAAGCTAAGCATCTTCAATATGTTGAGAAAAAATTATTTTGTCTCCAGGGTACAACATAAAAACTGGCCTTAACTGCCATTCTATATAAATAATCCTCACCCCTTAGAATTTTTTAAAGACGTCAGTTCCCTCCTGGTCACTGCCATGAAGACAAAGAATGCCTCAATGACTGTATCGAGATTATCATTAAAATAAAAGGATATATGAAGACATCAGCTATAAATCACTATAAAATGGCCTGTGGGTAACCTTTGACACAACTCATTTGAAATAAACCTGGGATGGATTCATAGCCGTTGGTCAGGCCATTAGGTGGGCTAAAGGTCTTTTCCATCCTCTCTTTCATTTCTTGTAATATTAGTTCCTCTCTAAATGACTGGGCAGCATTTGGATATATATAAATTGACATATGTTTTATGTTGAGATAAAATAAGTCCACTTAAATAATAGTGTTGAGGATGTTTATGGCATTTACTTGAAATATGTACTCTTTTGATGTATAATTTAGATACATGAATACATTTGGAATTTACTTGTAGCTATTTTGTTAAAATATTTCATGATATGATATTATAAATTTTTTGCAAGGGCCCAGATTAATATTATCCACATTGAGCTCTTAATGATCCCTATCATAATGAGGTATAAAAATCTCTTCAGAATTAAGAAGAAACTGCAAGATTTCAGTTATTAGTCTGATTTTTCAAAGAAATTGCTCAACAATTTTTTCCCTGTTGGCATTTAGATAAGAGGCAGCTCTGAAAAGTTGCCTAGACCTAATGGCCCAGTGACTTGGGTTTGAGTCCGAAGCTTAATAAGGTTATGACTATTGGCAAATCTTTGAATATCTCTAACTTCAGTTTCTTTATCTGTGAAGTGAGATTGATAATATCTCACACTCTTGCTGTGAGACTTAAAGTAAGACAAAATGTATAAGGATGCTTTTGTAACTTGTAAAGTTTAGTTGTCAGGGAGTAAATTGAATAGTATTAGAAAATCAGCATTAAAAATGAACAGATATAAAAGTATTCAAATTATTTAAAATAGTATACGGATTATTAAGCTTACTAAATGTACTTTTATATATTTTATGATATTTAATTGACTCTCCCCAAATATTTATGTAACAATAGTGTACAGAATTATTAGCATTTATTTCTTCTTTGGAACTAGCTCTCTTTTTTTAATGTAAATTTATTTATTTCTGGCTGCATTGGGTCTTCGTTGCTGCATGCAGGCTTTCTCTAGTTGCGGCGAGCCAGGGCTACTCTTCGTTGCGGTTCACGGGCTTCTCATTGCGGTGGCTTCTTCTCTTGTTGTGGAGCACAGGCTCTAGGTGCACAGTCTTCAGTAGTTGTGGCTCACGGGCTCAGTAGTTGTGGCTCGTGGGCTCTAGAGCGCAGACTCAGTAGTGGTGCACAGGCTTAGTTGCTCCACGGCATGTGGGATCTTCCCGGACCAGGGCTCGAACCCATGTCCCCTGCATTGGCAAGTGGATTCTTAACCACGGAGCCACCAGGGAAGTCCCGAAACTAGCTCTCTTGATGACAAAATGGCTTTATAAAATCAGCATTTCTTTTGGAGTGGGGAGAAGTTCCCAGGTAAAAATTGCATAATTTTTGTATTCAATTAGGTATATACCATGCCTTTTGTTTTATTAACTCTCTAATAGGTTAATTAGGAGAAAAGGAAAAAGGAAAAAAATACTTTGTCAGTCACAATTAGAAAATAATTGCTTTTGATGAATATCTCAGGGAAGGGAAAATAATCTTTATTTCTGGTAATAATCATCTAATCCCAAGTAGCAAATTTTATAGGACTAAGTGTTCTAAGAGCTCATGCCCTTGACACCTTTCTGTGTTTTCAGACTCTTCAGAAAAAGAGGTGTCAGGATCAACAGAATAAGGAAACGATAACCTTTTGAAAAAGTTCTGAAAATTGCATTTAAATTAAATATCTAAGATCCAAAATCCAAATCCCAGTCCTAGACTAGTGAATCAACCACATTTGTGACAAAGTTTGGTCTAAATAATCTAGACTAAATAAAATACAGGTTTTTTTCAGAAGAATTTCTTTCATGACACTCTTTTAGATTAATCACAATCATATTTCTTTAAATGTAGTTGGCCTTTAAACAACATGGGTTTGAACTGCATGGGTCCACTTATGCAAAGGTTTTTTTCAACAAATACATTGGAAAGTTTTTTGGAGATTTGTGACAATTTGAAAAAACTTGCAGACAAACTGCATAGCCTAGAAATACTGAAGAAATTAAGAAAAAGTTAGGTATGTCATGAATGCATACAAATATATGTAGATATACACATATACATACAAATGTATATGTATATACATACAAAATATGTGTTAATCAACTGTTTATGTCATCTGTAAGGCTTCCAGTCAACAGTAGGCTGTTAGTAGTTAAGTTTTGGGGGAGTCAAAAGTTATACTCAGATTTTCGACTGTGAAATGGGGTCACTGCCTCAAACCCCCAAGTTGTTCAAGAGTTAACTAACTGTATTACAATTTTCTAGCAGCTTCCATAGCCTTAAACTGTTGTGTCATTTAGTGTCTATATATTGCTTCACCAACTGGAATATAAATTCCTTCTCCCCCATGACTAGCACAGTTGGGAATAATTTCTAAAAAGATGCTTATGGAACAAATTAAAGAATAAACCTATCACATGAAAAAAAAAAAAAAAAAAGACTGGGGCAAATAGGACAACTCTTCCAGATCTATATTCAGAAAGGAAGATCACTAATACTGCTCTTAATCTGACGGGTGAAAATTGCTCTGGGTTAAGATAAGTGGGAGTGAGAGAAATGAGTTTTGCATTTACGTTTTATTTTTACTTATCTTTGGACTTTTAATCCTTTGTTTTCAATGACTGCCCCTTGTCCTCTGCAATGAGTGGAGTGAAAAAGAGTTGTAGTTTGGATGTACTCACCTAGTAAAGTTTCAGGTCAAATTAATAGGAAGGGGCTTCCCTGGTGGCGCAGTGGTTAAGAATCTGCCTGCCAATGCAGGGGACACGGGTTCGAGCCTTGGTCCGGGAAGATACCACATGCCGCGGAGCAACTAAGCCCGTTCGCCACAACTACTGAGCCTGTGCTCCAGAGCCCGCGAGCCAGAGCTACTGAGCCTGCACACCACAACTACTGAAGCCCGCGTGCCTGGAGCACGTGCTCCACCACAAGAGAAGCCACCGCAATGAGAAGCCCACGCACCGCAACAAAGAGTTGTGCCCCCATGCAGCAGCAAAGACCCAACATAGACATACATACGTACATAACATGTAAAAAAAATTAATAGGAAGCCTGTCACTAAGAAGTTCCTAACAGTGGCTCTGTTAGGTGACATCTCTGAGTAGAAATCAGTGAGTCCCAGAGATGTCAAGGCTTCAACCCTAAGGGCAAAAAGAAAAAGGAGCAAAGTTCTGAAGACTGGGAAGAACCCTGAAATTCAAGTGGTGGGAATTCATTTGAAGAGATTCAAATATGGAGGGAAACCTTATGGTGGCGCATATGCTCTATTTTGATATTCACTAGTCAAAATGACATTTGCATTGTATGTAGATGTAAGAATTTTTAAAATACTTTATGAAAAAAAAGAGGAAGAAACAGAATTTATCAAGAGTTAGTCAGTGATTAAACTTAACTGTCCATGTAATTATATATTAGTTAATATTTAGTATTTTTCTAGTCAAAGTATATGTGGGTAATAAAAGACAATTAATATACTAATGCCTACCCCCAAGAAAGTTGTACTGTAAAGAGTGGGAGTACTTAGCTAATCCGTAAAGATCCCTTTGAAGAGTAAGGTCTTCTTAATCTATTTAAAATCTGATTATTTTGCCATCAACAATTCAGGAAAACAACTAATGCAATAAAATGAAATGCAGTGGGATGATTGTTATAGCCGCTAATAATAGGGTGCTGCCTTAGTCTTCCCTAACCTTCTTGCTTTATGTTTCATTCACTGTCACATCCATTGCACACACACATACTCATACGCACAGACACACGTGTGCACGTCCATCCTTCCCCAGAGTTCTGTACCTTAGACGATTTGGCCCTTTCTCAAGTCTCCCCAGAATACACCCATACAGCGGTTAACTGTCATAACTGTATTAAACATGAAGCAGTCAGTCAGAGTGGGGTCACCAGACTGTTGGGGATTTGTGCCCTTTAGAACCTATACGTGCATGTGGGGGAATTGGAAATGAGGACTTGGATTTAATTAGAGTTAGTATTAAATGACTTACGTATGACTGTGCCTTCTATTTATTCTCCTTTTTTCTCCTGGGTTGGCTATTTAAAGATGATCTACGGGGAGGGGAAAGCGTGGGGTGGGACAAGGTGAGAGAGTGGCATGGACATATATACACTACCAAATGTAGAATGAATGGTTGGAAGCAGCCGCATAGCACAGGGAGATCAGCTGGGTGCTTTGTGACCACCTAGAGGGGTGGGATAGGGAGGGTGGGAGGGAGACGTGAGAGGGAGGGGATATGGGGATGTGTGTATACATATGGCTGATTTCACTTTGTTATACAGCAGAAGCTAATGCATCATTGTAGAGCAATTATACTCCAATAAAGATGTTGAAAAAAAATTTTTTTTAAATAATTAAATAAAGATGATCTATCTGCTTGTAACCAGACCAAACTTTCCCCAGGATCTTCAAAAATTTAAATCCCTAAAAGATTGAATCCCCAGATATTTTTTAAGGAATTTTTTTTTAGCCCTCTCAGTATTCCAAGTATTCTATTTTGTTTTGTTGCAAGATCAACTCATTCTTTTCACAGTTTTATGAGTGTTTCCTCCCCCTGAATAATAGGCCTCCATGTGATATGCCTACCTCTGCTTTATGTGACCCCAGTGGGACAAAGAGTCTACACTCATTTGTATTGGTGTTGTTTATATTGCTCTGCTGTTCTTTTGGTATTAATGCCTTTTGTAGATTGAGGCAGAGAGGTTGATCCTGTACATTCAGGTCCAGGTAGAAGTACCATCCCCACCATAGAGGTGGTAGTAGAATTTGATCAGTGTGGCTTCTACTTCCTTAAATTTCATGTCGTGAATCTGTATTGCTCTGAGGACTTCTGCTTTTTTGCACGTGAATCCATTCCAACATCTGATAACTTTGGAGTTCTTGGGGTTTTTTTCACATATATTCAGGTGGAGCTAACAGAAAAGTAACAGTGACAAATGCTTTCTAATTATTAGTTTAAGGGCTGGTCAGGTGGTGCCGAGAAAACACTTAATTCTTCTTGTACACGGAATGACCAACTCTAATTTCTCTAAACGCATTTTTTAAAAGCTTTTGGAGATTTACATTTAGAGTTTAATAAAAGGAACTGGTATGACTGTTAACATCAACTCTTACTGCTCTGTGCTTTCTTTTAGCCTCTTGGTAGAAGAACTGTAAATCATTTTAAAAGATAATAGCAATCATCCAGATGTAATGAATACCACAGGACAAAATAACAATTATTATTAGGAATTTGAAGCTGTCCAGGGACCAGAGGTTAAACAAAGGTGAATCTGAAACACCATACATTTTATACTGTTTCGTGTTATCACTGTCCTCATCAAGTATTATTGTTGACACTTGTATTCCTCCTGTTCTTCTCCTTTTCAAATAGTTCAGAAAATTTACTCTGCAGAATTTCTGTGAGTGGGTTTTCATTTGGTATTGTGAGCTAAAGATCTTCCCATATGACACTCTTCTAAGTAAATGTACAGAAACTATATTTCTACAGTTTATTTTTAGAACGTTTTGAAAATAAAAAGTAGCAGTTAGAGAGTTTATCTAAAATTAAAGTCTCAAAAGCTAAGTTAGAAATGTTCAAGAGAAGGGAGAGGAAATATTAAAAGAGAAGGAAAGAAAAAGGAGAAAAGAATGACAACTAGCTCTCAGAATAAATAAAACTGAGGAAGATTCATGAAATGTATTCACATATTATGGTTGAAGAATGAGAAACAAGTATTTTTCCAGGGGTCAAAGTGAGGTCTTGGTAAAAAATGCTTTGGGATCATATAAGAACTTAACATATATTGGCTACAGTCTTCTCTTTTAGAGGATGGATTCAGTATTGCTGCCTCACAAAATATCCCCAAATTTAGTGACTTTAGACAACAAACACTTATGTCACACAGTTTCTGTGGGTCATGAATTTGAGAGTAGATGACTTGGGTGGATCTGGCTAAGAGTCTCCTGTGGTTGCAGTCAAGTTGTCAACTGAGGTTAGTCATTTGAAAGCTTGTCTGGTACTGGCATATTCACTGGGGTTGCAGTCATTTGAAAACGTGACTGGTGCTAGTATATCCACTTGCAAAGTGGCTTACTCACATGCCTAACTAGAAGTACTGGTTATTGGCAGGAGGCCTCAGTTCCTTGCCAGGGGGATCTCTCCATTGGTTGTGTGAGTGTCCTCACAACATGGCAACTGACTTCCCCTGAGGGTGATTTTGTCCCTCAGGAAACATTTGGCAGTGTCTGGCTATAATTTCGGTTGCTGCAACTGGGACAGGAGTGCTACAAGCATCTACTGGTTGAGACCAGGGATACTGCTAAACATTCTGCAATGCACAGGACAGTCGCTCACAGCAAAGAGTTATTCAGCCAAAAATCAATAGTGCTGAAGTTGAGAAACCCTGCCACCCCAGAGCAAGTGATTCAAGAAAGAGGAAAGTAGAAGCTGCAACGTCTTTTATGACCAAGCATCAGGAGTCAAACTGTCATTTCTGCAGTATCCTGTTGGTTACGTAGATCAGTCCTATTCACTGTGGGAGGGGAATACACAGGGGAATACCCGGAGGCAAGAATTACTGGGGTGGGGGGGGCATCGTGGAAGCCGGCTATCACAGAAGAACTTTGTGTGTAGAAAGAATGACATTATTTGGTTTAGAAATTTCAAAGAAATTATTTCGTTAAAAAATGAATGTGAAATATTACTGATATTCCGGAAGCCACAATCTTTCCTCTCCTTGTTTTCAAATATATGTATGGGTGTGTTTGTGGGTACAATTTACAGTTTTGAGGCTTTAAATCAATGAAGTCAGAAAACAAGGAAAATAATCTATCAAGGTATTAACAGGGAAAGAACAGGAGGCATTTTAAACAACAAATTAAATGATGAATATGTTTTGAACACCTTTCAATTAATTAAGGGCCAACAGGATAAATGTAAAAGCAATGTGTAATTACCACATTGAAGCAAATGTTCCCCAACTACACTGCTAACATACACGTTTTTGGGTTTTTTTTTACATCTTTATTGGAGTATAATTGCTTTACAATGGTGTGTTAGTTTCTGCTTTATAACAAAGTGAATCAGTTATACATATACATATGTTCCCATATCTCCTCCCTCTTGCATCTCCCTCCCTCCCACCCTCCCTATCCCACCCCTCCAGGTGGTCACAAAGCACTGAGCTGATCTCCCTGTGCTATGCGGCTGCTTCCCACTAGCTATCTATTTTACATTTGGTAGTGTATATATGTCCATGCCTCTCTCTCACTTTATCACAGCTTACCCTTCCCCCTCCCCATATCCTCAAGTCCATTCTCTAGTAGGTCTGTGTCTTTATTCCCATCTTACCCCTAGGTTCTTCATGACATTTTTTTTTCTTATATTCCATATATATGTGTTAGCATACGGTATTTGTCTTTCTCTTTCTGACTTAACTTCACTTTGTATGACAGACTCTAGGTCCATCCACCTCACTACAAATAACTCAATTTCATTTCTTCTTATGGCTGAGTAATATTCCATTGTATATATGTGCCACATCTTCTTTATCCATTCATCCGATGATGGACACTTAGGTTGTTTCCATCTCCTGGCTATTGTAAATAGAGCTGCAATGAACATTTTGGTACGTGACTCTTTTTGAATTACGGTTTTCTCAGGGTATATGCCCAGTGGTGGGATTGCTGGGTCATATGGTAGTTCTCTTTGTAGTTTTTTTTTTTTTGCCATACGCGAGCCTCTCACTGTTGTGGCCTCTCCCGTTGCAGAGCACAGGCTCCGGATGCGCAGGCTCAGCGGCCATGGCTCACGGGCCCAGCCGCTCCGCGGCATGTGGGATCTTCTCGGACCGGGGCACGAACCCGTGTCCCCTGCATCGGCAGGCGGACTCTCAACCACTGCGCCACCAGGGAAGCCCTATTTGTAGTTTTTTAAGGAGCCTCCATACTGTTCTCCGTAGTGGCTGTACCAATTCACATTCCCACCAGCAGTGCAAGAGGGTTCCCTTTTCTCCACACCCTCTCCAGCACTTATTGTTTCTAGATTTTTTGATGATGGCCAACATACACTTTTAAAAGAAGCAGGTGTAGCAAAAGTGTAAAATGGGAAAATGAGGAAGGCAAATGAGGAGCTAGACCATATTACCATCAGCTAAATAACTTAAGACTTGAATTTAAATGGCAATCACGTCTAATGGTAACATTAACACAGCAAAAGCATACCTCTCAGAGAATTCCTGGAGTTCTCTCTACCTGGTTAACAAGGCATCTTGCAATCTGGAAGTCCAAAAGTAAGGGTGTGTTCATGAAAAGGACTTCAGCACTACATGCTCTCTAAGATGATAAACTTGATTTTCTGGTGACAGAAAGCTACTAAGTATAGAGTTGGGGTGGTCACCTGAGTAGAATTCCTAATTCTTCAGGAGCTAAGAAAATAATTTTAAGATTGTTACGCTTTGTTTTATATTATATTACTTTAATTGACTCTTGCACGTAAATGTAAACCTTTTCTCCTCTAAATTCTTCATGAAGGAAAAATCAAGGACACACCAGTCTTTTTGGAGATCTCATGGTATTTGTTTTGTTTTTCTCTCTACTGTTTACTGTTTTTTCTACTAAACCGTAGGGGGAAAAAAGCCTTATTTGGGTGGGAAAGGCGAAAGAGGGCTCTCACAGTGAACAATAGGGACAGAAGAAGAAAAAGATGAATGTGAACACAAGCTAGGGAAGAGAGGTGCGGCCTCAGTGCACATTGTGCAACTCAGCTTGTCGTGTAGCTTCCGTACTTAATTTAATAAGGTTATTTCATTAGAGAGGATAATAGCAGTATCGCGATTAATTTTGCAGCGTGTTTCATGAGTGCTTTTACTCCTCCCATGTGTTAGTATTGCTACTTACTTCACATGAGTATTTATGATATGTATGGGGACAGTTTCCAAATTGTGCACAGGAAGTAGCCTGAAATTATATACATAGAGTTTATTAAGTCATTGCATGGCTATTAAAGAATCAAAGCATATTTATAAAGAAAACAATGTGTTAAGTGCGTAGACAAACTGTCCTTCAAGCATTCAGCTAAAATAAGACACATTTCCACATACCTCTATATCTAGGGCTTGAATAAAAAGTAAATGCACCTCTTCGTTCCTTTATTACTGGCCACACAAAACTAAAGTCTCAAAGCCACATGCCTAGATGTCAAGTGATTTGCATTTTTCTAATTCCCAACATATAATAGCCATTATTAAATGGTTGAAATTCCATTCAATAAATAACAAATGAATGGATGGATGATTGAATAAATGTATATGTTCTTGTTCTTTGTCATCAGAGTGCTATAAACTTGTTAACTGCCAAATAAATGTTTGATTTTCAATAACTACCTTAGGTAAATATTTAAGGAAGTGGAATTTGGGGACAAGTGTGATATGGCATGAACTGGATCATCAATTAGATAATGAGAATGAATAAAGAAGTAAATAAAGATGAAAGTTTTATACTGAATGATATAAGCATTTGCACATCCTTAATGGTACATCTTGTGGTCCAGAATCCTGCGTGTGGGTATAGCTCTATGTTGTGAAGGACAAGAGTGCAAATAGGAAGAAAGAAGTAGACTTCTTTACTGGTATCCCTGTTCTCTAGCTCTCTATTAAAATTCTTTAGCAAAAACATGAATGAAGGCTGAGGAGTGGGGAGAGAGAAATAACCCTCCAGGATTCTGGAGAATGATTTTTCTTTGATAAATTATGTTTGATTTCCTAACTAATTTGGTCTCTGCACATTATAAAATTATGGATATGATACAGTTATAATAGAGTAACATGTTTTTCCTAGCATAAACTTATGATTTGAAAGCCATGTGAATGAAATATATTTTAACTTTATATAGTTATTTTACAGTGTTTGTTAAGTTTTTGTGGAATCATCCCTGCATTCATGATCACAACTGGTATTTCTTCAGTGCATCCAAGGCAATATATTTGTGTCAAATTCTTTTCTTTATCTCATTTATAATTTATATGTGTGTGGGATTGGGATACAAATTCATTAGAACCGCCACAGTATTTCTAGTACTGTGACCACAAGCTGATGTTAAGTGAAATGTTTGCTTTGAGACAAGTCATAGTAGCTAAATAAGTGGAACATGCCTGAACTATATGATTTTTGGATTGCCCTCGTTTTGCATTCTTGTTAACGATTTTATATTTAACTAAGATTAGATAATTCCTTATTAGGGGAATGTATAATCATGAATTGGTTCCTAAAACTTTTAGACGTATTTGGACATACAAAATAGTATTCTCACACATTATTGTATGAGTTGTTATATTTTCTGCCATATTGTACATGAACCTTTGGTATTTTTCTCAGAGAATAGTCTAATAAGTCTTTAGCATTACTGAAGGGAATTTTCGATGCCATATGGTGTAGAGAACAGAGGAGCATTTAAAAAATCACCAAAACAAGTTAACAATTTGTGCTTTAACTTTTAAACTAATGTATACAGTACCAAATGTGTGTATTAGTTCATTTTATTGCATGTGTACTGACCTTTATGTGGTTTATTATGTGATAGAATTATATGGCTAGGGCTGAATTCCAGAAATTATATTTCATTAACATCTCTTTAAGTTTAAATTCGTCATGTAAATGAAAAGAGTATTGTAGAGACCAAAAACCTGGATTTCATTAGACCTTTCTGAGCATTAGTTTCCTTTCTGAGGTTATTCATGACTTCACAGTATTAAAGATTAAATAAATGATTTGAAATATTTATAGTGATTCCATAGCTATGTAGAATATAGACTTCAGCTAGTTAAAACTTGCTTACCCTAGCTTACACATTTACTTAAGCTTAAATGCTTGCCTTATAATTATCATATACAAGTTTAGAGCTACTCAACAGCTACGTAGGATTCTTCTTAACTATTACTTTCTGTATAAATGAAATGAGTATGAAATGTGCTGTTTCCAAAAGTTTTCAACTGACATCATTCAACAAGTGGACAATTAAAAGGGAATCGCTTTCCTCACTGCCTGACAGTGTACTTGATAGAAATACTATCTTTCCCACTGCTTTCCTGACCTTGAAAATTACTTACGTTTTTTACATGTAAAGTATTTATATATATATATATATATATATATATATATTTTTTTTTTTTTTTTTTTTTTTTTTTTTTTTGCGGTACGCGGGCCTCTCATTGTTGTGGCCTCTCCCGTTGCGGAGCACAGGCTCCGGACGCGCAGGCTCAGCGGCCATGGCTCACGGGCCCAGCCGCTCCGCGGCATGTGGGATCTTCCCGGACCGGGGCACGAACCCGTGTCCCCTGCATCGGCAGGCGGACTCTCAACCACTGCACCACCAGTGTATGTTTTAATTGTTAGGAATACTGGTTAAAATGTATGTTTTATTTGTTAAGAATACTGGTTAATCATGCTAAGCTTTCACATTTTTCCTAAATAATAAGATATCGCAAATGAAAAAACAATGTAGAAAAAACCTTACCTTTTGCGTTTATTGTGCATATTCATAATTATGAGAATGCATGTCGTAAATAAATAGTCCAGTTCCATTTTACAGCTAGGGTTTTTAAATTTTCATCTAGTCAAATGAAAAATAATTAATAGAAAATGGGAAACTTCTTTAATTTTTGTATTCTTCATGAATAATGGGCATTTGGTATAGTAGCTCAGTAGTAAATTATGAAAAGAAGCAAATTGTTAAATAATATCATATAATGGGTCAAAATTATTTATATAGTTACCAGTATAAGGATCTAGCATGTGGGGTTCTTATTAATATACTATTAGCTTGGTCACACAATGAAAAAGAATGAAAGGGCAATTTTGAATGACATTTCTATCAACTTTGGAATTGTCAACCTCTATTATGTCCTTGGGGCTTTGCACTTTTTGGCTTTCAGACTTCTGTGCTGCCTCGAATACAGGAGAATATTAAGATTTCCCGTGGGTCTCTCGCTCTAATCAGTGCTTTCGGTAGTCATTTTTTAGTATGCGCATGTAATAGTTCTTTTTCTTTCTTTTTTTTTTTTTGCGTTACGCGGGCCTCTCCCTGTTGTGACCTCTCCCGTTGCGGAGCACAGGCTCCGGACGCACAGGCTCAGCAGCCGTGGCTCATGGGCCCAGCCGCTCCGCGGCATGTGGGATCTTCCCGGACTGGGGCACGAACCCGTGTCCCCTGCATCGGCAGGCGGACTCAACCGCATGTAATAGTTCTTAATGCTTAAAGCTAAGCGTATGACATCTCACCCCCCTCAGCACCCACGTCTGCATCATCTTCATGGACACCACCTCTCCTCCAGTACACACACTCACACTCGATTTCCTCTGTACTCATAAATCTCTGTTGCAACTCTGGGAATATGTTCCTTTCTTTCTGCACAGTCAAGTGGAACAGCGACCTGTAATTTCTCCAAGTATCCCCTCAAAACTTTTCTAAGAGTTTTGATGCTGTCAAAAGAAGTTTTCAGGCTATCATGACAAAAGCCTGTAGTTTCATATAGAAAGTACTAAGCGGATACAACTTTCATAAGGGAAACAGTGCCTAGAATATTTACAGTTGCATAGTAAATAGTTGATAAAGCTCTGATATGACAGGATATTTAGGCTGAATAAGGGGGAGAAAATCTGAATTCTAATCCTTATCGGCCCACTGAATCTCAGTAGCATTTTATTTATTAGGCATATACCTTTTCATTTATTATTATTAGCATATGATATGTTCTGATAAAATTTTAAAGATTGAGATAACATTACATATTTTTAATGTTACCTCCTTATATTAAGGAAGATTTTTAAAGGGTTTTGAAGCCTAGTAAATAAAAATTTTTTAATAATCTCCCTCTCTACTATATAAGGCATTGTCTCTGAAATGTTAGTATGCATCAGAATCACCTGGGAATGCTTGTTAAAACACAGGCTGCTGGAACCTACCTCCAAAGTTTCTAAGATTGAGAATTTGCTTTTCTAACAAATTCCCAGGTGGTGCTGATGGTACCAGTTCAAGGATCGCATTTTGAGAAGCTCTCATCCAGACTGGAGTATAGGAAGAAAAGACAATATTCCTGGGGATCTGCCATCATACATAAGGATTATGGCTGACTAGCTCAACTAAATGTTGAAAGATCTGGAAGTGATTTTTGCCCTGTAGTTTTTAAAATGCTTAGTTCAAAATTGTATATTGAGCCAGTCATGGAATTATTTTACTTCCTTCCAAGATTCTGTGAATTCATATAAATTTGATATCATGGTCAGTAATTTATTATGCATCGAACATGATCCCAGGTTGCCATTTGAATTACCTCATGGGTTTTCAAATAATTGTTATTTTCTCTGAGACAGAAAATAGGATTGAAAAAAAATGTTCAAGTGTAATTTTCCCTGGCCTGTTCATAGGTTTCCTAAGTGAAGCTAACCATGGAATCAAATAACAATAAATCATTTTTAAAAATATAAATTTGAAATATCATATTATATACCATTTTTTACCACTTTTGTAAAGTGATTTATTTCAACGCTTTGGGGTAAATATATACATCAGATTTTATACACATTAATTAATATGTTTCCATGTCACCACATCACACCATTTGATTCTAAATTGTTCCACTTTCAACAAGTAATCCTGCTATTACTGATAGATATTTTATGTTCTTAACTCCTGAAGATGAACCTAAGTGGATACTAAGTTTTTGTTCTCCAATAATACCTATGTAAGATTGGATATAAGGTAAACAATAAAGTACAAATGACACAATATTCCAATTTTAGAGCACAAGAAAAGAATAACTCTCTTTGCAGTGAAAGAAAAGTAATATAATGTTAAGATTATCTGATCTTATATATTGTGATAGACATTTTAGTGATAATTGTATCCATAAACTTTACATATGAACTTACATAAGAGCTAGTGGAGAAAGGTATAAAATAGAATGTAAACTATGTAAACTTGACCTATTCGAGCCTAGAAAAATTGGAGATTGCCATACATGCTGAGCTGACCACATGCAGCTCTTCATGCTACCATGTAGTGCATTGTAAGGAAAATTTGGAAAACAAATCTGGATTTTTAAAAATGTAACGTTAAGTGTTTAGAACAGTGTTGCATATAAATAAATAGTATATATTAATATAATGCTGATTATGTTTATTTTTAGATGAAACCCTAAAGTGTTTCTGTGAAACCTAGGAGAAAAGATTATTTTCTAAGAAAGTTAGAAAGTTTTCTTCTTTTTTGTATTTAATTAGGAGAACAGTTCTAATCAGAGGCACACACCATTTAGCTCCTCCATGATGGGATGTTCTGGGTACTCTAAGCACCAGGGTCCAAAGATGCTTGGGACTCAACACCTATTCTTTGGAGATTGAAAAAAAAATAATCTACATCATAGTTTCATGCGAATTATGCATTGTCTCTCAATAAAAATGAATAGTACAAATAATATCTTCTTTAAGAATATTTCTTACAGGTGTCATCAGTTATATGCTTTCTGGATAGTTGAGTGCACATGTACTTTCTCTTATACCAAAGGTTTTTTTATGATATGTAGTTGAAAGTGCCGTTGTTGACAGCTAACCAAACACTGTAATGTTCAGACTGAATGTTAAGATCACTGGTAGAGTATTTGATGGGAAATGACAGGCAGTATACCTGTGTTTTTCTAGGCATTTTTAATCAGACTTTCCTTATCACAGCTCATGTTCTAATGATCATTGCAGGATGAAGTGGCACAGCCACTGAACCTATCAGCTAAACCCAAGACCTCTGATGGCAAATCACCCACATCACCCACCTCTCCCCATATGCCAGCTCTGAGAATAAACAGTGGGGCAGGCCCCCTCAAAGCCTCTGTCCCAGCATCATTAGCTAGTCCTTCAGCCAGAGTTAGCACAATAGGTAAGTTCTGTTTCTTTTGTTCTTGCTGATTTTCTGTTTATGGCAATTGAATGAAAGCATCTTTTAATGGCAAATCACGCATACCCTCTGCATGGCTTTAGTTCCATAGGAGAGTTTCAATATGATGAACCTCACAGGTCTGTTTTAAACATGCAATTGAAATTTATAACTGAAGTCCGAGTTATAATGTCCCCCTGAGAATCTAATTGAACTGGTTACGTTTGTTGATATAACTGATGTTCTTAAGTTTATGAAAAAGAGGCCTGACTAATCACAGAGAGCAATGGTTCCAGATTGTTGTTGTTAGGTGACTCGCCTTTTCAGTCATTTAAATTTATTTCCGTTTTGTGTGATGTGTACAAAGCATACATAATGATGAAATACATTCTGCCTGGATCAGCAGTCAGTCAACCATCAGGATGTCAATTTTTTCTCAGTTCCAAGTTGCTTGAAACTTAACTTGTACACACCAAAGTATTATAAAAAGTCGGTCTCTTTGCTTCTCCATAATTGTCATTTTAGTAGAGTAAGCAAACACTAGAAAATGCTTCTATAAGCTAACTTTTAAGAAATTCCAATAGTTTTAGTTTAGTAACACGTAAATTGGACTGTAAATGTTGGGTTGGCCAAAAAGTTCGTGTGGGATCTTCATAACATCGTACAGCAAACCCGAACGAACTTTTTGGCCACGCCAATGCTTACTTCAACCCACGTTTATTGATGCTTATTATTTGCGTACAGTTTTATGAGGAAGCTAGCACAGACCAGGTAGCACAAACCCCGGCTAGGGTTTAGTTGGGGGGAAGTCATGTATCTTAATAGTACAAAGCAGCTATTGTGAGTGCTATTCCAGAGCACAGATAACAATGCTAGAGTCAAGAAGAGGAGAGTATTAGATTCTATTTGGGAAGGTTGAAGGATAGGCTGACTCAAATGGAGCCTTGAAGAAGAGATGCATCCCTAGGCATTTTAGGCTGTAAAACAGAACCCAGAGTAAAATATCATCTTTTTGAGAAATGCACTGATTTGGCTAATGAGTATAGTGGAAAGTGATCAGAGTTAAAACTGGAAGAGGTAGATGGAATCTGATTTGATGCTATCCTAAGACATTTTTGACTTTTTCTCCAGACACCCATCTGATTGGAACTTTAAGAAGAGTATTGACAGCAGAAAGGGACTGGAATCAGGGAAGTCATTGTTTTAGCGTAGGACAAGAGTAAGTTACACGAAATAGAAATAAGCAATGATAAAACAAAGGAGAGAATAGATTGAAGAGGTATCATTAAAGAAGAATTGACGTAACTTATCCACAGTGGAACGTACCGGGTGAGGTTCAAGCTGGAGACATAAGAGTCTGGGATTTTGAATTTATAAAATAGACAGAATAGTGCCTCCCTGAACTGTGAAAGAGAAGACCAGAGTGGAAGCAGGTTTGGGGGAAGACGTAAACATAAAAATTCAGTATGTGTTGAATTTGAAACTTAAGAAGCCATTTAGATAGAGAAGTTCAGGAGGACATTGTCAATGCAAATCTGATATGTGAAAGAGGTGCTAGAATTTTAGATATGGAAATTATTCCGTAATGAGGTTCTGGAAGCCATCAGAGCAAATAAGAATATAAGAAGCATATGGTAAGAAATGAAGTGGGGTAAAGAATCACAGGTATTACCTGCTGTATTAGTTATCTCTTACTGTGTAACTAACTAACTTAAATCTCACCAGCTTAAAACAGCCAACATTTATTATCTCATAGCTTCTAAGGGTCAGGATCTGGAAGCAGCTTAGCTGGGTGGTCCTGGCTTAGGGTCTCTCTTACGGTTCCAGTCAAGATGGAAGCCAGGGCCTAGGACTTTACTGGAGATAGACAATCCTTTTCCAAGATGACTTACTCGCATGGCTGTTGGCTGAAGACCTCAGTTCTTTGCTACGTGGGTCTTTCCATAGAGCTGCTCATAGCATGACAGCTTACTTTCCCCAGAGTGAGTGGTCCAGGAGGGAGAGCAGAGAGAAAGCCATGCTGCCTTTTACGATCTGGTCTCCAAAGTCACACACAGTCAGCTCTACTTTATTCTTTTCATTATAAGAGAACCACTAAGTCCGGCCCAACTCAAAGAAAGGGGAATTAGGCTCCAACTCTGAAGGAAGGAATATCAAAGTATCTTTGAACATATTTTTAAAGCACCACGCTTTTGTTAGGGGGAAAGCTGATGAAGAACAATTGAGGATCTTAGAATAAGAATGAAGATAAGACAATGGCCTGTTTACCTAGGACACATTAAAGTTTGAAAAAGGAGGGGTTATTCAATGGTGTCATCTTCCGTAGAAAAGTTAAAGAACGTGAAGAAGAAACGCCTTAGGATTTAGCTGGAGGTTGTGGCCACGTAAACTGTAACAGAGAGATTTTGTAGAATGGTTTAGCAGAACATCAGTTAGAAGGATTTGAAGAACACGAGGACAGAAAGTGCAGCTGATATATGGGTCGGTCTTTTTGTAACCTTGGGGTTGAGAAGGGATCGTATTTTGAGAAGGCTGAGTAGAGGCAGGTTTTAGAATAGGAAATCATGTGTATATATATATAAACAAAGGTGAGTTGGAGAGATCTATAGATATGAAAGAGTGCATGGGTGATGACAGAGCAAGAAGAAATGAGAGAGGATTACCTTTGGAAAGAAGAAATGCCGCCTCTTTTCTCTAAGACTGAAGGAAATGAGGAAAAAAGAGGTAAAGTTACAGAGAAATTGTGGGATGGACAGAAGGAAAGCTGAAGGAGTGTATTTCAAATGCTTCTATCTCTACAACGTTGAATTCCAGATTATCTGCAAAGGGGAAGTCAGTCTGGGCCAGTGGGGCAGCAGTGAGAAAAGCAACAGCGAAACCTGAGGTTTTGAGAAGTTTGAAAATGGTTTGGGGCATGTGTGTTCTTTTTATCGTGTGCACCATTCTGTTATGCTCTCTCTGTTAACTTGCTCAACATCCTAAATGGACACCGAGATAAGATTTGTTTTCATGTCCGAAGAACGTGAAAGATATTTTATTTGGCAAGAATGATTCACTTGCCTAATAGACACGAAAGCTCATAAATATCACAGTGTTGGTATATGAGCTACTTTTGTAATATCCCCAGAACTGGAATATTTAACTAAGGGAATAACTAATATATCTGCATTTTTTGTCACGTGAGGATTTTTTTACTTCAGCATTCCAAGGATTCAATATGACAAAATATTTTAGAAGGACAAGAATGTATTTAATGACATTTATCATCTGACTTTTTCCACTACTAAAACTTCTCTTATTTTTTTTCCCCTGAAATGTCCCTCCGCCACGTACACATCCCTCCTATTTTCCAAGGATTTGATGCCACTACAATTTACTTTTCTCTTTTCAACAAATGCAGATGTTGAAAGCTGAAACTGTAATGAGTAATAATGTAGTTGGATAAAAGCTGTGAGCATTAGTGGTGTTGTAAAGGTCACCCCTGAAAGAAGAATTAATGTGTTATGCCATTAATAATCCATGGAAAACCGTGAACCAAAAGATAACTTAAGTTATCGTTAATGACATGCGGCTCTTTGCTATATATCTATTAGCTACAAATAAAGCAAGTGAGTTTTTGAGGTTGGTGAGTAATATTACAGTGTGTTCTATAAGAATGCTTTTGTATGGTATGCAATTGATAGGCAGCTCCAAAGAAAGCTCCTTAAAAAGCATGAATAGTTCAGAAGAATGATGGGTACTTTTAGAATCTTTTGACCAGATGTTATCTTTCCCTTATTGGCCTTTTCAACCTATGCTGTGCATAGTATAACACTCTAAACTTTTATCAAAGCATTTTTAGTCTATTTTTTCACTGCAGCTTATTTTAGAATCGTAGACCTTTAACTAGACAGAGCAAATATACCTGTCATCTAGTCAGAAATTGTTATTTTCCAGGTAAGGAACTGAGGCCTAGAGAAGCTAAGTGCTTTGCTCTCCAAGAAGAGTTATTTGGAATAGTATAAAAGTTAGGTGAGGGATGAGAGGGACTTCATTCCTAAATTGAAGTGAACCCCGTGCACTTCAGTTTCATCTCTTGCCATGGAATAGTCCTCCCGCGGCCGAGGGCCTAGCATCTGCACCTGAGATGTCTCAAGAACTCCTGATGCCATTGCTGTTTAGCTTAATGCTATACTATTGATACTTGGTTTGTGTGCTTTGAGTTTAAGTGAACTGGGTATATCTTGTGTCCTATGAATCTTCTTTCTGATTCCCAGCCCAGGACAGATTGAAATTGAGTCAGCAGTTGTGTAACACCCAGGGCTTGTATTTAACAAAATTTTTTTTTTTTTTTTTTTTTTTTTTTTTTTTTGCGGAACGCGGGCCTCTCACTGTTGTGGCCTCTCCCGTTGCGGAGCACAGGCTCCAGACGCGCAGGCTCAGCGGCCATGGCTCATGGGCCCAGCCGCTCCACAGTATGTGGGATCTTCCCGGACCGGGGCCCGAACCCGTGTCCCCCGCATCGGCAGGCGGACTCTCAACCACTGCGACACCAGGGAAGCCCTAACAAAATATTTTTTTTAATATGTATTTTCTTATGGAAAGAAAGTCCATGTATAATTGTGGGCTATTTTTCCAATTAAAAATAATCCCAAGGGCAAAAAGAAAAAAAAAAAAAGAAGTTAAGTGCTTACCCAGGGATTCTAAGTCCCTGTCCCAATGTAGACAGTCCTGTGGTTATTACCGCTATTTTAATTTTAAGAAAACAAATGTACGTGATCACCTAGTAACTTGCTCAAACTCACAGCCAGTGGAGGTTGAGGACTTACAGTCATAGTCTCTGGGTTGCTTGCTTGCTTTTTAGTTGTTGCCTATTGGCAGCCTCTCTGCCTTAGATGTTCTTCTCCGTCATCTATTTATCCTTTCCCTCATTCATCCCATAAATGAGTATTGAATATCTTCTCTATGCCATACGTTTTGCTAAGTCTGGAGGATAAGCAGATGAAAGTCTAGGACTGAGGCTTTAGATACCTGCAGTTTTTGTTCTGTCATGTCTTTGGAAGATACTGGAACATACTGTTCTTGCCCTTCATTCCTCAGAGCCATTAGTACATGAAAATTAAAACTTCACTGAGCAAATGTAGGAGACACACATTGATTCAGTAAAGTTAAGGGAAATATTTTCAAGTCCAGTAATGTGATATTTTATTTCTACAACTTGCTGATTTAAAATATGATGACGTGAAGGAGGATTTCACCTTAAAATTTCATTAATTTACATTTTTTAAATGAGAAAAAAACTTCTATGAGTTTGGGTTATTGAACAATATTGTAACCATTTCACAGAAAGCCATTGGATTATCAGGAAGTTAGGGGTATTATTTAACAGCTGACAATTAATATTTGCCTAGCGCTTTACAGTTTACAAATTGCTTTCACGTTTATTATCTAATTCTCAAGAATTTTCACAGATGAAGAAATGGCTACATATCAGGGTGCCAAAAATTTGATGATGGGGCTTCCCTGGTGGCGCAGTGGTTGAGAGTCCGCCTGCCGATGCAGGGGACACGGGTTCGTGCCCCGGTCTGGGAAGATCCCACATGCCGCGGAGCGGCTGGGCCCGTGAGCCATGGCTGCTGAGCCTGCGCGTCCGGAGCCTGTCCTCCGCAACGGGAGAGGCCACAACAGTGAGAGGCCCGCGTAACGCATAAAAAAAAAAAAAAAAAAAATTTGATGATGATTAAGTGACCTCAAAAAATAGAAGAAAAAAGTATTATTTGTTGAAAATTACTTGAAACTCATGTGCCCTTACTTTTACTACAGCTGAAAAGTCCTACATAAAATAATTAAATGAAGTAAATAAGAATTTGTATTACCCTGATAGCATCCTTTAAATCCATGAATTTTAAGAAATCTGTGTCATATGGTTCAGGCTTCCATGGATATGATGACGACATAGATAATCAGTGAACTTGGAATTATAAAGTTAGCTACTTTCAACTTAGAAATATGCATTTATTCCTTCAACAGACCTTACCACGGGCCAAAGGAATAAAAGACTGAAAGAAAAAAAATGCCCTCAAATAACTCATAGATTGGCGTGAAAGATAAATTTAGGAAAACAAAAGACCATGTGACAATAAAAGCATCTCCAGGGTTTTACAGGAGCATGGAGATGGGAAGTACGAAGGTTGCCAAGGAGCATGTCTAGGGCATGTCAGGAGGGCCCTTACAGAAGGGGTGACACTTGAGTAAATTCCCAGACACACCAGAAAGCCACTATTTCAGTATAAGAAAAAAGCCTGGGACACAGAGGAGGGGTGAAGAGGAGGGCGGGTCCCTGGAACAGGAAATAGTTCTTTGCAGCTTAAGCACAGCGGTCTTGAGAGACGAGCAGGAAACGATGCAGGAAGGATAAGCAGAGTTGGTATCGTGAGACTTTTAGGCCGTTTTAAAGTGTTTGGAATTTATCCCAGAATGATGTTTTGGGGGGAAACGTTAAAGAGTTTCTTGTTCCAGGCTATTTGGGAAACTCTACGTACTGTTGTTATCTCTGGAAGATTCACAGTGCATATTAACATATTCAAGATTTTGAGAATACATGCAACGAAGAAACCTTTTTAACTCTAATTTAGTGTTTCCCACACTTTTTTGAACATGGAATTATTTTTTCACAGAACTTACAGATCATCAACTTATGAAATGCTCCTTTAAGCACTAGGGTAGTAAGAGATGGGCTTTTAGTCAGGTAAAGTGACGTGATTCAAATTCCCTTCTTTGGAATATCTCGGAATGCTTTATCTGGAAGAAGAGTAGGAGACGTATTCAAGGGATGTAAGCTTAAAGATAGGGAAGCGAGTTAAGAGGTGAAGGCATTAGCCCAAGTGAGATACGAGGTGGCTTTAGCGAAAGCAAAGGCCAGTGGGGATCGAGAAAAAGCACATTTGAGAGCTGAGGAGGAGGCATAACTCCAGAGCTTGGTTGTCTTTTGTACATAGGGTGAAGGAGGTATCTTAGACGGCTCCCAAGTGACTGGATGGGCAACTGGAAAGGGAATATGGAATGTAGAAGGAACAGATTGAGGCAGTAGGAAGATGATGAATTCTGTGCTAGCCATGCTGCATGGGACATTCCAGTAGAGAAGCTTGGTAGATATGTGTACCTGGAAATCAGAAAGGGTTTGAAGCAGGCGGTAGGTATCCTACAGTCCTTGGGATCACCCCTTGAGTGTTAGGAGCATCCTTAAGACCAATTGCCATATGTTGGTTTGGAAGGCTGCCACAACAAATTACTATAAACTGGGTCACTTAAAGCAAATTTATTCTGTTACTATTTGGAAGCTAGAAAGAAATCCAGAGTCAGAGTGTCAGCAGGGCTAGTTCCTTCTGGAGGCTCTGAGGGAGAATCTGTTCCGTTCCTCTCTCCCAGCTCCTAGAGGCTACTGGCAATCCTTGGTGTTCCTTGGCTTACAACTCCAGTGTCTGCCTCCGTGCTCACGTGGCCTTCTCCCCTGTGTCTATGTGTCAAATCTCCTTTCTCTTAGAAGAACACGAATCACTGAATTTAAGGCCCACTGTAAATCCAGCGTGATCTCATTTCAAGATCCTTAATTTAAACATCTGCAACGACTCAGTTTCCAAATAAGGACACATTCACAGGTACCAGGGGTTAGGGCACACACATATCTTTTTGAGAGACACAATTCAACCCATTACAAGTAGTTTACTGTTTTTCCTTCTACCTTTTAACAGGCTCTTCCCTTGTGGAGCAGCCGTTTACTCACTCTTTCTGTTTAGATTTTATCCCCTCTAAGATTGGACTTTCCAGTTTGTCCATCTTTCTCTGCCCCTGAAAATATATAACAGGGACCATTTTAATTTTGAGAATTTTGTTGGTTATGGTTAAGAAGAAGCACCAAGGTATAAAAAAAATCAAATTGTGGTAAATTTAACACAGTCACAGACTCTCATATATTTCTTACATTAATGATCCCTAACCTGCATTTCCCAAATCTCATTTGAGGCACTAACTGGAAGCCATATTGGCCTTTGCCCTCCCGTTTTCCCTCTAAGAAGCTCACCAGACCTCTCCTGAACACTTCCTTCTGATCATAAGATGTACTTGCTACCTGAATATATAATGAAGGCAGAATGAAATGTAGCAAGTGATCATTTGGGGTCCTTTGAACTCTAATAGGTGACTCCCATTTCACTGAACCTCTGTGCCAACAAGAAATGATATCCCCTCACAGATTTTTTTTTTTTTTTTTTTTTTTTTGCGGTACGCGGGCTCTCACTGTCGTGGCCTCTCCCGTTGTGGAGCACAGGCTTCCGACGCGCAGGCTCAGCGGCCATGGCTCACGGGCCCAGCCGCTCCGCGGCACGTGGGATCTTCCCGGACCGGGGCACGAACCCGCGTCCCCTGCATCGGCAGGCGGACTCTCGACCACGGCGCCACCAGGGAAACCCCCCTCACAGATTTTATCATAATGGTCAAAGCTGTGCAACAAGACTGCTGAGGATGAGCATATAGGGAAAATGAAAGAGGAAAAAAGAGAAAAGAATTAACATTTTTTACTGCCTCCTCAGGTATACGAAATGTTATCTACTCCTTCACATGTGTTATTTCATTGAATTCTTCCATCAGCCTTATGTTCATTTTACAGTTGAAAGAAATGGAAACTCAGTGAAATTAAGTGTTATAATTTGGCAAATATCACACTTCCTAAGAAGCAGAAACCTGGATCCATCTGAATCCAATGCCCAAATTCTACCTATTTCACTATGCCATTTTGTAAACTGACAGTTACTGAATGACTTTCATGGACCATTTATTATGCTAAGAGACTATATTAACTCATTTAATCTTCGCAATGTCATGTTTATCTAGTGAGGTTATTCCATTTAACCAATAAGACCAGTGAGATTTAGAAAGGTAAAACAATATGTACAATTTATATAGCTGGTAAGTAGCAATGTTAGGATTTTAATTTAGGCTTATCCAACTCCAAAGCACAAATTATTTTCGGGTGATGGAAACCTTGGACCAAATCTAAGGAGCACATGAAGTAAGATCCCAGGCAAGGATATGAAGATGGAGAAGTCAGAGATGAGGATCCAGTGCTATGATGAGAAGCAAGGAAGGAAGGAGTGTCCGTAAGAAAGGGGTTGTCAGTCCTGTTTCTGCCAGGACTGGAAAGTGTCCCTTGGGTTTGGCATTTGAAAGAGCAAGGGGAGCGGAAACAAGACTGTAGCAGGAATGGGAGGGTGAGGAAGGAATGGGAGAGTATGATATGAATCTTCGAGAAGCCTGGCTTGGAAGGTAAAGAAACAGGATTGGAACGAGAGGGCAACACAAAGTTACGAGATTTTATTTGCTTGTTTCAGGAGGAAAATCTTAAGTACTTACAAGTTGAGGTGGTAATGATAGTAGAGAAGTTCAAGTGGATGATGTAAATGTGAAAGAGAATAATCAGTAGAGAGGTGTAGAAATCTAGAGCATGAATTTGGGGGATTTGCCTTGAATAAAAGTAGCGATGCCATTTTCATTGAAACAGGAGGTGGCAGTGGGCATACGTGGAGATCGATTTGAAGCTAGCCTGGGGTAGGAGTCAGGGTGGGGAAGGAAGGTGGGAGTTCAGCCTTATTGGTCTTTCCAGAATTAGAGGTGAGGCCATTTACTGAGAGAGGGAATCAGCATAACTGGGAAGTTGGTGACTGTGATGAGAACAAAGCGTAAAGAACCAGCAAACAATCCTGTTATGATTCAACTCTGTAATATGTGAACGGCTTTATGATTTAACACAGCAGATACAATGTTAGAACTTCATATAGCATTTTAACTAAAATTCAAGTCTCTGAAAGCAAGAATGTTTCTTTTAAAGTGAGCACCTGTATCCACCTGCACACAAACACACATCTCACATTGGAAATAGCCATTACAGAACATATGTATGTCTGTCAGTTATTCACCCTCGTAGTAATAGATGCATCCTTTCTGCATCTATATTAATGATTTTTCCTACACAGTGTTATCTTGACAGTGCCTAAAAAGCATAAAGATTTCATACTTTTATTCAGTGTCATGTGCCAAATCATTTCAAATATATTTGTGCTCTGGAGAAGCTAAATAGACTACAAAAACACATGGAACCAGGTTGTACATAAACAGGGGTTAGAGGATAGGAAAAGCAGGCTGATCCTCTTAAGATCTTTTACTAAAGGAACACATACCAAGACCATCCCTGTCATTTAAGAGCTGCATTTTTTTCCCAGACTGGTAGTGTTCCTGAACAGAATGAGCTGAAGAATAATATATTAAGAAGGTTGTGCAGGAGAACCAAGTCCAGATGTTGAGGATAATATAAGGTTAAAAACGACCGTAATTTTAAGTACATATTAACCCTAAAGGGCTGACCTAGATCTAAATAGTTGTTTATGATTCATATTGTATTTATAATGAGCAAGGATGTTTTCTTTTGAATACATTCCAATGAATTTAGCTCAGAAAAGCAAAACATATAGTAGCTCTCAAGGCTCCCCTTTCCATCGCCGACCCTGGAACTTCTCTTTCTGCCTTAAGGAGATCAGAGGAGGATGTTCGGTCTGTGCATAGTAAGGGGGGAAGGACACGGATCATTTAGAAGCCTTCCAGCTCTGAAGCACTGCACTAATCTGACATCAGCTTCTTCAATAGAAATGTTTAAGCAGCAAGAAAGCATTCTAGGTTTTTTGGCAATTGGCAGATCAGATAGAAGAGTCTAGCAATACGACGAGGTCGTGTAATCTGACATGATTAGACAAGGCTCTTTAGTACCAGAACATTCATAATTGAGACAAAGAAAGAGTATTAATAACACTTTCCTAACACGGCAGTTAGCCATTTTATATTTCCTTTCTTTAATCTTAGTGTTTTTCAACAAATCATGGGATTTAATAGCGTGTTTTGGCAGATTAGAGGATTTATGGCCCAGATGTTTTTTGTTCTAAAAATGGATTAGGGTGTAAAGTTTGCTGGAATCCACGGAACATGTTGAGGCAAGCCGGTCATTTTATGTGTGATTAGTGCCTGCCTTCTGTCTCACAGTCCCTCCATCTGTCACAATTCACCAATGGATCTGGTTAGATTTAGCCTCATGTCACAAACAAGTCCCTTTTCTGGGCAATTTCATATTATAGATTCAGTTTATGCCATTTTATGCCCTAGTTAAAAGATAGGGAGAGTGAAAGATGATATATTAGCTTTCCTTTCAATATTTGCAAAACAATCCCCTCCCATCGCTCTTCTACCCTAAAATCGTACAGGTTATCAGCATAATGTGCATCAAATAAATAAATGACCAGAGTTAAAATGAGCCTTTCTCCTTACACCTGTTATTTTTTAAAAGAAATATTTTAGCTTGCTTTTTTTTCTTCCCCCCAACTCTGGATTGTGGAGTTGCGCCACAAGTTGGTCACTTGACCATCCCATTAAGAGTGTGAATTAAGTGTGATTATAGTTACCCAGTAGCCACAATTTATTATTCAGCAATTACAGGTGCTTGGTTACATTCTGTGCTTGAAATGTAGCCTCTTAACTATTGCAAGTTTGTATCTGTAACAAGACATTGCCAACTGTGGTTTATTTCACCATGGTTGGATGCAGGGGGGAAATGCTCTTCTTTCAGTCAGTTAACAGTGATTTGTTCCTTCTGTATATAACAAACCTAATAGTGCCATACTCAGACTCTAAATTGGCCTTTCTAATACTAGGAGAGTGTCAGTAATTAATAGTAATAATTATCAATACCTTTATCCTATGGTAACATTCAAATGATCCTTACAGGAAAAAAAGCGAAGACAGGTTCTATTTTTGCACTACAAAATATTCAGATAACTAAAAAAGTTTATCTAAAAATTATATTTTAAACTTCTTTTCAAACATGTGGAAACAGCTGTATTTCACTTAAATATTACATTTTGATAACAAATGTTTGGCACCATGTTGATGTAACTGTGTGAATCAGTCATCATCAATTATTTATTCATTCATTCATTTTTAGACTGATTCCGTTGAGAAATTAGTACATGCCAGACACTAGCCATTCCCAAAAAAGAAGTGATTTTTATGGTGAAAGGTTAACCTATCCATGCACTTGTACAAAACATATCCTTCGTTCTGTTACATCTTCAGGTTATTTAAATGACCATGATGCTGTCACCAAGGCGATCCAAGAAGCTCGGCAGATGAAGGAGCAGCTTCGGCGGGAACAACAGGTGCTTGATGGGAAGGTAGCTGTTGTGAATAGTCTAGGTCTCAATAACTGCCGAGCAGAAAAGGTAAGTTCCTAAAAGAACTGACTTTCCAAAAATACTTAAATTGCCTGACTGTTTTTCTTCTTTACCTTTTTCTCTTCTCACCACCCTTGGAATGACGGTTCTCCCACCCTTTATCCCTCCATCAGTGCAGAACTCTTCATGCCCATCCTAATCAAAACCATCTGGAAATGAAAAGCGTTATAATTCTCTGCTATCCATCTGAACCTTATAGACAATTAATATCCCCTTTTCTGCCATCACTGTATTAAAATGAAGTGGCATTTGAAATACCTGAGTCTCAGTGAAAGTTTTGCTTTACAGAGATGCTCAACTTGTATTTGGGGATGAGCTGGCTCTGAAAATGCCGAATCTTCTTTAATCAGCATAAGCTTGGATGATACCCATGCTTGTAGTCTCAGCATCTAAGATCCTGAGCTTGTCATAATGTTTCCAATGCAAAGCACTGTCAAGTTTTAGGTGACTGCACAATTGGAAGTTTTGACTTGATCATAAAACAAAGTTTGCTGTTTAAATTGTGGACATTATTATTATACCTATTATTATGCTTAAGTCCAGTGAAACTTCTGGATTTATCTGAGCTATAATAATTTCAAACTATTTTGTCTAAGCTACATTGTATTTTATTCAGAAAAATATTATGTTATTATAGAATGCTTGGAGTGATATACTTCTTTTGGTCATATTTGGTATTTTTAATTGAAATTTTAAAGTTACTGTATCCCCTTTTCTCAAAATCCTGCAGCTAAATAGATATAGTAGATAAGAGAAAAAATGATCGACTACTTAGTAATAACTTGAAAGTTAATCATCATGGGAAGGTTATGAGTCAAACAGTGTCATCCAGAACGAACAGATTGCTAATTTGGATAGCTCTGGTTTCCCAGGTTTTATATGGAATTTTACACATAATCTCTAAGAAGCTAGCAATTTGCATAGTGAAGGTGTGACCTTGCCACAACTGTACTTTTCCTCTGGTCCAAACATGGATCAAAAGGATGGAGAAATGATTTCAGTTCTGTTCCTGGAGGGGACAGCAAAGCATGGTCAAGTGTACATCCCTTGCAGTCTCACAACATAAGAAGAGCAACACTGGTGCAGCTCGAAGGGCACGAACATTTTCTAGCTAAGCACCAGAAGGGAAGGGGAACAGCAAAGTGACAGCTCTAAGAAGGAATGATAGCAAGCATAGAGGAATTTATATTCAAATATTTAAACATTCTTGAAAGGATGCTTGAACAGAAATTCCTTTTCTCTGCTCCCCATGTAGAAATGAGTTTAACACTCAGCCAGATGCTGATGCAAAGTGACTCAAGCTATTCCTCGCAAGCATAGCTAAATTGCCATTATTTGTTAAGCGCATTGAATTCAGCTGTGGATACAGCAGTTGGTTGCATTCAGCAAGCATCTGTACCCTTTTTTTTTTTTTTTTAATCCTCCAAAGCAGAGACAACTCTACCTATCTCCCCCCCTCTCCTCCCCTGTGCTGGCTGGGAATTGTCAAGTGACAACCGACCAAATCCTTTTGGACAGGAGGCCTTCATCCTGAGTTCTATATACTTACAAAACAGGCCTTGTGGTTGGATCAGGGAGCCCATTAAAAGCGCTTTGATGGTATGGAAATTCATCTTCATGAAGCTCCTAGGCCCCTAAGCAGCATGCTGTTTAGCTGTGGTTACAGATCAGTCATTCACATCGGAGGGCAATAATTGTGCTGACGGCTTGTAAGGCAATGGGAGTACATAAAATAATCCTGGGCCCTCCACCATGGCACTGCGAGTTAATCTTCTCTAATACAGATCAGCTGTTGTTCTGACACATGACTTCGTGCAGGCTCCAGTGACTCTGCTCAGCCCTTTGATTAAGTAACAGGAGTGGAACCATCTGCATTCATTTTATTCCCATAGTTGTCCATCGTTAGGGACCTTATTTCCACTTCTTGTTCCACCTCCACAATCAGGCTTCATTTTATTTCTCTGATTAGCACCTCCTATTTGAGTTGCAGGAGTGAGAGTTGCCTCTGTTAAAAACTACTCCTTTCAATTTTCCTTTCTCTTTTGTAGAATTATAGTAACTGTTTTTTTAAAACAATCTATTTCTGAAGTAATACCTGCCAGAATCCGTTGGCCAATTAAGATGTCTCCATTCTCAAGAAGTTGGTGCCCCCAGATCTCTTCACCAGGCCTTTTCCATGCAGTTGAGTTACATCCTCAACTATGGTCTCTTACATCTTTATGGGTTTTCAAGTGAAAATCTTAAAACATGAAATTGTATCATTGTAACTGTAAAACGTAAGAATGTAAAGACCCATTATTGTCAGAGTCTCTGGCAAAGCCTTGTAATGCGCAAGGAAACCTCTTCAGCGGGGGAATTCGAATTAGCCCATCCCTGTGTCACCCTTGACACTTGAGATTGAACCTCTCTCAGAAGCAGGAATTACCGTGGTTGCCTTTTCCTGTTGAAATAGCTTAGCCGGCATTTCTACCAAATTAATGATCAATCTATGTCTTGCAACTCACGGGAATGAAATAACGTCAATTTAAATCTTTTAATTCGTCATTCTTCAACATTAGCACCCCTGTGTATTAGGGACAGTGCTGTGGCATTGTAGTGAACAAGAAAATATGCCCTCTGCCTTTATAGAGCTTACAGTTTAGATCCAGTTATGAGTTTGTTAATCATGGCATATTTATGTGTGTGAATTCCTATAGGAACTGAATTAAGACCCCATACTGCTGAGCGTGTCAGATCAGTTATATACCTGACTCGACAGAGGTAGCTGCTTGTTTTTCCACATAAAGCAGCATCACTAGACATATTGCCTCATCGTTTTTTTAATGCCTACCTTTTTAATCGATTTCTGTAATCGCCCAGCTTTATCCATGGCCAAAGCTTAGTTAGATCAGTAGTTGGTTTGAAATTTTGCTTTACAATCCCTAACGAAAGGCAGAAACACAGTATGTATAAATTCCTCTTATAATTTGCACCTCTTATAATTGCCCCAAAAGGACGACATTTTTTCTCTCTTTAAACCATGCTCCCAACTTCCTAGACCCTAAAAGTATGTGAAATAAATGTAAGAAGTGGGGAAGATGAAGGAGAGAGAAAGATAGAAAGGAGCTGGGAGAAAGGAAAGGGGGAAGGAAAAGTAATTCAGCCAGATGCCTTCCGTCAGTCTAAAAGGAGATAGCAGGACCCAAGATGCAGATAATTGGAAACCTGTAGCAGAGATCTGTTTTCTCGAGTACACGAGCCCTATACACATTAACTTGTCTTCACATTTCAAATGACCAACATGCTTGTCTCGACTAGAATGTCTTAATTCTGAAAAGCTGTAATTGGGCAGTGAAAACAATTAGAGGTGTGAAGACAGGGACAAATGTTTTCCAGTCGTATGTACCAAAACACATAATGAAAGTCATTCGTACTGAAACACATTTTAATTGAAGACTTCTAAAAGATTTTTCATTTCTTTACTTTTCTTGGAAGTGTTTCAACATACCCAAGAACTGCGTATGTCAGGTTTCTTGGAAACTCTGGGACGCAGTGTTATTTATAATTGTCATCTCTGGTTAATTATAGCCTGATTGTATATTCAAATAATGTTATCTTTTACCACTCAGCTCTGTTACAGATTAGTGTCATAGGTGAATAAGTAAGCTTCTCAGGTAGGAAGAATCAGAAGAAGACCCTCATACATACATTTGTTTTGTAAAAACCACCTGCTTTGCGTCTTTAACACCCAAATGGCAAATGGCACGGTTTTGACCAGCTACATACTCAGGTTCTGACCTTATAAGCTTACCTGATAGGAAATCATAAAAACTTCAGTTTTTGTCCTGATCCTACCAGGCAACACTAATACAATAGAGACTCAGTGCACTGCAATGAGGACCAGACCAGAAGTTTCCCTGATCACTACCCAATGTAGTTGTCCTAGAAAGATAATGCCCATGCTGTAATACCTGTTAGAAATGTTTGTCATGACATGTATCAGGACATCTAAATACAGTAGCTTCAACAAATACCGATTAGCTTTTAGCCTACAATGAAGTTCAGGAGTAGGAGGTTGGTGGCCTTAGCTCATTAGTTCAGTGATGTCAGGGTTGAAATCACTTGATTATCTGGGCTATTCCCTTAGAGTCACAAAATGTTGCTGCACCTACAACTATGCCATGAAGGCAGCAGACTCAGAAAGAAGTTATTTTCTCTTCGCTGAAGTTCGGTCTTCACTCACATAGTCATATTTCACTGCTACCCTCAAGCTGACTTCCATAAACATCTCCTTTGGGTAGAACTGGGTCATTTGCACATCTTCATGACAGTTACTGGTCAAGGAAGAGAGACCACTTTAAATGGATCGCAAATTATTTTCTGGAACTGAATTAGAGACCTTATCCTATCCTTCCTGAGGTCAAAGGATATCTTTTTTTTTTTTAAGAAAGGCAGACCGCTACCTGCAGCACCTCATTTGGATGTGTCTTGAGTCTTGGAAGCTTGACTAGCCTACTTTCTTCTAGGAATGGACCTTGAGAGCTTGTTTGGAGGGTCTAGCAGGGCAGAACAGCTTCTCATATACCCTCGACTGAAAAAGGGCCCTCCCCTATTGGGGAAGGCCATCCTCTTCCACTGAGCTTACAGCTCCAGGAAGGATGTACATGGATCCATGGGGCAGGAAAGGGGACACCTGTCTAGCCATCCAGATCAGCCAATCAACCCTGGTGATCAATGGGGTGACAGAGGTCGCAGCCAGATCATCCTCACATTTAAGGGATATCTTAAGACCAAAGGTTATATTGGCAGGGACAAAAAGAAAGACCAGAATGGCTACCGGGTAGGAAAAGGCCATTGTCAGCCACGGCTACATTATAAAAATGATACCAAAGCTCCCAAATATTTTCATCATAAAGCTGGTTTGTTTTGATTACATTTGATGTCATCTATCTAACTACTTTTGTTCTTCTCTGTTGCACGTCCAGGGCCTTATACCTTGTCTGTGTTTCAGAAAGAATTAAATGACATTCAAGAATGTGTACAAGAAAACATTGTTTGGTGCCAGGTTAAATCAATGAATGTATGTTCATCCACATACTTTCTACATATTAAGGCCAACTTCTGTATTACTTCTTGTATATAAAAAAAGATGTCACTCACAAAAATAAACATACAAATATGTGCGTGTATTTCTTAAGGTAGACAATTTATTCATCAAACATTAATTGCCTGCCGTGTACCTGAAATCTAAACACTTGCACATGCTATGCATTCATCAATAACTGCAAGTAAGAATAGCTAGGAAAATGTCTTACTTTTCCTTCTGAGGTTCAGTGAAAATTCTTTGCAGATTTCCATAGAATAAGATGAAAATTTGGCGAATAATATGTATATTTTATTTATTTATTTATTATTTTATTTTTTTTTTTGCGGTACGCGGGCCTCTCACTGCCGCGGCCTCTCCCGTTGCGGAGCACAGGCTCCGGACGCGCAGGCCCAGCGGTCGTGGCTCACGGGCCCAGCCGCTCCGCGGCATGTAGGATCCTCCCGGACCGGGGCACGAACCCGCGTCCCCTGCACCGGCAGGCGGACTCTCAACCACTGTGCCACCAGGGAAGCCCAGTGTGTATATTTTAAATAATGATTTACTCAGTAATGAAACCAGTTTCTCTTTTTGGTGTCGGTCATATTCATAAGAAGTTTTACCACATACATTATAGATGGACTTGTAAACAAAGGTTAATTTTATTACTCTGGCACTTGAAAACTCTTCCAGTACAACCTCCTCTTTTCTGCCATTGTCAACCCTTTTCTTTCCCTTTAACAGAGTGCCAAACATGAAATGACAGTGACCAATGTTGACTTCATGCGGATGTTTAATAATGAAAAAAAGTGTGTCAGTCCCAGCATTAGTTACAAATGGCAGTAAGTGTATCGGATGGCAGCCCTGTAATAATTTTACATCCATCATTCTTTCCTGATGCTTCACTGGCCATCTGATGGATGGGGCCAGCAGTGTTAACTCTTCAGAAACTGACACAGTGTATCTACTCCAGCATTATCTAACATATGCTCCTTCTCTTAGATAAGGAGAAGGCATGTGAGGAATTGTAAACTACAGATTTGCTTTGAAAAAGTGAATATGAAGGAACTCATGCCTTTGTATTCAGTGGCAGGTACTACAATTAATTAATGATTTATGGGTGGCTTTTGTAGTTGTTGCCTTTAGCTGAAATGAATTAGAGAAGTCAGATTAGAGCTAGACATTTCAGTGGTAAGAGGAAAAACTCCATGAAGGAGGAAGCTATGTTAGGTAAATCGTTCAGGAGGAAATGAGATAGATCATTGCAACAGTGGGATAAAACAGGAGCTTTTCCTTGGGGGGGGGGTGGTGTGTGTGTGAGTGTTTGTCAAACAAAAATGTCCCCAAACTTTTAAATCTTCTGGTTAGAATTTACCTGAGCACAAATTAGAATAACACAAATGGTTAATATTTTCTTTTTATAAAAGTGAATATATATTATTTTTTTATCTCTAATGTAATTATTTATTTGGTGATTTTAATTAAAAGATACACAAAACCTGAAGTTGAATATTTGCCTTTTTATTATTGGAGTCTCTCTACTCTAAATATGTATGTAAAATGGATAGAGAGCTACTTTCTAGACAGCGGATTATTAGAAAATCTAGACTAGTTTTTTATGTGCAAGTTGGCATTTGATCCTCAGGTTTTCTTTTCTTTTGTTTTTCATTCATAAAACCTTCTTAATACTGAGTGTCTTAGCTAGGGAGCACTTCTTATGGGACAGGAGGCGAGAGGAAAACCCCTTAGTGAATATTATCAGCATCGAGCAGCCCGTTTTCAAAGACCATGACAAAAAGGCAAATAGGTATTATGTCATCACCCATCCATCACTCTATATGTCAGCCTTTCAATAATTCCAATCGACACTCTCGACAGGCTGGTGCAAGTTAAAGGGGCTGTTTGTTTCTAGAAATTGAGTATAGGCTGTCTATAGCCTTTTGTTCCAGATGGTTTTCTTCTGTGTCTTTTCATTTCTTTCTTTTTCTTTCTTTTCTTTTTGGGGGTATTTAATTGAAATACATGCCGAGTTTGCAGACTGCAAAGATCAGAGCTGTTTTCGTCCAGCAGTGGTAACTATGCATTAAACATTTTGATTTGTTTGAGCTTGAAGTTTAGTCCTTTTTTGCCATTTGCTTCATGGAGTTTGTGTATATTTACAGCCTCTGCATTTAATGGCCACATGCCTTATTTTCACAGATGGCCAGTGGAAGACTTTTTCTTTCTCTTAGTATAGCCTGCTTTCAGTTTTGCTACATTTGTCACAGTGCCACTACTTGCAGCTAGCAAGTGCCCACGCTTGGTGGGGAGCAATTATGGTGTGAGTTTTTAAGGAGCTTTTTAAAGGGTTTTTTTTTTTCCAGTAAACTTTTTATGGTTTAATTTTCAAGCCTAGAAAAGCTGTGCATGTTTTCAAACAGAGAGTCTTGTGTTCTTTACATCATTCTGGTAGAGGGGTTAGTGCAGGATGGTCCAATAAAATGAGACACACAGGGCATGCCAAATTGGGCTTTCAGATAGACACCCACAGGCCTCTCTGATGATTGAAATTGTCTGTTCATTTAAAGATATGAGGATAGGCTCACAATAGTATTCCTGAAAAAAAACGAGTTTGAAAACACCGTATGGAGAATGATCTAGATATTTTTAAAGTACATTTCCATGGTACATAGATAAAAGACTAGAAGAAGAATAAACAATCATTTTGCCAAGGTGATGGGGTTGGAAATTTACATGTCCCCACATTCCTGATTTTTTCAAATTTTCTGTAAGTAAAATAAGAATCACTTTTGTTGTTGGACCAGAAGTGTTATTTTTGAAAACCTGGTCTACTAAGAATGATCTTTCCTTCCCTTCTCCCTTGCTCCCTTCTTCATCCCCAAGATCAAATAGCTGTCTTCAAGACACTTAAACATTAAGGCACTGAAATAATCAAAGAGCCATTTGTTTTTCAATTATCCTCGTACCTAGTAGATATATTGTATTCTCTATTGTCATTTATTGCAAGTGACTTTAACAATATGGATTTAAAATTATGAGGAAAATATTCTGAATTTAACATTTACTTCAGAGGGCCTCATTGAGTCTTTCCACTTATACCTTTTCTCTTTTACAAATGAGAAACACTTGTTTATGAGTATAGGAGTAAAAATAGTAGTAATAATAGCTATTGATATCTAGTTTGTATCTTACCTTTTTCAACTGCTTTCACATCAAATTTCAGTTCTGTACAGTATTATAAGCAGAAAAGTCTTCATATCTTTGTTTTAAAAATAAAAACCTTGAGGTATGACATTATTATAGGAATTCGAGTGGTAGATCAATTTTTAAACCCAGGTCCTCTTGTTCAAATTTCAGTCTTTGTTTTAAAAATTAAAACCTTGAGGTATGACATTATTATAGGAATTCGAGTGGTAGATCAGTTTTTAAACCCAGGTCCTCTTGTTCAAATTTCAGTCTCTTTTCTAATGGGCCATGCCGAAGATGTTCAAGAAAGTAACTCAGTGCCTGTTTGATTAGATCGTACCCCAGCGTTGGCCATGTGTATCATTTAGTACATTTTTGAGGATTTATCACACACACACACACAAATCCTTTAATCAATCAGCATCTCCATCATTTGTGTATCTTTTTTCCAACTCTTTGTTTTTCCTGTTTCTGCTCCCTTTCTAGGTCTTCCTTTCTTCACCACGCACCAGCCCCCTTCATTAGAGAATGAGCCGGGAAACAGAAAGAATATGTTCCATCTTCTTTATTTTGCTTCTCATAGCAGCTCTCCTAAAACATGTGAAGTTTTAGCTGTTCATTAAAATGGGATTTTAAATATCTATTCTACTCTAAATTTTCTCCCCTAAAACTACCATGGATGATTGAAAAGCGAACTCTAACCCCGCTGTGCCTCTTTCTATTCGTCAGACCCAGCATTTCGGAACCAAACCATTTCTCTTTAAAACAGTCCAATTATATTTATTTAACTGAGGTAACTACTGGCTACTGAGGCTGCATTTATAAGAATACGTACAGTTTTACAGCTTTTATTCTACGAAAAGGAAAAATTAAAAGAGAAAAGGTCTATACGTTTCTGTAGCTCACTAACTGAGTGACCCATTGTTTATAGAACAGTTATCATCAGACAACATTCCAGTTGTGTGTTTACATCTGTGCAGCCCTCCCACCTACCGGACACCCTGTGTAGGTTGTGAATTCTATTATTTTACTTTGTTGGCCTCCTGTTTTTCTCACATTAAGCCTTCTGATTTGACTTGGTGCGCACAGTATCTGTATCTGCCCTGGTTTGAAATAAAGTCATTTTTTTAGACTTTGGCTGAATGCTGAACACATATACAGACACTTGAAAACTCAGGTCTTAGTTTTTTCCTCTCCTGCCTTCCCTCTTCCACATGTACAGACCATAAGCACCCCTGGAACAAGTAAGCAAGGACCAATATTTTACCATGATATTATTCATGTGTACCCTCTTTGTGAATGATTTCTTTCCTACGGATTCCTTTGAGTGGCTCTTTGGTTCATTACCCCACACACTCAATGACTTCTTCCTCTCTACGGCAGTCATGTTGAATTTGGACATATGACTGCGTGTTTCACAATGCACTTAGAATCTGTAAATCTGAGTATTATTGGACAGTCCCTTCACAAAATGTATTTCAATAATCATATTTTTGGTTTTTGTTTCATAATTTGAAATATCTTCCTTGAATTTAAGAAAATGATGATAGAATTCTCAATTATAAATGGAGTACCTTTACATTTTGAAACATAATTAACAGCTTCTGAGGAAACTATCATCATGGATAGAGAAACATGTATAGCTGTATACATTTGTCAAAATATTTTTGTTTTGTTTGAGCAACTCCAGTCAAGTGGAACGTAGAATTGAAAGAAAATGTAAAGGGCCTTTAATTCAACATATCATCTGATGTTGAATTGCCAGGCAGGTAGTCATATGACCAATACTTGAAAACCTCTAGGGAAGTGAAATTTTTTGCATCCTAAGACAGCCCACTCAATGGAGAGACAACTCTTTTATATAACTCTTCCTTCAGTGGTTCGTTCTCTTTCACTTGATAACTTACAACCATTGGTCAGTATTCTGTCTCTTTACTACATATGGCCAAATCCTCTCTTTTTCACAAATAAGAGATCTTGATTCTTTTTAAACATGGAGATTCTTAAGATACTTAAAGACAGAGATTGTCGATCTCCTCTTCAGCTCTCTCTTGCAAGGTCCTGTGTAATTTCTCCATGAAGACAACAAGGATACTGATAGGAACATAACCCAAAGCTGAGTTAAGTCCAAAACATTATGGCCATGGTCTGCATTCCAGTTTTTGTAGAAAAAGAAACTAGACCATTACAACATAGTTTTTCTTAATGAATCCATACTAGCTTCTTGTTGTATCACATCCTGTACTAAGTGCTCTTAACTAATCCTGTAACAATCAGTTCTGTCTTTTCTGGAACATACATTAAGTGCTCAAGTCATTGTTCCACAAATTCTCTCTTTATTCATGAAAACTCAGAATTAGTTATTTATGTACAATTCCTAATATTTCTCCCACTTTAAAATCAGTTCTTTAAAAATCATAAATAGGGATTCATCAATTTTATCCACAAGTCATTTTACTATCTTAGAAATGTATTCATCCAGATTAAGACTTAAATTCATAGAAGCTGTGTGTTTCCTTCAAAACAATTCTATCTTCAGCTTTGTAATACTTCTTAACAAAACTTGATCTGCCAATACAGTTCACTTTGACCAGATTGCCTGATGAAACTAAGTTTCTATGAAATTTAGCAAGAATTATACTTCAAGAAACATTTCATGAAGCTGGCTACCAAAGTTCACAAAAGGAAATTAGATTGTGGAAACAAAATTATGGGTTCTAATTTATTATTTTCTCCACTAGGGGTATCTCTGAATTTAGAAGGGGAAAAAAGTCAGGATTAGATAAGGCTTTTTTTATAGTTGACTAAACCACAAGACACTTATGGACCTTTCCAACCCCTTAGCTCATATATCCATATGATTCTCTGATGGAGAAAATGAATGGAAAAATATTCCTGAAGGATACTAGATTTCAGAGTATCACAGTGGCTGAGAAATTCACATTTGACCAGAATAAAATTAGTAAAAGATTTCTTCAGATTGCATTTTTGTTGGCGTTGGAGGGAAATGTATGCGTGTATGTGTGTGTGTACTTGTACATAATTTATTGTAAATCTTTTACAACAAAGCTTTCTTTCCCATTTGTGCAGTTAGATTACGTGGGTGGATGCTTATTTTTTAGAAAATGACAATCTCAGTAAGCAAGGGTGAAACCAAGAGATTGAAGGGGATCTCAGACACATGCATTGTTTTTTATGTTTTTCTTAAGCTGATGCAAAAATTCTCCAACCGATAAATCGTTATGACATTATAAATAATCTTTCATCTTCTTTGGTGGTCTGTGAGGGTCACATAATTGGAGGGTTAAAAACCTTTTTTGTTTCTTTTTTCTTCCTGTGTCATTAGTATAGAAGGAGATCATAAAAAAGGTCAGCCAGAAGGGGTTTAACCGTTACTGAGTCAACATTTGACAGTCACACTCTATTCTGTCGTTTCATGCATGTGCTTTTTATGTGTTTTATAGCTTTGTGAGCTTTATTTCAGGGATGTCCATTATCATAGCCGATCCACAGCCCATCTCTTTCTTTGTGTATGTGTATCTGATGGTGAGCAAAGCTTGTCACGTATAAATCCCAATTTCAAGAGTAATAGAGGAACCATCTACTCATGCAGTTTAGGCTTAGGTAACTAAGGAAATATCTACTTCCTCTAGAGCACAGTTTGTGTGGTTTTTTTGTTTTGACTGCTCTATGATATATCGACAAACAATGTGCCTTTGAGCCTTTACAAACACAGTGAAGTTTTAGTTGTTTTCTATATAGTTGAAGTAATGGAATAGGAGAACTTTTCAACTTAAATATGTACTAGACTTATATTATGGGGCTGTAAACCATCAGGCCTGAGAGTCAAATGGAAAATAAAAAAGATTAAATACACTGTCAGGGATGATGCGCAAGAGGAAAGAAAAAATCCCAACAACTTTTAGAGTTGTTACAGACATTCTCCTTTTTAATGCATATTCGTCCACTACTCTGGCTGTAGACAATAAAGGATCATAACCACAGCAGGACTTAATACTCATATTGAAATAACTATTCCTGTAATTCTTATATTTTAGGAAGAATCTTTATCTTTTTCATTTCCCCTGTTTACATTTTCCCTAATATTCAAAGCCTATCTTTTTCATTTTTTAAACTAATGGGAATCCATCATATATTACAGCACCATTTTACAAATGAGGGTTCTGAAACTCAGGGAGGTTAATTGATTTGTCTAAAGTAGTATAGCTAATATATATGGCAGCGTTTGGTTAAAATGTCATGTTCCTGATCCCAAAGCCATTATTTTCTATATGGGTTATTTTCTCTATTTTCAAACATGTTCTTTTCCCACTGATCTCTATAGCCTTTTGCCATTCAGAACGTTGTTTGCTTAGAAAGCACTGATCTTTACTGACCACTTCTAATCAGCTAATTACCCACATCTCTTTAGATATTTCTTGTTGATTCCCACCATAGTCTGGTGTCATGTGCAAACAATACACGCGCTGTTTTCCATTATGCAAGTCATTGGATAAGCCGCAGAGCCCAAAACCAGCTGCCAAATTCCCTAAGTGAATATTAACACATTAATAAGAGTTATATGAATGTTGAGTTTTAGAGTTATTCATTTGACCCCAAGAAACTATATTGTCTGAAACTTTCTTTTCTTCTGTAGATCAGATATAATTCACTTGAATGTTTCTTCAAGTCAACATAGGATCAGAAAATTTTTCAAGTTAAGACAAACTTTACCTTAAGTTTCTTCTTGATCTTAGTAAACCTGCAGAGTTGTGTAAGGTTTGATTAGCCAGATAGGACTCATCTTTCCAAAGGAATTCTAGTTGTTATCCAATAGCTAGTTTCTATCCAATAGAAAGCATACAGGTCATCTTGTTTGGTCCTTATTTGTAAATCCTCAGGACTATTTCATTATGACTACTTTGTAGTAATTAATCTGTTTGCACCCTATACTCTGATGTTCCTCAGAGCAGTTCAGAATTTTGGCCAATATTTCTTTAAGTGTGTTTTTTGTTTGTTTGTTTGTTTTATTTCTAATAGGAAAAAAGTAGAAGAGAGAAGGATGAATGAATCTTATAAGTTTCAGGGCAGTGTTTGGATAGTATTGAGAAGGCAGAAAAGTATGAGTGCTATACTGGATTTATGTTCAAGAACACTGGTCTTAGACTGGGGGCATGTGGTGGTCTTTTTCTTAAAAATTCTTGACTGATGTGCTGTTTATCAGAACCAGTTGGAACTAAGTAAGTTTAGTAAAAATTATCACCTCTGCCCATCAACACATTTTTCTATTTCCATAAACTCAGTCTCTTGGGTGTTTCTTATTTCCAGCATCTTCCCATTTCCCACCTCCCTACCTGACATTTACTGCCCTCATTTTGTTTCAGTGGTCTCTATTTAGAAAGGATTGATTTAATTATAAGAACTTTGAGAATCACCTTTTTTCAGTAATATTCACACATTTGAAAAGAGGCTTTGGAAAGGGAAATATTTAACCCAGGGTACAGAATCAGAAACGGTTGAGTTTTAGGCATGACAGTGCATAGTTGGACTCTTTGCGAAGGGGACGGCCAGGAACGGATGGGATTAGAAGTAGTAGGATGAAAGGAATCTTCCCAGTGTACCAGCATTTGTGCTTTATAACATTTGGCTGACTTTCCTCCTATATTCCTGAATAGATTGAATTTAAACTTTTGAAGGCTATTCTTAAATCCAACTCATTCTTTTGGTAGTTCAGTATATTATCTAGAATCCTATTCACACATAGATTTATATCTACCTATATACATAAGAACTAAATATGAACTTTTACAACGGAATCAATATTCATATGGAATTGTATAGCTAATTATTTACTATATAACCACTGTATTTTTTATATATATATAAAAATATATATATATATCATATATATATATGGTATATATACCATATATATACCATATATATATATATATATATATATATATATACCATATAACCATTTGGGTTTTATGATTATACCCCTTACCTCAATTCCTCTGTCTTCTGAATTTATTGTCAGCAAGACTTTCTAAATTGTGGCAGTGTTACCATTTTGATTTACACGCTACTGTAAGGTGTTTTAATTAAAGGCACACCACACCTTCTTAAGGTCCTCCAATCACTTCTCATTTACCCTGTTCACATGACTGAGAATTAGCTTAAATGACTATGCAAAAGGTCACAAAAAAAGTGCAGCTTGCTGTGTTTACTTCCACTGTCTCCTACTGGCATCCTCTTAAGAAGTATCATAAATTCCACTTTTGGGTAGCTAATTGAATCATTTTATTATACTCTGTGCTTTAGAGGTAGATGATTAGAGGTTACTTATTGTAAAAACTATTTGTGACTTTCCAGCTCATCCTTTGCTAATTTTAGCTACTTGGTAAGATGGTGCAAGATCCATACAGCTGAATGCAGAATCTTCAGAGTCACTTAACATTTCATTTTTTCTACTCCGACTGCCTTCATTTTGCTGTTTCTTCTTGAAAGACTTTACTTCAAAATAGAAAATATGTAGCATTCTTGCCCCATACACTTTTAAATAAAAGCCTGAGAGGTGATCCATGCCCAGTACATTCCCCAAAGATAGTACAGTAAAGTATTTACTGACCCGGGGACTCTCAGATTATGTTGATGGAATGTGGTTTTTTTTTTTTAATGTAACTGTCTTCTATTTTAACAGCTACATTTACTATAAAGACAGTCTGTTAAGCTGGTGTCCTTGGTGCTCCTGGGCTCAGCTGAATATATACAGCAGACTCTCTCAGCAAAAGAACGGTAGAACATGTAAAGCAGATGAAAATGCCAGTTTCATACACAAAACAAAATTGGGTGAGGTTCTACATTTTTAAATATATAATTTATTTCAACTTTAGTACTATATAATCTTATAGAACTAAAGTTGGTATAAACTATTTTGTTTTCAGTTTCTCTACTGTATTTTATACTGATTGACAATTTAAAATATTTTTTCTTTTAAATCGTATATCACACTTTGATGAACAGAGACATGGATTCCAAGGCCCCTAAATTAAGAGAATTTTTCATCTAGTATGTATAGTTGTAATACCGTCAGAGATTTTGTAGAGATAAAGTATATACTGTATGAAGAATTTCAGTACCCTGTTGGCTCTTGTTGGGAACGTTAGTTGGGTCCTTTACCTGTAATACAATTATCTTAAATAGTTGATTATCTTCTGTGAACCTTTTTTTTTTTTTTGCCGTACGCGGGCCTCTCACCGCTGTGGCCTCTCCCGTTGCCGGAGCACAGGCTCCAGACGCGCAGGCTCAGCGGCCATGGCTCACGGGCCCAGCCGCTCCGCGGCATGTGGGATCTTCCCGGACCGGGGCACGAACCCGTGTCCCCTGCATCGGCAGGCGGACTCTCAACCACTGCGCCACCAGGGAAGCCCTCTGTGAACTTTTTATTGTGTCAGTAGCTGTTCCGCAGCTACTGATTCATTTGTGTGACTCGTGACTGTGTTCCTCAGAAAATGAGGTGCATGATTGCCAAGAAACATGAGCAGATTTTAGGAAATCCAATAGGTGCTTTTCTTAAAGCTGCTTTGGAACCGCATCATCCTCAGAGCAATGATGGAAAGTTCTAGAGAGAGTTGTAAACCTTTTATTATATGCTTTTCTGTTCTTAAAATCACCCGATTACTTAATTTGGAAATAGTTTAAAATCTCATGTGGTATAGACTAAGCATTATTTTTTTCTTGAAAATAATTTACTTTGTAATGCCACGTTCTCCACGAATCCAGATCATGCACTGCATGCTTTCAGATGACTTGATGTCTTTGCAGATCTAATTTTGGTATATTTGTATCTCAGATAATTCTCCAACTCAATATTTTGGCTTAGCAATCCAAATCAAATCGTGGTCCAAGTAGCAGGCACTCACATTGAATGTACAGAGACTTGACAAGCAATTAACAATGAATATTGAAACGTCTTCATTACCCTTGCATGAGGAATGCAGATGGCATTTAGGGAGATGGCAACCCGAGGGCACTACTGTGAATTATGTTTCAATCATTTGGTCACCTGACTATTGGAAGACTTTCTCTGGGCCTCATGCCACTTCTATACTTTTCCTGTCTGGCTAAAAATAAAGCAGGCATTCCAAATGTTGTAAAACAGGTTGCTTCCATGAAATTTCTGTGCACATTTTGTGATTTGGGAAGGTTGTCTCCAAGGATCCCAGCATCCATCCTTTAGGCTTAGCAAACCCAAATGCCGAGACTGTGTAGGGGATTCTGCGAATCAGAGTCCCTTCAAATATCCCGCTGATCCTTGGCTTCAGTTACCTCAGTTATAGCGTGCTGAATGTGCAAAGGTGAATAAATCAGCATCTCCTCCCTTCCAGGAGTTAATGCGTTATATATAGCCCAAGGAAAAAAATGTCTTTGAATAATTATAATTTCCAGATTGAGATCTCATTATAAATTTCTTTTTTAAAGGAAAAAACAACACTGGAGAGTCTGACTCAGCAACTGGCAGTTAAACAGAATGAAGAAGGAAAATTTAGCCATGCCATGATGGATTTCAATATGAGTGGAGATTCTGATGGTTTGTGAAATTTTTCGTATATATTCCAGGAGTGTGCTGAAGTGTCTGTTTAATACCAATTAAAACTACGAAAAAATGTACAAGACAGCCACCTCATACCTGATCATTACAGTAAGAGTTCACATGTACTGAGTGGTTCCCACCTGCCAAACGCTCTGCTGAGTGCTAGGCATAAATCATCTCATTACTCCCCAGCACGACCTGTGAGATGAGAACTCGTACAGATATAGAGATTAGCCCTTAGGAATTTTGAGTCATATTTTCCAAGACTACAGGGCTGTAAGCACCAAAGGCAGGTCTTGGATTCAAGATGGCATGATTCTAAAGCAAATGCTCTCAATCATCATCGTCCCTGTCTCTCACTTCCCTATTTCTTACACCTGAAACAAACTTTTCAAAAATGTTTTTCTATAAGCACATTTTGAAGTTTTCATTTGTCAAAGCCTGACCAGAATACATGGCTCAGAGGACATTTTCAGGATAGTTTCTTGCATCTGGGACCCTTTCCCTCTTATACTATCTACCATACAGTCAGGTGCCCTGCCTACCCTCTGTAACCCAACTAGAGCTCCAGCGGTACAGTCTCATGCTTCCGTCACATGCCTTGAGACTTCCGTTGTCTGCATCATCTTTGAACGTTCTAAATATCCACAGGGACAACTAAATAAATTGATGCTCTAGTTCTAATAGCACAGCAAAGAGGGAAAAAGAAGAAAGTGCTTTTCCTCTTACACTGAGCCCCGACTGGCACCCTCTCTCCAGTGTCAGGTGACATACATGCATTTCAAGAGCATGGTCCTCAACTTTGTTACCACGGCAGAAGCTCCCTGCATACAGAAAAAGACTGAACCAGGGCAAACCAGTGAGCAGCCAAGGGGCTAGCCAAACTTGAGCATTTAACCAGATAATTCTGTCGAGACCAAATTTTATTGAACTGGATATCCAAGAAAAGTCTGTGTTTTTCTAGCCTATTGTATCCAGATGTTTCCTTCTCTTTTCTGCTTTGCTTGGCTAAGATAAACCTGGCCTAAGTACATACAGAGAGCTTGTTTAGCTTTGATGAAATCACATAATGTTCATTTTATTGCTTATGTTGCTGTAAGGTGTAAGAACAAGAAAAAGCGGCTGTGCAAGTGATCCTTTGCCTACAAACCCATTTTAGGAAGATGTCACCATATATTAGCACTCATTTTTGTCAATAAAAAGACAATTACTGGTAATAACACATTTCATAAATTTGAAGTCGTGTCAGCGTGATAAAATATACCCACGGTAATCAGCATTAAAACATCGAAATTGTTGTTGCTGTTATTTGTTATATTCAGTCATGCTCATATGAAAATATTTTCCAATCTTCATCGGACCAAAGAGCATACTATGAAAGAGAAATAATAAGAAATTCCAAATAAGCTGTGTTTTTTGTTTGCTGCTACAGAGGTCTTCAAGTCTGGGTAATTTTGTTTGATTCCTGTTCCTTCAAATTAAGAAAGGAAAAGGAGGATGAAGGAAGAAAAGAAGAGCAGTGCTCTAGAAAAATCCCAAAATATTTGAAAGTTTTCCGTGCTAACAGAATATATCTCTTTCATCTTTTGTAATGACGACCCTGGAGAACACAGTGCCAGAGTTATATGGTTTGCTTCTCCTTACTTTCTTTGCCTAAATTCAAGTATCTCTGGAAGCAGTTTAATCTGCTGAAGCCACTCTACAAAGTCAGATAAAGCCTAGAGGAGTGCCTGAAGCTCCCCAAGGTTCCAGTGTGACACTTGGTCATGTTTTATCATCCTGGGTTTTGCTGTTTGGAATGTAATTATCAATGGATCTCTTTGGATAACTTAGATGTTAGTGGGAAAATTCAGGGAAATGAACATTTTTTTTTTCACCTTAAATATGTGACTGTAGACTTCGTAAGAAACCATAGAATGTAACCATTTGTTTGTTCTTTTCCTACCATTTTCAAGTATGTTTTGGGAACCAGACTATCACTGCTGCATCAGCATATTTCATGCATGTATTAGCACATAATTTCAAAGAAAAGCCAAACACATTATAGGAGATATCTATATTGTATTTTAACCTTAAACATTTATTTAGCAGTGTTTTTATATAGCCTCAGAGAGAGAAAAAGTATGCTATGTTCTGTCAGTCTTCAGGTAGCAGAGACACATCCTTACCTGTAGTCATCCATTCTGCTGAACAGTTTGGTGTTTCACAATTTTGTAAGCTTTTTGACCTATCTAATATTTCTACAGTACCGGCATGCCTGTTGACCTAACCCAACTATTCTCTTTCCAATTTGTATCAAAGGTCACATATTCAAGTTTCTTGTGTGCTCTTGAAAGTAAATGGTGAAACAGTCCATAGTCCATTGAAAGAAAGGAAAAATATATTAGAAATGGACTTAAAAATACAAATAACAACATTTGACACCTCAAGGCTTATCACAGAACCTTCATAAACAAGCATCTGGCTCAAGAACTAGAAGTACCATTATTGATGTGCTTTTGATTTTCAGATATTTTAATAGACTGAAAAACAATAATGCAAGGAAGGGAATTGCCATAGGTTTTAACACTAACGTGAAGCAATGTTCCCTGTTTTTAGGAAGTGCTGGAGTCTCAGAATCAAGAATTTATAGAGAATCCAGGGGGCGTGGTAGCAATGAACCCCACATAAAGCGTCCAATGAATGCCTTCATGGTGTGGGCTAAAGATGAACGAAGGAAAATCCTTCAGGCCTTTCCTGACATGCACAATTCCAACATCAGCAAGATACTGGGTAAGAAAAGTATTAAGCGTTAAGTGATGTATGAAATACAGGTACAGTTTTGTTTTCTGCATTTGTTGAAAGAGACTGGGTTTGGAAGCCAGGCAGCTCATGTACTTTTTGTCATGTACTTTTTGATAAGTGCTGCAGCAGCCAGGCAGCTGCAGCTCAGGCAGCACTTATCTAAAAATTAGGTACATCGTATTGAGCCTTTTCTTCTGACCATGAAGCATTCCACATTTATCAAGAAATTGTGCCCAGATTCTGATTTAGATGTGTGTTCCTACACTAGTTGTTGTAATATTTCCTCTTCTTCAAAAATTTAAAATATTTGTATTAAGACTAGGAAAAAGAGCTCTTTTCACACAAGCCACTCAGTATTGGTATTGACCTTATTTGTTCTTTTCCTTTGTAAACACTATAGAATTCGTCATGTCATGGGGGTGAGGGTGGAGGTGGAGATGATGTCTGTTCTAATACTATAATTGAAAATCAGTTTAGATTGTCAGGACACAAGAAGACGTTTGGGTGTACATTTTTTAATTTTTACTTTTAGTATCCTTACGCGTATTTTCAGTATCATTTAAAAAGGGACTTTCCCTGCTATTGCAGCTCTCAGCTTAACAGATGACAAAAGTACATATTTACCCAACATACATAGACACTGAAGCACACAGCAAAGATGGTTGAAAGGAAAGAGTACTGATTATAAAGAGACCTATTATACACCAATTTAAGTCCCAGAAAGAAGGAAGGGAAGAGGCCATTTCTTTGGTGCTGTTCTCTTGACATCATTACCATCATCAGTGTCATCCTCACCATCATCTTTACCTTCAAGAGCATGGTGTCCAGGTTCTTGACAACCTAAGCAAGTTTTTATTTTCTCTGACTTCTAAGAGCTAAATAAAAGAATTAGAAGAAGAACACTTAACTCTGTCAGCGCATTTTGTCTTTGACAAATAAGTAACAAAATTTGTTGAAGTTATTAAAGCTTTGTTAAAATCCATAGTGCACTTGGAATTACACGCAGCTAATGTAGTTTGCCTTTTGATTCTTTACATTAAGGAACCGATCATCTGAAAGTGGTTACTAAACATGTACATGCGTTTTTATGATCCCATATTTTCAACAATGGTAATAGGGTGCCTCCCAGTCCACAGTGTACATTTGTAATGAAACAAAAACAAACAAAAACCGTTAACTACTTAAACTTGTGTCTCAATTTTCATCTAAATGATTTTGAGCTCTTTAGATGAAGGTTATCTCAAAAGATATGAACATGCGAAGCTTTATGTGTACATAGAAAACATGAATATTTATGCATAAATATGTATGAATATTTATGTATAAATATATATCCAAATATAATTAAAAAACTGAAACTGATCAAAAGAAAACGCATATTTTTTGCATCTCTACCATCTCTGATCTATTTTTCTTTTTTTGAAAACATTCTACCTTCCATATGAATTTTTCGTTTAAAAAAATACCATATCTGTTTCATTTGGAAAAACTCTAGAAAAGAATAAAATACTTGATGTAAGCTTATTTCATATTTTAATATATCGTTATTATCAAATTAGAAATCCCCAAATGTCAAAAAAACACTAAAAACTAAGATTGTTTAACGTGTCTTTATATCATTCATTTATGTGTCTGAATACTAAAAAAATAATAATCACTGATTAAAACCTTACTCTAAGTATGAGAGAAATACCAGTGAAATATTTTAGGAAATAGAGCAAAAGCCTTCATGGGAAAGAGATGACTGGCTAAAAGAATTCCTTTCTGGTTTGAAGGAGAGAATATTAGAATGACTATATGATTGTATCACAATAGGCTGCATGAAAGAGAATGCTGCCTAGCTTACGATTTTTCAATGAAATTATATTAATTAAAGATATAGCAGGAAAGAAAAACCCCACCGAGGTGTCTTGCGCCTCAATATTTAGTCATAGCGTCAAATAAATGAGTGATCTTCGAATATGCACAAGATCATTCTAAATGGCTCATTTCATATAAAAGTACAAAGAAAGCTTGATGTTTTCCCTTTTACTAATTGTTTTGGATAACAGCCTCCGACAGCATGCTGCTAATTCATTCTGCTTAAAACAGGCGCTTGAGCTGGGTTGACATTTTACGTAGTCTCTGGAGATCCTAGTTGACATTTTAAAGGGCTTCTAAGCATTTTATAATACCCTAAAATCTGGTTTTAATAAGCCATTCTGCTGAAATTGTTAACATAAGGAATCACCTTTTACCGTTTGGCTCTAGATCAGGGGACGGGGGACATCTTTTTCTGATTAGGTATACAGTAGTTAGAGTAAAATGTGCAAACTCATTACAGACCCCATGGAGATGACACTGTTGCCCAGCTCAAACTCTTCATTTTTATTGTGTTGCCAGGCTTAGAAAGGAAAAGAGTACTTTCAAGGCTGATTTTTTTTTCTCATTTTGAACATCAAATATTTTCGATTGAATCTTCTTTTTTATCATCAGGAGGAATATCTGAATGTACTTAATTCTTTTTTCATCGTTGAAGGCTCATCTTTTGAAAACAGCAGGGAACTTTTACTCCCTGTACATGGTCCAGGGTGAGCAGCCAGCCACACCCAAATCAAGGAGATGTTTTCATCTCTTTTGAAGGTATCTAAAATGCTGCCCTCCCATCCTCATCTAGTGAGTTTCAGGGGGTTACACTGCAGCTACAAACAGTGGTTGGTGTACCTGCAAAGCCATTGAAACCGAAACCAAACTGTCATTTGGTTGTCCCCATTCGAAAGCTATTATTAAAAAATGATAGCTGCCTTTGCCACCAAACTGAACCACTGTTCTGCTCGGTCGTATAATGGAGTAGTTAGCTTAAGCATTAACTGGGTCAAATTGGCCCTTAATTCTTAGTTTTGAAAAGACATGTAACAGTGATATGGCCATATTTTTCAATATAGCTTAGAATTCAGTGATACTTCCAGAGAAATTATATTATCAAGTTTCAAAATATTTTGATTCCAGTTCATACCACAGTTAAGAGGCCAACTTATTTGAGAATTTACACATCTTTTACTATCCTTTTTTTCTCTGCATTTTAGCCAGAACAACTTTAGGTTCCTCTACTCCCCCTTCCCACTACAAGGCCTTGACCATTCTATTCTTCCTCCATAGGCGGCTCTTGTTTTTTTCAATCCCTCTAGGAGTCATTTTTGCAGCGATGCCTTCCTGACCTACAGAAGATTGATCTCACCTCCTTATCATATGTTCTCATAGCTTCCTGTACTTTCCACAATTAAAATTATACATTTTGCAATTACGTATTTAACGTATTTCTTCTCGGCTGGAATATAAGCTCCAAGAAGATAGAAACCGTAACAACTCACTGCTGCATATCTGGTGATGAACACAGCATCACGCACGTAGTAGGACATCTAAACATAGCTCTTACATTCCAAGACATGTTACTATGAGGCATAATCATTCCCTTTCCTTAGAGAAAACTATTCTTTTTTGAGCTGATAGAACATTTAGACTTCGGGAAGAATCTTTGGCAATTCCTATTCTAACTGAGAATGCTAGTTTCTTTGTTTTATTTGGTGGTAAACATAGTTAGTGAATTTCAAGTCAACCATCCTTGATCCACTGTTTGATTTCTTTAATTATTCAGTAAGTTATTCTGATAAGTTCGCTTTTCCACTTCCTATTCTGAGGGTCAAAATTCTGGTATACATACATATAAGGAACTCCACAAGAAGAATTGATCTAGTTCAATAGTATTATAGGTTTACTTGTGTTTATATTTGCCCTGAGAACGACATAATGATTTTCAAGTTCCTCTAGAAAATAATGTTGAATAATAAAGAGTTTGAGATTGTACCTACAAATGATACGGCCTGACCAGCTAACTAAATGTTGGACACTGTATTTAAATACAAGTTTGAGAAAGGAGTAGAAAAATTGTTATTATTTGAACTGTAACCTGAGTTTCTCTTGTAAATATAATGAAATCATATTGGCTGTCTAGATTGGAAAAAATCTGTTTATAAATCTTTGTAACACCTACGTGGATATACCCACCCAGGCAACATCTGTTCCAATAGGAAAGAATTCTAAGGGAAGAGATGTTGTCCCTTTCTCTGCATTCGTTTAATAAATATAACAGCCCATATTGAGGAATTCTGTACATTTGTAGGAAAGTACTATTCGTTAGTGAGCTATTTGCATTTGAGATGTGGAGTTATGGCTAAGTAATGAATTCATTCAAAAGGTTTACGATCTTGCTTAGGTAAAGGCAGCAGTGCCAGTACATATTTGCTAGGGATCTCCTAATTCCAGTTGTTTTGGTCTTTGTGCATTTGGGTAGAGTTGAGCTGAGTACTTGCAGATAAACATCTGCAAATAGATTTTTCTCACATTCTTAATAAAAAAATAAACATTACTACTACTACTAGTACTTCTGTTACTACTGCACATAGCCATACTGATAGAATCAAAGCTTTAAATCACACCTATATTGAGAATAAGCATAAACTAGTTTAAATTAAGCTTCCAATAGTTGTTTTTTTACAATCCTACTTGAATCCAAACCAAAATTAAAAGTGAAAAGAAAGGGAAAACCAATTTGGGCTAACATAAATAATGCATACTCTATCACAGGAAGTGACATTTTTATATATTATCGAAAGTGATTTATTAAGAGAAAAATATTACTGAACACATACTTATTATTGTGAGTTTTGATTTCTGCTAGATCCTATATAGTAGATGGGTATAGGTATGTAAGGATACATGTCGTACCACAATTTCAATTTCAATTCTGACTAAGTTTGAGTCAGTGATCCACAATTTAATAGTTGTGTGACCTTGGGTAAGTCACTTCATCTATTTGAACTTCAATTTTTTAATCTTTAGAAATAGGTATAAATGTTGTCTGCTTACGAGATTATGGTGAAAGGTAAAAATGAAACAACTTATGTAAAGGTTTTAGTACGGTATCTAGCACACAGTAGTTACCCAGTGCATGTTCATTAATGTATTTTTTAGAATTAGAATTTTAATGAAATAAATTTTTAACTAATCACATAAGCATATTTAAACATTTGGGGGAGGATGAGAATTACACGTACCATACGTTAGAAACCTTTGTAGTAAGTAATGTACCCTGCATAACAGTACTCAGTAGCTAGATAATTACCCTCAGATTCAAACTATGTAATGCATTTTTGAATAACTTTTCAGTTCACAGTTGAATTACATCATGGTCTAATGTAGAAATGAAAGATATTTCCATTAAATCATCTATGAGCTTTTAAGTACATAAGGTACAAGTTTGGCTAAATTGTTCATTGAAACCAGAAGAAAAATATTGCATAGTGTTTGTATCTCTGGGTGCACAGTCTTTGAGGACACTGCCACCAACACTTCTGTTCTTGTGGCATCTCACCTCTCGAGTCAGAGCTCACTAATCATAACCTTTTTATGTATTTCTGGGATTTGGCCAACATTTTTACTTTAGATTTTCGTGTTCTCAGTTATACCTTTTTAGGACCCTCAGCCGCTGTGCAAATGGGAATTGTGACGTTTTTTTCCCTCATAGGATCTCGCTGGAAAGCTATGACAAACCTAGAGAAACAGCCATATTATGAGGAGCAAGCCCGTCTCAGCAAGCAGCACCTGGAGAAGTACCCTGACTACAAATACAAGCCCAGGCCGAAGCGCACCTGCCTGGTGGATGGCAAAAAGCTGCGCATCGGGGAATACAAGGCAATCATGCGGAACAGGCGGCAGGAAATGCGGCAATACTTCAACGTTGGGTAAGGGCCTTCCGGTCATTTTCCCATAGAGGACATTTCCTGTTACACTTAATGGGATGTGCGATGTATTTGTTTAGTTGCAAAGCAGCATTTTGAGAAAGCACCTGAGCACAGTGTATTTTCAGAGACTAAGCTGTCCCCTTATAATCCTGAGAAAGAAGACTTCATGTGAATTCATTCCAGGCTCCTAGAACAATGGCTCTGATTCAGGAGTTTTCTTAATGGCTGGTTTGAAAATAAAATATCGGAGAGTAAAGAATTTTGAAGTTTGCTTTTAAAAACACAGAAGTCTTCCTGGTTCTTTTTCTTGCTGGTTTTCATTCATTCCAAGGCCTCACAGTGTAAATTCCACAGCAGCTAACAACTTAGCTGAGATAATACAACATAAAACTGATTCCGAAAGAAAGACTTGTTTCTGAATATAGCAGAGTCTCTGGGCTCTCAAGGCACACGTGTGGCCTTACAAGATCACACAAAGTAGGGATTCTCTTCAGGGTAGAACAAGTTGTGATGGGAAAGTTTCCTTCTGAATTAAGGATGCCTCTCTCGGTATGTCTTACCCTTCTTCCTATGGCAAAGGCCTGCAACCACATTGTTTCTGCATAACTTTATCAAAAAGCACAGAAATAAAGTTGTTCATATCTGGAACAGTAAATAAGATCCTGAGAGCTTCTTAGAATAATAAGTACTGTTCTGAAAATGACCAGAGGATACTTTAAAAAAAAACCACAAAACTTTTCTAATCTGCCCTATCCCTTCCACTCCCCTGAAAGCAGCTGCTTGCTTTGTCCAAAGGGTCTGTGATTTATATCCCAGTGCAGTACTCTTCTCCACGCTGAGCATGAGACCCAGCGCTCCTTGGGGAAATCGTAAACAGACAAATGAATGAAAGAAGGCATAAATGAACATCGTCTATTAATCCCTTCGTACTCGGACCAGCTACAGAATATATCTGTGGAGCCCAGTGTAAAATGGAAATGTGGGGTCCCTGTTAAAAGGTTTTTTAAGAATTTCAGGATTGTGACAACAGAACTTTAAACCAAGCATAGGACCTGTCTAAGCCCTGGGTCCTGTACAGCTGCAGAGGTGGTCCACCCATGAGGCCAGCCCTACTTCCTACCCCCACTGAAAACTATTTCAGGGATGAGGTGGACCATGTTCGGTTCTGGTGAGCTCTGGGCAGTAAAGTTTTATTTTGAGAGCTCTAAGACTTTAGGGTTTTTCCATTAAAATTGAATTATCTTTAGGTTTAATTCTTTTAAAAACTGTTTCGACATGTTGTAGTGAAGGAAAAATTAACTCGGGCTCAGGGACTTGAGTTCTGCTTAATCCTTCTGTCCCTCAGCTTCTTTTCATAAAGTAGAAAAGTAGCAGTCACTTTAAGCATCAAATGGGTAACACGTGCAAATGCCTTGTAATCTATAAAGCACCACATAGAAGTAAGGTATTGGGATCAAAGTAGGATACAGTCTCCAAAATGCCGGGCAACAGGGTGAAAATCATGACCTTCGAGTTGGACAACTTGAGCAAATTAATTATAGAGTAAGTAAGGCCTGCATCCAACTGTCCACTCACCCACGGTCTCTTTTTGGGAATTCCTCTCCAACAGGCAACAAGCACAGATCCCCATCGCCACTGCTGGTGTCGTGTACCCTGGAGCCATCGCCATGGCTGGAATGCCCTCCCCTCATCTGCCCTCAGAGCACTCAAGCGTGTCCAGCAGCCCGGAGCCTGGGATGCCTGTTATCCAGAGCACTTACGGCGTGAAAGGAGAGGAGCCACATATCAAAGAAGAGATCCAGGCTGAGGACATCAACGGAGAAATTTATGATGAGTACGAGGAGGAAGAGGATGATCCAGATGTAGATTATGGGAGTGACAGTGAAAACCATATTGCAGGACAAGCCAACTGATAAGGGTCAAAAGATTGTTGTGACCTTAGGACTTAAAGAAGCCCTAGCTGGTTCATCCTTACCAGTGGCCAAGCACATTAACTTTCTCATACACTGACTGTTACTTTAACTGTTAGTCTTAAATAGTTGGGACATCAGCTGACTAATAGACCTCAGCCTCAAAAGGCTTGGAAAGGAAATAAAAATACAACAAGCAAACAACAATATCAACAACAAGAGATTGAAATAAGCTATGGGTAAAATAATGCCAGTAATTCAGCTGCTACATCCAAGCACTGAAGTCTTACCCGTCAACTTTTTTTTTTAATAAACTTTATGGCTGTTTGTTCTACAATGTTCTAGAAATTCTCACTCAGGTACACAGTGCCAACAAGTGGCTTGTGAATGTGTTTTGTTGTTTTGTGCTACAGTTTTTAAAAAGAAATAAGTTTTGTTTTTTGGGGTTTCTGGGTTTTTTTTCCTTTTCTTTCTTTCCTTTCGTTGTTTTTGTTTTTGTTTTTGTTTTTGTTTTCGGTAATGCACCTGACAGAAAAAAAAAGAAAGATGAATTTCTCTTTACTTCTCTCCACCTTCTCCATCTCTATACTTTAAAGATGGGAGTCTGTGCATGGGGGGGAAGAGGGAAAAAGAGCCTGTTTTTAACTTCCTTGCTATCCACCACAAAATAAGCAATCATTTTCTTTAGAGGACTTTCTTATCTGTTGCACACCACACTACATCTTTGAGCAAGTGCCAGATTTGTACTGAAGTATTGACCCAGTTGCTTTTTTTCCCTTTCCTTTTTCCTGTTCCTTCTTAAATTAGGACAGTGTTATATCTTAGACAATCCCTTGAAAAACCTGAAATACCAGCAGCTGGTGAGATTTGACTTTTTGTTTTTAAATGGAAACTGTAGGTGCTGTTCTCAGGTGAAAAGAGAGAGAGAGAGACATAAGAAATTTAGAGAAAAAAATATTTTCTGATCTTGGATTTTTGTGTGTATGTATGTGTGTGATTATGGTACTAATTGGAATAATGTTGGACCGTTGTGAGTTAAACCCACATCTGGGGATGAAATCCCACATCCTTCTAAGTGACTGGTCTGGAAGCAGCCGTGACCTTGACTTTGCACTTCAAATGACAACTTAACCAATATAGGGCTCAGAAATTATATTTTTAAACTTCTAATATGATTATTATTGGGTGGATCAGGTGGCCCTGTGTAATAGAGGGGTGTGTGTATAACAGGGAAGCAAACTGTTCCCAGATGTTCCTTCTCCCTGGTCAGATGGTTCCACTAACATTTCCTACCTAATGATTTCTGTTTGTTTTTCCTGTTGATAACTTCAAGCAAAACAATCATTGTTTCCCTTGAATATATTTGCCCATATTCTAGAAATATAGAATTAGCTTATTTCTTCAACATTCCATCCTTTCCTGATCAGGAAATGGAACTGATGATTTTATAAGGTATTTTTCATCCCTCCATGAAATGAGGTGGAGGCCATTTGCATTTCAGAATTGTGGGCCATGTGCATTTCATGCCGTAAAAGGCAGGACTTGATTGAAAGTTGTCACAGCCCAACAAGAGGGAGCCTGGCTGAGCCCAGCAACCCTTGCCACTGCTCTACTCTTGCTGTAAGATGAATCCACTGAAGTCCAGTTTCTGATTCCAGCAGAGTGTGTGCATAGAGCAACAGCTGATGGTGACGGGGCTGCTTAGACTTTGCCAGCCAAGTGCCAAGGCAGTCGTAGGGCTTGTCCAAGTAAGTGGGAAATCATTTAAACTGAATTAGTGTTGTCTGTGCTGAACCATCAGACGGTAAATACTCCAACCAGTAGCTTGGATGTGCTATGGTTTTCACTCCAGTCATCATTTTCCTATCCCACCCTCCCCAAACCTGACCCTAAAGTTTGATTTTTACATATACATAAGAAAAAAATCCTTTTTATTTTTCTCTCTCTCAAAAGACTTGCTCTGGGGTTTTGCTTGGAGGAGCTAATCATATCCTGCATGTCAGAGACTTTGCTTTGTTTGTTTTTCTGTTTGTTTTTGATGACTGTATTTTCATTTGAACTGCCTCTTTTTGCTAGTGTTGTAATAATGATGATGATGATGATAAAATAATAATAATAATAGTAATAATAATAATAATGGTCAGCTGTTCCCAGATTAGTAAGTTATGCATAATTTATTTCTCCCTTTCTATTTTATTCTCCTCTGATTTGGAAGTACAGCCAATAAGTTGTTAGATATTTAAAACAAATTTCCATCTCCAACATGTATATATATATATGTATACATACATATATATATGCACACACACACACACACAAACACATTCACTCACGCAGTTTCATTTATCCTTCCATAAATTTTCTCCTTTTTAAAAGTTTGGCCCCAACAAATGTCACGTTCCGGTGTTTAATACCTACAAGTGAATTAATGGGAGGGTCGTATTCAATCTCAGTTAACTTAGGCTCTCATCACTCATTTTAGTTATTTAATTGCCACAGTCATCTACAGACAATTTCTCTTTTGTTTTTGTTTGTTTTGTTTTTAAGCACTCTGGATAAAAAAATGGACACTTGTTTTTATACCGTTATTATGTACAATGTGAAAACAGATTTTTAAAAATTTGTTCTGTCTTTGTTAACAAATTCTTTCTGACTTATGTGGGTTCACCTCTCACGTTTGCTGGACACTTATTTTCCACCATGTTATAAAGATGCTTTGTTTTCATTTCATGACTTTGGGATACAAGAATACTTTGTTTTAGCTCCAGGTAGATGCCACTGAGGGCATTCATGGCTGACACAAATTCTAACACACTTACCAGTGAATTGACAAAACACTTCTGTTTGGTCTTTTTGTTTGTTTTTTACTTGTTTTATTTGAAGGGGAAAATGAAATTGTTAATGGTGACCTTTAACGGCTGAAATTCAGAAGTTAGTTTTACTTAGTTAGATTTATGTCAGAGAGACAAAACTGTGCATGGATTGAAACAAAAGCGAGTCCATAGCCTTGCATTATGTTCTCTTGTTCTGATGTCTGATTCACTGGGGGTCACAATTGTTTTGCCTTAATTTTCCCCAAAAGAAAACAAACAAAAAAATCATATTAATGTTTAAAGTGCTTTGAAGTCATTTGATAAAAGGTGCTATGAATGGCAGCCTACTGGGTTAGCACATTGCCTTCTGGCATTTGATCGGTTTATCATTTTTGTAAAGGATCCTAAAACCTTGTATTCTTTTTCTGTGCCCCACGATGACCAAAAAAGATAAGGGAGAGGAAATGAGAGTAAGATCAAACTCAAATGAACATAAAGTCTCCCTTCTCTCCCCTTTCCTACCTACCTGTTCACATTTCACATTACTTGCTTGCTCGCTCTCTCTCTCTCTCTCTCTCACACACACACACACAAACACACAAACCACAGGCACACACGCTAACCCTAGTACTGAGGGATAATCTTGCCAGAATTCTGTTTTTTTATGGCTGTTGTAATCAGTTCTTCTAAAAACAGTCATGTTTTAATATGAATCTAAGAGCATCACTGGAGAAAATAGGATAAAGTTCATATATAAGTTACTAAGAATTTGTCTAGCCACAATTGTATAAAATAACAAAACTGTTCTTCAGTCCACTTATACCTAAATTAGTTAAGTCGATGTTTAACATTTATTTGGCATCTACAGTTAAGAGTTAACCATGTATAAAATCCCTCCCAAAGAACATAATCATTATTGAAACCAAATCCTCTTATAAGGAACAAATATAAAAGAATTTCTTTGATGAAGTTATTTCATAGGTTTGATTTTGGAGTAGACTTTTTACCTTAATTCATTTAAAGAAAATTATCTTTAAATATTTTATGGTCCAATTTCAGATATTTTCTTAATCCAGAAGATGTTACTGTTCCCAGAAGAAACTTCTTATATCACATTTAAAACATCAAAAATCATTATGTTTTCATTCATTCTAATGGGTAAATTATTTGAATTGTAATAAACAACTGTATATTTACAAACAGGTTTATAAAATATTTGTCTATCAAGTTAATAGTAAAATAAAAATTATGGGGTCTGCAAGGAAAGATATGAAGCCCACTTAAAGTGGTTCAGAGATCTCTTTTGTCTTATAGGGTATAGGTTTTCTTTTAGACAGGCTTTTACAGTATTTAATTTTAAAGTTTCCTATAACGATCAATTTCCCAGGTTGAAGATGATGTTGGGTTTTCTACTGATTGATTCCTGTCCTCCCCAGTGTTTCTGTCACTGGTTCATTAAAACAGTATTTATACAGCTCCACTGGCTCTAAAGCTCTTAGTCCTAATGTTTTGGATTTTATGAGTAAAAATGGGAAAATGTAGAAAAGAGACAATCAAATGCCTGGAGCTTAAAACAAAGTATGTGCAACCTACCATCTCACTTGAAATTTAATAAAATAAATAATTATGTAAATATAACATAGAGTTATAGATTTATATTTTGTTCATAACACATAGTGTAATATAAGTTGTATATTTTCATGTTTTTGGTTTTATGTTATCATTCATGCCACAATAAAAATAAAACAGGAGTTTATGTACTCTTAAAAAAAAAGATGTGGGTTGCCACCAACCTGTTTGTTTTTGTTTTTGTTTTTTGTTTTTGCATTCTCTTTTTTCAGTATTACTGCCATGCAAGGCACCAATAAAAACAGCAAATGTGTTCTTTACCTATTATACTGTGTTTCTTTTCACAATTCTTGTTATGGCGGTTTAATCATTAGTTTCCTTATAAAAAGAGCAAAAGTATGAAAAATAATTTAATTTTGTTTCCCATATAGATAACCTCACTTCCTGAAGTTGACTTTGAACTGAGAACTAAGGGTTTAGATCTTAGAGGTGGACATTCAAGAAGGCCTCTTTATAATGCATCTCATCAGAGAGCTTCACTGTAATGTCAAAAGTTATCCTTCTTGTATGTAATTGAAGCTAATAACACTTAAAAATCCTGCAGCCTGAAGCACCCTTAATGTCATTTTTCCCAAGCTTGACACTGTCATTGGGGCAGGGTTTCTACACTTTAGAATTGAATTTCAGTCTATTGTTGGTACATAAATTCTAAATTTCAGATTATGAAAGTAAGAACTATAAATAATTTTCACTTTACTGGTATCTAATTTACAATAATGGATATTTCTAAATTGTTTAACATTCTGACGTTTAACCACTGGATTCTACCTTCAGCTTTTTAAGCAAATGTTAAATCAGGAAGGCTCCTTTCCTTCCAGTGGCCACTTTTGCTTGTCTCTTCCACCGTAATATGTATTTCTATCTTGATAGTTTTATGTGTAATCATTTCCCATAAGGGTTTTTGGTTGGTTGGTTGGTTGGTTGTTTAATTGGGTGGTTTTTAAATAAGTATCAAGAAACTGGGTTACATAACATCTGGTTCAAATGAATATGAAGTAAGTATATAAAGAAGGTATGTTCTACTAGCACATTGCCCATTGTAAGCCTTCACAGAAGTATCAGTAGTTTACAGTGTCTGGTCCATGGGCTACCTGCTTTAGAATTAACTGTTAAAAATGTAGATTCTTAGGCCAGACTCCAGATGTCGTGAATCAGAATCTCTAGGGACAAGGATAAAGCTGTTGCTATTAACCAGCTCCAAATAATTATTCTGCATGCCCTAGTGTTTCAAAACAACCGAGAGGTGGGGCTATTTTCCTCTTTTATCTACCTTTTGTGCATGTCACATTCTGCAGATGCTATCGCCTACCATACTTTAACCTTAGGCCTCTATAAAAACCTCTGTGAAGCTGAGGGTCAGTGATTCATCAAGAGTTTGAGGCTAGAAAGAGCTCTCAATCTGTCCCTTCATAGCTTGTTTTTGAGGGCATTTGATCCACCGGAACATGTGCACATGTTATCCTTGTTTCTCTGCTTCTCCTTTTGTTCATCATAGCAAAGTAGTAGACTTCAGAGACTCCAGACCAGTCGGACACCGAAAATACAACTGAAACACACAAAGCTATACCCACTTAATGTTTGCCAAAAAATTGAGGTGCTTTAGAAAGGAAAATATCCATTGTAGAAGTGGAGAAATGATCATTCCATGTAGTGTTTTTAGTAGACCACCTACAGCTACAGTGGTCCCAGTCTCATCCTGTTTCTTCAGGAAGCAGCATCATCGGAGTATGTTAAGTATATGTAGATGGGGAAATCTTGTCTGCTTACGAAAGCTTGGCTCACCCAAGGTGCAAAATCCCACCTTTGGTCTCCTTCCTACCAAGTAAAATTCTTTGTTTTGTCCTGTCACACTGTATTATAGAAACATTCTTTTCTTGGCCTTTGTGTTTTTTAGTTTCTTACGGAATATTTAGGACTAGCATGCAATAGTAGATTGTTTTCTTACTGACAATGCCTTGAACAACCAGAAAAATTCTGGCAATAGTGAAAAGAAATCCATTCTTTTTTTTTTTTTTTTTAATCTCAATTCTGACAATTTTAGAAATTGGTGTTTGAGGAAGTTCACATATGTGTTTTTTAAAAAATCAAGATACTGAAAAACAAAATCAAGATACTGAAAAAAAAAATCAAGATACTGTCATTCTTACCAAATTTTAAAGTTCAGAAGTTATCCCTACTTATAACTTGACATCATCATCAAAACCTCAATTATAGCTATGGGGGTGAAGGTAAGCATGAATTAGTTCAATATCTAAGTTAAAGAATATTTATGAAAAATATCCAATTTATTTTTCTTGAGTTTCTAAAGCAACCTAATAACTAGCTGAGACGGACTGTTTTATAAGTAAGCATTGTAATTAGTATGTAAAGCATATGCAATAGTATCGTTAAAAGTTCTTAAAAATAGTTACATTTTATTAAACAGGCTAAACATCTGTTCTGCAATTAGTTTGTTCTACCAATTTGCTTAGCAAAACTATTGGGTTGGCCAGAAAGTCCGTTTGGGTGTTACAGAAAAACCCGAACGAACTTTTTGGCCAACCCAATATTTTTACCACCAAGAATGAACCAGTTCAGCTCTGATCACAGTATTTCATCGTTTTGCAACTAGGTCCAGATACGTGAGATTTTACTCTCCCTAGTATTACCATTTTCTAAATATACAAGTGAATATGGTGTGGAATGGTACTTTGTTGGTATTCAAAATATAACCAAGAGAATGAAAGTTGTTTTATCATTAATGTCTCCACTGATTCAATTTAAAAGCAAAAAGAAAAACTACGAGAACAACTGTAGGAATCCTAAGTGGGCCTAAGTAAACACCATCATTTTGTACATTGCCTGTTCGATTTAGTATTAAATTTCAGATTCTGGAAAGCAATCCGAATTACACACAAACTGTAAAATATATTTGAAATAAAGTCTTGTTTATAAAAATCACTGCTGTGATAACTTTTTAAAATAAATTCATGTGGTCCTGGTAGAAAGTTGGATGAACCGTAGAAAATATTTAGATAATTACTTACGTGGAAGTAAGTAATTACTTACATGGGAGACTGGCTTTGTTCAAATTGTTCTAACGTTGGCCTTCGGCGAGCATTCATTTTGCCTTGTATTTCAAACCTACAATTGACTACAAGTTTATAAATTGTGGTTGCATGAACGTAAGTTTGATTCAGGACTACAATTATTACTAGTAGGCCCCAAATAATTACACAAGTTGTCTTTTTTATTTGGGAATGATCTTTAAGCATCATTGTCCTCTACTGGGTTAATGTGCGCAAGAGGGGTTAATCTGCTTTCTTATGGTCACGGCTTATTTGACATCTGGAAGATGAACTAAATCGCCAGTGGTGTAACACTGGGCACAAATGCTAACTAAAGATATTGAAGAGAGAATTTTAGATTGTCCTCATTAAAGAGTTATCCATTTCCCTGTAACCCACTGATTTAACAGATCTATAAGCTTTGATATTATGGCCTATTCTATCACCTATATCTTAGACTCTTGCTTATAAAATCCTCTGATGTAGCTTTATCTTTGTCTCCTATTGTTACAGTAAACACTTTAAAAGGTCACTTAATTTTTCAGATACTTCAAGATCCCCCAAAGTTTATGTTGACAAACTGTGATAAAGTTTTATAAGTTTTACACTTTTCATGTAAATTTTAAACACACGAAATCTGAGTTTGTATCATGAAAAAATATTTAGACATTTTTATGAGTAAAAAATCCAAATCAGGGAAAATGATAAAGATCATAGGAGGTAGTATGGTTTGTCTTTCCTTGTCTTAATGACTCAGTATTTGGCAAATATTAAATTAATAATGCTAACCTGGTCCTTCTGGCAATAAAAAGCCAAACTCTTGTCAAAGTTGATGAGTCTGTGCTCCCTAGTGCATCATGTTGACTTTATGTCAATTCATAGGCTCTTTCACCCTCTTTCAAAATTTGGAGTGGCGGGCTTTCCTGGTGGCGCAGTGGTTGGGAGTCCACCTGCCGATTCAGGGGACACGGGTTCGTGCCCCGGTCCGGGAGGATCCCACATGCCACGGAGCGGCTGGGCCCGTGAGCCATGGCCGCTGAGCCTGCGCGTCCGGAGCCTGTGCTCCGCAACGGGAGAGGCCACAACAGTGAGAGGCCCGCGTGCCGCAAAGAAAAAAAAAATTTGGAGTGGCTTACAATAAATACACAAGTACAGAAATGCCAGCACAGTTAGCACATAGCAATTAGACAATAGGTAAAGAGTAAGAAATAAAAAGAAATCACACATATACTTACACATTATAGAAACACACACACATATTCCTTTTTTCTTACTCTTTACCTTTTGCCTCTTTACAGAAGAGATGTGTGTGTGTGTGTGTGTGTGTGTGTGTGTGTGTGTGTATACACTGTCTGAGGAGGACAGCTCTAATCATTAAAAAACAACTCATTTTCATAGCAGCCAGGGCAAAGAAACTACATGGATTAGAGAATTCTCATTGCTTAATTGAAGGAAGCATGCAAGTTTATCATGAGAAATAAACCTTCATTGCCCTAAATTCTCAGATGGATTTCACACTTAAGGGATAAGAAACAATGCAAAGTGCCACTTTATGTAAGCAGATTTACAAAAGCTGTAGATTTGTTTCGTATATGCTTACCTATCAGTCCTTAAGCAGTTTTATAAAGACAATTTGCAGGGGGTCAGAGAGAAAGATAGTATACGTATGAATAGATAACTGGATATATGGATTAAACAAGGATTTACAAAGGATAAAGCTGGAAGAATTGTGATTGTGATGAATATTTATCATGTCCCATAGACTCGCTTTTTCAAGAATCAGGTGTTTCAAATTGGCTTTTATGCTATGTTCAGTATCATGATAGGTCTATACAAGATATAAAGCAAATAAGACTAGCACACGTTAAGCAAAAAAACAATACAAGAATATGATTAATGAACCAGACTGTAAGTGACACAGGATTTCAAATCAGAACAAGAATCATTTTCATATTCACTGAGACTTCAGCTTCTAAATGAATGTAGTAGGTGGTAAATGGCCAACCTCCCACTGGAACAACTAGAAAAAGCTGGAAAAATACCCCCAAAATTATGTTTTAGGGAATTAGAAATCTATGGAAGAAATGAGGGCTAGATGAACCATAATTTCAGAAAAGCAAAACTTCATCTAAGGTGAAGCTGATGATTACTAACCATTCCTATTTGGTGAAAACATTATCAAATTCTGGGTTTTGCTATAAAAGACTTGGCAACTTATGGGTGAAAGAGAAACCAGCAAAGTAGTTGTGTGGATCCAACGTGCCTAAGTGGAAACTTGAAGGACCTCAAATGCAAGACTGGTTTTACTAATAGCATATTTGCTGAGTTCTAGAGCTGTGTGGGATGTTGGAGATTCATGGCAAGCTTCCAAAAGAAAGATTGAAATCTCCTGTGTCATTTAGTCCTTAGGAAACAAAGACCAGCCATAGATATGGGACCTGACTCAAGCGTACAGCTAATCACACTCTCAAGATAATTGCCACATTTTATCTTCAAGGGGAAGATGCTGGAGAGTTGAGCTGAGAACCTTCTAAGGGCAGACCTGAATCCCCTGTAGTTTTCAGGGCTGAGGAGACAAATATCCACCATGCTCACAAGCAAAGCTTGGGAAAATTACACTCTGAGACAAAATAGAGGCAGCCTGAGTACCACTGAAACTGCCAAGCAACCTTGACACAGCTAAATCACTGGTAAGGGTAAAATGATCACCCATCTGCCTAGCATGAGAATATGAAGCTCCACTCCGGTGGAAGGTTAAATCATATGGGTTCTTTTATTTGAAAAGTTTAGGGAAAAAAAATCTAAACACATGTAAAGGCAAAATTTACAATCAAGAGTAAAAGAAACAGTAGATATTTATCTACAGATGATACTGATATTTAAGTTAGCAAAGACTTTAACACAAGTAGAGCTTAATATATTCAGGAAGATAGATGAAAATAGACAAAATAAAACAATGAGATCTACAAACAATAATCAATTAGGCAAAGAAGAGCACAGAGTTAGTGAAAATAAAAACAGTTTAATAAAAATATACAGATGTATCAAAAGTTGACCCCGTGATTCAGAGCCCCCTGACCCAGGAACAGCTCATCCCCAACCTGGCCATGAAAGAGGTCATTGATGCGTTCATCTCCGAGAATGGCTGGGTGGAGGACTACTGAGGCAGGGCGGGTATGTGAGCCACTCACACGCCTTGCCCGGTACCCTGGCTCAGGAGGGCCTTGGGCAGTAGTCTCTAGCCGCTGTACATAGTTTGTGTCCCTAGATCCCTGTCTTGGTGTCCCCAAGCCCACCCCCATCAGTTCTTCTGGGTCACGAGCCTTCCCTGTCCCCCTTCTGGGCCAGAAACAGCAGGTGAGAGTGGGCTGGGCTGAGGCTGCCGCTGCCACCTCTGTCTCTGTAATAAAATCTGTGAGCACTATAAAACAAAAACAAAACAAAAAAAATAAATAAAGAGATAATCACTGAGAACTTTTCACATAAAAGTTACTGAACAGATTCAAGAAACTTAGTTAATCCAAGCAGGACAAAGAAAAAGGAAACCACATATATAAGTTCTCTAATGAAACCATTGAAAACTAAAGACAAATTTTTAAAAACAGCCAGAGAAAAAGACACATTATTGTCCAGAAAATGGCAATAAGACTAACAGTTGACTTCTCAACAGAAACAAACAGTGGAATCTAGAAACAGTGAAATTGCATTTTTATAGTGCTGCAAGAAGAACTTGCCAAACTAGAATTCTATGTACCTCAAAAACAATCTTACCACAATGAAGTTGCAATAAAGATATTTTGAGACAAGCTAAAGCTTGGAGGACCCATCACCAATGGATCTGACTATAAGAAATATTAAAGGGATGTCTTCAGGTTGAAGGAAAATGATTCTACATGGAAAAAATGGGACTATAGTTATAAATAAAAAGTATTGGAAATGATAAAATATGTGTGATATATAAATAAGTTGGGTCTGTACACAGTGCTTTGTCAAGTTTTGAATAAATGTACAAGTAAATGCATAACAATAATAATGGGAAAATGGAAGGGGATAAATAAATTTAAAAGATTCTAAATGTCTAGCAGTATCAGGAAGTTAATAATGTGGTCTCTAGGGTGACCAAAAATAGAATGGTGAAAGAATGAATAACGAATTTTTTGACAGAAGGAAAAAATGGAGCAATAAAGCAATTTAATCTAAAAGAGGACTAGATTACATGCTACCACAAGAAATATAACCCCAAATTACTCTTATTTCATTGTTGGAGTATGTTTTTTAACATTTATTTTAAAATATTTAGCAGTTTTAGGTTCACAGCAAAACTGAAGGAAAAATACAGATATTTCCCAGATAGCCCTTGTCCCCACACATATCAGTTTGTGAATATCACAAAATAACTTGCTAGGATTTTATTGAAATTGTATTGAATATATAGATCAAGTTGAGAAGAACTGGCATCTTGACAATGTTGTCTCCCTATCCATGAACATGGAATAATCTCTCTGTTTACTTAGTTATTCCATGATTTTATTCATCAGAGTTTTATAGTTTTCCTCATATAGATCTTGCATATATTTTGTCAGATAATACCTAAGCATTTCATTTTGGGAGGTGAGTTTCGTTGAATTTTTAAATATTAATGCTCCTGTGGCATTGTTTAGGGATTAGTGTTTGTAACATTTCAATAATCAACAAAGTAACTTTCTTTTATAATTGTATCTTCTTGAATGGGGCTGGGAACACAACAAAAATTCTCTGGTATACAAATAATCTGATTTATACCCCACAACCATGGATTTGGGAGTACATTATCAAAGCCTGAGGACATCAAGGAATCTTCATAAGGGGGAGACAAAAATATCTAACATAAGTGATTCACGAAAATGATACATAAGCTACAATTTAGGTGTTGAAGAAAAAAAGAAGAAAACCAGAAAAGAAGAAAGGCTTGAAGGAAATCATTAAAATTTAAAATGCCAAGTTTATTTTTGGATCCTTCTCTAAAAAGTATAAATCTGGAATACTCTATTACTACTTATCACTTTATATGAATGGAGTACAGTAGATGATCAATTTTATAAAATTTATAATCGTGGTTTTTTTGTGTGTGTGTGGTACGCGGGCCTCTCACCATTGCGGCCTCTCCTGCTGCAGAGCACAGGCTCTGGATGCGCAGGCCCAGAGGCCATGGCTCACAGGCCCAGCCTCTCCGCGGCACGTGGGATCCTCCCAGACCGGGACACGAATCCGCGACCCCTGCATCGGCAGGTGGACTCTCAACCACTGTGCCACCAGGGAAGCCCATAATCGCGTTTTTTAATGTAATAATTAAAAGCCATTTAGGAATTGTTTGTTTGTATAGGGACATCATTATAACATTCTGGGAAAAAAACTTCAATTTTCAGTTCCACACTTTAGTTTTAGTTTAGTTTCCACTTACTGCAATAGTTGCTATATTAGTTTGCTAGGGCTGCAGTAACAAAAAACCACAGACTGAGTGGCTTAAACTTTATTTTCTCACAGTTCTGGAGGTTGGAGGACCAAGATGAAGCTGTTCGCAGCTGGGTTTCTTCCAAGGTCTCCCTCCTTGGTTTTTAGAAGGCTGCCGACTTCTCACATCCTCACACGGTCTTTGTGCACCAGGATCCCTCTTGTCTCTCTGTGTGTCCTAATCTCCTCTTCTTATAAAGACACCATTCAGACTGGTTTAGGGCCCACCCTAATGCCCTCATTTTAATTTAATTACTTCTTTAAAGGCCTTACCACCAAATATGGTCACATTCTGAGGTACTGGGAGTAGGGTAGGGTGGTTAGGGCTTCAACATATGAGTTTGGAGTGGACACATTTTAGTCCATAACAGCTGCCTCAGGATAATTGTAAACAATAAACTAGCATTTCAGTGAATCCTCTTTGAATTGAAACCTGAATGATTTCCCTGGTGAAACCCAGGACTGATTCCTCCAGGGCAGTAGTCCTGAACCTTTTTGGCAGCAGGGACCGGTTTTGTGGAAGACAATTTTTCCATGGACCCAGGGTTGGGGGGATGGTTTCGGGATGATTCAAGCGCATTGCATTTACTGTGCACTTTATTTCTATTATTATTACATTGTAATCTATAATGAAATAATTATACAACTCACCATCATGCAGAATCAGTGGGAGACCTGAGCTTATTTTCACTTGCCACTCACTGATAGGGTTCTGATACGAGTCTGCAAGCATTTCCCAGAAATGAAACTTGAATTGGGCCTTAAAGAGTAAGTTTATTGAGTAGAGAATAAGAGAATGATGTTTCCCTGACGGGAAACAATGTGAACAAATATAATAGATGGGATTCTGAAAGTGCGTGGCATTTTCAAAAAAGTGACCTCCTAGTGCATAAAGTGTGGAAGAAACTGTCAAGATATCAGGCTGGGGAGAGAAATCAGAACCTGACCAATAAGATCCTTGCAAGGGCTTCCCTGGTGGTGCAGTGGTTGAGAGTCCGCCTGCCGATGCAAGGGACGTGGGTTCGTGCCCCGATCTGGGAAGATCCCACATGCCGCAGAGCGGCTGGGCCCGTGAGCCATGGCCGCTGAGCCTGCACGTACAGAGCCTGTGCTCCGCAACGGGAGAGGCCACAACACAACCTTGCAAAATCATTTTTTAAAACCATATCACTCATAGTATCTTATTTTATTATTATTTTCATTATTATCATAGCTAACAATTTCAAGCTGCTTTATCGATATATAGTTCACATACCACACAATCCATCCATTTAAAGAGTACAATTCAATGGTTTTCACAATGTTTACAGAGTTGTGAAATCATGTTCACAGTCCATTTTAGAGCATTTTTATCACCCCCAAAAGAAACTGTCCGCATTAACAGCCACTCTCCTTTTCTCCCAACTCCTCAGCCCTTGCAGCCATCCGAGCACGAGTATTTTTAAGCAGCAGAATTGTATGGTCAAATTCTTGGTTTCACTGAAGGACAAGAGACCAGTCAGGAGGCTGAAGAGATAGTCCAGATGAGCAATAATGAGTAGAACTATGGCAGATCCATATGGAAGCTCATGGAACACAAGGTATCTAAAGAGAAAGGTCTGGTTGTTATGTGAATGCGCCCTTCCCTTATTCACAAATCCAAATCTGTGGTTCACAGGTAAAGACTCAACTAAAAGGAGCACCCATCGCATCAACTCTAAGACCCTATGCACTATAAAATACACTATTAATTCGTATATCACTAAGAAAGTACAAGTGCCAATTAATCTAAGGTGTTATTTGTTTCTTATTGCATGGACTGTAAGATGCATCCTGATTTTAGAGATGCCAAAAATGTGGGGGGAGAGTGTATCTTAGAATCCTTCATGTAATACAGTATAGAATAATATTAATAATACAATTAGTAACAATGAATCATAATTAGTTTTTTGTAAATAAGTACAAGTGCCAATTAATCTAAGGTGTTATTTCTTTCTTATTGCATGGACTGTAAGATGCATCCTGATTTTAGAGATGCCAAAAATGTGGGGGGGAAAGTGTATCTTAGAATCCTTCATGTAATACAGTATAGAATAATATTAATAATACAATTAGTAACAATGAATCATAATTAGTTTTTTGTAAATAAAATATTTATTTTGCAAGTTTTATTTAACAAAGCATTGTAAAATAAGTTCTAACAGCAAATCACTTATTCCATTTCCTTAATACAAGTGTGTTTGTAAAAAAGAAAAACCTTCTCAAAGATTTACTTTTGCCAATTTGTGAATGACCATGACAATTGTAATTGAAATCTTTATACTATTGCTACTTCCAAAAGTTATCTGAGACACCAACAAAAGCATAGGCACCATGCAACAGATAGGAACTAAGAAAAAATAAGGACTTCTGGTTCCCCAAAGCCATGGCAGCCCTCGAAAAATTACCAGTGGGTAATATAACTACCCAGCTTTTACTGGCTTGTTTATAAACTTGCCATTGACTCTTTTTGGACACATTTCTAGTTGTTAGAATATACTTTATTTCTATTACCTCATTTCCACTTTGCTGATTTGTGTCTCCATTTGTTTCTACATACAGGCAACAGAATTGACCACATATGTTAGTGAGTTCTACTTACTGTCCTAGTAACTGTCTTTGGACCACTTGTTGGTATGTCAGGGCTTCCTCTTCTTTCCAGAAAAATCTCTGACTGCAATGAGATGGACCTATCCCTGCATCCTTCCTTTGCAGTGGGTCCCTCTACTGCTCTGTTTTTCCTCAAACATGGTTTCCTAGCCCGCCTCTCCCAAGCCCCACCCCAGGCTAGCTCTATGTTTGCTTCTCTCCAACATCTTCAGATCCTGAACTGAGTCCCTGAGAATTCTTCTGTACCCATAACAAGCTGTTACCCAAAAACTGGGTTTTCCTCTTGGTGGGTGTCGAGCCAAAAGACACAACCAAGCCAAAGATTGGGAGAAGGGAGGATTTATTACCTGCAGCAAATAAGGAGAACACCAGGGATCTTTCCCAAAGCAGTGTCTCCTCGAACAGCAAAATTAAGGAAGTTTTATACATGCATATTCATGAAGGGGCTTGGGTGGTTGAGAGTCCAAGCTTTAGCTAATTGAAGGAAGGAGGGTCAGAAAGGTTAACATCATCATCACTTAAGTTCCAGTTGATCTGGTGGTTGAGCTCTTCGGGCTAATCTTTGCCACTGACACAAAATAAGGAGTCTTTACAACTGATATCTTTGCTATTGTTACTTCTCTTGCCTGATAACGGTCCTTTGTTTCTGCATTTTTTGTTCACTTAAAGTTATTAATTACCAAGAACTGTTCGAGAGCAAGCATTGTGGTCAAGCTTAGATCACAAAATGGTTAGGTCAAAACTAGCATCTCTTAAGTCAAGAAAGCCATGCCTAGTTCTCTTTTCCAGGGCCCCTTCCTTTTCTGGTTACAAAACTTCAGAAAAAAGAAATTGCCCAAGTCGCCATTGGCCTTTTTGTCCTCCCCTTCCTTCTATTCCTGTACTGCCTCTAACTGCCCCTGGTTTCTCTGCTTTTACTTATTTTCCTCTTTATACTTATTTTACTTGTTTTTACCTTTTTTTCTTGTATGTCATGTAGCTTTTGCTGCTTCACCACATTTCCTTTGCAAATTTTACTCGTCAATTCGAATACCTCTTTGAACTTCTCCCCTCCCCCAAATAGTAGGGGTATGACAGGGAAGACAGGACATTGGGCGTCTCCAACTGTCCCTTGACTTGGATCATGGCACCAGGAGGTCTGAGTTCCCACTAGTGTAATCTGCTAAAAACCTGACTAGGGCTATTGAACACAACAAGAATACCCCAGGTCAGACTACCATCCCCTCGTAAGGCACACTCCCTTTCTTTCCTGGGTAATCATGCACAAAGCTTCTTTTTCATCTCTTCCCAACAGATATCCACCAAGTGTGTAAATGTGTGTTTAAGACAAGGTGCCCGGGCTGTATCCCGACTGTGGGCCCTCCCTGTGGAACTGAGACTTGGTTGATGATTCAAAGGTGGACGCTCCTCATGTTACCTGAAGACTGCATTCGCCTCTTGGTGGGTGTTGAACCAAAAGACAAAACCAAGCCAAAGTTTGAGCGGAGGAAGGATTTATTACTTGCAGATAGTAAGGTGAACACTGGGGATCTCTCCCAAAGCAATGGCTCCCCAAACAGCAAAATTGGGGAAGTTTTAAGCTGAAGGTGTATGCATATTCATGAAGGGGCTTGTGCAGAGGAGAATTCAGCACAGAACTGGGGCAAAGGTTGACAGAGTCCAAGCATTAGTTGACTGAAGTCAGGAGGGTCAACGTCATCATTCCATCCTCCACTAGAGCGGGGGCCTTAGCTCCTACAGAACTCAAAGACTGTATCAAATTGCTGTGTATATTCTTGAGGAGGAAAGAGAACTCTGTTGTATTGCTGAACTATTGTTCCTTGACTGCTTTTTCTTTGTTCCTGAATTCTCTTACTCCCCTTAGGATCATTGACTACTAAGACCTGTTCAAGGGCAAGCACTGTGACCAGGCTTGGATCACAAACTGACTTAGGTCAAAAATGACTTTTATGTCAAGAAAGCCGTGCCTGGTTCTCTTTCTCTGGGGACCCCCTACCCAATCTGCCCCCGCCCCCCACCCATGTCGTTGTTCATTAATGATTGCTCCCATTTCAGAAGAAATTATTTTCCTCAGTCCTTTGGAAGGAGAGACTTTGACAAGAATTCCAGCAACAATATCAGGGAGCCATCTGCAGTCCTTCTTACTGAACAACCAGCTTACAAAACACAAACTGTGCCTGGCCAGAATTAACGTGTTCTGTCCTACAACTATGTCTCTTATGTCTTCATCTCATCTGATTTTTTAAAATTTTAATCTAGTCACGGCTTATTTCCACTGCAAGCTTCAGAATTTCTTCTTTTCTCCACCACTGATGACTCCTGCTGAGTTCCCCCATGGCCGTTCCAGTAGCTCCTGCAGCAGACCCTCCTGTAGCCGAAAGCGCAGGTTTGTTTGGGCACTTTTTTGTTGTCAGGTGCCAGGGACAGAGAGGAGAAAGGCAAATGGTCTGTTCTCAAGAAATTTATTGTCCCGTGTTGGCATGAGGGCAGACAAGTATTCTGTTACGATGGACCTGCTATGATGATTTAATCCACAGAGCCTGCACAAGATTTCTTTGCATATCAGGAGACTTCAGGTATCATCTTGGTGACTTCAAATTTCTATTTCCACAGGACCCTTACCAGACTCCCACCTCACCTCTCACAGCTATTTCCTTCTTTCTGCTCCAAGGTGACAATGTTGAATTTTCCCTGATCCCTGTGTTCCTAAAAACATCAAAGCTTAAGATCTCCCCCCCCCCACCCCGCCCCAACCTTTTTGTCCTGGAAAAGGACTTACTGCAAGAAACCACTCCGCCCTTAAGAACTGATCTAAGACTCATGGGTGCCCACCCTCCCCTCCCCCATTTACCTGTGATAAGACCAGATAAAATCCATCTAAGTTCTTATTCCTTGCCCCATAAAGATTAGCTGAACTGCTTGTGCTTTCTGATCAGTGGGAGTAAAATGCTTATGAATCAAACTTTTTTTTTTTAATTTTTACTTGTCTCTTTTTTTCCTTTATTTTTTTTGGCTGCATTGGGTCTTAGATGCGGCACGTGGGCTCTTTCGTTGTGGCCTGCGGGCTTTTCGTTGCTGCGTGCGGGCTTCTCTTTCTCTTAGCTGTGGCGTGCGGGTTTTCTCTCTCTAGCTGTGACACACAGGCTCCAGAGCGCGTGGACTCTGTAGTTTGCAGCATGCAGGCTCTAGTTGAGGCGGGTGGACTCAGTAGTTGTGGTGCGTGGGCTTAGTTGCCTAGCGGCATGTGAGATCTTACTTCCCTAACGAGGGATCGAACCCATGTCCCCTGCATTGGAAGGCAGATTCTTTACCATTGGACCACCAGAGAAGTCCCGTGTCTTTTTAAAAAAAAAAAAAAACCATTCTCAGTATTCTTTTTTTTTTTTTTTAAGATTGATTTTAGTATTTATCTTTTTTTTGGCCGCACCACGCAGCTTGCAGGATCTTAGTTCCCTGACTAGGGATTGAACCCCAGGACCTAGGCAATGAAAGCACAGAGTCCTAACCACTGGACCTCCAGGGAATTCCTTAATCAAACTTTGAGTAAGTTTCTCTCCTTCCCCCGGTTGATCAAACTTGACCTATCCTCAGTTTTAGCCAGGCAGCACACAACACCTACTGAGAACACCCTGGCCTCCGGGTCAAACATTCTCTGCTTTTCTCTCCCATCACGCCCACTTCCCCACACCTGGTTCTTTCTAGACTTGTTCATTCCCCCCCCACCCATGAAAAGCCTTTGTGCTTAACCCTTAAGATGCTTGCCGATGTTCTGGTCAGAGTTCTCGATATTGTAATAGTCTCCCTCCCCACGCTGCAATAGTCCTTCCCCCTTCATCCTCTTGTCATGATGTCACCTGAAAACTGGGTTCACTTCTTTGAGCCAAAATACACAACCAAACCAAATATCGGGAGAAGGAAGGATTTATTACCTGCAGCAAGTAAGGAAAACAACAGGGATCCTTCCCAAAGCAGTGTCTCCCTGCACAGTAAAATTGGGTCAGTTTTAAGCTAAAAGTACATGCATATTTGTGAAGGGGCTTGGGTGGTTGAGAGTTCCATCTTTAGTGGATTGAAGTCCCGAGGGTCAGAAAAGGTCAACCTCATCATCCTTTAGGTTCCAGTTGATCTGCTGGCCGAGTGCTTCAGGCTAATCTTTGCCACTGAAACAGAACTGGGAGTCTTTACAACTGACCTATTATCTTTGCTATTGTTACTTCTCTTGTCTGATAACAGTCTGCATTCTTTTGTTCCCTTAAGATCATTAATTGCTGAGACCTGTTCAAGGAAAAGCATTGTGGCCAGGCTTATCGCAAAATGGCTTAGGCCAAAAAAGGTTTCTCTTATATTAAGAAGGCCATGCCTAGTTCTCTTTCTCCTGAGGCCCCCCACCCTATCTGCTTACAATGATCCTTTCCGATATTAGTCTCTCCTTACTAAATCAGGATTTGTTTTTTATTTGGCAACATAAACCTCAAAGTGGGATGTAATTCCTTTTCCTTTGTTTCCATACTACAAGGTGTTGATGCCTATGGTAGGTTTTCCTGAAAGCTGAAGAAGACAAAGACGATTCAACTTGCAGCCAGACAACTAAATTCAAACGCTGATTATGCTTCCCCTAATGCTCTTGGACCTTGACAATTTAGGGCTCCAGCTTGAATGCTTTGCTTTCTTGATTCTCCTCTTATTCTTTCACACCCCAGTCCCTTTGCATTTCTTATCCTGAACCAAGTTATTTATTTTGTTCTTACATTTTATTCATGACCTCTGGGATTTCCACCCCCATATACTTAGCATATTTTTTGAGGACCAAAAAAGAAAGCCAGTTCTTCTCTAAAACAAATTTTCAATTGGAGATGGGCACTGGGTATTATGACCACCCAGAGAAGGGATAATTTAGGCATAAGGGAAGATGCCTGCCCTAGGTGCTTCTGGGGCTAGTCTGCAACTAACCAGCTTTATGATCTTACTCAAGTCACTTAATTTATCTGGAACCTTTAGTATTTCTTTTTTTTTTTTTTTTTTGTCCTGTTGTGAAGGAACAATGTTGAATGAATGGCTTCAAATATCTCTTTCAGTCGCAAGATTCCATAGGTCCTTGAATCTAAATACAATTGAAACTGCGCACCTCAGCCAAAACTCAGACTGGGACTTGAACCCACGGGCTGGGACTCAAACCTACTGAGACAGGAAGGAAGCAGGGCACAACCTTTAAAAGAATGACATAGCCGTGGAGGATACAACATAAACTGGTTAGAACCAACTATGTCCAAGATGGCGGATGATTGAGTTCCAGTAGACCTTGAGTCACAGTATACGCTCATTGTAATACATCAGCAAGCTAAATGACACACCCACAGGTGCCATGACAGTTCTGAGGCTGACCATAAAATGCCAAAAAGTGGGTGGTGGCCCAATTCCTGGAAATACCCACCCCTTCCCCCCAAAAGTTGGAATAATCCTACCACTCATTAGCATATGAAATTACCCACCACTATGAAAACTGACAACCCCATACCTTGGGGCCTCTTGCCTTCTGAGATGACCCACACTCTGTCTGTGGAATGTGTATCTTCCTGAATAAACCTTCCTTCACTTTACTATGGCTTGCTCTTGAATTCTTTCCTGTGAGAAGCCAAGAACCCACACATGGCAGCCATCCCAGGGACTTGCCTGAGACCCAGGACATGACCATCCTCTCGTGCCCCACTTTCTTTCCTGCAACACCAGTGTCTTTTCATTGAGATTGCACACCTGGTCTCAGGATTTAATGAAGCTCATGTTCTTTATGTCTCAGTGCAGAAGGAATTCAGCAAGAGGCAAAGTGATAGGTAAGTGGATTTGTTTAGAGAGATAGACATTCCATAGATAGAATACGGTCCATCTCAAAAGGGGAGAGCTGCCCTGAAATATGGGGTGGTTAGTTGTTATGGGCTGGGCAATTTCATAGGCTAACAAGTAGAAGGACTATTCCAACTATTTTTGGGGGAAAAGGCGGGGATTTCCAGGAATTGGGCCACTGCCCACTTTTTGGCCTTTTATGGTCCATCTCAGGTCACGGCACCTGTGGGTGTGTCATTTAGCATATGCTAAAGTATTACAGTGAGTGTATAATGAGGCTCAAGGTCTACTGGAAGGCGAATCTTCTGCCATCTTGGGCCTAGTTGGTTCTAACCAGTTTATATTGTATCCTCCATGCCTGTGTCATTCTTTTAAAGGTAGTGTCCTGCCCTCTTCCCTCCTGTTTCACAATGAAGGGTCAATAAAGGAAGAAATGTCTTGAATACCAATAGTCTTGAAAAATGTAAGCAGAGGGTTGAGAGAAATTTTTACAGAGGGCTCACAAAGAGGCATAGGAAGGAGCATGGCTGTGTAGTAGAAAGCCTGTGGGTTTTGGAGAGATAACGGCTTGGGTTCAGAATCTGACAGGACTTCTAGTCACTAAGCAACGTCAGGCAAATTAATTGATCTCCTTGAGCTCCAAATCTAATAAGAAATGATAACTTAATTTTGTTATTTTTGGTAAGGATTCAAGGTAAGATTAATCTGTATCATTTTAATAAGACTTCAGCATGGTTCTCTGCTTAAATATATTCTGTGAAATCTTTTCTAATATTCCTTATTTGTAGTAGAATTTACAATTCTCTTTTGTGTGTCTCCCTGTGAGCTGCATATACGTTTAAAATATTATTTAAAATACAATATTGTATTTATTATCTTGCAAATCTGTTTTGCTAGTTAGACTGTGAACTCCTTGAGGGAAGGGAGTGTATCTTTTTTGGTTGTATATTCACAGTGTCTAGGATGGTGCATGACACATGACGATAAATTTTGCAGAATGAATAAGATAATAAAATAACGGATGGATGGATGATGGACATGGGGGCTTCACTAATGGGTCTTGTGCATCATTCCATTACAACAAATCTTCTATTCATATCGGCAAAAGCAAAAAATTAAAAATTGTCTGAAAAATTAACTCAAAATTAGTAAAGGATGTTAATTATATCACTGGGATTGTTACTGAATTTTGAAGAATGACACTCATGGACACTTGATAACTTGTCCCCAAGGCTGGTCAAACTATATCTTAGCCATTAGACATTGAACCAATTAATGTCTCAGAGGTTGTTCTCATTAAATGTATTAACCTAATCTAAGTAAATAATTCATTATATATTTGTTACTCTTTCCTCCTAATTTTGGGAGTGTGCTCTAATCCTTAACTTTCTGAAAAACTAAATTGAACTAGTAAAACATAATTTTAATCATTTTAGCAATAAAACACACACAAAAAACCTGCTCTCAGAAACCATGCCTTTTACAGCGTTCCATAATGTCCATATTTTCTTACTTAAAGAAGAATAAAAGAAGCGTACTGGAACTGCCACTTTTCCTGGGCTTCTCTGTTGAACACATTCTGTCGCTGAGTTTTTAGGAAATCTTATTTTTCTGGCTTTCTCCTTTCTCTCTTTCATCAGTAAGCAGGACAACTTAAGAATGGGTTGATTTTGAAGGGAAGTTTGTGAATCTTTAGACCTTAATTAATGTTCAACTTCAGTTAGTTTCCAAATTCCACCTGAAAAGAACACTGAGGAAATGAAGTAGAAGTGATTTTGATTCTCAAAGGTTCTTTTGTCTCTTTCCTGAGAGAAAGAGAAGTTCTATGTAGGAGGTGGGTAGTGCCATCATGACCTACTTTATTCTGCCTAAATAAGGAGGGTCAAAATATTCTCCCATCAGGGAGGAAGAAATTGCATATACAACTCCCGGAATGACAATAAAGACGTCCTTGACAGCATGTTGAAAACAGTGGTAAAACTTTCTTTTTTCCCCACAGGGAAAAAAAAATCAGTATTGAAATGACAGATAAATGTAGATGATGGACAAAATGCATTATTCTTGAAGTGTCTCCCAGTTTTTCTTAAAGAACTATTACATTCTGAAGACAGAATTCAAATGGTTTTAATGATAATATATGAGCTTATCAATAAGACAGTGGAGCTGTTCTTTGAAGCCATGTTTTCAAAATTTCTAGTGTTAGCTTTGTCTCCAAGCATCTAGTGCCATAAAAACAACTGAGAAAAAGAAAAAGAAGACTTCTTACTTTATGTTAATATAGGAATTTTTAAATAGAGTTTCCATTTCATGGACTTTTCAGGAATAACAAATGATGGAGGTTTTCAAAATGTTAATGACTAACCTCTTGAAGAGTTTAACCAAATTGAAACTGCCTTCATTTGAGCCAGTAAACTTTAGGGCAACTTAGGAATCCATTTTTATAATTTGTGGTAATTCTGCAAACCGCCAAAATGACAGTAACATTGGGCTGGTCTTGATTTTGACTAGCATGGCTGCACCTGATAAGTTACCTTTCTATTGATAGTTCTATTATATCAGATAGATATATTGGACTTAACCCAAAATAGAGATTCACAATACAAAGGAATATCAATTTAAGATATCATGATCTTATAATTTAATAATCCAACAGAACAGTATGGATGAGCATCATTTGAAAAAAAAATTATTTCTCTTTGCTATTGAAAGTAATGCATTGAAAATGTAGGAAGTATAAAATAGGAAAAAATTTAAGAAACAGTCGTTTTGAAGTTTTTAACCTCTGGAGACTTACCTCTACAGATAATATGTTACAAAACTGAGACTACACATTTTCCTCCACTTTTGATGGGACTATGTCGCAGATAAACCCACAGAAGTGAGACTATGTTAAGTCAAATGCATTTGGACTTCCAGGTGGCACAGTGGTTAAGAATCCATCTGCCAATGCAGGGGACATGGGTTCGAGCCCTGAACCAGGAAGATCCTACATGCTGCAGAACAACTAAGCCCGCGAGCCACAACTACTGAGCCTGCATGCCACAACTACTGAAGCCTGCACATCTAGAGCCTGTGCTCCACAAGAAAAGAAGCCATCACAATTGGAAGTCCGTGCACCGCAACGAAGAGTAGCCCCCACTCGCTGCAACTAGAGAAAGCCTGTGCACAGCAATGAAGACCCAATGCAGCCAAAAATAAAATAAATTAATTTAAAAAATGCATTTAATACATGTAACCCAACAAATATCATAGCCTAGCCTACCCTAAACATGCTCAGAACACTTACATCAACTGACAGTTGGGCAAAAATCATCTAACACAAAGCCTATTTTATAAAAAAGTGTTGAATATCTCATGTAACTTATTGAAGATTGTACTAAAGGTGAAAAGCAGAATGGATGTAAGTGAATCCCTTGCTTATCCTTGTGATCGTGTGGCTGCCTAGCATCAGGAGAGAGGAGAGAACATGATATACATATAACTAGACCTGGAAAAGATCAAAGTTCAAAATTCAAAGTACAGTTTCTGCTGAATGCATATTGTTTTCACACCATCATAGAATAAAAAAGTCGTAAATCGAACCATCATAAGTCAGGGACCATTTGTATAATGAATATAACATTTATATCCTTTATTGTTTAAAATCTTAACATATTAATTAAACACATTTTTGAAATTTTGTTTTATAAATAATGTTCTTGTGAGCATTTATATATATAAATCTTCGTTGTTATTTTTTTTCCTTATAGATATTAGCAAGTCAGAATGTTTGAAATGTTTCTGACCAAACTTCTTTCCAGAAAATGTCTCTTTTGCTTCTAGTCCATTTTGTACCATCCCCACTTTGGGACAATTGGATCTCCATTCCAAACCTCTGTTCATTTTGCTTAAGAAAAGATTTTTCGTATTTTCAAAGTAAGGAGCCTAGAATATTCATGGAAGGGATAAATGAGCTCCATTTATGATAAAGGACTTTTTCACCAAATGCCAATATCATGAGTCATATCAAACCCCTCACTTCTGCCTGGGAAATCCTTAAAGATAGAAATAGCATAAAGAAGGGGGAAATGCCGAGTATCCACATACTAGGATTGAATGCCCAGCTTTATTACCAGCTGTATATATATGGCCCGGGGTGTGCAAGCCAGTCGTTACCCCTGTAAAAGAATGTCATTGCAAGAAAAATTTAAACATGCCTTTTTGAGGGTCCTCTCCTTTAGTGTATATTTTGTTCATCTGCACTAACCAGACCTCCTTAGGAGAGAACCTTCCTTCTTAATCTTGTAAAGGGTCCTGATGACCCATGGCCTACCACTCAGCGCTTTATATGTGAGATCTCGATTGTGTAAACTGTCAGTAAGATGTTATTTGACTCAACCCTTTGTCTCAAAAACGTATATAATTGTGCTTTGACCTCTAAGGGGTGGAACAGTCCTCAGAGCTTTCTGAAAGACTGTCTCCCAGGTTATAATCCTTAGGTTGGCTCGAATAAAATTTTCCATTTCTTTCTTAAACCAAAAAAAAAAAAAAAGAATGTCATTGGACTAGATGATCTTTTAGAGTTTTTTTCCCAGTTGCAAAGAATTTTTAAGAATCACCTTCTTTGGAAGTAATATATACACCACTACATATAAAATAAATAAACAACAAGGACCTACTGTATAGCACAGGGAACTATACTTAATATTTTATAATAACTTATGATGGAAAAGAATCTGAAAATGAATTTTAAAAAAAGCAAAAGTATCACTTCTTGAAGCCCTCTGTGATCACCTCATTCAGAATCAAGTTCTCCCTCTTCTCACCTCCAAGGATAACTTGTTTACTATCCAAGTGTCTTGCTCAGCATAGGTGTTGGGGAAAACAATTCCCAAATTAGTACATTCATGTGAATTTTAAACCATTTAATAAATATCATCATATCCATGAAATAACCAGATCATCTGGCTACAAATAATAGATCTTTTCATTTTGAAAATACCTAAATAAGCCCAAATCTCTTTAAAAGGAAAATGTTGTGAGGTGATATGTAGTACCTCATCATTTTAATAAAATTTACTTATCTGTTTTGAATATATAACACAGCTTTAGGTAATCTCGTAGTGTTTAAGAATTGTTAGAACTACTAATTTTTTACTTCATGTTATAGTGAGAAATTCAAAATAATAGTTACTTTAATTAAAACCTCACAAAAGTTACAATGGCAGTTATCAAAAAGACAAAAGATAAGTGTTGGCAAAAATGTGGAAAAAAGAGAACACTTGTACACTGGTGGTGGGAATGTAAATTGGTGCAGCCACTATGGAAAACAGTATGGAGATTCCTCAAAGTGTTGGCAAAAATGTGGAAAAAAGAGAACACTTGTACACTTGTGGTGGGAATGTAAATTGGTGCAGCCACTATGGAAAACAGTATGGAGATTCCTCAAGGCATTAAAAATGGAACTGCCATATGATCTTGCAGTCCCACTTCTGGGTGGGTGTATATTCAAACGAATTGAAATCAAGATCTTGAAGAAATATCTGTACTCCCATGTTCATTGCAGCATTATTCATAATTGCTAAGTAATGGAAGCTACTTAAATGTCCATCAACAGATGAATAGAAAAAGAGAATGTATATACATATACATTCCTTTAAAAAGAAGAAAATCCTGTCATTTGTTACAACATGGATGAACCTGGAGGACATTATGCTAAGTGAAATAAGCCAGATGCAGAAAGACAAATACTGCATAATCCCACTTAAGTGAGAAATCTAAAATAGTCAAATTCATACATGCAGGGAGTAGAATGGTGGTTGCCAGGTACTGGAGAAGGGAAAAACAGGAAGGTGTTGGTCAAAGAGTCCAAAGTTTCAGTTATGCAAGATGAATAAGATCTGGAGATCTAATGTACAGCACGGTGACTATAGTTAACAAAACTGTATTGTATACTTGAAATTTTCTGAGGGTAGGTCTTAAGTATTTTTACCACAAAAAAAAGAAAGAGAAAGAAGTAAATATTTGAGGTGATAGAATGTTAATTAACTTGACTGTGATCATTTCACAATATATTGATATTTGTATATTCAAATATCAAGTTGTATACCTTAAATATATAACATTTTATTTGTTAATTATACATCAATAAAGCTGAAAAAAGTGTAGGCTGGTCTTGCTAGAAGATTCTCTCACTGGCTTTATTTTTTTTTAATTTATTTACTTATTTATTTTTTTTTTTTGGCTGTGTTGTGTCTTCCTTGTTGGGTGTGGGCTTTCTCTAGTTGCAAGCAGGGGTTACTATTCATTGTGGTGCATGGGCTTCTCACTGCGGTGGCTTCTCTTGCTGCAGAGCACAGGCTCTAGGTGTGCGGGCTTCAGTAGTTGTGGCACGCAGGCTCAGTAGTTGTGGCGCATGGGTTTAGTTGCTCCATGGCATGTGGGATCTTCCCGGACCAGGGCTTGAAACTGTGTCCCCTGCATTGGCAGGTGGATTCTTAACCATTGCACCACCAGGGAAGTACCTCTCTTACTGGCTTTAAAGAAACCAGCTATGAAGTCATATCATGAGCTGCCCACATAGGGAGCCAAGTGGCAAGGCACACAGGGCAGCCCCTGGCCAACAGCTGGCAAGAAAGTAGGGCTTTAAGACCCTGCAAAGAACTGAATTCTACCAACAACCACAGTTTGGAAGTGGACCCTAATCCAGCCTCAGATGAGACCACAGGTCCAACCAACACCTTGACTTCAAACTTTGTGAGACCTTGAAGCAGAGAACCTAACCAAGCTCCACTCAGACTCCTACAAATAGAAACTGTGAGAGAATGAACGTGCATACTTTTAAGGGCTGTGTTCGTGGCAGTATTTTTACACAACAATAGATAACCACTAAAAGGAGGAAATTGATCCTTGGAGTGAGGTCCATTCATAGGCTGAAGAAACACCTCAGAAACCCACCAATTCATTCTTCATGGAAGAGCAACCTTAACTTTCCTCAGTTTCTCAGAAATCTCCAGAACCCAAGTGGGTAATTGATAGTTGTATATAACTCAGAATGATTACATTTTTCATTACATCTGGATGCAGTGATATTTAAAAAAATTTTTTTTATTGCATTATAGTTGGTTAAAAATGTGTTAGTTTCTGGTGAACAGCAAAGTGATTAATATATATACACATATGTATATATACACATATATTCTTTTTCAGATTCTTTTCCATTATAGGTTATTATAAGCTATTGAATATAGTTCCCAGTGCTATACAGTAGGTCTTGGTTGATTATCTATTTTATTTTATTTATTTTAAAATTTTTGGCTGCATGGGCTTTCTCTACTTGAAGCTAGTAGGGGATACTCTTCGTTGCAGCGCACGAGCTTCTCATTGAGGTGGCTTCTTTTATTGTGGAGCACGGGGTCTAAGCACGTGGGCTTCAGTAGTTGTGGGGTACAGGCTCAGTAGTTGTGGCACATGAGCTCAGTAGTTGTGGGTCGTGGGCTCTAGAGCACAGGCTCAGTTGTTGTGGTGCACAGGCTTTGTTGCTCTGTGGCATGTGGGATCTTCCCAGACCAGGGATCAAACCTGTGTCCCCTGCATTGGCAGGTGGATTCTCAACCACTGAGTCACCAGGGAAGTCCCTGATTCTCTATTTTAGATATAGTAGTGCGTATCTGTTAATCCTATACTCCTAATTTATCCCTGCCCCCACTCTTTCGCCTTTGGTAACCATAAGTTTGTTCCCTATGTCTCTGAGTCTGTTTCTGTTTTGTAAATAAGTTCATTTGCATCATTTTTTAGATTCCACATATAAGTGATCTCATACAATGTTTGTCTTTCTCTGACTTACTGAGTATGATAACCTCTAGGTTGGCTGCAATGATATTTAATAATTATCAGAGAAGTTACTGAGTCAAGCCACTCCCAAACATAAAGCACAACACAAAGAAGAGGGAGAAACCAGCAGAATCATGGTGGCTGTCTTCAAGAGGCAATAATTAATTATTACACTAGAAAATGCTTTCAATAAAATAGAGTAGTTCCAGGAAAGGTTCCTACCAAACTAGTTTGTTTGAGTAGTTCTTACTCAATTCTTACAATTAAGAAATCACCACCTTAGCCTACACACTATTTTCTTTCTTCTAACATATTTTAGCCTGATACTTGAATACAAGTTAAATCACTGAAAATCTTTGAGTCTGAAGCTCTAGGTATTTGAAAATATTCAAAAGAAGATTTCACAACTTTTAAAGGGCATTATGGTCATTTTTGCTAAATAAAAATGAGCCCTCAAGAAAATACTATTTTGGGGTGACAAAGTGATAATGAAAGAAATGTGCTTAAAATGGACAACAAATATGCTTTCAAACTGAAATGATTAAATAAAGATATGCCTGTGGAAGTGATTGAAACTGGAGAAGTGCTGAAATTCAAGGCTGTGCTCAGAACATCTAAACTGGAATAGCTTTAGCAATGTCTGCCAGGAAAATCAAACTTCATTTAAAAATTTTTCTTAGAATTTCTTCATGTCAGTGACATTCTGTGTGTGAGGGCTCCGTTAGCATACAATCTAACAGAAGCTGTGTACAGCTGATTGGGGAAAGAATACCATGGTTTACTCTGGTATTTTAAAATGTGCTATCCTCTCCTTGTGTTCTGAATATTTCTGTTCATGGAAATGTGATTTTTTTAACAAGAGCATTTCTTTATGACATTTTAGATCTCAGACACTCAACTTGCCTTACTAAGCCCAAGCAAAGGGCTTTTCAAAGAATAAAGTGAAAGGAAAGTATAGCTCTGGAGCCATGTGACTGGAAGTGGTTTCTAACCTTGACATTTTTCTTTGACAATGAAAGGAAAGAATCAATGGGTCACAATTACTTCCTGAACATAAAGGCAAAAGGAATGAAGAGAAAAATGTGTCTGTGTGTGGGACATCACATCCATCTCCCAGTTTCCTTAATGGCGTAGATTTTTATTATTACTTTTATCATGTTTTAAGTCTGCAGTTACTTTTTATAGTTACATTTTTTCCTATGAGATGAAGTGATGAATTTCACAGAATTTGATCAGTTCCTGGATAATCCTGGATAAGGCTTCTCTTCTTTACAATGGGATAGTGAATGTTCATTTCCTTATAAAATCTCAAGAGGATTTTATGGTGATTTCATTGACCTGTTTTCACATGCTCGAAGAGATGAACAATGGGAAAAAAATGACAAGAAAATTTTTACTATTGGCTGAAATATAATATTACTGAGAAACCAAAAACTTAGAGTTGTACCCTTATATATTTGTAAGAAATTAAAATTAAACTCTATCTGTACAGGTCAGTGCTCCACTCAAAACTTTGTTTGAAATAATCTGTATTACTATTCAGAATTTGCCTCTCTACCCATACCCACGGTTTATTACTTCCTTCAACATGAATAATATCCTGATAGATTAAATATTTAAACTTTAAAAGTACAGTAAAATTACTCATAAAAATGTGGGAGACAATATGCATAATGTATATGGAGGAGAATTTTTTAACCAAGGTGGTATACTAGAAACTGTCAGAGAAAAAAAAAATTTATCATTTAAAAATGTAACATTTTTACAGGAAAAGACACCACTAGTGCCATAAAGACAAAATGACTTGGAAAAGATATTTGTGAGTTAGAGGTTAATACCTATAACAAAGCTCTTACAAATTGATGAGAAATCAACAGAAACCTCAATTAAAAATTGGGCAAAGCACATGAATTAGCAATTCACAGAGAAGTAAATCCAAGTGGCCCACAAACATTTGAAAAGATGTTCAAATTTACTTGTTGTCAGAAAAACAAATGCAAATTAAAATTTTAAAATAGATCACTTTACAATCATCTTAGTGTCAAAGCTAAAAAGATCTATAACACCTATACTAAGCCAGGAAGAAATGTGAAATTAGAGACATTTTGAAAAACAAACTACTGCTATTTAGTGAAACACACACACACACACACACACACACACACACACGTATTGATAGGGAATGCCCACTGCTCTCCAAAATTGATTTTTCTCTATTTCCTTGGAATGTAGTTAGATTATCTTTTCCCATCTCACTTGACTGAATTCTGGCCAGTGACTGAACAGGACTGGTATGTTGTCTGGTCTCTCTTTCTCTTTTTATAAGGACACTAATCCCATCCTGGAGGCCCCACCCTGATGGTCTCATCTAAACCTAATTACCTCCCAGAGGCTCCACTTTGAAATACCATTGCTTGGAAGTTAGGATTTCAACATAGGAATGTTGGGGGTGGGATACAAGCATTCAATGCATAACAGTACCCCTGCTGGGCCAGACCTGTATGAACCTCCCATGTTGAGTATGTCCTCTAGCTCTTATCTCCTTCCAGCTGATTAGGACCATGAACTGGGGATCCAAGAAGATGACAGAGCCTGAGTCACACTGTCTAGCCTATAGTAACTGATACTTTGACCTAGTAATTCCTCTCTTGGGCGTCTAAAGAATTAAAAGCATCAAAGTGTATGGAAATATGTACAAGAATAATTGTTCACACTTATTAGAGTTAAAAAAAAAACGCTGGGGCTTCCCTGGTGGCACAGTGGTTGGGAGTCTGCCTGCCGATGCAGGGGACACAGGTTCGTGCCCCGGTCTGGGAAGATCTCACATGCTGCAGAGCAGCTGGGCCTGTGAGCCATGGCTGTTGAGCCTGCGCGATGGAGCCTGTGCTCTGCAACAGGAGAGGCCACAACAGTGAGAGGTCCGCATACCGCAAAAAAAAAAAACCCTGGAAACAAATGGAAAGACTGTGAATAGGGATATGATTGAACAAATTATGGTAAAATCCATATTTTGGAATATTTTGTGATCATTAAAAATAATAAATTAGGATCACACTACCTGACTTGAAAGGATTTCCAAGAACTTTTGTTAAAGAAGAGCAAGATATAAAAGGTGTATTAAGAAAACAAAAAGGTGTATTTACTATCATGCCATTTTGGTAAACTAATCAAAGGCCTTAAAATCTCACATATATGTGAATGTTTGTATAGACAGATACATTTATTCATTTAATATAATTATATAAGCATGGAAATATATAGCTGTCTATATACTAAATGATAAGATGGTTTCCCTGTATCAGTGTTTGTGGGAGGTGGTGGCAATATTAGACTAAGAGAGAAGATTTCACCTAACTCAATAAAAATGGGAAATTAAAAAGAGAACATACTGGGGACTTCCCTGGTGGTCCAGTGGTTAGGACTCTGCACTTCCACAGGGGGCATAGGTACCATCCCTGGTTGGGGAACTAAGATCCTGAAGCTGTGCAGCGTGGCCAAAACAATAAAAAAATAAAATAAAAAGAGAACATACTAAGAAGTATACATGGAGTATGCATTATATCATAGTATGTGTACATTTATGTAAACTTATAATCAATGGATTTCATATATAAAATAAATTGATAACAAAGTTAGGACCCATTTTTATATATATATTAAAAATATTTCTCTCTATGCCACCTGAGAACCCCTTCCTCTCTTCCTCACTAGGCCTCCATTTAATTTTATTAAAATGAGATTTGTACAGGAAATTATCCCTTGGTATTAGAATATGATTTCCTTAATCACTGATTTATTCAAACTACCCTTATGTATAAATAAATGAAAAGAACCAGTAGAAGAAGAAACACGGGAGGGGGAGGGCAGAGTCAAGATGGCGGTGTGGGAAGATGCGAAGTTTGCATCTCCTCACAACTAGGACAACTGCTGGACTCTGGTGGGGACCCTGATGCCCAAGGAGATGGGAGGAACCCCCAAGTGAACTGGTAGGACTTGGAGGGACTGAGGGGGTAGGATAACTGGAGTCCAGACAGGACTGGCACCCCTGAGGGGTGGCTAAGAGGGGGTGGGGCTCCCACGCCTGGAGGGACCCTCAGGGACTCGGATCAGGAGGGAGTGTGCACAGCATTTCCCCTTCCCAATGGGCTGGGGAAGTCTGCCTGGCTCTCGGGCTGGGTCCAATGCCCGCAGATGTCCCCTCTGGGCTGGGTTGGTCCTGGGGGCGTAGGAGGGAGGCTGGGAGAGAACAGGAGAGGGAGGTGGGAGGGGCCCTCTGGGAGCAGGAGAGGAGCAGAGGGCATTTGCCATGCTCACTCAGGCTTGGGGAGCTGCTGGGCTCCCAGGTGGGGTCCCCCACCCTCTGAGACCAGAGGAGAGGGGCATGCCTAGGCCCTTTCTGTTCTGCTGAGCCAAAGCGCCACCCCCACCCCCTCCAGGGCTTTTTCTAACCTTGTGGGTCCTAAATATAGGCCCACCCACCACCCAAATCTCCCCCCTGCTTAGGCCCAGCCCTCCACAGCCAAGGCCTTTTCCACATTTTTTTCTTTTTCTTCTCCTCCTGTTTTTTACTATTGTGGTCTGTTTTACCTTCCGGTTTTTGTTTCATCTATATTTTTATTTTTATATTCTTTCTAACATATCTGTTAGTTTCCTAGTCTAATTTTACTTTTTACCTCATTATTGTTCTCTTTTTTTTTTTTTTTTGCCACCCTGCATGGCTTGTGGGATCTTGGTTCATGAGCCAGGGGTTGGACTGAAGCTCCTGCAGTGGGAGCTCTGAGTCTGAACCACTGGACTAACAGACAACTTCAGACCCCAGGGAATATTCATTGGAGTGAGTTCTCCTGGAGGTCCTCATCGCAGCACCAAGATGCAGCTCTACCTAACAACCTACAAACTCCAGTGTTGGAAGCCTCAGGCCAAACACAAAGTAAAACAGGAACACAATTCTACTCGTTAAAAAAAAAAAAAAGAATGGCAAAAATATATGTCACAGAAGAAGGAGCAAGATTAAAAACATACAAGACCAAATAAATGAAGAGGAAATAGGTAACCTACCTGAAAAAGAATTCAGAATAATGATAGTAAAGTTGATCCAGAATCTTGGAACTAGAATGGAGGCACAGATTGAGAAAATACAAGAAATGTTTAATAAAGATCTAGAAGGACTAAAGAACAAACGGAGATGAACAACAAAATAACTGAAATGAAAAATACACTAGAAGGAATCAATAACAGAATAACTGAGGCAGAAGAACGAATAAGTGAGCTGGAAGACAAAATGGTGGAAATAAACTGCCAAGGAGCAGAATAAAGGAAAAAGAATGAAAAAAATTGAAGACTATCTCAGAAACCTCTGAGACAACACTAAATACACCAACATTCGAATTATAGGGGTCCCAGAAGAAGAAGAGAAAAAGAAAGGGTCTGAGAAAATATTTGAAGAGATTATAGTGGAAAACTTCCCAAACATGGGAAAGGAAATAGTCATTCAGGTCCAGGAAGCACAGAGAATCCTATACAGGATAAACCCTAGGAGAAACACACCAAGACACATATTAATCAAACTAACAAAAAATTATATTAAAGAAAAAATATTAAAAGCAGCAAGGAAAAACAAAAAACAACATACAAAGAATCCCCATTAGGTTATCAGCTGATTTTTCAGCAGAAACTCTGCAGGCCAGAAGGGAGTGGCAGTATATACTTAAAGTAATTAAAGAGAAAAACCTACAACGAAGATTACACTACCCAGCAAGGATCTCATTCAGATTCGATGGGGAAATCAAAAGCTTTACAGACAAGCAAAGGCTAAGAGAATTCAGCACCACCAAACCAGCTTTACAACAAATGCTAAAGAAACATCTCTAGGCAGGAAACTCAAGAGGAGAAAAAGACCCCCCTCCAAAACCCCAAAACAATTAAGAAAATGGTAATCAGAACATACATATCGATAATAACCTTGAATGTAAATAGATTAAATGCCCCAACCAAAAGACACAGACTGGCTGAATGATACAAAAACAAGACCCATATATATGCTGTCTAGAAGAGACTCACTTCAGACCTAGGGACACATACAGACTAAAAGTGAAGGGATGGAAAAATATATTCTATGCAAATGGAAATCAAAACAAAGCTGGAGTAACAATACTCATATCAGATAAAATAGACTTTAAAATAAAGACTGTTACAAGAGATAAGGAAGGACACTACATAATGATCAAAGGATCAATCCAAGAAGAAGATATAACAGTTATAAATGTTTATGCACCCAACATAGGAGCACCTCAATGCATAAAGCAAATGTTGACAACCATGGAAGGAGAAATCAACAGTAACACAATCATAGTAGGGGAATTTAACATCCAACTTTCACCAATGGACAGATCATCCAGAAAGAAAATAAAAAAGGAAACTCAAGCTTTAAATGACACATTAAACAAGACTGATTTAATTGATATTTATAGGACATTCCATCCAAAAACAACAGAATATATTTTCTTCTCAAGTGCTCATGGAACATTCTCCAGGATAGATCATATCTTGGGTCACAAATCAAGCCTTGTTAAATTTAAGAAAATTGAAATCATATCAAGTATCTTTTCTGACCACAATGCTATGAGATTGGAAATCAGATATGGGAAAAAATCGTAAAAACCACAAATACATGGAGGCTAAACTGTGTGCAATTAAATAAACAAGAGATCACTGAAGAAATCAAAGAAGAAATTTAAAAAATATGTAGAAACAAATGACAACAAAAATATGACCACCCAAAACTATGGGATGCAGCAAAAGCAGTTCTAAGGGAGAAGTTTATAGCAATTCAATCTCACCTCAAGAAACAAGAAAAATCTCAGATAAACAATCTAACCCTACACCTAAAGCAACTAGAGAAAGAAGAACAAAGAAAACCCAAAGTCAGTAGAAGGAAAGAAATCATAAAGATCAGAGCAGAAATTGAAATAGAAACAAAGAAAGCAAGAGTAAAGATAAATAAATCTAAAAGCTGGTTCTTTGAGAAGATAAACAAAATTGATAAACCCTTAGCCAGACTCATGAAGAAAAAAAAGGGAGAGGATGCAAATGAATAAAATTAGAAATAAAAAAGGAGAAATCACAACTGACACTGCAGAAATACAAAGGATTATAAGAGACTACTACAAATAACTATATGCCAATAAAATGGACAACCACTAAGAAATGGACAAATTCTTGGAAAGGTACAATTTTCCAAGACTTAACCAGGAAGAATTAGAAAATATAAATAGACATTACAAGTAATGAAATTGAAACTGTAGTTTAAAATCTTCCAACAGGGGTTTCCCTGGTGGCGCAATGGTTGAGAGTCTGCCTGCTGATGCAGGGGACACGGGTTCATGCCCTGGTCTGGGAAGATTCCACATGCCGCGGAGCGGCTGGGCCCATGAGCCATGGCTACTGAGCCTGTGCCTCCAGAGCCTGTGCTCCACAACGGGAGAGGCCCCGACAGTGAGAGGCCCGCGTACTGCAAAAAAAAAAAAAAAAAAAATCTTCCAACAAACAAAAGTCCAGGACCGGATGGCTTCACAGGCAAATTCTACCAAACATTTAGAGAAGAGCTAACACTGATCCTTCTCAAAATCTTCCAAAAAATTGCAGAGGGAGGAACACTCCCAAATTCATTCTACAAAGCCACCATCACCCTGATACCAAAACCAAAAAAAGTTATCACAAAAAAAGAAAATGATAGACCAATATCACTGATGAACATAGATGCAAAAATCCTTAACAAAATACTAGCAACATATTAAAAGGATCATACACCATGATCAAGTGGGATTTATCCCAGGGATGCAAGGATTCTTCAATACACACAAATCAATCAATGTGATGCACTATACCAACAAATTACGGAATAAAAACCATATGATCAACTCAATAGATGCAGAAAAAGCTTTTGACAAAATTCAACACCAATTTATGATAAAAACTCTCTAGAAAATGGGCATAGAGGGAACCTACCTCAAAATAATAAAGGCCATATATGACAAACCCACAGAAAATATCATACTCAATGGTGAAAAACTGAAAGCATTTCCTCTAAGATCAGTAACATGAAAATGATGTCCACTCTCTCCACTCTTATTCAACATAGTTTTGGAAGTCCTAGACACGGCAATCAGAGAAGAAAAAATAAAATAAAATGAACACAAATCAGAAGAGAAGAAGTAAAACTGTCACTGTTTGCAGATGACATGATACTATACATAGAAAGTCCTAAAGATGCTACCAGAAAACTACTAGAGCTCATCAATGAATTTGGTAAGGTTGCAGGATACAAAATCAATGCACAGAAACCTCTGACATTCCTATACACTAACAATGAAAAATCAGAAATAGAAATTAAGGAAACAATGCCATTTACCACTGCAACACTGAGATAAAATACCAAGGAATAAACCTACCTAAGGAGGTGAAAGACTTGTACTCAGAAAACTATAAAACACTGGTGAAAGATATCAAAGATGACATAAGCAGATGGAGAGATATCCCATGTTCTTGGATTGGAAGAATCAACATTGTGAAAATGACTATACTACCCCAAATAATCTACAGATTCAATGCAATCTCTATCAAACTACCAATGGCATTCTGCACAGAATTAGAACAAAAATGTTTACAGTTTGTATGGAAATACAAAAGACCCTGAATAGCCAAAGCAATCTTGAGAAAGAAAAATGGAGCTGGAGGAATCAGGCTCACCAACTTCAAAATATACTACAAAGCTACTGTAATCAAGACAGTATGACACTGGCACAAAAACAGAAATATAGATCAATGGTGCAGGTTAGAAAGCCCAGAGATAAACCTATGCACATATGGTCACCTAATTTATGACAAAGGAGGCAAAACATACAATGGAGAAAAGACAGCCTCTTCAATAAGTGGTGCTGGGAAAACTGGACAGCTACATGTAAAAGAATGAAATTAGAGCACTACCTAACACCATACACAAAAATAAACTCAAAATGGATTAAAGACCTAAATGTAAGACAAGACACTATAAAACTCTTAGAGGAAAACAGGAAAAACACTCTTTGACATAAACCACAGCAAGATCTTTTTTGACCCACTTCCTAGAGTAATAAAAGTAAAAACAAAAATAAACTAATGGGACCTAATTAAACTTAAAAGCTTTTGCACAACAAAGGAAACTATCAACAAGATGAAAGGAAAACACTCTGAATGGCAGAAAATATTTGTAAATGAAACAACAGACAAAGGATTAATCTCCAAAATATACAAACAGCTCAGGGAGCTCAATATCAAGAAAACAAACAATTAAATTAAAAAACGGGCAGAAGATCTAAATAGACATTTCACCAAAGAAGACATGCAGATGGGCAAGAGGCACATGAAAAGATGCTCAATATCACTAATTATTAGAGAAATGAAAATCAAAACTACAATGAGTTATCACCTCATAGTAGTCTGAATGGCCATTATCAAAAAATCTAGAAACAATAAATGGTGGAGAGGGTATGGTGAAAGGGCACCCTCCTTCACTTTTGGTGGTAATATAATTGATACAACTACTATGGAGAACAATATGGAGGTTCCTTAAAAAACTAAAAATAGAATTACCATATGACCGAGCAATCCCATTACTGGCTTATACCCTGAGAAAACCATAATTCAAAAAGACACCCTAATGTTCATTGCAGCACTATTTACAATAGCCAGGACATGGAACCAACTTAAATGTCCATCAACAGATGAATGGATTAAGAAGATGTAGCACATATATACAACCGAATATTACTCACCCATAAAAAGAAATGAAATTGAGTTATTTGTAGTGAGGTGGATGGACCTAGAGCCTGTCATACAGAGTGAAGTAAGTCAGAAAGAGAAAAACAAATACCATATGCTAACACATATATATGGAATCAAAAAAAAAAAAGATACTGATGAACCTAGTGGCAGGCCAGGAATAAAGACTTAGATATTGAGAATGGACTTGGGGACATGGGGGTGGAGGGGGAAGCTGGGGCGAAATGAGAGTAGCATCCACATATATACACTACCGAATGTAAAATAGTTAGCTAGTGGGAAGAAGCAGCATAGCACAGGGAGATCAGCTCGGTGCTTTGTGATGACCTAGAGGGGTAGGATGAGGGACAGGCTCAAGAGTGAGGGGATATATGTATGCATATGGCTGATTCACTTGTACAATAGAAACTAATACAGTATTGTGAAGCAATTATACTCCAATAAAGATCTATTAATTAAAAAAAAGGAGAAACACCAACACAAAAGTAGTGCACTAAGAAAAATTCTATACACCTCCCATATTCTCACCTGAAGGAGTTAAGCAAGAATATTTGGTACCAGTTTTGTGGAGGATATTCTTCATCTCAAAAGAAACCTGAGTCAGTAAGCATTTACCAGGAACAGATACAATTCTGCCATATACAAATTATTCGTCAAGACAAAGAACTTAGGACTTAAATGGGAATGAGTTTTTTTTGTTTTCTTTTTTTGAGTTGCTTCACTTGGGCACATACCCAGACAGTATTGCTCAAAGATTTAATGAACTTCGGATGCAACTTTGGTTGAATGGGTTATTTGGGACACTCAAGTGCCCTTTGGTGTTTGTTCTTTGTTTTTTAACAGCTACTGCTGCATAGTTAAAAATGTTTCCTTTAACAAAAAGAGGGAAGATGACCTTGCTGACCCCAGACTTCACAGGCAACACCAAAAGCCCAAAAGCAGTATGATATTAAGGCAAGACCAAAGTATCAACAGAAGCTAAGGATGGTGGCCCATTTGTCACCAGCAGCCTACTTAATGTTTTCTTTTCTATTAAATTTTGGAAACAATTGAAAGCTAGAAACAAAATCACATGCCTGTCCTAATATTTTTTTATTTTCCACCTTGATCCACTCTTCCAAAACTTATAGGGCTGTCTCAGTCAATTCAGGCTGCTATAACAAAAATACCATAGACTGGGTGGCTTAAATAACAAACTTTTATTTCTCACAGTTCTGGAGGCTGGGAAGTCTAAGATCAAGGTGCTTGCAGATTTAGGTCTGGCGAGGATCTTCTTCCTGACTTCCAGGGGCTGTCTTCTCATTGTATCCTCACATGACTGAGAGGGTGAGCTTTAGATTATTTCTCTTTTTATGAGGACATTAATCCTGATGGGGGCTCTACCCTCATGACCTCATCTAAACCTAATTAGCTCCCAAAGGCCCCACCTCCTAATATCATACCACTGGAAGTTAGAGTTTCAACATGTGAATCTGGGGAGGGGGAGCAGGCACACAAACATGAGGTTCATAACAAAGGACTATATTTAGTTTGGCTCTAGAAATATTCTTTGGGAACTTGAGTTTGGAGAAAATTTCCTGCTCCTTCCTTTTTACCCACAAGTAACTATAGTGTTGAAATTAATTTGACTACTCATACCTTTGAGGATGAAGATGGGATTATTAACCAATCTTCTATGGTGAGACCAGTTGTATGTTTGAGACCTATTTATTTTCAAAAAAGTGTAGATCATAATACCTGTCCTTCAGAGATGCTATAACTTGTAATTTATTCAGTAATGTGCCTGGCACATTGTATGGAGTCAATAACTATTAGTTGAATGCCATTTTTACCTGTGCAAACTTGGTCAAGTTTCTTATTTTCCTAAGTGTTAATGTTCTCATACATGAAAACAATATTGACAGATTTTGCCTTAATAAATCATTGTGAAGAATCTATTAAGATATGTGAAAATATAAGTAATTTTTCATCTCAACAATTAAGGAGAGTAAAAACAACATTCTGGTAGTGCATCCCCTCATTTATTTTCCACTCTAAGTATCAGAATCTTGAGTGAAATTTATTGCTTGCCAGTAAAAAAATGTGCTCTTCATTTTAGTATGCACTTTATGACTCATTCCTGGCTTAACATTCCCACCCCCTCTTTTCCCCTTCAATCATTGCACTTTTAATTTGCACTATCTTATCGAATTATGAATATCCTTGCAAAACATTTAAACTTATTCCCGGGTAAACAAACCTATATGCCTACATTCTCAATTACCATATTAGTCATAGATAGATATGCTTAGGTCCAGATATTACCCTTCTTCTCATAATATTTTTCAAAATGTGTTTGGCAAAATGTTAATATCTATCACCTAAAAATAGAGCTCCAAATTTTTAAAAAGTTGGGAAAATATCTGATTAAACAAAATCAAGCAGTTTTTTTTCCTATGAACCTCTATGTGTCATCATGAATTATATACACTCAGTGACACAGAATACAGCATTTCTCAGAATTAGTTTTGTTAACTAAGAAATGTATTGAAAAAACACAAGGATTAATGGAGAGCAATTAAACCCTCACTTGTTACCTGTTCGTTTCAAAGAGTACTGTGAGGATGAGCAGCTGGACCACTGCTTTTTGGGTTTTAACCGAATGTAAAGCAGTCTCACTGTGCTTAGGAAACAAAGTCCTGCAGGGGGAAAGCACCTATGTCAAGCCACGACCTTTTTATCCTCAAATTATGTGTTAGACTTTGGAGTTATCAGAAGTGGTATGCTAGAAATTTGATCTGGGAAACTCTTAAGGAAAAACAGCCTTTCCTGAAGTATTATACAATGAATGGGACAAAGACCCAACAGCCTCTAAATCAAAGGCCCAGAAATCCATGCCCTAGAAACAGGGAAAACCAGAGGTAGATTGAGTCTTACTAAAATTGGGATCCTTCCAGATCCAGCTGAATTCCTGATTGACATAAGCAGGCCTTCAATTTAAAAAAAAGAAAAAAAAAAGGAAAATGCCTCTGGGATAAAATAATAGTACATTGTATCTCTATGTTTCTTTTATATGTAATTCTATAATTGCATAAAATATTATTAAATATGAATAGAGAAAGCAACAATAATAACAAAACAATGAACTAGAGAAAAAAACCAAAAAACAAATGCTTCAGTTCTTGGAATGAACACAAGGATTTAAAAATAGCTACAATTAATATGTTCACAAAAGGGAAAAAAGAACAAATTTATGAGAGTGGAGAACTTTGGCATTTATAAAAATTCAATGGACACTCTAGAACTAAATATCTGACATTAAAAATCTAGTGAATGTATTTAGTAACAGATTGGAATGATCAGAACATAGGGTCAGAAAACTAGGAAGCAGAAAAGTAGGTAATGCACAAAAATTAAATCAAAAAGAAAAAAAGAATGAAAAAATCATAGCACTAGCCCTTACATTTCTGGTGAATTAATTTCAACAAGGGTGCCAAGATGATTAAATGGGAAAGAATGGTCTTATCAAAAAGCTAGCTAAAACAACTAGATAGCTATGCAAAAGAATGCAGTTGTACCCCCATCTCACAACATATACAATTGATCAGTGATCTAAATATAAGATCTAAAACTATAAAAGTCTTAGAAGAAAACATAGGAATAAATCTTTGTGACCATGTATTAGGAAATGGTTTCTTAGGTATGATATCAAAAGCACAAGTGACAAAAGGAAAAATAACTTGGGTTTTATTAAAATTTTAAAAAATTTCTGTTTCAAAGGGTTCCATCAAAAAAGTGAAATGACCTACAGAATGGTAAAAATGTTTGCAAATCATATATTTGGTAAGAACTTGTATCCAGAAAATATACAGAATCTTTACAATTCAATAATAAAAAGACAAATAACCCAGCTTTAAAAATGGACAAAAATCTGAATAGACATTTCTTTAAAGAAAATATACAAATGATCAATAAGGACATGAAAAGATATTATTAGCCATCAGGAAAGTACAAATCAAAACTACAATGAATGACATAACAATTTATACCCATAAATATGGCTAAAATAATAAGTCTTGGAAGGATATGGAAAATTTACATTTCTGGTAGAAAGGTAAAATTGTACAGCTTCTTTGGAAAACAGTTTGGCATTTTCTCAAGAGTTAAACATAGAATTACCATACATCCCAGTAATTTCACTCCTAGATACATACCCAAGAAAAGTGGGTATGTATGTCCCCACTAGACCTTGAACACAGATATTAATAGTAGCTTTATTCAGAATAACCAAAAAGTGGAAACAACACAAATTTTCATTAACTGATGAATGCATAAACAAAATATGGTAGATCCATACAATGGAATATTATTTGACCATAAAAAGGGATGAAGTACTTATACATGCTACAACACGGGTGAACCTAAAAAACATTATGCTAAGTGAAAAAAGTCTGTCACAAAAGACCACATATTGTATGATGTCATTTATTGGAAATGTCTAAAGTAGGCAAATTCACAGAAAGAAAAATTAGATTAGTTGTTGCCAGTGGCTGCTTGAGAGGACAATGAGGAGAAAATGCTAATGAGTACAGGGTTTCTTTTCTGGATGATGAAATGTTCTGAACTTAGATGGTGGTGATGGTTGCTCTTAGAATGGAGTGAAACAATGAATAACATACTATAAAAAGGTGATTTTTAAATTGTGCTAAAATATGCATAACATAAAGTTTACCATTTTAGCCATTGTAGGTATATTGTTCAGTGTACACCTGAACACTGTACAATCATAGTAAGTGCTTTCACGTTACTGTACAACCATCAGCATAACTTTCTTCATCTTGCAAAACTGAAACTCTATACCCATTAAACAATAATTTCTCATTCCTCCTTCCCCCTACCTTCTGTAAACTACCATTCTACTTTCTGTCTCTATGAATTTGACTACTATAGTCCTCATATAAGTGGAATCATACAGTATTTGTCTTTTTGTGACTAGCTTATTGCACTTAATTTAATGTCTTCAAGGGTGAATTTTATGGTACATGGATTGTATCTCAATAAATCTTTTATTAAAAAAATGTGTGTAAGAGATATGTTGGACACCCTTAAAAGTTCTAACTTACATATAATTGGAGATTCAGAAAAAGAAGAAGAAAGAAAGGAGTGGAACCATAACCCTTGGGAATAATAAAAAAAAAATACAACTGACAGATTCAAAAAGCTAAGAAAAGGCCAATTCAAGTAAACACACAAAAAACCACCTAGTCACATTGGAGTAAACTTCTGAAGACCAAAGACTGGAAGAAAATCTAAATAGCCATTGGGAAAAAGACACATTACCTTCAAAGTAGCAACAGTAAAACTGACAACTGACTTTTCAATGGAAACAATAACACCAGAGGAAAGTGGAATGGCATTTTAAGTGCTGAGAGAAAAGCTTTTGAATATCTATTTCAAAAATGAAAGTAAAGTAAAAACATTTTCAGACAAACAAAACAGAATTTTTAACAGTGGGCCTATGCTAAAACAAACAAAAAACATTACAAAACAAACAAACAAAAATTAGAATCCTTCAGAACAAATAAAAATGATCCCAGATACATTGAGATGCAGAAGGGAATGAATGAGCAATAGAAGAGATAAATATGTGAACAGTTGAAATAAATATTGACTGTTCAAACAACAATAATAATGTGTTATGATATTTTAAATGTATGCAAGAGAATAATAATGCAGAAGATAGGAGGGGATAAACTGACAAAAAGCCATAAGTTTCAGGAAGTATAGTAAAGTAGTAAAAGTATTAATTTATATTACATTGTAACAGGCCATGTCTGCATGTTGTAATCTCTAGGTAGCCAGGAAAAAGAAAGTATAAATAACAAGAAATAGTTAGGTAACTAACTGGAATGTATGACTAACAAATTAATAGATGGAAATAATGATTACAAGTTTTCTGTTAATTAATACAAAGGGAGAGGAAATAATATATAGAGATGGACCATAAATATAGCTTAAAAATAATAAGGTGGTAGACAAAAACCTAATAATGTAGGGAATTACATTAAATGTAAATAGCCTATTTGCACCAAGTAAGAAAAAGAACATCTAATATTGAATGACGCTAGAAAAAAATATGCTCTCAGAATTTCAGAGTACTGAGGGAAATTAGAGAAACTAGAGAGACTCAAAGGGAACTGGAGATATTGGAAACCTTAAAGGTACTTCGAGGGACTAATGTGTATCCATAGTCATAAATGATCACTTCCTTAATATGTGCTAGGATTCACAGATAAGTAGGCTCACATTCATCCAAAAGTAGCAGGTCTCAATCCAATACCCCAAAATAATAATTTTGTTAGGGGTCTTATCTGTCTAACTTATGGTCAATTATTTAAATGATTTTTATTTGGTACTTATATTGTATTAATGATTCTTTTTTAAATGCTTAATGTTACCAAATGTCAATATCAGGTAAGTATAGTTTTCACATGTCATTTCTGTATGTGTGTATATATATTTATTATATACTACATATGACTTATAATAAATATGTTTATAAGTATATATTATCATTTATAATAAAGTATAGCTTATTAATATTATGAACCAATATACTGTGAAAATATTATACGTAGACTGTATTAAATATACAGACAAAACCTCATTCTATTGTACTTCATTTTATTGCATTTTGCAGGTATAGCATTTTTTACAAATTTAAGGCTTGTGGTAACCCTGCATTGAGCAAGTCTATAGGTATCATTTTTCTAAGAGCATTTGCACACTTCATGTTTTTGTGCCACATTTTGGTAATTCTTATAATATTTCAAACCCTCCACCAGCAAAAAGATTAGGACTCGTGGAAGGCTCAGTGATGGTTAGCATTTTTTAACTATAAAATATTTTTAAATTAAGGTATGTACTTCTTTTAGATATAATGCTGTTGCTCACTTAATAGACTATAGTATAGTGTACAATAACTTCAGTATGGACTGGGACTCATTTTACTCAGTATTCATGTAACTCATTTTATTGAGATATTTGCTTTGTTGTGGTGGCCTGGAACTAAACCTGCAATATCTTTAAGGTTTGCCTGTATATTAGAATATGTAATATATATATATAAAGATAAATAGAGAAATAAAATCTTTTTACAATATATTCATTCATAATAATAATAAACTATCCTTTTAATATTACCTGTTCTCTCTTTTTTATAACAGCTTTAAAGAGATGTAATTTATAGACCATAAAATCCACCCCTTTAAAATATACAGTTCAGTGGTTTTTTACTATAGTCACAGAGTTGTGTAAACAATACCACTAATTTCTGAACATGATCATCCCACCGAAAATAAACTTTATACCCATCATCAGAATCTTTTTTCTTTTCAGAGAAAACCTCTGAAAGTTTAGTATAACCACATCACAAAAAATGATTTACTTTTTATTGACATGGTCACTTGTGATTTTAAAATATGTAGAGTATGATAAAACACACAGAATACCTTATGATTTAGGGGAATTCCCAAGAATCCACAGGAACTCTGATATTTTTTCTCAAATCCTGAAGATTCGTGTCTGTCAGGAATACGCACATCCTATCCTTGCGTAAAGAGAGGGAGCAGAGCTTCCAGTTGACCTGTGATGAACAGACAGCATGAGTAAGGGGAAAACTTTCTGTTGAGCCATTAAGATTTATGGTTGCTTGTTATGCAGCTTAACTAAGTCCTGATCACTGTGGTCATAAACCACAGTTTATGGTCTATGGTTTTTATAAACCATAAAAACAATAGCTCAAATAACAAAAATGAAGGGAGGAGAAGAAGTGGGAGGGAATTTTCACAAGCTGAGAAAGAAAGAAATAGAATTTGTTTAAAGATGAAATTGTAGTTGAAAATAATGCCACCAGTTTTTAAGTTTTTCCTCATTATTTTAAAATAACTCTATCAGTTATTGATTTTTCACAGTGAGCAGCAGAAACAAACTCTATTAAAGCTTAAGGAAAAGAAAAGATAATAGAGTAGATCAAAAATCCAAGAGAAAAAAAGAACTGGAATCAGAAGGCCAGTAATTGGAAAAGCTTTGGGGAACTAGATAGTTAGAATTAATGAACAGTTTCCTGGGAGCACCACACTCATTGAATCAGCTTTCAATATCTCCTATTTCAGCATTACTCCACTCAGGATTCAAATATCCGGGAAAATGTAATGATTTTCGTCTGCAAAATAAGCATTTATCTCTTAGCCAAGATTTGTCAGGGCATCTTGATTGACGGTCCTAACCAGAGTGTATGCCTTGGGGCTAGATTGTTCTCCAATTTACAATGCCAACAAAAGGGGGGGCTTAAAGAGTAGAAGTTTATGGCTATAGCAGGAAACGTTTTTATAAGCAAATGCCTCATATAAAAAAATTCTTCTCTGTTCAGCAAATCTTTCAGTTTCACTTCAATGAATTTTCTTGAAGAAATTAAATAATTTTAAGGAAATTTTTATGTGTTGTAAGGTCTCATTTTAGAAACGTACTTAGGACTTCCCTGGTGGCACAGTGGTTAAGAATCGGCCTGCCAATGCAGGGAACATGGGTTCTAGCCCTGGTCGGTGAAGATCACACATGCCGCGGAGCAGCTAAGCCTGTGTGCCCCAACTACTGAGCCTGTGCTCTAGACCCTGCGAGCCACAACTACTGAGACCACGTGCTGCAACTACTGAAGCCCATGCGCCTAGAACCCATGCTCTGCAACAAGAGAAGCCACGGCAATGAGAAGCCCGCGCACCACAACAAAGAGTAGCCCCCGCTCGCAGCAACTAGGGAAAGCCCGTGTGCAACAACGTAGATCCAACGCAGCCAATAAATGAATAAATAAATAAATAAAATAAAAACAAAACAAATACGTATTTATAGTGAGGAATCTGACAAATACTCTCAGCGGGTGATTGGAATCAATACCAACAGTGATAAATCATGCTGATAGTATGTATCTTAGTGTGATGTGATGAAAATAACACTTTACATCTATGGTCATTCTCCCCAAAACCCATAGCCCTAGTTTAATCATGAAAAAAACAGGCAAATCCCAATAAAGGGACATGCTACAAAATACCTCAAGATCATCTAAAACAAAGAAAGTCTGAGAAACTCTCATAGCCAAGAGGAATCTAAGGAGACATGACGTCTAAAATGTGGTATCCTGGATGGGGTCCTGGAACAGAAAAAGGACATTAGGAAAAAAACTAAGGGAATGTGAACGAAGTTAATGGACTATTTTTCTGTAAATATAAAAATGTTCTAAAAATCAAAACATTTTTAAAACAAGACATTTCAATCACTCTATTATTTATCTAGACTTATCCACTGACAGTGTCTGAATGGATAAGTGTAGATGCTGCTTCTCTATGCTGACAATTCTCAAATCATTATTTTTAGTTCATATTCTTCCTTAACCTACACACACACACAAATATATGTATCATATATTCATGCATGCATGTGGGTATACATTGCCTGATAAATGTCTTGATCTGGACATCTTTCAGATTTCAACATATTTCTTGTAAGAAATACTCAGTTGATAATGCTATGACAGCGTGCTGTAGGAGCATACTTTCAATGTCATATAACAATTTATATAATAAATGATTACAGGGTGGTTATTACATGGCACAGTTGTAGATACTGTAGACTTATATGTGAAGAAGACATGCACATGCCCTGTTGTCAAGGAGTTTATAATCTCTTGAGGGAAGCAGACATTAGCAAATATTCACACTATGATCTTTGAAATAAACCAAAATTTGTTCCCAACTGTACTTTACACTTACCCTTATTGTAGCATCTATCACACTTCCTCACTTACGGAGTCATGTATTTATCATTTCAACCATATTGTGCGCATAATATATCTTCAATAAAAGTTTGTGGAAACATCTGGTTCCTTTTTTGTTCATCTCATTTGTTGAATAATTAAATGCAGGAGAGGGCTGCACTCATAGCTGTCATGTTTATGACACTGAGGGCTAAATGGTCAAGTAAAAAGCGTACAGTGGGTTTTGATTCTTTTCCAGGGTTGCACTAACTTTTGGCACAATTTTGACTCACTGTGTCTAAGTAGCTGCTTAGTAAAAGCTGTGGTGACAACCATCCCAGTTTGCCAAGGACTCTCCTCCTCTTAGCTTTGAACGTCTCACATCCTTGAAAAATCCCAGTCCACGACAAACCTGAGTGACGGGTCACTATCGAAAATTGTAGAGCATATTTACATCTTTCTCATTAAAAATAACTATAAGAATACAGCGATTCAGTGGATTTGAACAGCACTCATCATTTATGATGTGCATCTCATTGTGGACCTCTCCTTGATAACCCTCACAGCAGCCCTGTGATGAAAGTAAGCACAGATTATTAAAATGTGGAACTGGATTCCAAACCCAGGGTTGTCCAGAGCTGAGATTAAGTTCTTGGCCACGATGTTTAAATGCAATGAAATAGCAAGTCATGATGTTACTGAGCTTTTCCCAACGCTCAGGAATTTCCAAGTCTACCCCAAGTCAACTACACTTATTAAGTACTAACCCGCTAAAAAAAATTAGCCTGTGTAAACTCTGCAGATCTGCCTTGAGAAATTAGTTTTCTCAGAACAAATATGTGTGAAAATTCTAGTTGTCTAGTTGTACTGAAATTTGATCAATTTGGAGAAAAACTGACCTTGGGAGGATTGTTTGTTTGTTTGTGTAGCTTCCAGTTAGCCTGCCTCTGTGGAATGATTCTGGCTGGAGTCGCTTTCTCCAAGCATCTGAGTTAAACATTTATAGTCCCTCAGATTCCATGGGCTTGGGTGAGCTTTTCCAGACAGGTTAGCGATTTCGAGTTTGGCAAGCACTTGGGCTTTTCAGTCTGTTTTGAGTGAAAATCAATTTACACTCTTTGCAAACATGTGACAGCATAAATCAGACAATTGAGTTCACCCTTAAAACACAATAGGGGCTTGTCTCATTTTGATGAGGAGATGGACAAAACACTTTCCGTGAGTTTCAAGCATATCCCTTGTCATAGCACGGCAATTTGACAAGCACACTGTTCCACCATCCTTAATTCAGCAGATGATAAAAACAGAAGCGAGAGAGGTTAGATTATCTGTCAAGGGCAGCACACAGGAAGGCAGGAATTGAGTCAGGTTCAGAATTCACAGGTTCTAAATACACTGACCATTCTGGGCTGTTTAATGCCTCCTTGGAGCACCCCTAATATTTGATGCGGAGATCTGGCAGCATCCATTGTTCTAACTAACCTATTCAGAAAGTCTTCCCATTCAGATGTCATTTAATTAAAGATGGTCTAAAGAAAGTGGAGCTTTCAATCAAAACTCCAAAACAGTTGGTTGCTATAAAACTAATTTAAAATGGCATAAAGTGGAAAATAAAAGAGCTGGTTACAATTACACTACTTAGGCTTCGAATGGCAAGTAATTCTAGTGATTAGGAAACTATTGATGTAATGTGGTTTTAAAAAAAGCATAGAGCAAAATAGAGTTGAAATTGGGATTGGATCATTTTTCCCATCTGTCCTGGGAACACTGATAGTAGACCTAAGAGCATATTCTGCTGTAGAAAACTAGCAATCACTAAAAATATAATTTTTTTGTACTGTCCAATGTTACCAGCAAGTTCTGTATATGTCATCCTTTTGCTAAATGTCTACATTCTGAAATATTCACCTATTAGCTTCTCAATGCTTTGGAAAGAAATTATTTTATCCTGACTTTCTTTTCTCAGTTTCTTAGCTAGGTTTTATCAAAGTAGACCTTGTGTTTTTCACAACAGGAGACTAAATTTCTCGTAGATTTTAATGATTTACCTCACCCCCAAACATCTGGAAAATCCTGTAAATTTGGGGGGGGATTAGTTTTTCTTTCTATTTTTGTTTGTGTTTCAACCTGTCAGAATGCTCAGTATGAAGGACTGTGAGGTGAGCTTTTGTTTTGGGAAAACTACTTAAAATTTGAGCTAGACCAGAGAGCAACTTCGCCTGGAAACAGGGTCTTCAGCTAAGTGTGGACACTTAACATATTTTAACTGTGATACTGAATCACTGTGACCATCTTCTCCAAAATGAAAATCATTGACTAAAAGAAGCTTATTCTAATGTTCAGGGCTACCACAGTGACGGACTGGTACTGACTACCCTACCTGACATACCGTTTTGAGAAACTGTGGCTGAACTCATGTTACAGAAAAATCAGTCAGTATGTGGCAGATACGTTGTGGGGAACCTTAGTAATTTAGTAGAAATCAAAGATATCTTATGTATGTACTTATTTTTAAATTTTTTAATTTTTAAAATTTTGTTATACAATTTTTAAAGGTTACTTTCCACATACAGTTATTACAAAATATTCGCTATATTCCCCGTGCTGTACAACACATCCCTGAGCCTATCTTACACCCAGTAGTTTATACCTCTACCTCCCCCTCCCCTATACGGCTCCTCCCTCTCCCCCCACCCCTCCCCCCAACCACTAGTTTGTTCTCTATAGCTGTGAGTCTGCTTCTTTTTTGTTCTATTCAGTAGTTTGTCATATTTTTTAGGTTCCACATATAAGTGATATCATACAGTATTTGCCTTTCTCTGTCTGACTTATTTCACTTAGCATAATGCCTTCCAAGTCCATCCATGTTGCTGCAAATGGCAAAATTTTGTTGTTTTTTTCTTGCTGAGTAGTATCCCATTATATATATATATATATATATATATATATATATATATATATATATTACATCCTCTTTATCCATTCATCTGTTGATGGGCACTTAGGTTGCTTCCTTACTCTGGCAATTGTAAATAATGCTTCTATGAACATTGGGGTGTATGCCTCTCTCTGAATTAGTGTTTTTGGTTTTTTTGGATGTATACCTTGGAGTGGAATTGCTCAGCCCTATGGTAGCATGTTAGATTGATATTGGGAGCCTGATGACACTTCCTAAAGTGTGATGGCATTTAGTTTAGAACAATGATTTACTTTAGCAACTCAGACCCATTCAGACCCGGGTCTATTTGTATATTCATCTCCATCACCACACCCTGATTTTTTTTTTTAAACATCTTTATTGGAGTATAATTGCTTTAAAAATATGGAACGCTTCACGAATTTGCGTGTCATCCTTGCACAGGGGCCATGCTAATCTTCTCTGTATCATTCCAATTTTAGTATCTGTGCTGCCGAAGCAAGCACCACACCCTGATTCTAAACAGCAGAGTCACTGAGACATACTGGGAGGCACTCCAAAGCATCCAAGTGCTTTTTAAATTTAATCGAATGATAAAGCTTGAATGAGATGGTTTGGAACATTTTAAAGTATCTCCACATGTTTTCTAAACCTGAGGTCCCATGGGGTATTTCCCAGATATAGCGGTCATGAGTGAAGTTTAAGTCAGCCCCGAAACTTTTGAAAACCATTTCTATATTTTAAGGTAGCTTTCTGCATTACGATTCTCTCTTCTCCAAGTTCGAGGCCAGGACTTCACCTCTCTGTCTCCTTTGCAGGTGAGACACAGCCATGCAATCTAGGTCCCAACAATCAGATGGAACAAGATGATGACTTCCCTGTAGCAGAGAGCACCCTGTAGTGAGGAAAGAGGCCTTTCTCATTTTGCTGACCTGTGTCAAGGAATGTGGCACAGGGGCATTGAGCTATCAGATGTAGCAGGGACAGAGGTCCTAGAAGTAGCTTTCCAAGTTTCTATGCTCATCTTCCCAGGGAAGGGGTACACTGTGTCTGTGGAAGTGGTATTATGCCTGCAAGCGTTCCAATGGCATATTTGGATTTTTTCCTGATGGTGTAGCTTCTGAGTCTAATTTATTGGACCTTATGCAGATTAATGAACTCCAGAGTATGACAAATTTGTTTAGTGCTCAAACTAGCTGGAGTAGACTCTGTTGTTTGCAATTAAGAACCCTTACCAAGGCAGAAATTGGGATCAGAAGTGATTGTAAGCAATAGACCTTCAAGGAAATAGGAATCTGTACATTTACTGTTGGGTCTGATTCGTTTTGCAAACAAAATAACAAGAATAATCCACTTGTTATTAGTGAATGGAGCTTTGGCAGCCCACAGTGAAAAGTGGCAAAACAGTTGAGAAAATTATTACTGTAGTCACCTGGAATTATGTGTCCATGGAAGGAAAAATACCTTACCCTAAAACCTTATCAAGGCCATGAAGAACAGTAAGACTGCAGAGTGGAGAGTCTTTAAACTGCACTAGAGAATAGAAGGAAAGAGAATGACTATCTCAGACCACTAAATTCCAGCCTCAGTATGTGATCAGACCAAGGGAATGCTCCAAAAAAATCCTTCAACTAATCCATTAGGAAAACGCTATCTTCTGACATTGGGTTTCTCTTGATATCATAAAGATGCTGATCACTAATGATATCATAACTAAACTAATTGACGTTCATAATACTTTTCTCTCTAAGCTACAACTTTGCAGCAGGAATTATTTTTAAGATACATTTCTGCCTTAGTCTAACAAAAGAACTAATTAAGTTCACAAAATTAGACTTTGCTTCAAGTTTGTGGTTTTCTTTCCTTTTTCTTTGAAGCCTATTTTCACATTATTCCAATAGTCAGAATGTAGACATGCAAAGTTATTTCTTCATGGACATAAAACTTAATAATGTGACAAGAGAAGAAATCTTTTAATTAAATAGGTGTCTGCTTTGGTAAGTGCTAAATGGTCAAGCTGTCTCCTTTTTAAGAAAATACTGATGTGACCTGTTAGTCTCCATGGACAATATGGACCAAACATTGACTTTTCTTCCAAACAGCTACTTTCTCTGACTCTTCAGATGAATAATTTTTTCAAGCACTAAACAAGGTTTCTCAATTTTGTGTTTCTGCTTTGTGTCTATGTCCGTGCTTTTAAGAGGGAAAGTTTTCACCCTTAATAAAATAACAGTCATTTATTAGGGTTCAAAGGGAGGAATGCCTAAAAGTGGCAATGATCTATTCATCTGAACCTGAAGCCTTATAGAGCTCTCAAGTTTCTATACTATTTATAAAATAAATTAGTCTACATGATGTAATTTTACATTCTATTTATATCATTATTCTTTATACAACATAAACATAGAACTCTGTGATGTTATTACATGTCATAAATGTCATCATAATTTGTCTTTACACATCATTAATATCTTAGTTTGTGACATTATTACACCTTTGTGTGTCTTTTTCCATATTTATGGTAATTACATCAAAGTATTTACTATAATTATGTCATTTGATGAAATTACAGTAATTACTTCGAAAAATGATAGCCCATGACTAATGAATTAAAATAGCATGGAAATTCACATTAAAAATGACATTAAAATAATTCTAAGGATCTGAGATAACCCACAAGAACACGAACATTCATTACTGAGTTTTTAACCTCTAAACTTGGCCCTACAAGTTTTCCCTTGTTGAAAATTTTAGCTTTATTGAGAACTGGGAAATGCTTTGTAATAGTGTGGTAACCATCAAGATATTAAAAAAAAAATTGAAATCTAGTTGCTGACTTATTTATGGCAAGTTGGTAAAACTAAAATATAACTTAAAAAATAACTTACTAACCATCATAGAAGATCATTCAAATCCTCCTCAATCTGTATTCTCACTCAGTCCCTCTCACTCTATTATTAACAGTCCATCAAAAATAGGCTTATCTAATGTAAATTTTATATATATTAGTAATAGACTGGGTGCATACTGACTCATGAGGGATTTGTTTTCAAGCTGGAATTCATATTCATGTATCACAGGACATAGAACCAAGAAGTCGTTTCATTCAGCCTCTGCCTTCAGATAGCTTAATTATTAACCTAACAATGGCTGAGAAAAGCCTCTCAATTTCAAGCAGTCTCCATGGAAGAAGACCCCACAACATACTATGAAAGCTTTGTTTGAGGTTACCTTTGATCGTTGTTAAGAACACATTTCCATCTACTGCTCTACAACATGAACCCTCTTCCGGTCAGGCTCAGTTTACACTTACCATGCTTGCCTCCTCCCACTTTTCCCTCTTTGCCTTTCTAGCCTCACCAGGGACATTTTCTGCTCCTTAATGCCAGCCCCTCAGATTTTGATCTAGACATTTATACATTAAACAAACATTTGAGAGCCTACTGGCTGTACTATGTATTCTAAAACCTGGGAATACAGAGATCAGTGAATAAAGCAAAAATTCTTGTCCTTATGGAGCTTATGTAGAAAGAAAATAAGCAAAATTGGTGCCCAAGGGAAGAAAAAACAAAATAAAAAGTAAATAAATATATAATAAATATATAATTTATGCTATAGTATAGATAATACATAGGATAGAACATGTCAGGAAAGAGTGGGGAGCAAAGATTTGTAAATTTTAATGAACTTGCAGTTTTTAAACAGATCTGACTGAGAAAGTGACATTACAGCAAAGATTAAATAAAAAGGGAGCCACCGGTGTGTTTGGAGGGAGAACTGTAGGTAGAGAGAAAGGCTGTAAAAAGGACTTGAGGCAGAGCCTGCAGGGTGTGTTAGAAGGTCAAGGAGTCCTGTAAACTATGGGAACAGGAAGGGAATCAGGAATAAGAGATTGCTCAGTAAGGTGGATGTAGGGTTTGCTTTTAGACCTATGAAGTATGAGCTTCTCACTGGACATCTAAGTAGATATGCAAAATAGGCAGCTGGCTTTTCAAGTTAGGGATGCAACTTTGGGATTCATCAGCACAGAGATGCTATTTAAGGCCATGAGATGGGATGAGGTTGCTTAGGGAGGAGTGTAGACAGAGTGGAAATGAGGGTAAGGCCAGTGCCCTGGGGAAGGTCAATGGTATTGCTCAGAGAGAACAGGTGGAGCCAGCAAAGATGACTGAGGAGGAGTGGCCAGGTAAGAAAATGGGGAGCAGAATTCTGATGGATGGTCCAATAAAGAAAGTGTTTAAACAGAGAGAAACAAATAAACAGTGTCAAATATTTCAGTAGGGCAAGGAAATGAGGACTAAGGTGATCATTAGACATAGTACTGAAATAGAATATTTCCACTCTCTCTGATCTAGACATCCACATGCTAATTATCCATCCTTTGAATCCCAATTCAAGGTTATGCTAAACAAAAATAATAGTGGGTATAAAAGGCTTTATAGTTCACAAAGCCTTTATATATAAGCTGGCTAATTACATTCTTATAGCAACTTTGCATAGAGGAGACAATAAAATTGAAAGGCAGAAAGGTTTAAATGACTCATGAAGTCTCAAATTCAAGTCTCTAAACTTGAATTTCTTCCAGTATACACACTACAAAATATGTCCCATTAAAGTTTCTCCTACTCTTTCAATCTTTTCACTCTCTATTTCTCAGATTTCCTACGTGAGAGATTCCCAAAGTGTGGACCAGTGACCCTGGGGTTCTTACATCCTACAGGGGATCAGTGATGAAATCAAAACTATTTTCATAATCAGACTAAGATGTTATTAGCCTTTCTCTCTGTCTTCTCAGGGTTATAGTGTGGAATTTTCCAGAGGTTAATTGACATGTGGAATCTCGACAGAATGAATGCAGAAGCAGATAGGAGAATCCACCTGACTTCTATTAAGCCCAACATTAAAGAGATTTGAAAAAATGTCTCTTCTTATTTATTTTTTCATTTTGATAAAATTATTTTTCCTCAAAATAAATATTATGGTTAACATAAAATGAATTTTTATCATTATTTTAAAACAGAATTAATGAATTCTTTAAAATCTTGCTTTAACTTATTAAAAGTGACAAAAGTCAACAGATTAGCTTACATTTAAAGAAAACTCTTTGGGTTCCTTAATTATTTTGATAATCACTCTCCATAGCACTTGAGTCCATGCCTCTCTACTTTGTGTTCTTTTACATAGTGGTTGTTATTTATTTTGGTTTCTTTATATAATCCTTATTTATCCTTCCAGGATATTAGCCCTTCAGATTGGACTCTCCTTTTTTATTTTTTGGTTTCCCCAAGAATATTCCTACATTTGGGTAGTTAAGCAATTTCCAACTAATACTTAATGATTTTTCAAAGATTGGTTGATTTCACCTATGAAGCCATCTGGTCCTGGGCTTTTGTTTGTTGGAAGATTTTTACTCACAGTTTCAATTTCAGTGCTTGTGTTTCGTATGTTTATATTTTCTATTTCTTCCTGGTTCAGTCTTGGAAGGTTGTGCTTTTCTAAGAATATTTCCATTTCTTCCAGTTTGTCCATTTTATAGACATATAGTTGCTTGTAGTAATCTCTCATGATCCTTTGTATTCCTGCGGTGTCAGTTGTTACTTCTCCTTTTTCATTTCTAATTTTATTGATATGAGTCTTCTCCCTTTTTTTCTTGATGAGTCTGGCTAATGGTTTATCAATTTTATCTTCTCAAAGGACCAGCTTTTAGTTTTATTAATCTTTGCTAGTGTTTCTTTCATTTCTTTTTCATTTATTTCTGATCTGATCTTTATGATTTCATTCCTTCTGCTAACTTTGTGTTATTGTTTGTTTTTCGTTCTCTAATTGCTTTAGGTGTAAAGTTAGGTTGTTTATTTGAGATGTTTCTGGTTTCATGAGGTAGGATTGTATTGCTATAAACTTCCCTCTTAGAAGTGCTTTTGCTGCATCCCGTATGTTTTGGGTCGTCGTATTTTCATTGGCATTTGTTTCTAGGTATTTTTTAATTTCCTCTTTGATTTCTTCAATGATCTCTTCATTATTAAGTAGTGTATTATTTAGCCTACATGTATTTGTATTTTTTACAGATTTGTTTCCTATAATTTATACCTAGTCTTATAGCAATGTGGTCAGAAAAGAAACTTGATATGATTTCAATTTTCTTAAATTTAACAAGGCTTGATTTGTGACCCAAGATATGATCTATCCTGGAGAATGTTCCATGAGCACTTGAGAAGAAAGTGTATTCTGTTGTTTTTGGATGGAATGTCCTATAAATACGAATTAAGTCCATCTTTTTTAATGTATCATTTAAAGCTTATGCTTTCTTATTTACTTTCATTTCAGATGATCTGTCCATTGGTGAAAGTGGGGTGTTAAAGTCTCCTACTATGATTGTGTTACTGTCGATTTCCCCTTTTATGGCTGTTAGCATTTGCCTTATGTAATGAGGTGCTCCTATGTTGGGTGCATAAATATTTGCAACTGTTATATCTTCTTGGATTGATCCCTTGATCATTATGTAGTGTCTTTCTTTGGGTCTTGTAATAGTCTTTATTTTAAAGTGTATTTCGTCTGATATGAGGATTGCTACTCCAGCTTTCTTTTGATTTCCATTTACATGGAATATCTTTTTCCATCCCTTCACTTTCAGTCTGTATGTGTCCCTCGGTCTGAAGTGGGTCTCTTGTAGACAGCATATATACGGGTCTTGTTTTTATATCCATTCAGCCAGTCTATGTCTTTTGGTTGGAGCATCTAATCCTTTTACATTTAAGTTAATCATAGATATGTGTGTGCCTATTACCATTTTCTTAATTGCTTTGGGTTTGTTATTGTAGGTCTTTTCCTTCCCTTGTGTTTCCTGCTTAGAGAAGTTCCTTTAGTATTTGTTGTAGAGCTGGTTTGGTGGTGCTGAATTCTCTTAGCTTTTGCTTGTCTGTAAAGGTTTTAATTTCTCCATTGAATCTGATTGAGATCCTTGCTGGGTAGAGTAATCTTGGTTGTAGGTTTTTCCCTTTCATCACTTTAAATATGTCCTGCCAAACCCTTCTGGCTTGCAGAATTTCTGCTGAAAGATCAGCTGTTAACCTTATGGGGATTCCCTTGTATGTTAATTGTTGTTATTCCCTTTTTTTTTTTGCGGTACTCAGGCCTCTCACTGCTGTGGCCTCTCCTGTTGCGGAGCACAGGCTCCGGATGCACAGGCTCATAGGTCATGGCTCATGTGACCAGCCGCTCCGTGGCATGTGGGATCTTGCTGGACCAGGGCATGAACCCATGTCCCCTGCATCAGCAGGAGGACTCTCAGCCACTGCGCCACCAGGGAAGCCCTCCCTTGTTGTTTTTAATATTTTTTCTTTGTATTTAATTTGTGATTCTTTGATTAATATGTGTCTTGGTGAGTTTCTCCTTGGATTTATCCTGTATGGGACTCTCTGCACTTCCTGGACTTGACTGACTATTTCCTTTCCCATATAGTTTTCAACTATAATCTCTTCAGATATTTTCTCAGTCCCTTTCTTTTTCTCTTCTTCTTCTGGAACCCTTGGAATTCGAATGTTTGTGTGTTTAACATTGTCCCAGACGTCTCTGAGATTGCCCTCAATTCTCTTCATTCTTTTTTCTTTATTCTGCTGTGTGGTAGTTATTTCCACTATTTTATCTTCCAGGTCACTTATCCATTCTTCTGCCTCAGTTATTCTGCTATTGATTCCTTCTAGAGAATTTTTAATTTCATTTATTGTGTTCTTCATCATTGTTTGTTTGGTCTTTAGTTCTTCTAGGTTCTTGTTAAACGTTTCTTATAGTTTTTCCATTCTATTTCTAAGGTTTTGGATCATCTTTACTATCATTGCTCTGAATTCTTTTTCAGGTAGACTGCCTATTTCCTCTTTATTTGTTTGTCTAGTGGGTTTTTATCTTGCTCCTTCATCTGCTGTGTATTTCTCTGTCTTCTCATCTTGCTTAACTTACTGCATTTTGGGTCTCCTTTTCACAGGCTGCAGGTTCATAGTTCCCATTTTTTTTGGCGTCCACTCCCAGTGGGTAAGGTTGGTTCAGTGGGTTGTACAGGCTTCCTTGTGGAGGAGACTGGTGCCTGTGTTCTGGTGGATGAGGCTGGATCTTGTCTTTCTGTTTGGCAGGATGCATCTGGTAGTGTGTTTTGAGGTGTTTGTGAACTTATTATGATTTTAGGCAGCCTCTCTGCTAATGGGTGGGGTTGTGTTCCTGTTTTGCTAGTTGTTTGGTGTAGGGTGTCCAGCCCTGTAGCTTGCTGGTCGTTGAGTGGAGCTGGGTCTTAACATTGAGGTGGAGATCTGTGGGACAGCTTTTGCCATTTGATCTTAGTTGGGGCTGGGAAGTCTCTGGTGGTCCAATGTCCTGAACTTGGCTCTCCCACCTAAGAGTCTCAGGCCTGACAGCCAACTGGAGAACCAAGACCATGTCAGCCACATGGCTTGGAAGAAAAGGGAGAAAAAAAAAAGACAGAAAAAAAAATAAAGTCATTAAAATAAAAAGAAATTATTAAGAATAAAAAATTAAAAATAAAAAAATAAAAAGAAAGAAGACAGCAACCAAACCAATAAACAAATCCACTAATGAAAACAAGCACTAAAAACTATACTAAAAAAAAAAAAGGACAAATGCTAAAAACAAAGCTATACAGACAAAATCACACAAAGAAGCATACACATACACACTCACAAAAAGTGAAAAAGGAAAAAAAAAATATATATATATATAAATTAAAGGAAGAGAGCAACCAAATCAATAAACAAATCTACCAGTGATAAGAAGCTCTAAATACTAAAATAAGATAAACATAAAACCAGAAACAAATCAGATGCAGAGAATAAACCCCAAGTCTACAGTTGCTCCTAAAGTCCACCTCTTCAATTTTGGGATGATTCACTGTGTATTCAGGTATTCCACAGATGCAGGGTACATCAAGTTGATTGTGGAGATTTCATCTGCTGGTCCTGATGCTGCTGGGAGAAATTTCCCTTTCTCTTCTTTGTTGGAATAGCTCCTGGGGTTCAGCCTTGGATTTGGCCCCGCCTCTGCATGTAGGTCACCTGTGGGCATCTGTTTCCCACCCACAGAGGACGGGGTTAAAGTAGTAGCTGATTAGGGGTCTCTGGCTCACTCAGGCGGGGGGAGGGAGGGGTATGGAATGCGGGGCAAGCCTGCAGCGGCAGAGGTCGACGTGACGTTGCAAGAGCCTGAGGCCTGCCGTGTGTTCTCCCAGGGAAGTTGTCCCTGGATCACGGGCCCCTGGCAGTGGTGTGCTGCACAGGCTCCTGGGAAGGGAGGTATAGAGAGTGACCTGTGCTCTCACACAGGCTTCTTCGTGGCTGCAGCAGCAGCCTTAGCGTTTCATGACCGTCTGTGGTGTCTGCAGTGATAACCGGGGCTTGTGCCCACCTCTGGAGCTCGTTTAGGCTGTGCTCTGAACCCTCTCTCCTCACACCCCCCGAAACAATGGTGTCTTGCCTCTTCGGCGGGTCCAGACTTTTCCCCAGACTCCCTCCCGGCTAGCTGTGGTGCACTAGCCCCCTTCAGGCTGTGTTCACACAGCCAGCCCCAGTCCTCTCCCTGGGATGAAGCCCGAGCCTCAGCTTGCAGCCCCGCCCGCCCTGGCGGGTGAGAAGACAAGCCTCTCGGGCTGGTGAGTGCCAGTCGGCCCTGATCCTCTGTGCAGGAATCTCTCTGCTTTGCCCTCTGCACCCCTATTGCTACGCTCTCCTCTGTGGCTCTGAAGCTTCCCCCCACCCAGCCACCTGCCATCTCTGCCAGTGAAGGGGCTTCCTAGTGTGTGGAAACTTTTCCTCCTTCACAGCTCCCTCCCAGAGATGCAGGTCCCACCCCTATTCTTTTGTCTCTGTTTTTTCTTTTTTCTTTTGCTCTACCCAGGTACATGGGGAGTTTCTTGCCTTTTGAGAAGTCTGAGGTTTTCTGCCAGCGTTCAGTAGGTGTTCTGTAGGAGTTGTTTCACATGTAGATGTATTTCTGATGTATTTGTGGGGAGGAAGGTGATCTCCACATCGTACTCCTTTGCCATCTTGAAGGTCCTCCCAAAACTGTTTTTGATATTATTTTTAAAATTTTATTTCCTTATTAGCCCTACAAATATGGAGCCTTCAAACCAACATTTCAGACTGAGCCTTCATCCAGACTGCTAACAGCTGAACACTGAGAAAGGACTGTTTGCTAGAGACTCTCCATAATTTCTCAAGAAAGAGATTTTCCATTATGGCCCACCTTGTGTGTGGAAGAAATGGCATGGGGTCCTCATATTTGGACAATATGTTTAAATAAAAGTACCTAAAAAGTGGGAATTTGATATTTTGTCTACCATATTCTTTCTGTACAGTTCCTACCAAGATCTCATGCAGTTTGCCATATGGATTTATATACAGAAAGTGAGTTCATAAAATTACCATTACAATAACACTCAATTCACCAATTAATTAGCTGAAATGAATTAGTTGGATACCTACTAATCATGACCATAAATGAATTAATATTTTTCTCTTCTCATTTTTGGGAGAAAGACAAAAAATCTAGAATATTTTTATATTAATATATAAAATATATAATTATATGAATATATATTCTATATGAATATATAGAATATTAATATTCTATAATTGATATAGAATTATAATAATTAATTATAATATTTATTAATACAGAATTAATATTAATATATAGAAATTCGATCACTTATTAAAGTGAGCAAAAAAAAAAAGCTCATGTATAAAGAGTTCCTTCCACCCTCCAAATAAAGATTTATTATTATGATCATAAGACACTACAAAAAACTCATTTACATTTACTATATTATTGAGGTAATTATTTATAAACATGGAAAAGTTAGTAAGAGTTGAAACTAAAGCAAAAATAAAAACAAAACCAAAACAAATAAAAACAACTCTGTTTATTAGAAAATTAAATTTGTCTTAACAAAACCCTCTGTCCTTTGACTATAATTCCAGTGTCATTTTATTATACATTATTCTGTGACTGTTGTGAGTGATACAATAATTATAATAACATTTTCTATTTTGGGGTTAACAAAAGAGGACAACAAATGTGGCAGATTTTTATTATTCTTGTTTCTGTCTCAGATGAAAGAAAGAAGTATAGAGGCTAGCAAAAAACATGAATTATTTGGTTCAGTATCTAAGTGTTTAATTTTGGCCATGTTATCCAAATTATTTGTCTTAATGCTACTCCATGGCTTCAAGTCTATTTCTGCATTAATGTTGCATTTGTAATCATATCTTGGAAGGAGAGGTTAGCTTGAGAGGATTTGAGGTAAGATACGGAATCTCATCCCCTTAGGTCATTTGTATCCAGCTGAAGTCCGCAGTGGCTAAAATTCATTACCATCTGGCAGTTTTTCCATGACCTCTGTGGCAGAACCTGTGGTCCTAGTCTAATACATACTAGACAGATGTCCAGGTCATAAAAATCACAAGGATACTTGGCATTGTGTCACCCCCTTGTGGACAGTACCATCATACAGGCCAGGGATCGAAGTGGAATAAAGAATGAGCTGTCTTCATCCCATCCAGTGGTCCACTGGCAAGTGGATACTCAGGCCTTATGTATTCTGCATGGGGGGATAAAGCTCTTGGCTATAATCAAAGGAAATGGAAATAATGCTAATGAATACAGTATCTCACAGCACAACATGATCAGGTGTTCTGATTTACCTCCTTGCACCAATAAAAAATTAGATGAACTGGTTAAACCTTCAGATTCTTCCTTTTTGATGGCAAGTGATGTTTCATGTATTCATGTTGTCTTAAGTTTTCCAAATTATTGTAGGAAGTGTGGAGGGCCAGCCACATCTGTGATTATAAACACAGCTTGTAAACTTGAGTGAGCCATGCAGACTGTACTTCTTTATAAGCTCTGTATGGTCAGCCCTCCTTATCCACAGGTTCTGCATCCAAGGATTCAACCAAGGAGCTCAGATTGGGTGGTCCATCATTATCCTATTCTCTTGTATAAACGCTTACTGTCTTGTGTCTCCCCCTTTGTCATATACAACTGGTAAAAATCCAATTTTGTTAAACTCCAACTCTTCTCCTGCTATGTGCTTCCTTTCAAAGAAAGGAATGAGGCAATCACAATCCGCCAACTACAATGTCTGGCCTCAAATTGAATTTATGACCTGGCCAATGGGCCCTTGATAGTGAGTGTCAATTCCATTAAGTTTTCTCAGTCATTTTCCCATTTGGTTCACTCTCTCATTGTCCAGGAGAATATTTCACATCTAAAACTTTCAATCTGCTTTCCTCCTCCTCACTCACAGCTCAGAAGCTTGTTTCATATTCCGTTGATAAAAACAGAAGCAACTCAATGTAGGCTCATCAATTGTAACAAATGTACCACTCTGAGGGGATGTTGATAATGGGGGAGGCTGTGCATGTGCAGAAACTCTCTGCACCTTCCAGTCAATTTTGCTGTGAACCTAAAACTGCTCTAAAAAAAAAAATCCTTTAAAACTCCTACAAGATGGAAAGTAACAACAAAAAAACCCAGAGGCAGCCAGAAGAGAACTTCTATACCCTCCCACTACCTTATACATCAATTTACCTACCTCTTTTTGACACCATCACCATCTCCAATGCCATTAGATTTCTCCATGCATGTTCTATAGGCCATAATATCATTCATTAAAAAAAACCCCAAAATACAAGGACACAGCCTTGTGTGTGTGTATATATATATATATATATATATATATATATATATACACACACACACACACACACACACAACACATCTTCTTTATCCATTCATCTGTCGACGAACACTTAGGTTGCTTCCATGTCTTGGCTATTGTAAATAGTGCTGCTATGAACATTGGGGTGCAAATTTGTTATTCTTTTATCCTCGAAATACTTTCTTCACTAGTTTTCAGTGTTCTGCTTTCTCCTTTTTAGCCTCTTACTTACTCTCTTACCTCCATACAATGGAATATTATTCAGCAATAACAAGAAATAAAGAACTAATATATACTGTAACACATGTGAACAGTGAAAATATTATGCTGAATGAAAGAAGCCACTCATCAGTTAATGGGCATTTGGATTATTTCTAATTTTTTAACTGTAATGAATAATGTTGCTATGAACACTCATACAAGTTTTCATGTAGATACATATTTTCCCTTCTGTTGAATATATATGTAGAAATGTAATTGCTAGATCATATAGTAGCTCTATGTTTAAACTTCTGAGGAACTGCTATTTGTTTTCCAAAGTGGCTGCACTATTTTACATTCCCACCAGCAGTATATGAGAGTTTGATTTCTCCATATCCTCATCATTTTTAATTATCTGTCTTTTTGATTATAGCCATCCTATTGAGTGTAAAGCGATATCTCATTGTAGTTTGATTTGTATTTCCTGATTGCTAACAATATAATAGTTCCTTATATGTTCTGGATACAAGTCCTTTATCAGACATGTGATTTGCAAATATTTTCTCCCATTCTGTGCATTATCTCTTTATGTTTGTGATGATGTCCTTTGAAGCTCAAAAGTTTCAATTTTGAAAATGTTCAATTTACCTACATTTTCTTTTATTCCTGCTCTTCTGGTGTCATAGCTAACAAATCTTTGCCTAACCCAAGGTCATGAAGATTTACCCCAATGGTTTTTTCCTAAGAGTTTTATAGTTTTAACTCCCACATTTAGATATTTAATCCATTCTGTGTTAATTGCTGTACATGCTGTGAGGTAGGGTGTCAAACTTCATTCTTTTGTATATGAATATCCAATTGTCCTAGCACCTTTTCTTGATAAGACTACTTTTTCAGTTTAATTGTCTTGACATCCTTGTCAAAAATGAATTGACAGTAAAAGTAAAGATTTATATCTGGACTATCAATTCTATTAGATTGATCGATGATTATCCTTATGCCAATATCACACAATGTTTTGATTCTTGTAGCTTTGTAGTAATTTTTAAACTTGGGAAGTTTGAATCCTCTAATGCTTCTCTTTTTATTTCAAGATTGGTTTGATTACTTTTGGTCCTTTGAATAGCAACATAAATTTTAAGATCACCTTGTTATTTTTTTTTTTGAAAGAACTGAGATTGAAAACCAGAAAAACTATATCTGTCTGTGAAGAGAGATGAAAAATTGAGACAAGAGGATCTATCCTTCTAATTCATATTATTCATACCACCTGTAGAGCAATGAAGACATCATTGATATATACAAATGAAAGAAGAGTGAATTGTTTGTCACCTTTCTATTGATGCTTTTCAGCGAGATGGGGATACCAATTGAAGTGTAAATTGATAAATTTGTCTAGGGGATAATTTGTATAAAGTATGCAAAATCACAAATAGTACAAGAGGTAAAATAATTTAAAATGGGAATACACATGGCAGGAAGAAATATTTCTTGTGGGTGTTAACAATATTTCTATCATGAGTAGTTAGGAAGACATAGAATCAGACCTGTCTACCGCATTTGACATCAACTATTTAAAGCACCCTTATGCAATCTTGTATTTTGTTGTATTTGGTGACATAATTTTAGAAGGCAAACAACTTGTTTTTAAAAATCATGAGTAGATGCATGTTGTATCTAGAAGTTTTGACAGCTATTGCTGCAGCTTGCCTATGATCTTTCCTTTCAATCTCTAATTTGTTATAAAATCTGCATCCTTGATTATGATGCTTTGTAGACAGGATATCTGTCTTTCATCTTGGATCTACAGTGCCTAATCCAGTGCCATATGACAGCAGGTGATCAATAAATGCTTATTGAATAAGGGAATGAAACTTAAGTCATTCTTATAAGTAAGAGAGACAAAAAATGTGACTGGTTGAGTGCCACAAATTTTATTTTGAACTAGCCCAGGTGAAATGGACAGCTAAATATAATCTAGGTAACTGAGGAAGAGGCTCATAGCTTCATTTCATTCTCAACTATCTTGCTATACATTTCAGAGTCAGAGGATGAAATAGGAAGGGATGAGAGGCAAGGGTGACATAGAACAGTTACACTGCATTTAGTCAAATATTTTCTATTGCAGATCTTAGCAGTTGTCACTCCTTTCACATTTCAATTTCCCAACTGTAATAAGGTTATAAATGTGCACCCTTCCCATTGAGATGAGGATGAGTTTCTATTCATATAATCACAACCCAAGTTATCATGAATTAAGTCATGTGCCATTCAAGAATGTGATGTTCACATTTACGAAAGAATCAATATGTGCAGTTACATTGCCTTTAACAAATTATTATTAGGCAGGGTATGAAATGCATTGGGAAGAAATACTTAACAGATGATGCTGTGACAATGTGCTATTAAGAATGTTACTGTAATGTCAATATTATTAAACCTATGCACCCAGCTAATCCATGAATATAAATTACTTTTGTATCAGCCACACTTTATTATTTATTAGGATCAGTGTAATAGCTAAGACTATTCCATGGAGGCAACCTAAGGGCATGTCTCTATCAAAACTGGAGCCTAGAGAACTACTGAATTCACATCTTATCTAACAGTGCATCCCTTAGGCACTGTTTCTCCAGACTCTTTCGTTGAATCATATGTGACTAAAAGATGTGATTGTTTTCCAGTGCCAATCCAGACAGCCACAATAAATACTGCCCTAATTTGTTAAATCATACCAGCTATCTGGCACTGTAGCCAAGTATTTACATACAGTGTTGTAAGTTATCTCTCAATTTCTGTAAGTTATTGTCCCCAAATGCAGGAGGAAAAAACCATGACTAAAAGAGAGTAGAAAAGACCCAGTCTAAAGGGTCAAAGCTTCAGTGCAAAATCTTGGGTCCAAACTTAACTATCTTTAATAGCAGTCACAGATTTTTACATAGGGCTCAGTTACATGATAAGCCACGGACATATGGAATAATTGGAAAAATTGGAAAATTTAGAATAACTCTTATTGGAGTTAATTCTCAATAATTCTTATTGGAGCCAGCTGATGATACTGTGTTTTTTCCCTCAGCTTCTCTCTTTGCAAGACAGAGATGGCACTTTATTATAAAAACAGTTCTGTGCCGTAAGTGTAAGATTATTTTAAATGTTTCCCACAAAATCACTGCTATTTCTAAAGTACAATTGGACATTTGGTTTTATTATCCCCATTAGAAAAGTCTAGTGTAATGCACAAGATCATTTCCTTACTTTCAGCCCTCCTTCCACCCGGTCTAATGTATAGCGTGGAGATTTCAGGATCATTCTTCATCTAGGCTGTCTTCTATTTCCCAATATTAGCTTTGTCAGTAATTTCCCCCACTTTTAGGTCTTTTGGATAATTAAATAAATATGTATATGTGTTCACATAAAACTTTCCTCGTTTGCACCCTCGTCAAATACTGAAGGAAAGTAGAGTGTATGGGGCTAGGGGAGGGAGAGCATTTGCTGAGATGATGGGGAAGTGGCCCCAGAGTCTGTAGATCCACTTGTCTTCCATATTCCGCTGAATACAAACAACAGACATTACAATTCAAACTCTGACCTTTCCTCAAAAATACGCCATCTTCTCGAGAACACGTCATCTAAGAATCCTTAGCAGTTGTGCATATCCCAAATACCACCACAGTCCTTTAATATTTGGATTCGTTTTTACAGCTACCAAGAACAAGATGCAAGCTGTAAGTTTCTTGGAAAGGATGTTTAGTCAACAGCTGGCCATTCCTCTCTTCCTCTTTCTCATGGAAATCTGTATGTTGTATGCATGATTCTGCTCTAAAATGAAATTGGGGGATGAACTTATGACACTACTCCATAGATGACTAAAACCTACTGTACGTTGTTGCCCTGTGTCCTCCTTCAATTTATTTTCATTTTTGTAGTCAAACTCTTTACTAATTTAAAGGTATAAACCAGAGGACAGAACCAATGTCTTGGTCTGGGAAGGTCAGTAAAATCTTCATGGAGGAGGTGACAATTAGAACTGAATTTTGAATTTGAGGACGTTTGTTTGCTTCATCTATAGAATGGACAGACAGCCAAATACCTCAGGCTATGCTTCTGGAATGGTGCAAAAGGACAACTTCCTTTACTTAATTCTAATTAAGCAGATCATTATTGCTTAATAACTGTTGCTAAAAGCCACAGTTTCCGTTTCACAGCTTTCATTCATTTAGATCAGGTCCTTATTGTTAGATTGCCTTGTGTCTTTTAGTTGAGAAAAAAAAAGTCTTTTTGAATATTAATATCCCTCTCACAGAGTTAAAAATTCAATCAGATTTTAATAGATCCCAAATTAACCTCAGTTAGCGCATTATCATTGTCAAGATTTTAATATCCTTAATTGTTGAGCTGAATGTTTATCACTTTCAGCAGTGAATAAATAGCGTTAAAATGAATGGGGATGAAATAGCTGTATATGAATTTATATTTACTTGAAATATGCATAATTTTAAGAAGTTGAATTCTATTTTTATTACATAACCTCTATTACAAAGATATAAAAAATTCAATCTTGTAGATATTCATTCAACATTTACTTAACGTCAATTCATTTAAAAAATATGTATCAAATGGTCTACTCCATATCAGCTACTTCATGTACTGTGTTAGGTGCTAGGAAAGGGAAAATTCATAAGACCCAGTTTCATTGAAATCTGCTTTGGCTATAAACTAATGATCCTCTATGGTTTCGACCTGTTCTTTTTTCCTTTACTTAGATCTGATGGCATTTTAAGGACATATTAGAAATTCAAACACTATTATTTAATGTCATCTAGGATTATTAAAATTTTTAAAAATGTCACATGCAAAGCACCTAGCACTTTGCCTTGTGTATCATAAGTACTCAACACTTTAAAAATTATTATTATCATAATTCTGCCACTACTACTTCTATTACTACTACTACTACTACTATATTTAAGTTTCATGTCTAATGCTCGAATTTCCTGGATCCTGGATGCAGAAGAATTAAAATCATATGATAATGTTGGTATACAAAAAAAAATGCCAAAGTAGAGGGTTTGCAGCAATGATTTTTAAAAATATGCTACAAACTTTGCTACAAGTTTAAATAGAATCTTGAAATTCCTTGGGCAATTTGGTGAAAATTTTTCTCAGCCAAACTAAATAAAATTTTCATCTTGAATATGGTTTTGACCAATAGGTTAGTAGGAATTGGTCAATTTAATTAACATTGTTATACCTCCTGCTTGAGAAGGTATAGTCTTTTTTATTGAAGCCAAATTGTAATTTTGAGGTCTTCTAGGATCACATTTATTCCTCCTTCAATCAAAGTGTTGACCCCTTTATTACTGAATAAACTGGATTAAGTAGAGGCCAGCCAATCAAAAAGCAACTCTATTCTTTCATCACTCTATTTTCTCCGTGCACTGTTGAATCTCCTTTTCTCACTCCTTGAGATATTTTGGTTTGATCCTAAATCCTTCCTCATTATTTTCAAAGTGAACTAGTTATTTCATTTTCTAGTTCTAGTAAAAGGTACAGTCCATCAAATGTTAACATCTCTCATCCAATTGAAATATTTTTTTTCTCCCACAGCTCAGAAATCTTATTATGTCTCCCACCTTGCTCTTCTACTCTCCCTCCTCCATTCACTGTGGTCTCAGGGCTCCTTTTGAGGGAAGAATGAAAGAGAAGGTAGAGGCAAAGTGTACAAGGGTGTAGCTTGACTGGTAAATGTGCAATCAGGCATGGGAGCAGCTATCCAGATGCTGATCCTTTCTCTGAAGAGCTCTTTAGAGATTCCCCAATGGGAACTCTGGCTTCAGTCCTCAGATCACTTTCCCTATACCTCCCACACAATCCCTGGATTCCCCAAGTCCATTTTTCCTTGTTTAAAAATTGCATAGAGTTTTAAGGCAATTCAAGATCATGTTCCTTCATCATCAGAGACCACATGTGGCTTCAGGAAACAAACCATCATTGGTAAGAATACGGTACATTCTTTTTAATATTCCAACAAAGATTCAGCCAGCTTTTTACATTTAGACTACTTTTCAGACATGAGTCAGATACTGGTTCCTGAAAATCTCTCACGTTTGAGAAGACACGGGAATGTGTCCCAATAAAGTTCTCTTGACATCCCCTCCCTCCCCATCCCTATGTGCTTTCAAGGTGAGTGATGACCAAGAGTTGCCTGATATATTGTGAGTCATCTCTTAGAAAGGATGATCTAACACATCTTTATTACTGTGAAAAGGTATTAATATCCTCTGTTCTCAGATTTGGGGACCTCAGCCAAAATGGAGACAACAGGAATTGTTCCTTTTAACATCAGGATATATAGAGTAACTTATTTTTCCCTTTGTTTAAATGTTCCCTTGAGGAAAGGAATTATGTCTTATACAACATTATAGCTATTATAGAAAAGATCACGGTGCCTTACATATATTACATTTTTAATATATTTACTGCCTGATTATATGCTTAGGAGTAGTTTTACCACTTCCCTATTTTTCCTAAACACAGCCAAAGATCTCTTCATTATTAAATTCAGCCTGGTTCCTAGGAGGAATGAAATGGCATATTCAAAGGTTTTAACTAGAGGGAGACAGCTGAAGGAACTAATTACAGTAGTGGGGTAGGGTTAAGGCATCCCAAAAGGTAAAGCCCCTTGAAATCAGCAGCAGTGGGGAGCCATTGCCACCCTTAAGTCTGAGGGAGTAGGAGGAGGGAAGGATGTCCTGACACATGATGGAAGTTGGGGTTGTGGAAGAAAGGTGGTCTGATGGGATCTGAGGTCACAGGGGAGCACAGTTGCTGTCAGACCAGTGCCAAGGCAGGAAGGGACCGCGGGTATGGGCTCAGGGTGATAAATACCCAATCTTCATCTTTTCCCATCCTCCAGGCTCCTGTGGGTGCCTGCCATTGGCTGAATCCAACTGGGAGTCAGATGGCAAGGGGACCTGAGCAATGCTGCTCTGGAGGCCACCCCTGAGGGACAGAAAGCCGGGCAGAAAAATACAGATAATGGATCGTGGAAGGAGGAGGGGGTGACAGAGAAGAAGAAAAATCAAACTAGTATATGTAAGCCATTAGAAAGGATATTGTATATATTCTTTCTTTCTTACGTATCTAAGAATATTAGGTAGTATAAATTATATAATATAAAATATTATATATTATTATATAAAATATTATATATATTATTTAACACATTATTATGTGCTAAATTGTTACATAATTATGTACTATATTATATATGTACTCTGTAATAAACCTGACATATACCACAAAACAAGTATCTAACTATATATAGTATCATATATAATATATAGATATATAATATAATATATAATGCAATATATAATATCTATAGTATAATATATATATTTAAATACTTATTTTGTGGTATACCTCATGTTCATTTCAGAGTAAACACATTTTGGGGGAATCTCCTGAAATCTAAACCTACCTTGATTTTTGTTTGCTTATTTATATGCTGCCTTACTCCAAAAATAGTTTGGATGATTCACATAGATATATATAGCATAGTGAGATGAAATCAGATAATAAAAAGAAAAATGAAGGGATAAATGTTGGAAGAATTGAAGTTAATGTACAAAATGTAGGCCATATTGTAGGCCATAAATCTTTGGTTCAAAGATTTCTTGCAGTCAGGTCCAAAAATATTTGTCTCATATAATATTTATTGAGTCCCTATGATGTTTTTTAGGTGCTGGGGATACTGCAGTGAGCACAGAAACAAGGTAACAAGGAATTTATATTTTACTGGAAGATACAAAAACAAAAAGAAAACAAACATTTAAGATAATTTCAAGTTAGATAAACATTATGAGGAAAATAAAATAGGGTAATGGGATAGTGCCTGGTGCAATTTTAGATATTGTGGTGAGAGAAAAAAACCTCTATGAGGAATAGAATTTATACTGAAATTTCAATGATAAAATAATCATGGTCAAGGGAGGTGGGAGCAGAGAATGGACTATGAAAATATCTGACCCAGCTAAATTTAACTAGCAAGTATCATATTATTCCTAAAGGGAAATATCTCCAAGGTTACAAGCAATTAACACATACAGAATATTTGGATGTAAAAACTTCTTGCTTACACACAGCCAGAATATCCTATTTTGTTCTTCATTGCACATGCTTCTTCTTTTTCATAACTGTTTTAGATGCTTTAATCTTTATTTTTCAACTCTAACTAATTTGATAAAACTTTATTTAATAATTACCATGTGTCGAAATATATGCTGTGTATCACTGTATTAGTCTGCTAGGGCTACCATGACCTGATGTCATGGCTTACAGGTAGCCTCTTTCTCACTGTATCTTCCATATGGCCTTTTCTCTGTGCATGTGTAGAGAGAGGTCACTGGTATTCCTTCTTATAAGGACACCAGTCCTATTGGATTGGGGCCCCACCCTTATGACCTCATTTAACTTTTATTATCTTAAAAGACCTATCTCCAAATAGTCACATAGAGGGGTTAAGCCTTCAACATATGAGTTTTGGGAAGATGAAACTCAATCCATAACAAAAGCAAAGAACTTATATGTAAGAACTTAAAATAGTTCTGAAAAAAATCTATCAGGTACCTGATTGAGTGACACAAAACAAATATGCTAAAAGAAAGATTAAAGAAAGCTCAAGTTGTTAAAAAGACTTTTACAGAGAAAAAGCAGTATGACCTGAAAATCTATGAATGTCCTGTTCTGGAGATACTGAATTTGAAGATTTGAATTTGTTGAATGAATAAGAGTAAGTATCAAAATAATCTACCTGTGTCTAATATTCATGTACCCTGCTCCTATGCCAAATCCAAAATTATGACTTTGTGAGTTTAATGCCCATATCATGATGAGTGTTTCCGGTTGCCTAGTCATTTGATGTTTCATGGTAATGTTCTTAGTGTTTATAGCAGCCAGTAGCATCCAGAAGATGCTTTTTGAATGGTTAATAGTTCTCTGTTACATCCCCTTGCTAGAGGATGGTTTCAGGAATCCACTGGGTCTACTATGGGATCGATCTGGGCCCATACTCCATTTATCATTTGACCTCCATAATTTCCCACTCTGCTGGGCTGGTGGACTACAGTGGGATTTGGAATCCCAAGGATTTAGCATCAGTTCAGATTCAGTGGCAGTAATCCTTGAAATGTTTAGACATTTCCTTCTTTTAACCCAGTGCATAGTTGCCCAAGTAAATAACCATAGGTCCCTTTGTGTTAGGCTGGGAGAAGTGTTTATATGTAAGTTTTTGACAGTGTAGCAGGGTCCTTCCTCATCCAGTCTGTGGATTGACTCTGGCTGGGAATAGTGTTAGGAGCTATGACTCACTTACTTTGCTTTTAGGGATCAGGTAAGGCTTTAGTAGAACATCCATTTATACTGTACATGGTAGGTCTAATCCCAGGGCCACCCTGATCAGTTAATCACTGGCAAAAATATCCATAGGTCAAACCATTCTGATGATTACTCCTGGCCTGCTACACACTACAGTAATTACCCGAACCTTGTCACTAGCAATTAAGTATTCCATTTGACCTTTGCTATTCCAGGATTCCATCATTCTAGTTGAAATCAGGGAACCCTTTTCAATGGTAGCATTTTCCACTGTCATTCCTGAATTTCAGAGTTTATCAAACATCCTTCACTTTCACCCATGTATTTCTCATGACCTTGGTGAAGAGGGAGTTCTCTGGATCTTCCAGAGGAAATAGATAAGGGGATGGGTAAGCAGATCACACAATAAATTTCACTCCAGCCCCTCCCTCACCCTTCAGATTTTTCTTCTTACAGCAAGGGTCAACAAATGTTTTCATTAAAGGGCCAGCTAGTAAAATTTTAGGTTTTGTGGGTAATATGGTCTCTGTCACAACTACTTAACTCTGTTCTGGTATAAAAGGAGTGTAGGCAATACATAAAGTAACGAGCATGGCTGTGTTCCAGTCAAACTTTAATTACAAAAACATTTTGCAAGCTGTATTTGGCCCATGGGCCATTGCTTGTTGATCTTTTTCTACAGTATACCAAAGAAGTTTTGGAATTTTGACTCTATTGACTGCAAGGCTGTGTTAGGTCCAGGAGTTTTTCAATCACTCAAGCAAACTGATAGAGTCACTAACATCCTCCTTGAACTACAAATCTCTGGTGGATGTATTTATATCAATAAGTTCAACAGTTCAAATCTCACATTCTTTTTAATCTAGTCTATCTTCTTTAGAATATACATATATATATATATATGTATGTATGTATATATATATGGCTGCGCACAATAGTCTTCAGAAATAATTGGCAAAGCCCTGAAATTCTTTTGGTGTGTGCAGTATTTCCTCCTTGTCACACTTTGTACCTGTGATCTGCTAAGATGTGAGACTAGAAACAATGAGAAGAAGTAGATGTGGGTCATGGGGAGGATCAACAGTTTTCTTACAAGGTTATGATTTTATAAGAAGTCATCTCAGGTTCTTCAGGAAAGAGAAAGCTAAATTCAGAAGTGGAATAAGGGTTACTTCTGCCAGGAAGGGAGACTCAGAGGAATTAGTGAGTTCAGGTTTTTCGATTTCATTGAAAACTGTCCAAAAGTCCCCATCCCAATTTTTAGGGTCTTGATTTTTTTCCTCTAATCAATTCCCTTACTTTATCATAAGAAATGGCATGATTACAAATTCAGTTTGTATAGTAATCCTGGTACTCTAGCACAGATTTTAGGTTTTTTAATTTTATTTTTTAAGAAACTTTGACCTCGTGGCTCTAAGAAATAGGACAATCAGTTCATAGTTGATTTCTAACTTCTTATCTGGATCTTGAGTAATGTCATCCTTTATTTTTTGCTCAAGTTGTCTAGCATAATTAGAAGCAGCCAGTCCATCCTTAGTCATGACGCTATACCTGACTTACCTATAATGTTTTACTGCAGCCGCTACTTTATCTTCCAAATCACAAATTCTTGAGTCTTTGGAAATGTCTGTCTGCAGCTGTGAAACAGAAACTACTGAGAACCCCGAGAGGCTGGTGAGGACTTTACAGCTGCCTTTACCTCTGGCCCCTTAAACCTCCTCAAAGTAATGTATCACAACCCTTTGCCTTCCAAACCTTGATGGGTTCCTCTCGTAGGCAAATTCTAACCCCAAACATGGCTTCTTCTCTGCAAAGAAGGGATGTCCTTAGAAGTGGGTGGTGGTATACAAGGCTGACAGCTGACCATCCAGCATGTGCTCGGAGGTTAATGGGCAACAAACATTGACAGAGTATTGACTGTGTGACTGGCAGTACTCTAAGCCTTCTACATCTATTAACTCATTTAATCTTCACGACAACCCTATGTTGTAAGTAGTATTATAGCTGATGACATTTTACGGATAAAGAAATGGGGCACAGAAAAATGTAGTAACATGTTCAAGGTCACACAGCTGGGAAGTGGGGAGAGGACATGAAATCCAAGGTAGCAAAAGTCCAAAATGTATGCCCTTACCCGCTAAACTATACAGATGCTGGTTGATACTGGGTGGGGAAATGCCAAGTAATTTTTGTTCTCTTTTGTGTAGTTATTTGTACCTTGTAACATTTCACCACTAAACATGAATTGCTTTTGTACAAAGGACTCAAAGTTATTTTTAAAAAATGTTCTCATGTTGAGGAATCAGGAGATTTAGACTTTTGGTCTTGGCTCCTGTTCTATCTGGCTCTGTGATCTTTGGTCCTTAACCAAACATCATACCCACAGCATAGCACTGCAGATGCTTTAGTGTGCATTATTTTTACACACTGACACTCATTACCAAAAGGTATGGCCCTGAGAGCAGACACTCTGTCACGGCCATCTTTATATATGCAGTACTCCCTGACAGTACTCGACAGTGGTGCTTAGTAAATAATTATGGAATCAGTTATCTTGGGGTCCTTAACCTTTATAAGAGTCACTTTATTATCTGTAGTGTGACAGTATAGATTCAGATAATATGTAAGATATAGATCTATAACCTCTTATCTGAAGTTCTGAAATCTATAAAGCTCTGGAAACAGAAGTTGTGTTTATAACTCACTTGGCAGTAATATCTGACCCGACCTGAATTCATTTGGCTACAGACGTGATCTGAAGTGACATGAGGCTACTTGTAATCTTTATTTATCATACTTAAAAATAAATACTAATACACTTCCCTGCAGAAAGAGTCGTGTATTTTGGGTTGCTGCCCCAGACTCCATCAGGAATGTTACCACAACATTTGTGAATTCCCTTATGCACCAGTCTCTTTTGGCTAAGGGAGCATACCTGTGCTTTCTGTTGGGGACCTAAACTTTTGTGCCCCTCTCCATGCTTTGACCGTTCAGCGCACTCCTGTACTCCCTACCTCCCCTTTCCTAAGAATAGAGGAGTTATGGATCAGATCAGTCAGAACTTTGGACATTGGGAGCCGCATTTTAATAGTGGGGAGATTTTTGTTCCTATTGAACTAGGCATCACTTTGATGGCTCTTAGGGTATCATATAACGTTCTTTTTAAAAAAGGTTGACTTGACCCAGTTTTGAGGCCCTTGCTAGAGGCTGGTCAGTTCCCCCTTTTGAGCAGCTAAGTCCACACCAGTTCCCTATTGGCTCTCACACTCTGGGGCCACTCTATACTTGCCTTAACTGCCCCAGGGCCAGGTACGGGGCAACTAGGGACAGGTCCTATGCCCCAGAGACTGCGAAATTATTCATATTAGCCAATTCACAGGAAGCCTGTCAAACTTAGCTCCCCCCACACCACTTACCACATCTAAGCTGCCCCTATGGCTCCAGCTTGCCTTTAGCCTGACCCTGGGTTCAGCCCACAGGTGGCCCTGCCTGGCAATGTTCTCTTGTTTGGAGCTGTAAGTAACAGAGTTCCGCTTTTCATCTATCGGAGCCTCTGTCTGCTATGTCCCGCCATCAAAAGAATCTTTAAATCATAAAATATGGGAGTAGAGCTTCCATCCTTGTTCCCTACCATAGGCAGGCAAGTGCATGGTGCCTCTTGGGATCTGTTCTCTTTTCCCTTCCCTTCTATTTCTCTCCCCACACTCTTCTTTCATAAGCAAACCTTGCCACATGTTGCAGGATTCATATCCAGGGAGGGGTGGGTGAGAGAGGGACTGGTGAGATGGGAAGGCTGCTCAGGCCAGTGGTGCTTGAGCGGACTGCACCTGAAGCCATCTGGTGCGCTTTCTAAGATATTATCAAGTCTGAGACCATCTGGACCAATTAAATGAGAATCTGTGGGGTGAGACCAGGGGTACAGGATTTTTTAAAAGTTCCACCAAGGGATTTTAACATGTGGGCAGATTTTGTGAACTGTGGATTTAAGCCTTGATTTGAAAGCTTCTTCAGTAGCTAAATGTTAGCTGAGTCCGGCTTTCTCAGTTCAAAATCTCAAAGTGAAGAGGGGTAATTGACAGGGCAGAATTCACACGTGTCTCATTCACTGGCTTTGTCCCACCATGTTGCCATCAAAACCTCACCCGGACATTCAGCACCTTTCAACTATAATAATTATATCAATACAACATTCAATAGTAGATAATCACCTCATTGCTTTTCCTTAATTGAATCCTTGATAAACTCATTTGAAAAATATAACACATGAATGCAGGAAGCACAGTTTTAACATTGTGTTATTTTTCCCTTCTTGTTTGAGAGATAAAGAGAACAGGGCAAAGCTGGATTTTAAAAATTTACTGATAGAATAGACCCTTTTTTAAATTCAGTTTTTATTACTCTTGCTTTTTTTTTTCTCATAAATTTATTTATTTATTTTTGGCTGTGTTGGGTCTTCATTGCTGCGCCTGGGCTTTCTGTAGTTGTGGTGAGCGGGGCTACTCTTCCTTACGGTGCACAGGCTTCTCATTTGGTGGCTTCTCTTGTTGCAGAGCACGGGCTCTAGGCACGTGGATTTCAGTAGTTGTGGCATGCAGGCTCAATAGTTGTTGCTTGTGGGCTCTAGAGCACGGGCTCAGTAGTTGTGGTACACGGGCTTATTTGCTTCACGGCATGTAGGATCTTCCCAGACCAGGGATTGAACTTGTGTCCCCTGCAATGGCAGGTGGATTCTTTTAACCACTGTGCCACCAGGGAAGTTCCGACTTTTGCTTTTTAAATACTGAAACTTCTAGTAGGTACTGACTGAAGCATTCTTCAGTGATTTGAGTTAAGACTTCACCAATGTATGCCAACGGATTTCTGTAACTGGATCTGCTTCCAATCAGATTAACTTCTAGTCAGTTATCTACTTGGCAAGTTTAGTAGTTCCAGAATTGTCCTTTGTAGTCTTTCCTGTTGTTAACTCCGACATTGTTTTATGTGAAGATGATTGTAATGGGTTACATAAAAGACCCAAATTCAGGGATCTTCCTATATGCATGCTATTTGCCATATGACTTATCACGTTTTCTTGCCATGGCTAATAGAATGAGGTGGCAGTGAGGGTTTACCTGCTCTGAGACTGGGTCTTAAGAGGACTATTCCTACTTGTCCTCTTGTGCTGTCTGCCATTGCCATGAGTGTAGCCTCTTCCAGTTAGCTGCTGCCCTGTCAATATGGGTCCAAGAATAAACACACAAGAAGTAATACATCTAAGTGCAAACCCATACAAGAAGCTGAGCCCAACTTGAAGCAGAGGTATCTACCTGAGCCTAGCCTAGAGTGGCAAGATTCCCACCCATCCACAAACATACTAACTAAATATTTATTATAGTGTGTTTGTATATTATGCAGTCTAACTGTGGCAATAACTAGCTGATACAGCAGTAAATACATAGATATTGTAACAACTCATGACCCAACTCTTTTGGATTATTATTTATGTATTATTTTCATTATACATAAAATGATTTTAAATAAATTTATTAATACAAATATTGCAGAAAATTATCTGGAATATAATGTTTTTCAAATTTAAATTTTTTCTTGAGGTCAGTTCTTCAGAGTGAAAATCTTGGCTACGGTTGTTCACAATAATTTTATCTTTGAATTAAATGACACCAATATCCATTCAGCATCATAAGATTTCAAATTAAAAGTATATCCTTGCTTTAAAAGTATATTTTTTAAACCCAAAATTTTTACATCATTGACATTTTTTACTATATTGGGTCCATATGACTATTGGATGATGTTGATAGAGTCCTTACTGTTTTACTGTTTCAATCAGTATAAAGCAATGACAACTCTTACTTTAAGACCCACTGGTAACCATGCCCATCATTTAAAAAAATATCCTTTGCTTGATTCTACTCATTGATTCATTCAGTGGGCAGAAGAGTTACCATCTCATATGATAAAGACATCTTTGATGCAGTATAGTTGGTGGTGAGTACTTTGATTTTACAAAGAAGTTGTTTTGTCAACATTGTACTAGAATCTGGGAGGGTGAAGGTGTGGTTTATACAAAGTTTAGAAGCTTTGTAGAAAGTAGTTTATACTTCTACAAAGTATAAACAAGTCTCATAGCTTGAAAGTCAAGTAAATTAGTTTTAGTTCTTGACTTAAACTACCGCTGAGAAGTACTTCATTTCCTGATTCTTCCTTCTCTAAATATATTAAGGGTTACATGAAAGTCAAGTTGTGCTCATTTATCCTCCTTCCAGAGAGATTTCACCGGACTGCTTATTTATCAGTTTCTCTTTAACATAATAGGCTTCTGAAATTTTTTACTCCCTTCTGTCCCTCTCTCCCTTCCTTCCTTCTTTTTTTTAACCTCCTTTCCTGCCTTCTGCTGCTGCCATCCTCTCTCTCTCTTTCCTTTCTTCCTCCCTCCCTCCCTCCCTTTCTTCTTTCTTTCTTTCTTCCTTCCTTCCTCTCTCTCTCTCTTCCTTCCTTTCTTTTCCCCTTTCTTCCTCTGTCTTTCTTTCTTTCTATCTTTCTTTCCTCCTTTCTTCGTTCCTTCCTTTCTTTTTCTTTCTCCCTTTCTCTTTCTTTCTTTCTTCCTTTCTTTCTTCCTTCCTTCCTTCCTTCCTTTCTTCCTCTCTCGCTCTCTCTCTCTTTCTTTCTTTCTTTCTCTCTCATTTTCTTTCTTTCTTTCTCTCTCATTTTCATTCTTTTGATAGACCAAAATCAAAAATTCAAGACAAAGGGTCATAATACCCTTGAGTCTTTAAGAAGGAAAACAAAATAAAACTCTTTAGAATAAATCAATTTAATAACTCTATCTTATGGGATTATTATAAAAATTAGGGCATGAATCTTTCTCATCCTTCCTTTGATTCAATTCATGGTGCCTATGTTGTGCTCAATTTATTTGGTGCTCAAGAAGTCCCTATTGAGTTTGGGATTGACATGTACACGCTGCTATATTTAAAAAGGATAACCAACAAGGACATACTGTATAGCACAGGGAACTCTGCTCAATGCTATGTGGCAGCCTTGATGGGAGGGGAGTCTGGGGAAGAATGGATATATGTATACATATGGCTGAGTCGCTTTGCTGTGCACCTGAAACTATCACAACGTTGTTAATCAGCTATTCTCCAATATAAAATAAAAAGTTAGAAAAAAAGAAGAAGTCCCTGTTGATCAATAAATGATGTGTTTGGAATGAAGCTTTGATTTGTTATGAGAATAAAGATGATAAAGTAGAGAGGAATGACTATATCTGATAGTTTTTATGGAAGACCATTATGATCATGAACTTCAAGTTGGCTTTCCTAAATATGCAAAAAAAATCTCTTCAACAAGAATGGATCAGATTTATGGATCACTTTTGTTGTGCCAGTCACTGTACATATATACAAAAATGATTACTTACTCTCATTTAATCACAGAGGATCCTATGAAACAGAAAACCTAGGCATCTTGTTAAATCACAGAATCAGTAAGTGTTGGAGATGGGATCTATCCTAGGTCTTCCAAAGCTGCTTAGACCTATAAAATTGAAAAAATAGCAGAAAGAGTCAGTTCAAATAAAAAGAATTTCTAGTAAAATCATCCAACCACCGGCACAGATCCATACATAAAGCAACTTAGCATTTTTAACAGACAAGAAAGATCAGAAAAGTTTATCAGAAAACATGAGTTACATCCAAATTATTTGAAAAAAAAATTTTTTTATCCTCAAGTCTTTTACAGGTGGTTTTAAACATTTAAATATTTATTTAAAAAATAGATATTTGGAAGGAATCTATTTTCACCCCCTTCTAGTGGAAATGAATGTGTTGTGCACCTCTGTCTCAAGCTGGTTTAGAATTGTGGTAAGAATTGTCCAAAGGGAGAAGACCCCATGCCTCAACTTTGTGTCAGCTCATCTCAGAAAGGAGGAAGTATGGAAAAGCAATGTCTTCTCCAACTAAAATAAATCAAACCCACTTAGTGAGCACTTAACATATGCAATGCAATAGGTTAGGAAAAGTAGTTGATAGCAAAGGCTGATGGGACATTAGAACATGAATTCTGCTTGAAGGGAAAGATACTTACACAGTAGAAAAGGGATGGGGGGCTTCCCTGGTGGCGCAGTGGTTGAGAGTCCGCCTGCCGATGCAGGGAACACGGGTTCGTGCCCTGGTCCGGGAAGATACCACGTGCCGCGGAGTGGCTGGGCCCGTGAGCCACGGCCGCTGAGCCTGCGCATCCGGATCCTGTGCTCTGCAACGGGAGAGGCCGCAACAGTGAGAGGCCCGCGTACCACAAAAAAAAAAAAAAAAAAAAAAATGCAATCATAGAAAAGGGATGGTACATAGTCATTTCACAACAGTGTTACAGAAAATATGTATAATAATTGAGAAGATAGAGAAAGATCCCTTCAAGTAGAAGTGTTGAGGAAAAGGAAGGTATTGGGTGGGGGAAACCTCAGCTTGGGACAAGTAAAACAGGCAAAGAGACTGCTCTTTAAGATACCGTCTGCAGTATAATGTATGTAATATGTGGTAGCCAGATAAGGATGAGATACATTAAGTCATCATTCTCCAATGGATGCTGTGTAATAATCATACATAGCATTTGTTCAACCCTTACTACATGCCAGTCACTTTTATGACTCTTGGTTACTCTAAGTATGGTTCACAGAACAACTTAAGCATTATCTAGAGCTTTTAGAAATGGAGAACTTCTGTCCCAACAGAGTTGACATCTTAATAAGATTCCCAGGTGGTTCTCATGCACATTCATTTACAGTTTGAGAAGTTTTACTTGGGTAATCCTCACCACAATGATATGGGAAAGATACCATTATTATCCCTATTTTATAGATGAGAGAACTGAGGCACAGAGAAGATAAATGAAGTCTGCAGTTAGTGGCAGAGCAGGATTCAAACTCACGGATCCAGAGCTCATGCCCTTACCAACTACACGATTCAGTTCCCTTGATCAGCTCACAGTGGGCACAAGAAGCTCAACAGCAATTTGCAGTTGGATTGCCCAAATATTATCCTTCAATAGCACTTAAATTTCTTCCTTTGATTCAGGACTTAGGGAAAATTTGAGAGTATCCACTGAGAACAGAGGTAGCTGGGTCTGAAATGAGAACTAAAATCTGGCTACTATCCAGGACATTTAAAAAGAAATTAATATGCATGTGAGTGTAAATAATAAATAGTGCAGTTCTGTTTAATTTCTCCTTCCTAGGAAGTGTGAGAGCAGCTACAGAAAGTGTCTTCTCTCCGGGTGCAGGTATGACATTGTTCTCTGGGCCTCCTCTTTGCTTCCCAAGTCAGCTTGTGCAGCAATGACCTCATTTTTCTTGAAGGAATCAGAATTCCAGTCGCAGAGAACCTCAGTCTCTCCATCTGTAATTGCTCACAGTTCAAACTTTAAGTTCTGACTCCATGTTTTTAATTATACCTAAATTGAAGTGATGGACTTCTATTTTAAGTCAATCTAGTGAGACCTGTTTTACTATTGACCCCCCAAATAATCTTGGGAGCCTAGATTTAGGAGGAATGAAAATTTACCAAATAAATAATCAAATGAAAATGGGACAATCCTAGTGGGCATCTTATATGAATCTTTAAATACACAATCTAAGAAAATCAGCTAATTTTTTTGGTAAGAAAGTTCTTTTCAACATTGTGAAATAAAGCATTGGCAAATTAACAGAAATACCTTTACTGTGGCTATGAACATCACTGTTTCAGTTCTTCACAGAAATAGGAGCTTTTTTATATTGAGTGTTGTAGAATGAAGCTAAAGATCTCAAGAGTTATATTTTGAGGTACTAAGAAACATTACATATGTAAAAGGAAAGAGGAAAACACAAGAGGCAAGCTCTGTTTATACTGGAGTCCATGGAAGTGTACAGAAGTTGGAGGAGACAGATTTAGATCCTCATTGTTAACAATGTTACTATTATTTGTTCCTATAACTTTGTGTGATCTGAGATCAATTCCCTGCTTTGCTCTGTACCACAAAAGGCTGATAATATGAAAACTCTAATCCAGCTGAGAACAACCAATCTGGTGAGGTTAGGGGACAGGAAGAAGGATGCCAGAGTAGCTCTTCACCTTCCTGCTGCAGGCTCATCAAAGTGATGACATCTCTTCCCAGATCTATCTGGACATCCCTTTCCAATGAGATCCCTGATGTTCTGCTCCTGGGTTCTGATAATGCACGGCCTCCTTTTGGTTGGCAGCAAGTTCCTTCTGTTGCTAATCTTGGGGTTGTATCTCTGTGCCATGGCTTGCTTCTTAGTACTTTTGACACTGTTCAGTAGTTCTTTGTATCAAATATATTTTATTAAATTATTAGAGATCAGCTCTGTTTTTCCAATGAGATCTTATGTATACTAAATCTGTTTGAATCCAATTTTCTTCATCTAGAGAATAAATTCAACAATACCTTTCTTTGATGTTTGTTCTTTTTTTTAAACTCAAACAGAAAGTAAAAAAAATTATAATCATCCTCAACAGTTCACTCAGTCTTATGTAATTAATTATTTTTCATCTTGACCTTTTGTTAGCACTTTATGAATTCATCAGTTTTCCATTAGAGTTCTGAAAATGCTTATTCATTCAGTTCAGCAGTATCGTCAGTTACCAGAAACCTGTACTTGTCAGTCTTTTCCATGAATTCCTTGAAGATGAAACCCTTTTACAGGAACATTTTTGCAAAAGCATCTGAGTACACCCAGAACTGTCTGTAAATGACAAAAGGCTTAAAAATGACCACGGTTAAAGATTTGATGAAAGTTCATAATAATGTAATTGACAAGAAATTTAGTTATTTCTGAGATATACATTTAAAAAAATAAATAGAATTATGACTTATAACATTATACCAGAACATATAAGATTTTTAGGAATTTATGTAATGTCTGAAACATTTATATTAACATATTTCCATACAAATAACCCAAAGAAAGTTTAGTATTAATGTTTTTCTTTTTTAATTTAATTTATTTTTTATACTGCAGGTTCTCATTAGTCATCCATTTTATACACATCAGTGTATACATGTCAATCCCAATCGCCCAATTCATCACACCACCATCCCCACCCCACCGCGGTTTTCCCCCCTTGGTGTCCATACGTTTGTTCTCTACATCTGTGTCTCAACTTCTCCCCTGCAAACCGGTTCACGTGTACAATTTTTCTAGGTTCCACATACATGTGTTAATATACGATATTTGTTTTTCTATGTCTGACTTACTTCACTCTATATGACAGTCTCTAGATCCATCCACGTCTCAACAAATGACTCAATTTCGTTCCTTTTTAGAGCTGAGTAATATTCCATTGTATATATGTACCACAACTCCTTTATCCATTCATCTGTCGATGGGCATTTAGGTTGTTTCCATGACCTGGCTATTGTAAACAGTGCTGCAATGAACATTGGGGTGCATGTGTCTTTTTGAATTATGATTTTCTCTGGGTATATGACCAGTAGTGGGATTGCTGGATCATACAGTATTCTATTTTTAGTTTTTTAAGGAACCTCCATACTGTTCTCCATAGTGGCTGTATCAACTTACATTCCCACCAACTGTGCAAGAGGGTTCCCTTTTCTCTACACCCTCTCCAGCATTTGTTGCTTGTAGATTTTCTGATGATGCCCATTCTAACTGGTGTGAGGTGATACCTCATTGTACTTTTGATTTGCATTTCTCTAACAATTATTGACATTGAGCAGCTTTTCATGGGCTTCTTGGTCATCTGTATATCTTCTTTGGAGAAATGTCTATTTAGGTCTTCTGCCCATTTTTTGATTGGGTTATTTGTTTCTTTAATATTGAGCTGCATGAGCTGTTTATATAATTTGGAGATTAATCCTTTTTCCATGGACTCATTTGCAAATATTTTCTCCCATTCTGAGCATGGTCTTTTCATCTTGTTTATGGTTTCCTTTGCTGTGCAAAAGCTTTGAAGTTCCATTAGGTCCCGTTTGTTTATTTTTGTTTTTATTTCCATTACTCTAGGAGGTGGATCAAAAAAGATCTTGCTGTGATTTATGTCAAAGAGTGTTCTTCCTACATTTTCCTCTAAGAGTTTTATAGTGTCCAGACTTACATTTAGGTCTCGAATCCATTTTGACTTTATTTTTGTGTATGGTGTTAGGGAGTGTTCTAATTTCATTCTTTTACATGTAGCTGTCCAGTTTTTCCAGCACCATTTATTGAAAAGACTGTCTTTTCTCCATTGTATATCCTTGCCTCCTTTGTCATAGATTAGTTGACCATAAGTGCGTGGGTCTATCTCTGAGCTTTCTATCTTGCTCCATTGATCTATGTTTCTGTTTTTGTGCCAGTACCATATTGTCTTGATTACTGTAGCTTTTTTGTATAGTCTGAAGCTAGGGAGCATGATTCCTCCAGCTCCGTTTTTTTTCCCTCAAGACTGCGTTGGCTATTCTGGGTCTTTTGTGTCTCCATAAAAATTTTAAGATTTTTTGTTCTAGTTCTGTAAAAAATACCATCGGTAATTTGATAGGGATTGCATTGAATCTGTTGATTGCTTGGGTAGTATGGTCATTTTCACAATATTGATTCTTCTAATCCAAGAACATGGTATATCTCTCCATCTGTTGGTATCATATTTAATTCTGTTCATCAGTGTCTTATAGTTTTCTGCATACAGGTCTTTTGTCTCCCTAGGTAGGCTTATTCCTAGGTATTTTCTTTTTGTCGCAATGGTAAATGGGAGCGTTTCCTTAATTTCTCTTTCAGATTTTTCATCATTAGTGTATAGGAATGCAAGAAATTTCTGTGCATTAATTTTGTATCTTGCAACTTTACCAAATTCATTGATTAGCTCTAGTAGTTTTCTGGTGGCATCTTTAGGATTCTCTATGTATAGTATCATGTCATCTGCAAGGAGTGAGAGTTTTACTTCTTCTTTTCCCATTTGTATTCCTTTTATTTAGTGTTCTTCTCTGATTGATGTGGCTAAGACTTCCAAAACCATGTTGAATAATAGTGATGAAAGTGGACATCCTCGTCTTGTTCCTGATCTTAGACGAAATGCTTTCAGTTTTTCACTATTGAGAATGATGTTTGCTGTGGGTTTGTCATATATGGCCTTTATTATGTTGAAGTAGGTTCCCTCTATGCCTGCTTTCTGGAGAGTTTTTCATAAATAGGTGTTGAATTTTGTCAAAAGCTTTTCCTGCATCTAGTAAGATGATCATATGGTTTTTATTCTTCGATTTGTTGATATGATGTATCACATTGTTTGATTTGTGTATATTGAAGAATCCTTGCATCTCTGGGATAGATCCCACTTGATCATGGTGTATGATCCTTTTAATGTGTCGTTGGATTCTGTTTGCTAGTATTTTGTTGAGGATTTTTGCAACTATATTCAAATTACAGTAATATTGGTCTGTAATTTTCTTTTTTTGGAGTATCATTGTCTGGTTTTGGTATCGGGGTGATGGTGGCCTCATAGAATAAGTATGGGAGTATTCCTTCCTCTGCAATTTTTTGGAAGAGTTTGAGAAGGATGGGTGTTAGCTCTTCTACAAATGTTTGATAGAATTCACCTGTGAGGCCATCTGGTCCTGAACTTTTGTTTGTTGGAAGATTTTTAATCACAGTTTCAATTTCAGTGCTTGTGATTGGTCTGTTCATATTTTCTATTTCTCCCTGGTTCAGTCTTGGAAGGTTATACCTTTCTAAGAATTTTTCCATTTCTTCCAGGTTCTCCATTTTATTGGCATAGTGTTGCTTGTAGCAGTCTCTTCGGATGCTTTGTATTTCTACAGTGTCTGTTGTAACTTCTCCTTTTTCATTTCTCATTTTACTGATTTGAGTCCTCTCCCTCTTTTTCTTGACCAGTCTGGGTAATGGTTTATCAATTTTGTTTATCTTCTCAAAGAACCAGCTTTTGATTTTGATCTTTGCTATTGTTTTCTTTGTTTCTATTTCATTTATTTCTGCTCTGATCTTTATGATTTCTTTCCTTCTTCTAAATTTGGGTTTGGTTTGTTCTTCTTTCTCTAGTTCCTTTAGGTGTAAGATTAGATTGTTTATTTGAGATTTTTCTTGTTTCTTGAGGTAGGCTTGTATAGCTATAAACTTCCCTCTTAGAACTACTTTTGCTGCATCCCATAGGTTTTGGATCATTGTGTTTTCATTGTCATTTGTCTCTAGGTATTTTTTGATTTCCTCTTTGATTTCTTCAGTGATCCCTTGGTTATGTAGTAATGTATTGTTTAGCCTCATGTGTTTGTGTTTTTATCTTTTTTTTCCCCAGTAATTGATTTGTAATGTCATAGCGTTGTGGATAGAAAAGATGCTTGATATGATTTCAATTTTCTTAAATTTACTGAGGCTTGATTTGTGACCCAAGATGTGATCTATCCTGGAGAATGTTCTGTGCGCACTTGAGAAGAAAGTGTAATCTGCTGTTTTTGGATGGAATGTCCAATAAATATCAATTAAATCTATCTGGTCTATTGTGTCATTTAAAGTTTCTGTTTCCTTATTTATTTTCATTTTGGATGATCTGGGCATTGGTGTAAGTGAGGTGTTAAAGTCCCCCACTATTATTGCATTACTGTCAATTTCCTCTTTTATAGCTGTTAGCAGTTGCCTTATGTATTGAGGTGCTCCTATGTTGGTTGCATATATATTTACAATTGTTATAGCTTCTTCTTGGATTGATCCCTTTATCATTATGTAGTGTCCATCCTTGTCTCTTGTAACATTCTTTATTTTAAAGTCTATTTTATCTGATATGAGTATAGCTACTCCAGCTTTCTTTTGATTTTCATTTGCATGGAATATCTTTTTCCATCCCCTCACTTTCAGTCTGTATGTGTCCATAGGTCTGAAGTAGGTCTCTTGTAGACATTATGTATACGGATCTTGTTTTTGTATCCATTCAGCCAGTCTGTGTCTTTTGGATGGAGCATTTAATCCATTTACATTTAAGGTAATTATCAATATATATGTTCCTATTACCATTTTCTTAATTGTTTTGGGTTTGTTATTGTAGATCTTTTCCTTCCCTTGTGTTTCCTGCCTTGAGAAGTTCCTTTAGCATTTTTGAAAAGCTGGTTTGTTGGTGCTGAATTCTCTTAGCTTTTGCTTGTCTGTAAAGCTTTTGATTTCTCCATCAAATCTGAATGAGATCCTTGCCGGGTAGAGTAACTTTGGTTGTAGGTTCTTCCCTTTCATCACTTTAAGTATATCATGCCACTCCTTTCTGGCTTGTAGAGTTTCTGCTGAGAAAGCAGCTGTTAACCTTATGGGAGTTTCCTTGTATATTATTTTTCATTTTTCCCTTGCTGTTTTAAATAATTTTTCTTTGTCTTTAATTTTTGTCAATTTGATTACTATGTGTCTCGGCATGTCTCTCCTTGGGTTTATCCTGTATGGGACTCTCTGGACTTAGGTGGCTATTTCCTTTCCCATGTTAGGGAAGTTTTCGACTATAATCTCTTCAAATATTTTCTCTGGTCCTTTCTCTGTTTCTTCTCCTTCTGGGACCCATATAATGCGAATGTTGTTGCAATTAATGTTATCCCAGAGGTCTCTTAGGCTGTCTTCATTGCTTTTTATTCTTTTTTCTGTATTCTGTTCTGCAGCTGTGAATTCCAGCATTCTGTCTTCCAGGTCACTTTCCCATTCTTCTGCCTCAGTTATTCTGCTATTGATTCTTTCTAGTGTAGTTTTCATTTCAGTTACTGTATTGTTCATCTCTGTTTGTCTGTTCTTTAATTCTTCTAGGTGTTTGTTAAACATTTCTTGCATCTTCTCCATCTTTGCCTCCATTCTTTTTCCGAGGTCCTGGATCATCTTCACTCTCATTATTCCGAATTCTTTTTCTGGAAGGGTGTCTATCTCCACTTCGTTTAGTTGTTTTTCTGGGGTTTTATCGTGTTCCTTCATCTGGTACATAGCCCTCTGCCTTTTCATCTTGTCTATCTTTTTGTGAATGTGGTTTTTGTTCCACAGGCTGCAGGATTGTAGTTCTTCTTGCTTCTGCTGTCTGCCCTCTGGTGCATGAGGCTACCTAAGAGGCTTGTGCAAGTTTCCTGATGGGAGGGACTGGTGGTGGATAGAGCTGGCTGTTACTCTGGTAGGCAGAGCTCAGTAAAACTTTAATTTGCTTGACTGCTGATGGGTGGAGCTGGGTTCCCTCCCTGCTGGTTGTTTGGCCTGAGGCAACCCAACACTTGAGCTTACCCGGGCTCTTTGGTGGGGCTAATGGCAGACTCTGGCAGGGCTCATGCCAAGGAGTACTTCCCAGAACTTCTGCTCTCAGTCTCCTTGTTCCCATGGTGAGACAGAGCCACCCCCCGCCTCTGCAGGAGACTCTCCAGCATTAGTAGGTAGGTCTGGTTCAGTCTTCCCTGGTGTCAGTGCTCCTTTACCTGGGTCCCGATGCACACACTACTTTGTGTGTGCCCTCCAAGAGTGGAGTCTTTGTTTCCCCCAGTCCTGTCAGAGTCCTGCAATCAAATCCCACTAGGCTTCAAAGTCTGATTCTCTAGGAATTCCTCCTCCCATTGCTGGATCCCCAGGTTGGGAAGCCTGACGTGGGGCTCAGAACCTTCACTCCAGTGGGTGGACTTCTGTGTTATAAGTGTTCTCCAGTCTGTGAGTCACTCACCCAGCAGTAATGAGATTTGATTTTACTGTGATTGCGCCCCCCCACCCCCCACCCCACACCGTCTCATTGTGGCTTCTCCTTTGTCTTTGGATATGGGGTATCTTTTTTGGTGAGTTCCAGTGTCTTCCTATTGATGATTGTACAGCGTCTATTTGTGATTCTGGTGTTCTCACAAGAGGGAGTGAGAGCATGTCCTTCTACTCTGCCATCTTGGCTCCTAACTGATGTTTATTCTTTTTTAAAAAGTTTATTTTATTGAAGTATACCTGATTTACAATGTTGTGTTAGTTTCCGGTGTACAGCAAAGTGATTCAGTTATACATATATATTCTTTTTTCATATTCTTTTCCATTATGGTTTATTACAGGATATTGAATATAGTACCCTGTGCTATACAGTAGGACCTTGTTTAACTCTGATGTTTATCCTAATGATTACAGACAATGGTATAAAACAGGGGTCAGCAAACTATGGCTTCCCAGCCATATGCAAGTCACTGCTGGTTTTTATAAATAAAACGTTATTGGAACACAGCCATTCTCCTTCGTTTGCTTTTATTCTAACACTGCTTTCATGCTACAATGACAGGGTTGAGTAGTTGTTACAGAGGCCATGCAGCTTGCAGTGCTTAAAATATTTACTATTTGGCTCTTTTCAGAAAAAGATTGCCGACCCCTGGCATATAGGATAGTGCCTCTCTTATAGTAGATGTTCCATACTTGGTAGCTTTTATTTTCCTCTTATATTGTATATTGTGATATTTCTAGTTACATAGTCTTAATTATGAGTCTGCATAGGGAATTATTCTCAAGATGGCCTTAAATAATTACCATAAATTAAAATTGGTGAAGGACATTAGAAATTATCTAGGTCTTTCCTCCCATTTTCAATTGATCCCTGTGGTCTATTTCCACACTCAGAGTCTTTGACAGTAGATCAAACCCAATACACAGAAGAGTGGCTTAACATGGGTGATCCATGCAATTTGTAAAAAAGCTTGCATTATCTGGGTCATACCTCAACTGCATATGGAAGTGATGAACTTATACAAAGAAGTACTTTTCAAGTCCTTGCTTGTGTACGTGATGCAGTAGTCACAGATTGTGTGAAACTGTGATAGCTACAGTCAGTAAAAAAATCCGTGGAAGAAAAATTGCTTAAACTACTTTCACTTATAAAGCAAAAATGAACGTTATTTTCGAAAGAATTGGCAGGTTAATTAAGAAGTCTCTTAGTGATTATGCTAAAAACGCTGACTCATTTTTAATTTAGCTTGATGTTCCTTGACATATAGATGTAACCGATGTTTGTGTGAGAAGCTTAAAATCAGGTATATGGGAAATTTGTTATACATTTTGCAGGTGATTTTTGCCCAAAAGTTAAGTGTGATTTCAAAATTGAAAGACAGATACATATATTCAAGGAATTCTATAAGGATGTACTTGAAAATGTGTGAGAATTTTCCCAAATACTCTAAAGTTTATTTTTACTAATTATAAAATAGGAATTATTATATGATCCGTTATGAGGATCAAATGAGTAGAAAGGTGTAAGATGCTGAGCTTAGTCCCTAGAACATAGTAATCACTCAAAAAATTGTAGTTTCTTTCTCTGTTTCTTCAGGACACTAATTAAAGCCAGTTGAGTCTCATTTAAAACGTATTTATCTTTTTCTAATTGATTTATATCATACATTGAATTCCAAATATGAAAGAACCACTCTTTGTATTTTTCAGAATATTTGATTGATAAAAATCCAAATATCAAAATGTAGGACAATGAGTTGTCATTATGACAAAACAGGAATCTAATCAAATTTTTTGCATATTTATATGTCATAACATCTTTTAAATAAAGAAATAGTAACATAAAATATGTGACTTCAGGAAACTGTGTTTTGTTTCATTTTGCAAGGAATAAAATAAACAATGAATATTTTGCATTCATGTTGTGCTAACCATTATTAGAGAAACACCACTGTTCTAGTATATTAAGAAAGTTAAAGGAAGTTATTTGAGTAGCCTTAATTCATTTCTACTATAATTAACGTAGTTAAATGTTTCCTGTGAAGAAGTTTATTGGCCATAGACAAGGTTCAGTTATTATTAGCACACACGCACATGGTAGAGGCTGTAAAATTGTTGAAATATTTTCTTAAATCTCAGCACATGAATACCACTTACAAATGATGGCAGAGAAATGATACATGATTTTATTATCAGCCCAGTGGATGATTTCAAACCATTCAAAATATTGCATGCTGAATCAAGTGGTTTTACAGGTACTCTTGTGTGTGAAAAAATCCTTACTGTATAGACAAGCTAAGAAGTCAATATCATGAACTCAGAAAAAAACTCAGGAAAAAAAACTTAGAAAAAAATTAAGAAAAAAATTAAGAATTTTCAGTTCACATTTACCAGAAAATGCTGAGGCTAATCAACAACTCCACAGACTTATTAAAAATACATTCACATCTTGCTACTTATTTTGATCAAAGGAACCCCAAGTTCAGTGAAAATGAACCACTGGGCATATGAAGAGCTGAAAAAAGTATTTCTTGGTTTAGCAACAGAAGAGTCAGCGGGATGATTAAGACAATGAGATCAAACTTACATTAGTTTGGCAATCATATTTTAGGCTACTTGGAAAATTCCTAGGTCATTTAAAATTTGAATATTCTGAGTGTCATGGTCTAGACCTTATTTGAGAAAATTAATTAAAACATGCCTGAATTTTTAAAACCCAATAACCTAACAACCAGAACTTTTCAGCTGGAAGATCACATTTCAGAATTTCTCAGTTCTGATCACGATGAATATCAAATGAATAAAGTGAAAAGAAAGGCAGCAGGCAGCATATTTAAAACCCTCAGTGCTGCAAGAAAAAAAATTAATGTTACTTAGTGCAAATATTTCATATTGTCAATTTAATAGCCATGTGCACTCTGTAACAATGTTTCTGAGTTCATCTGATCATACATTGAACTTCTGCACTCCAATCTCTTAATAATTTATTTTACTCTTACACCCAGATTTTATGCGAAAGATGCTTTACTCTTTTAGTTACCTAAAGACCAGCCTTAAGATGAGAGTCACTGGGGCTTCCCTGGTGGCGCAGTGGTTGGGAGTCCGCCTGCCGATGCAGGGGACGAGGGTTCGTGCCCCAGTCTGGGAAGATCCCACATGCCGCGGAGCGGCTGGGCCCGTGAGCCATGCCCGCTGAGCCTGCGCGTGCGGAGCCTGTGCTCCGCAACGGGAGAGGCCACAACAATGAGAGGCCCGCGTACCGCAAAAAAAAAAAAAAAAAAAAAAGATGAGACTCACTGAAGAGCAATGCTCGGGAATCTTCATTCCAATAAGCTTGAAAAAGTGGCACGACTCTAAGTCAGTTTTGTACTTCTACTTCTCGAAGAAAAGGAATTTCACTTCCCAGAGAGAGGTATAGAAATGCTGTTCATCATAATTAGGGCTGTGTAACAAGAAATGTGAGGCATAAACATATTTACTGAAAAATGTAAATATTGCAACAAAGTGGGTTGGGCACCTGGGTCTCATCTGGATTTCCCTAGAACCAGTTCTAGTACACAGGTAAACACAGGTGTAGATCTTTTCAAACTTGCAGTATGTGATTCTAAAATTACATGCTAAATCATCTTGTAATGGCCACTTCAATCAACAGCTGCACGAGCCTCAAAAATTAATTAGAACACAATTACTTTTGGCAATACGTGAGGAAGTTTGTATATACGCACACATACAGGCATATATGTAAAATAAAAATATATACCTGGAGAGAAAAACTTTTTAGAAAATTATGGTAACAGGGATATAGAAACAGATAAACCAAAATGGAATGGAGGGATGGTAGGGAATCCGTGGAAGAGAAATCACTTCTAGATGATGATTAAAAGAAAAAGTGGTGAAAAATAGAAGTGTGAAGTGGCTCCGTAATACTGTTTACTTACTCAGAAAGGTTGCATGTCTAAATTGAAGATGCCTCTTTATTGGCTAAGAAGAGAGTGAGCTGTATGCTATCAGGACTTCTTTCATGGCCTTCTTCCCATGATTCTGTGCAGTATATCAAAGCACTGAGCTGGGAGTCACAACCTTTCACAGCTGGGAGTCACAACCTTGGAGGCTGAGTTCCAAGGTTCTTGGTACACACACACTTTCCAGAATTAGCTCTCCGTGGACCCCAGTGCATATAAGAATGCTTAAAGATTTGAAAAGCCACCATGAAGTAGGATTTGTGCTTTCCCAAGTGAGGCTTCTAATTGACTTCATGATACCTAGTTTACTGGTAATTCAGAAAAATCAAGTGTAGTCTAACATTTTAATACTGATCACTGCAGATAAGGGTGATATAAATTTGGAGATGTTGAAATTCCACAATGAGCACAGAGATGGAAACAGAACTTAGTACAACTTTTTACATGGTAGATGCCATTTAAATAAATAACTACAGCTTATGTCAACAATGGGAGGGCCTTGGAGGAAAGAGGATGGTGAGAGATGCAGGTGAAAATTCCAAAAGTATGTTCAAAGTGAGCCGTTACTATTTAATGAATCTACAGCCTCCCAGGCCAGCCTCCTATCATAACCTAATACAGTGTTCATACATCCTTTATGCTAAGTAACAAAAGTTGGCAATTTTAACGGGCTGGGGCTTCCTCTGACCACTGGCAGGGCCCAGGGTGTAGGGATACCACTGCCCTAAGAATGTTGCATATTTAAAACAAGTATCCCAAAGACATACCAGCCCATGAATTTTATAATGAAGTAAAACTCAAACTTCAAGCTATGGGGCTTCCAATACCGTCAATATTTATGAGGCCAAATAACAGCATTTCCTAGCTGATCACTGAACTGAAGTCACTCTGTCTTTCACACAGAAGTGGAGAGAACTTTGGAGCTCTTCCTTGGGAATCCTTTGGTCCCATAAAAGTCTACTGAAAAAAAAAATCAATGAGTCCATCCTATCACTTCATCAGACATACCCAGCAATGTTAGAATTTTCTCAGCTCCTGACTTCCTGCTTTTACTAAAGTACATGGATGATTAGTGGCGTAGGCCTTTTGGATTTTCACTCACACTGCCGTCAGATGCTTCTCATTCCCTTCATGACTTCCTCCAGGTTCTGTTTTTATTTCTAGGTAAATTACTCAAATGAGTTGTTCATACAGTTAATGCTCCTCCCACTTCCCACCCCTGTCCAAAACCAAGTATAATAGTCCTGCCTTTGCACACTTTGCCACCCTGTAGTCAATTTCCTGTTGAAACAACATGGTAGCAGTTTTTGACTCAACAAAATGGGTAATGTGTCATAAAATAGTTTTAAATGAGAAGTAGAGATCTGTATTCTAGTCATTCCTCCATCAATGAGGGATGCTGTGACCTTTGGAAAGTTGCTCAATTTTCCCCTGATTTGCTTCTATAAAATACAAATTGTAATAGGCTTTATTTCATGATGTCACAGGAATATCCATATATGTATATATATGTATATGGACATCAGATCTGTGATGATCCTTTAAGTAGTTTTAAAATTTATTCATTTAAATTAAATGATTACTTAAATTTCAGACCTCTCAATTCACCAAATGATTTCACCTTTAAAAAAAGGAGTTTATTTTTTTGAAAATATAGATTTTATTTTTTTGCTTTTCCTAAGTATGTCAAAGTTAGTTTGTGGACAGATAAGTCTTATGAGGCCCAGAGACTATAATCAAAAAACAAAACATTTGCAGTAGGTTGGTACTGAAACCTGCTGTTCTCTCTCCCAGTTTTTCCGATGTACTTGAAATGTTCAAATGTTTAGCAGGCTCGGATAACTTAATCAATGAAGCTCTTATTTTTGGCATTCTCACATTCCAAATTAAAATTACATTATATTTTTTTGGGAAAACCCCCCACCAGTACCATCTGTGAATTGAATGGTGTCATTACATCAAAGTACTGCAATTAGAACAATAGGGTAAAATTAATGCCAATGTTAAGTACAGATGTGCCAGATATGATGGGTAGTTGATACACAATTCAAATTGACAACCACGTGCAATGTGGAAAGTATCCAGGCATAACCCCAGATCCAGTTGGCCAATGGATGTCATGATTGCCTCACAGAGAACATATTTAAAAGAGATTTATTTGGCAGTAAGAAAAAGTTAGTTTCAAAAGACCGTAGTCTATCCTAGGTTACTCATACAAAGCTTTTATTATCTCAGGGTAAAAATGGGCCCACAGAAGATAATCCAAAGGGAACATAACATTCCGTAGCCAGAGAAAAAAATTCCCATTTTTTTCAGGAATATAACATTTGGTATTTTCATTCCATGGCAGGTCATATGGCATTATTAGTCTGTTGATGCTGCTTTTTCATTTTTGTAGCTGTGACAGACTATTAGCTTTTGCACGCAATGGGGGTTTCTTAGTATAGGTTAATAGGATAATACATTTTATTATTTAGGTTCACCGTCTGTAAACTCAAATTTTTAGAATGGGTGATCATGGGCTAGACTTCTCTTCAGTTTAGGACGTTCTAATGTTTGGTATGAATGTTAATGCTAACATGATGGTTTTACTTGCACAGTCATAAGATGTTTAATCTCTGTCATTTCATGTTGATGTGTTTGACAAAATGTGGTGTTAAAAGAAGAGATGTAAGTTGTTCAATGTGTAAGAGTATTGATGAGGCTGTGGGCTATCTCTAACTGCTCCTTTTTTTTTTTTTTTTTTACTTTCTTGACAATTTCTTTACTTGAAATGTAGAAAGCAGTTGAGCATGGTTTCTAAACAAAGAAGAACTTCTAACAGGGAATATGTAGACATTACGTATTCTCCTTCCTTATTGCAATATGTAAACATTCTGGGAAAAGGACGCACAGATCTTGGGGACATTTGCTCAGGAGCCACAAGGATCACGGCCTACTGATTCCATGTTTCCCACAAGAATGACAAATTGTTCTTCATTGTCTTCAGGGTATTCAGGGGCCATGGAGAATACTAGGGACCCTGAAGACTCCCCAAACTATTCACAAACAGTATTGTTTCTCAAATTTGCATAATATACTGCAACAGTGGCCTCTAAGATGACTCCCAATCACCCTTGCCTCCTGGTATTCACACCCTTGTGTGGTCCGTCCCACAGTGAATCAGGTCTCTATCAGCTCTTAACTACAAATGGTAAATAGCATTTTTTATGTTACAATAATTTTGCTACTAGATCCAGAAATTTTTAGCAACAAATTTAAAACATTATTTTGTGAATAGGCATAATTAACCTATAAGCCTCATAGCAGCAGCTTTTATTTAAGCAAATAAGTTTCGAAAATGAGACAATATTTATAAAGCAAGGACGGCAGCTGCTAAGTCAACAATTATATGGAGGTATCAGCTGATGTGGTTCTGTTCGCGAAGGCTGTCTTGAACTGAGGTCAGGATATTTTTCCATGGAACAAAATATTGCAGTCCAAGAATAATGGCATATCCATGTTGTTTTCTGAAATGCCACATTTCCACATTCTTTTCCTTCATTGTTGCTCAATTTTCTCAGTCTTTTTTTTTTTCCTGGAATTTATTCCTCTTTAATGCTGAATATAAAATCTGAGATTTCACCAATGCCTTTAGAGACAAATAAATACAGACCGAAATCTAAAAACAATAATTTTGCAGATCAAAATGGGCTCTGACACTTTAGAAAAGATGTTACATGAAAAGCATTTCTAGAAAAAGCAAAACCCTATACAGCAAAATCAAATTAAAAAACAAACCAGAAAGAGGCTTTGGTACCTTTCAACAACAGAGGACAAAAGTAAGTTAAGTTCATTATTAAATTCATGTAATATAAAAACACCTATGTGGGAGTGTTGAATAAATCTATAAAACAGAAACAAATCTAAAATATATTAGAGTCTGAGAGAAAAAAAAAAATCTTCCTTTTCTCCTCTTTGATTTTAATAGAATACCAGAATCTGGAAAAACAAGTACTTCCCCAACTAAATTTTCTTCTGGTCTGCATATACCCAGCAGGATGGCACTCTGTATTTTATCTCATTTTAAAATGGCATAATTTGATTTTTAGCAGCACATTTTCTTTGCCCCAACAAGCCTACTATAGGAAATAAAAATTCTTTCTTAAAATGCTCTTGATATTACATCTATGTCTGCAATTCCCATCCACTTCTTTCCTAGATTTTTAAGACTGTGATTCTCCAGATCTAAAGGTAGCTAGTTAAAGAAGGGATGAAGAAAACCATTACATGTTTGGAATTCAGCTGGTAAAACACAAGTAAGGACACAGTATTCTCTGAACATGATGTGGTCCCAGAGGGCAATACCTTAGGACTCTGCAGAGCCTGGGTACTGAGGGAAATGCCACACAATGTGCTTCTAGCTCGCTCATAACAAGTACAATACCAGTTGAAGCTGGTCTCTCCTATTTCTTTGCTGCTCCAAAAAAAAAAAAGGAAAGAAAATGTGGAGTGTGGTAGATGATCTGTAACTGTGGTAAATAATTTAACACTCTTATTCATCTAGTCTGTTTAGGACAACCATACTGGGCCTACTACAACCAGAGTAATTCAGAAGTTTTGAGACAAACAATTCTGAGTAGCTTTCTTGGTCTAGCAAGTATTGTATTGATCCTACAACCCCAAGACTCAATCTTACCAAGCTGCTTCTTGGTACTCACTGGCAAGAGTAGACAAAGTGTAAGTTAGACCGTTGCAACATTAACTTTTTAAAAATTGCTGTATCTTAAGAAATTCTAAGTCTTCTTAGACTTTAACACAATATCCAGTTCAAAAAAAATTTCCTGGATAGTCCCTGGGATTTATCAAGTGGAATTTGACCTGGATCGTATTTAATGCCAACTAAGCAGTCATAGCCATGATTTTACAGCAGCTTTCCTGGGAGAGAAAATTGTGGATTATGTATCTGTTCCAGTCACATAGGAATCAGTGGCATGCTTTTCTTCTGGCTGTAGTCCTGGGATGCAAATCTCAGGCTGGGATGTCAGCTTTAGCATTCAACAAGTTCTTTAGAATAGGAGGGAGATAGAACACAGGTGGCAGGGCCTAAATTCTTCTGTTCTTTCCATTTCTTACAAACTTCCTGCTCAGAATCTAAAGGGCAGGTTCACCATCAGGATGCTGGGAATAGCAGAATATCTTAGGCAACCCTCTGAATTTATTCTATTCAAGACTATTCCCAAGTTTGGCAACTAGAAACTCTAAAAATGTGAGCAGGGACAAGGATGCAGAAAAGGAGCCTTTGCCCTAATGAAGTCGACAGGTTCAGTGTTTATCAGCAACCACTCCAAAGGAAGGAGAGATTTCACATGCCAAGTACAATTCAGAGTGAGTCTCTGACAGCCCCTTTCTGGTATGTACTCTGTTCTGAAATATCACTGGTGTTCATATATGGAATGAAAACACGTATCTACGTTACTCTGAAAATCCGGGACTGCATTGGCCAGAGATATGAGCTGGCAGAGTCAGAGGACCAATGAAAAGTAACACAGGAAAAAAATTAAGTTGTGCAGCAATATCAGTATCTTTTAATTTGCCTCATCAAGGGTTCACAAAATATATTTAACCGAGATCTTCCTTTCTCGAAAAATATGATCCCTTCACAAAATATATAAGCAGCTATTAGTTAGGGGAGCTGCGTTTAAAAATATATGTGCACTTACGCATAAATAAGTTGCTAAAGTTGCTAAAGCTGAAATGCTTTCAGGTACGAATCAGATTATGTCTCTATAAATTAATTGTCAGTGCACCTCTTTAAATATATCTTTTAAGCAATCTTACACATTAGGTGAAACTTCTCCTTTGTAAGTGATAAAGAAGCATGTATTTTTTAAAAGAGCAATTCTTTTCATCCCTGTCACTCGGTTCTGATCACACACTGCTGCAACAGTGATTTCTGGAAACATCTGTAGAGGCTTGGAGGATTTATGGGGGTAAGAATTTCCATTACCAAAAGGAGGCTAGAACGTCTAACTTTTTCTTCAGTTACGACAAGCACTGGAATAGTGATGTTCGTGAATCTGCAGCAAAGATCTTTAGCCCTTTGTCAACCAACATCGCTTCTTTTCTTTCTGATCAAAATATTCTAATAACCTGGCAGACTGATTTCAAGGATACCACCTTGGCAGCCTGAAGAGAAGCAGGTCTCAGCAACCCTGGCATCAACTACAACCCAGGACAGACCCAGTACTTTCTCTCTGATGGTCACTCAGTTATTCAGGAAGCACACCTGTAACAGGTGACTGTACCTCCTCCGGGTGAGCGAGGCAACTGCAGGCAATTCTGAAAACAAGAAAAAAACCCACCACGGTCCTGATTTGGTTTAAAGCACTCATGCAATCCCATTAGACCCACGTCTTCCCCAAACACCTTTTCCATGGCAAGCAAAGTTACTGATAATGCATGTGGCTTCTGCCACAGTGATGCATTAGGTAAGCAGGTGTGTGCTGAGTACCAGGGGTGCTCCAAAATGCATCTCCGTCCTCTTTCACTTGTCTTCGCTAAGGTTCTTCCTTTGATGCCAACTGTGATTTCAGGACTAAGAATGAAAAGACTGTGTTGCTTCCCTTGGATTCAAAGAAACTGTCATAATCTGCACAGTATCGGTCACCATTAAACATCTGAGGTGGCAGAGGGTTGCCCTGAACAGGCTCCTTCTCCGGGGGGATGTTTTTGTACATCCACTGCCTCTGCTCTTCTGACATTGTGATGTCCACCTCCTCAGACTTAATCTTGTTGGCTTCCAGAAATCTAATCACATCCTGCTGCTTCTTCTTTATCGCCACGAAGCCCAAGGAGGAGGCAGTGAACACGCGGACGACCATCCTCTCACCAGGCACAGTGCTCCGGTCTCCCGGTCTGCAGATCAATTTTCTCAGTCTTAAACAGTTTAGAGTGGAAAAGGGAACATAAAATAATGGAAACAAAGGATACCAAGAGGCATAAAGTCTCATCTTTTCACCACCCATTGTTACTAATCTTAAAATTTATCAAAAGTCACTTTGTAAGTAGTAGTAGAGTACATCATAACCTGTATTGCTTAATATTTCCCCCAGTCAAATACAGTTTTCTTAAATGGCAAAAAAAACTAGGTTAATTTTTAATAACTTAGCATAATATATACTTGTTGAGAACATAGTATATACAAGGGGTTGTAGATAAACAGTGCTCAAACTGCTCTCAATGTGATTATCATCTTATAAGAGGTCCCAAATAACTATAGGCAAAGCAAAAATGAAAGGAGTCACATAAGAGAGATAAGGAGTTTTAATGGGGGAAAAGTCACTTTAGGTTGGAGGGATCAGGACCCTACATAGTACAGGGGACAGTATTGGCTGAGTAGATGGTGACCCCCTGGTAGAGGAAGCAGAATGAGCAAACCTAGAAAAAAGTCAGGAATCAAGAATTATCTGTTCATTCAACAAGGTGAGACATGGAAGTGGCTTGGATTAAAATGGCAGCGGTGAGGCTCTCACTCAGGAAAGACTGATTGTGGAGGCTGAAGAATTGGCTGATTATTAAGATGTGAGGTGTGAGAGATGAGGAAAAGTTAAGTTTGATTGCAATTACAATTTAGTGCAGATGAAACCCAAAGAACAAATGTTATGATAGAAAGAAAAGACCAGAAGTATGATTTGTATCAGCTCTGGAGGTCCCTGAATACCTTGACTATCCTCTTTTAGCTTCAACTAAAAAAGATATTCACAGTTCAGTTTACTGGGAAGGACTCTGTAGAGATGACCTTAATGACAGCCAGAACCCTGGACACAAACAATGTCAGGAATAAATTATTCTCTGCATCCTCTTTTTGTTTGAGTCTTTATGGGCTTTATTCTCTAGGACAGCTTATCCATATGGCAGGAAGTTTCAAGCTCACAGCCTTGCAATACTGAGATCAAAGGGGAAAGAAGAACATTTCCTCAGCTCTTATTTGAAAAATTCAGGGAAGGACACCGAGTGGTCACATGACTATACCTGAACCATTTACTATAAACTGTTGTGAATCATATATTCATCCCTCTGAGCAATGAGCAGCCCACATTCCTCTACAGAAGCACCCACCTAGTATGAGTGGGCATTTTCCAGAAGAATGGAACAGGGGGAGAGGCAGGCAAAATATTAACTCTTAAAGTTAAGTGAGACTTAAGCCTGAAATACTTTATATATATGCAAATAATATATGATATATAAGTGCATTATATACATGTTTTATAGTACATTATATACATGGTATATATAATTTATACATAATGTATATAAGCCTGTTATTGTTTTTACTCCTTCCATCTAAAGATAATCCCTCTAGCAGATCACAATTTTGCTCATTCACTTGAGGAAATTGCTCTATCAATTCTCTCCATCATCAATTTTCTCCTGTCTATGGGATCTTTCTCATCAGCATTATTCTCCCATCTTAAAAACAAAAGTTTCCCTTGACCCCGTATTCCTCATCAGCCATTCCCCTTTTCCTCTGTTCGCCTTTAAGACAAAATTTCTTGAAACAATTGTCTTTACTCTGACTTCAAGTTCTCTGGTTTTATTCTCTCTTAAGCCCATTCCACTCAGGTTTCTGTCCTTCACCAATGTAACACTTAACAATTTCACCAATGACCTTCATACTGACAAATTCATTGACCAATTCTCAGACCTTATCTTATTTGACCCCTCAGTAATATTTACTGCATCATTCCCTCTCTCTTGCTACTTTTGCCTTGTTTTTCATGGCTTATTGAATCTTCTTCTTAGAGTTTTTTGTCAGTTTCCTTTGATAGCTCTTGCTTATTGTCAATTACTTACTTTTAGGGAGCCCAGTGGCTCCAACCTTGGTCCTCTTTTTCTTCTCTGCTTAAATTTACTCCCTTGATGATCTCGTCAAGTCTCATGGCTTTAAACTTCACTGCTGACACTAAAACTTATATCTTTAGGTATTATCTCTTCTCTGAATTCTAGACCCATGTGTCACACTGCCTACTCAACACCTCTATGTAAATGTCCAAAATATCTTAAATTAACATGTACTTACTTAAACTACTTAATCTTCCATCCCAAACCTACTTACCCACTGTTATGGGCTCAGTTGTGTCCCAGACCCTCTGACTCCCAACCCCAATTCAGACGTGGAAGTCTTAACCTGAATGTGACTGTTCACATTCTGAATGTGATACTTCTGAATGTGATTGTATTTGAAGATAGGGCTTTTAAAAACGTTATTAAGGTAAAATGAGGTCCTATGGGTTGGCCCTAATCCAATCTGACTGTTGTCCTTATAAGAAGAGGAGATTAGGATACACAGAGAGACACCAGACATGTGTGCAAAGAAGAAGGACCATGTGAACACACAAAGAGAATAGAGCAAGCCTGAGATGCCTCAGAAGAAACCAAACCTGCTGACACCTGGATCTCAGACTTCCAGCCACCAGAACTGTGAGAATATACATTTCTATTGTTCAAATTCACAGTCTTTCCTAAGTCAGTTCATAATAACTCTATTCTTTTTTTTTTTATAACTACTATATTGGACAGCACAGGTCTAAAGTATGACCATGGGAATAAGTGGTAGGATAGAGAGACCAGGGTGTTGGAAGGATCACCTATGTGAATACTAGAATCACCAAGAATGTTTTTCAGTCACGAAAAAGAACATGTTAGACCTATACGTAATTAGTCGGAAAGATCTCCAAGACATATATTGAAGGGAAAATTAATTTCTAGTATAATATGTATGGATAATACTATTTATTTAAAAATATGTAAGTTACAAAAGAATACTACAAGGAAAAAGAAGTGCTAACTTGATAATGATAACTCTATTCTTTTTGCCCAGGCCCAACACTTTGGAGTTTTCCTAGACTCTTTTTTTTCCCTCTCATATTTTATGTTCTGTACATCTGGAAATCCTGTTGTCTCTAAATTCAGAGCAGAATCTGACTACTTCTCACTAGCTCTTGTACTACTATTTTGGTTCAGATCACCATCATCTCTTGCCTTCATTATTGCAGTGGCCTTTTAACTGGTTACCTCACTTATATCCTTGTCCCCTTGCAGTCTATTCTTCACACCTCAGGGGACTGATATTTTAAAAAGGAAATTTAAAAAAAAATGTCAGCTGGGAATTGGGGCAAGAGGAATTGGATGAAGGTAGTCAAAAGGTGCAAACTTCCAATTAAAAGATAAATAAGTACTAGGGATATAATGTACAACATGATCAAAATAACTAACGCAGCTGTGTGGTATATATGAAAGTTGTTAAGAGAGCAAATCCTAAGGGGTCTCATCACAAGGAAAAATATTTTTTTATTTCTTTAATGTTGTACCTATATGAGATTATGGATGTTCACTAAATCTATTGTAGTAATCATTCCATGATGTATGTAAGTCAAATCGTTATATACCTTAAACTTATACAGTGTTGTATGTCAATTATATCTCAATAAGACTAGAAGAAAAAATAGTCATTTCTCTGCTCATAGTTTTGTATTAACTCCCCATTTTCACTCAGAGCAAAAGTCAAAACCTTTACACTTGCCGTCAAGGCCCTAGAATATCTCTAACCACCACCCTTTACAATTCTGACCTCATTTTCTGCTACTTTCTCTGCTATTCACTCTGCTCCAACAATGTTGGCATCTTTGCTAATCCATGAACACTCTAGGCATGCTCCAGCCTTAGGGCTTTGCACTAGCTGTTGTACCTGCTAAAATGCTCTTCTTTCAAAATATCTTATCCTCCCTCGTTTTCTTTAAGTCTTTGCTCAAATGCCACCTCAGTGAGACCTCCCACCCTACATTATGCCGAATAAAACTTCCTTCTACCACCTGTACTACCAACACAACTTATGTTGCTATTCGTTTTCCTCTTACATACTATATAGTTTTTTACTTATAGTATTTTAAAATTTATTTTTGTATTCCTCTTCTAGAACACAAACTCCACCAAAGCCATGATTTTTCATCTGTTTTGTTCGCCAGCTGCCTTGAATGACATCTGCCACATAGTAGGTGACTGACAAATCTTTGTAGGGTAAATAAATGAACTAAATATAAGATATAAACAGATGTTAATAAAATAACACCCGCCTTGAGAAATAAAACATTATTAACACTTTGAATCCCTCCATGCACTCATTACACTCACTTTCTTCTCCACTTCCAGAGTTTGAACACAAGCAGAGTTTTGTATTTATCATTTCTTTGAACATCTTCATAGTATACCACTTATGTAGACATGCCAAGATAAGATGCATCCTTTACTTTACACATATTTTAAATTGAAAACATGTATCTTACTTACTCTTTTGCTCAACATTGTTTGTGAGTTTCATCTGTGTTGATATTGGGGTAGAGTATTCATTTCTAATGCTGTATTTTTCTATTAAATGAGTTCATCACAATTTTTTAAAAGTCTCAGATATTTGACTTATTTTTATGTTTGTACATGTCTCCTGGCACATGTATGCAATACAAGCATTTCTTGAGACTATATTGTAAGAAGTGGGATTGGATGGCCCAAGATTCCCCTGTGAGCCACAAGATAGATTTTTTAAAATTTTACCCTTTCTTTAAGGGAATACTATTAAGAGATCTGGCTTTTTCTGGGATCGCAGTTTAGTTTTCCTGCCTTATATGGGCTAAAGGTCATAGCAGTTTATTTCCTGATATTGACAAATAACTCAACTCCTGCTTCCCATCCTGTTTCCTGATCAGATTTCAGTTTTCTCTTCATTTTGGTTTAACTTATTTTCTTTTAAGCCTAGAAATGCATTATCAATGTTGGTTATTGACTCTTATCAAGAATTTCTACATGTCTTAAATAGAGTTTTTTCAGAATACCTTGTCTGCCATATTGCAAGAAGTGGCAGTAAGCTTAAACTTTCATACTTAATTTAAAAACTGTCACATATTGGTTGTTTGGGTGCTCTTATTTAGGATAGGGTAAATGTTATATAATAACAACTGTGTTTGGGAATATTAATATAGCAATAGCAGCTGGCATAAAGGAGCTATTGATAATGAAACGTGACTTTTTTATATATCTAGTACTATATTAAAAATTTTCAGATCATCAGGGACAAAGATGGATGTTTTAATAAATGCTGTTGTGACAAATGGACAGCCATTTGTATAAAGATAAAATTGGATTTATGCCTCACACCATACACAAAAATAAACTCTGAAAGCATAGAAGGTCTAAGTATAAAAATAAAACCATACGTGTAGAAAAAGTAGGTGAATTTCTTTAGAACCTGATGAGAAAGAAAAAGCTTTCTAACTATAACTCAAAATCCAGTTCAATATTGCTAAATTTAAATATCTAAAAAAAAATTGGGGGCATGGCAAAAATCATCAGAGGCAAAATACAAATGGCAAACTGGGAGAAAACATTTACAATGTATGTCACACATCAAAGGCTAATATTCCTAATATATAAAGAACTTTTTACAAATTGAGAAAATAGGAAATTAACAAAAAATGATATAAAAATAGCCTGTAAACATATGAAAATTTTTCCAACTTTACTCATAATAAAAGAAATTTAAATTAAAACCACTAAGATGCCAGTTTTACCTATTGCTTTGGCAAAAATGTGAATGTTGAGCACATATTATTGTGTTGAGGTTGTGGAGAAACAGACACTCTAGTATATTACTGGTGGAAATTCCTACAGAATGGAATTTGGTAATATCTAATATCTAATAGAACTACATTTGCACTTACTTTTGTCCATCAAACCCTAGGTATTCACCTAGGTATTAATACAGCTCCATTAATATGAAAAAAATGTGCAAGTTATTCATTGCATCATTGTAGCAACATTGCCTTATATTTAATTGCAAAATTTCAGAAACAGTTCTGTGTATGAAAAACTAACTTCCCCTGTGTTTCTTTTTTACTCTCACAATACTACTACCATCTTCACAACACTTCTGACACCACATGTGGGTTTTTCTTCCCCAACACCAAGAAATTCCAGGACACCAGCTGGATGTCCTACAATTTAACTCAATTCTGACACTGTCTAGTCAGCTCCCATAGGTTAAATGCTCAGTCCCACAAGACTCTCCCCTACCAGCTTCAGATGCCAATCACTTGTTCAGATTGTTACCTGAGCTTCTGACTGATTAGCTGTAAATCGGGAGTCCCCATGATCCCCTTGGGAGGTTCCATTACTTTGCCAAGGGCCAAACCTGGGTTGGTTTGAGTAGCAAAATGAATAAAGTCAGTACTAGATTATTACACACTGAATTTTTTAAAAATCTAATAAAGGTAGGAAGGAGGGAGAAAGATGACTGGAAAAGATTTTATGACAGAAAGTCAACTAATACTTGTTGAAGGAACAATAGATTTGAGAAGTCACGATTTAAAACCATAGAATAATGGTTTTTCAAGATCCATACTCTTCGCAAATATTCTATATACTTACCTCACTCACAAGAATCCATAATCTCTCATTACACTGATGCACGAAGTAGATGACAACCTCCAGACTTCAGACCATCCACTTTGTCTAGCCTTAATACTTATTCTTGGTGTACAAGAACACGTGGTGTTTTTCATAAATATTTGATCTCTGCTTCCATCTGTCCGTAGTCCCTTCTAGTAAGTAATAGTATCTGCTTTAGCACAGAGTTATATGTTTTGGTCTTTTTTAAAACACTATGATAAGGAGGCAGTGTAATGTACAGGCTCTTGGTCAGACAGCCTGGAGGAAGGTCCCCATTACATACTTACTGTCCATCTGACACAGTCTCAGTCCTTAAGTGCATGTGTTTAGATTTGAGGAGATAAGGGAAGGCAGCAGGCTTAATGAGGGTCAAGTTCATGGTACAGCACTTTTATCAATCAAACCACCGTCATCTCTGAATATGTCTACTTACTGGAGCAGCCTGCAAGTCATCACAGCAATTCTAGAAGCTCTCCTTCCCCTCCTATAAGGTTTAGGTCTTCCATAACCAAATGCCTTCTTTGTATTACTGCTCCCTTTCTCTCCTTTCTTCACCAAGCTCTTATAAAAACCTATTTTAAAAAGTCCATTTGTACTTCTGCACCCTATTTCTTCCCACCAGATCTCTCATACTCTGCTATGAATAACCCATCAAATACTGAAATAATGGGTGATTTAACTAATATCTTATAATGCAGGACCCATTAATGCAATACAAAATAATATTATGAGATTTTATTAGCTCATATTAGTAAACACAGATTGCATTAAAAGCTGTTCCTGTTTTATTTTTGAAACGCTTGGATATGACAGACTCATATAAAATACCCAAATTATGCTGTTCTGAAACTGTAAAGTTGAGGTTACCACTGAGCAGGTTATGTTAAATCTTTTCCTTTTTCTTTATTCTTATGAAGGATAAGGAGATGCTGGCTACAGGATTTCTCTTTGTTCACCTTTTCTGCTGCAGAGGAAGCAGTTTAAGAGCATTTCCCAGGAAACGGTTTCTGACCTCCCGTCCCTTGCTTTCCACCAAATACTAGTAACAACATCAAATGCCACTTCTTAGCATTAAAAATGAGATATTATCTAACATTAGAGTCTACATAGCACAAGGTAAAGGGGCTTTTTGGCATATAGCCAGGTAATTAGCTCAATGCAGACCAAACAAGACCATTCGAAGCCTCATTGGAGAGTCCTGGCTATGCTTCTAAAGTCTCTCTCTCATCCTTGCTATAGGAAAACCTGTCAAAGGATGCATTTAATATTTTTACTTTAAGTATTCCTCATCTGAATTTTTACCACCCCGACAACTATGCCAGCTCTTTCATTTAACAAAGGCATTACCACACCAAGGTGAAAAAAAATCTCACTCAAAGTAATAATGCCATATCTATGGTTTTCCAGGCTAATAATTTTGGGGTTGAGAGTAGAGTGACACCAAATGACCATTTCTGAAATCTAATAGTCAATATACTTCTATTAAGCAAGGGAAATAATCTTGTGTTGGTAAAAGGATCAAAGTTGGTAAATCTAACTGAAACATTACAATTTTTACTTTGTGAGTAATGGATTTTTAATGTCTGTAAACAGAGTATGGAAGGTTTCAAAGGTTTGTTTGCTTAGACTATCATGCATATCTCAGTGATTCTCATAGATTACGGATCATAGAAAAACATTTGAACCAATGGTTGGCTACTTCTTGAGCATAACCAGAATTGTTTTTATCAGAAGTATTAATTAATCAATAAAGTAGAAAGGAATCATCTACTGATAATACACAAGCCATACACAAAATTCTCTGGTGGGCATCTCCTCCATGCTAACATCTAGGTAGCATGTCCTTTTGCAAAACCCTCAGAACTACTGCCTTGCCTCCGTCTTTAGCAATAAATTTCTCAGAAACATTCTTAGAGTTAATGCCTCTATTTATTCACCATCTAATTCCTTCTCAGTCCAGTGACATTTAAATTTTATTTACTGTTCCTCTTAAGTTTACTTATGACCACCTAATTATAGGTAAATACTTTTGGGGTTCTGATGGGGGCAAGAAGAAGGAGGATGGCAACATTTCCCTGGTCAATGGTTTATCCTTGCCAGACTTCCTAGATACTACATCCTGAGAATTCCCATCTAGCCTCTTTCACGAACTCTTAACCAGGTGGAGGAAATGCTAATTAGGTGCATCCAACTAGGTGAGAGAAATGGAGAAGGAATAGCCAATAGACAGGAGCTATCAGAGATGCATTCCCAGCACAAAGACTCTCAGGGGAACAAGAAAAGGTTTTATATCGTTTTCAGTAATCACAATTACCAAGGAAGAAATCATAACTGGCTACATTGCTGATTTCGAAGTTAAAGTTCTATTATTTCCCAATAGATTGTTTTCCTAAAAAAAAAAAACCCAGAAAACAAAAAACTGGAGGCATAACCTCCTGCCCTTATGATTATGTCATTTAATATTTAAAGGCAACACTTTTCCTTGGCCTTCATCTTCATTAGCCACCCTTCATCTTTAAACATTGCTGAGTAACTCCATTTCCCTTTGAATTACTTTCTTCTCTCTTTTGCTTTGCTTTTTCTGGTATAGCAAACTTGTTTCTGTTCTTTCCCTTTTTTTGTGTATCTTCCTCTTTTCCAGATTATGATTTTTCAGCTTCTTCTGACTCTTTCATTGGAAAAATATTACTTTCAGTCTGAGTACAACAAGAAAACCAATCCTTATCAGCTTTTGGAAACTTCTCATGTCACATGATCAAATATCCCTCTGACGAGAGCTGGCATACCTTTTGTGTCTATATTGTTTAAACTAAACAGAGTAAAGGCAATCCAAGATGGGGGACAAGGCTGTTAAACGATTCAGTCTGCAAACCCCTTTATATTCAAATAGAACAAATTGTATCATATTTCTACAATATGCATGAGGCTATATGAGCATAGCCCCAACATTTCCTAAAATAGGAGTAAGCAGTGGAAAGTAAGAGACCATCTGTACATTTTTAAAGAGCATAAAGAGGCGTGTAAATAATCATTGATATACACACCATTGATTTAATTATGTGAAATGAAAGTCTGGATTTTTTAAGAATAACATCCTTGGTGGCAGTCATTAGGCATCTTTTGGTGTGATAATAGGTAGATAATAGATAGACTGTTGGTCTTGCTAGAGCATGGGTTTGATCTAATGTGTTTCTTGTGTTCTTATGAACTTCAATTTTCCATTTAAAGTAAATTGTAACTCTTTTTCTCTGAAGTTCTTTCTGTGCATGAATGTAAACAGCTTTTGGTAGGAAAAAAGCTTTTTGCAGGAAAGAATTCTCTGCAGGAGACACCCCTTTGTCTTGCCGCTAAACTTAAACCAGGCACCCCCACACTCTACTCATCTCGGGCCCTAGCACACCTTTCAAATCTTTTGGTCGCACAATACTTTGCCTAACTTGTTGGTTCTTTCTGTAGATCAAGGAAGTAGAAATGAAGAATAAGTAATTAACAGATGACCATATCTCTTCCCTAGCTTCCCCTTCATTAATCTCACAAACAAACTGTGTGAACAAGATAGCATCTAAAGAAAGGTCATGAGGAGTTGACAAGCTTGCATACAGTGGAGGATGGTGATGACTCTAACCCCCTACCTCAATGATTAACTGAGATTACTTCCCTGTTTGGCTTTAAAAGCTTTCATGGCTGAGCAGACTCTTTGGAGGTGGTTTTTGGGGGATTTTGAGTCCACCACCTCCCCAGATTGCCAGCATTCTGATTAAAGGTACCTTTCCTTTCTACCAACATCTATGAGTATTGATTCTGTAAGTGTTGAACATTGGGACCCAATTCGATAACATGAATAATTGGGGGAGAAAACTTTAGGTTTTATAACACTTTTTACTTATCTACATGTTTCACCATTATTTTAAATTATATATTAAAAAATCTTGTATGCTTTTGTTAGAAGGAAAAAAAACCTAAGAAAGGGGTTATGTATAATAATTGAGGATTTACATGTTCCTAAAAAACTTCTCAGTTGAAATTTTCTAATCTTACTGCTCAGTGATGGTGCTTTCCCATAGAACCATATTTCAATAGCTAATAACCAACCCCTCTTGGGGTGCTCATATCACTAGTCGTGTAAATGAGAAGATTTCATTCTGCTGCAGTTGATCACATTGCCTCAAACTGTGTTTCATTTTATGGGAACATGCATACCTGTGTGAGTGGAATGTTTTTGATTCTACAGCCTGTGGAATGGGACAGCCAACACCCGTCATACAATTTATTAAAACATGGTCATATAGGTTCTTAGCAACAAGATACATTTTTTTTTCTTTGCTGGAACTTTACTCACAAATGGACAATTTTTTTTTTTTTTTTGAAAAAGCAGTTAGAGCACAGGACTTGATGAAGACCCTTGAGTCGTTAATAACAGCAAAGTGGAAACCAAAAGTTATGTCTCTATGGGAAAAAGCTTGTGTTCAACTGTGAGGCACAGACAATGGAATTATGCCTTCCTTTCTTGTTTTTTCTGTAAAATTTTCCTTGAACTGTTCACTTGTTATTATTTTAATTGAAGGCATTCTTTCTCAGAGCTGAGGTTGTTGAAAATGATTCAGAGCAGCTTAACTTGTCAAAACATTTAGAGATCTGGATAAAATAATTAAAAATCATATGGAAGATTAGCACATGAGCAAATGCCAAACAATGTCACAGAGAGATATTATCAAGAAGTAGGCAAAATCAAGGCCCAACATGTCAACAAAATTCTGTCACTGATGCTATGATTCCAGAAAAGGAAAATGCTATATGGACACAAAAAGACAATATTACCTTGAGAATTTATAAGTCAGACAAAAAATTGTTAATATAAGCCATAGAAAGTTGTAGACAGAATATTATTTGACCGAAGAGATGGGAGTTTAACAGGGTAGGGATTTCATGACTTTTCTGCACTTAATCTTTTCCCTGATGAATGTGACTTGTCTCTTTCTCCAACTCTGAGCTCTGTCAATTAAGATACAGAATAAAGGGTGATAATATTTGACATGTAAACTGACCCTTCATGTAGGCCATGACATGGACAATTCCACCTCACTGTTCTTAAAGCAGTCACATGTCAACTCCCCAAGGTATCCAGGGCATCAGCAAAGGAAATTAACTCTCAAATTTACTTTATTTTTAATTTATAAATTTCTTCCCAGTTGATGACTCTGCTCCTTAGACTGGCCTTCATCTAATCTCATTTTGCCCAATAACAGAAATAATCAACATGTGTCCCAGCTTTTAATATTTTAAATTCCTTTACTGAAGTTAAAACACAAAAAACCCCAACTAAGACTCCAAAGCTCGTGAAGACAATTCTATGTGACCATGGATCCCTGTATCTCATCTTAGGCAGATAAACCAGGTACAGAGAGTTCAAAGGGATTTAGTCAAAATGAATCTTGAATCTCAGAAAAGCAAACAGATACATCATTTTGACCTTGAGGTTGTTTTCAGTTATATTTTTCAATTACTATCACAGTTGCAGAGTTGAGAATGAAGGCAAAGATCCTGATCTTTTAACCTTGCTGTATTGCCTTAATCTTAGTTATCTATAAGAGATTATTGAAAATTAATTCCCTCTTATTCAAGATTCAGATATTTTTCATTGCTGCTATCTGGAAAGGACACTTTTGAAGTAGAAGCATAAGCTAAGAGGTCTGCTTTCAGTTAAGATTAGAATGTCAACCTCTGAACTCTCTCTAAAACTCAGAACATATTCCTTGAAATAATGGTCCAACTTCCTCATAAAACCAACATTCATACTTTGAAATACATATTCTGTACCCTAACTTGTCATAATGACCCACCACATTTACAGGGGATTGTGAAATTTTCCAGGCAGTCAACATCTGACCTAAATATTTAAACCTATTTATGGATGATTTCAGTTAAAATAAAGATATGATAAATAACATAGTGAACAACTTTGTGGACATTAAACTTGACACCAGACCTAGAGGTGTAGTACTGGGGTGCCCTCCATAATGTCATTCAATGCCACACCTCCGAGGAAACCACAATTCTGGATTTTGTATTATTAGGATTTAATTCAGTCACTCCTATTATTTTATGTCTCTCCTATGCCTAAATAACGCATGAAGTTGTTCTGCATGATTTGAATTTTTATATAAATTGTCTCATACTGCATATACTCTGTTGTACATTTAGTTCCTTGAATTTTCTACTGGTGTATATTTTCCAATATTTGATTTCCACAGTATATTTAATCATTCTACTGTTGGTGGATTTGAGTTGTTTCTAGATTTTTTGCGATTTCACACAGTGCTGCATTCTTGTCCATTTTCCTGGTGCCCATTTGTAAGAGTTTCTCTAAGATATAAAATCAACAGTGGAATTCTCTGCCATTCTTAACTTGTCTTATTAATATTGAATTGTTTCCAAAATTGCACTAATTTGTATTCCTACCAACAGCATATAGATATTCCAGTTGCTTCAAATCTTTGCCAAAACTTTCGTTTATCAGAATTTTTATTTTTTGGTTAATTTGGTAGGTGAGAAATGTTTTCTGGTAGTGATTTTAAATTGTATTTCTAAGATTAGTCATAAGGTTAGGTATTTTTCACGTTTTTATTTTGGTTTGTTTGTCGAGGTATAATTTACAATATGGTAAAATACACTCTTTTCAGGTTTCTTATGATTTTAATGGTGATTTGGGTTTTCTCTTTTATAATGTGCATGGCCATAAGTTTTGCCCTTTTCCCCTATTGAGTTGTCTTTTTCTTAAATTTTACAGTTCTTATTAAATTTTGAAAGTTTTAGTAGACTGTCTTAAAGAAGGTCTCCTCTAAGTTTTTGTAAAAGTTTTCAGTTTTGTCTTTCACATTTAATTCTACTCCATTTGGAATGGATGGGTGTATATGGTATGAAGTATGGGTCCACATTAAGTTCTTTTCCATTGTAAATAGAGAACCACCCAACAATGTATATTGAAAATGCCATTCTTTCTCAGTCTACAGTGTTATATTAAAATTGTTCATTATTGTGTGGTTCTGTTTTCAAACTCTGTGTTGTTTCTTGGTGAACTTGTTAATCTATGCTCCAATACCACACTGACCCAACTATTTATTACTTCAAAATAAGTTTTGGTATACGAAAAGGAAAGAGTCCATCTTATTCTTAAGGAGTGCCACCAAAAGGATTGTTGGGATTTTGATGGAATTGCTTTGAATCTGTATCTCCAGCCATCTTTTAAAATGTTATTCAGCAAAATTTAGAAAGTTCTCCATGCAGATTATTCTGATTATCTATTGATGATGTAATACACGATTCCAAAACTTATGTTCTTAAAAACAACAAAAATCTTGTTCTTGCCACTAATGGTTTCTGTGGTCAGGGTTCTGGGAAGATTAGGGAAGGGAGGATTTGAGCAGCTGCTATAGATAGAGATAGCCCTGTGTCTTTCATCATGTGGTCTCAGGGCCCTTGCATGTGGTCCCTCCCCAAGGACCAGCTGGTGGAGCACATCACAGCAAGGTGACTAAGTCCTAACAGGTAGCATTCTAAGAGATTGGAAATGGAAGTGTCAATTTCTTTAAGACCTATGTTTGGAAAATGGTACAGTGTCATTTCTACTAGATTCTATTGGTCAAGCAGTTACAGAAATCAGGTTCAAGGGGGCAGGCATAAATCCCACTGTGTGATGGGAGAGTTGTCAAAGAATTTTGGGATTATGTTTTAAAACTGTACAACTTTTGTGAGATTGATTATGAGAAGTGTTCTATTTTTTCATACTATTGCAAATGGTGTCTTATTTTTTTTTTTTAAAGAAGATGTTGGCGTTAGGAGTTTATTAATTTATTTTTGCTGTGTTGGGTCTTCGTTTCTGTGCGAGGGCTTTCTCTAGTTGTGGCAAGTGAGTGCCACTCTTCATCACGGTGCGCGGGCCTCTCACTATCGCAGCCTCTCTTGTTGCTGAGCACAGGCTGCGGACAGGCAGGCTCAGTAGTTGTGGCTCATGGGCCTAGTTGCTCCACGGCATGTGGGATCCTCCCAGACCAGGGCTTGAACCCGTGTCTCCTGCATTAGCAGGCAGATTCTCAACCACTGCGCCACCAGGGAAGCCTGGTGTCTTTTTTTTAAAGGTTACATTTTCTAGTGGTTGGTTGCTGCTGATGTATAGAAATATGAATTAAATTTTATATCCAACAAAGTTGGTAAACTCTCTATGAATTATCCTAATGTATCTTTTGATTCTTTTGGATTTTTATGTTCAAACTCATGTTATCTCTATATAATGACAGTTTTATTTCTTTTTTTCCACATCTGTTTTTTTTTTTTTTTTTTTACTGTTCTTGCTTTATTGCACTGCCTAGACCTCTAGTACAATGTTAATAGAATTGAGGAAAGCAAGAACTCCTGTTTCTAAGTTCAAAAGAATAATTTCACCCTTTTGCAATGAAATGTGATGATTACTATATGCTTTTGTAGATATTCTTTTCCCGATTAAAGAATTATTTACTATTTCTTGTTTGCTAAGATTAAAAAATACTACTTAATAGATGTTGAATTATATCTAATTTTTCTCTGCATCTCTTGAGAATATCATATGACTTTTCTCCTTTGATCTGGTGAATTTCTAATGTTAAATCAATGTTGCATTCCAAGGATATGACCAGTTTGATCATGAGATATTATCTTTTTTTATATATTGCTGTATTTGATTTGCTAATGTAGTTTTAGCAATTTTCTTTTCATCTTTAATTATATGCCAGTTGAGGTTGTACTTTTTCTTTCTCAAATTGTCTTAGTCTGGATTTGTCATCAAGGTTATGTTAGGTTTCTCAGATTAGATGAGGATTATGCTTTTGTTCTATAAACTAGTATAGTTTATAGTAAAGATCAGAATAGTTTGACTGTTTAGTAGAACTCACCCTTGCAAAAAATCTAGGCCTGTTATTTTTCTCTTTTCTTTTGTGGGAAAATATTTTATTTTGATCCATTTGATTTAACATTTGTAAGACTATCCAGGTTTATCCGTCCTGAAATAGTTTTGATAAGTTATTTTCTTTTTTCCCTCCTCTCCCTTTCCTTCTTACCTGATGCTAAAAACCAACAAATGAACAAAAACCAAATTTCTTGATTTCTTTTAAATAAGTACGAAGCTTTTAACATCTTTCAAATCACTTCAAGCTTTTTTTGAATAGTATTTTAATTCTAAAAAGAAAGTTATGTCAGGAAAATTCTTTATCACTATTATTCATTATCACTATTAGCTCTCTCTTAATTTTATCCTTCTCTTTCCCTCCCTCCCAATTTCCATCCCTCTCTTTTTCTCTCTCTGCTTTCCTTCCTTTCCTCCATCTCACAAATAATTATTGAGAACTATGTCCCAGGCATCGTTCTAAGATGGGGATACAACACAAAAAGTTCCTGTCATTACGGCGCTTACATTCTGGTAGAGCATGACTGACAGGCACACACCAACAAATAATTGCATACTATGGCAGATAATAAATGCTATGGAAGAAAAATAAAGCAAGGTAAAAGGGATAGGTGGACTTCCCTGGTGGTGCAGTGGTTGAGAGTCCACCTGCTGATGCAGGGGACACGGGTTCGTGCCCCGGTCCAGGAGGATCCCGCGTGCCGTGGAGCGGCTGGGCCCGTGAGCCATGGCCGCTGAGCCTGCGCGTCTGGAGCCTGTGCTCCGCAACGGGAGAGGCCGCAGCGGTGAGAGGCCCACATGCCGCAAAAATAAATTAAAAAAAAAAAAAAAAAAAAGGGATAGGTGTTTGAAACATGTATTTGTTTCCTATTGCTGCTATACCAAAATACATAAATTTGGTATCTAAAACAATAGAAGTTTTACTCTCTTGAAGTTCTGGAGGTTACAATTCCAATATCAAGGTGTCAGCAAAGCTGCACTCATACCAAAAGCTTTAGGAGGAAAATCTGTTCCTCTCCTCTTCCAGGCTCTGGTGGCTGCTGGCATTCCTTGGTTTGAGGCCACATCACTCTAATCTTTGCCTACATCTTACATCATCTCCTCTGTGTGTGTTTAATCTAACTCTGTCTCTCTTGTATAAGGACACTTGTGATCGTGTTTAAGGCCCACTGGGACAATCCAGGATAATCTCTTCCATTCAAGATCCTTAACTAAACCACACCTGCAAAGGCCTTTTTCCAAACACAGTAACATTTACAAGTTCCAGAGATTAAGACGTGCCTGTATATTTGGAGGCCATGATCAGCCTACCACAATATGCATATTTTATCCAAGTTATGAGCGTTAGAACTACTGGTAAAGGTGATGTTTTTAGAGACTAGAATGAATAGAGGAATTGAGCCAGGAAAATGTTTTTGAGAAGAGCAGCCGGGGCAGAAGAAACAGTCAATGCAAAGGCCCTGAGGTTAGGACCTGTTTGTCAGGCTTGTTAGAGGAACCTCAGGAAGGCTGGAATGACTGAAGTAAAGGGAGTGAGAAGGAGAGTATCAGGTGATGTATAAAGATAAACAGAAGAAGAGCCAGCTCACACATGTTCTCACTGGTGGTTAATGAAGACCTTGGCTGTCACTCTGAGCGAGTTGAAAGACACGGGATGATTACGAGCAGCAGAATGAGAAAGTGTGGCTGTGCTTTAAAGAATCACTCTGGTCGTTGTTTTAGGAGTAGACTGAAGAGGGGCAATAGTGGAAGTGGTGAGGAAAGTGCTTCTATCGTACCAGCTCATGTGAAAGATGATGATGGCCTGGACCATCTCTGATAAGCCTTCTATGCAGAAGGGTAAATGTTTCTCTTCCCTTGTGAATACATGCCCACCAAAGAGTATTATATCATCATTACCCTTTTCCCCAATGAGCAAGTACTATGGCTAACTTATCTTTTAATACTACCTTCAGTATGAAATCTATTCATTTCACTCCAAAGTGATATTTCTAAAACATAATTCTATTTAAATAACTCCCCTCCTTTCAACCCTATTTCCCCATTGCACTATAAATAAAACTCAAACTCCCAACCATAGACCACAAAAATGTATATGGCCCCTCCCTAGCCCTTCAAAAGCATTTCTGCTGGTGACTCTCCTCCTAGCTCACTACACTCCCACCAGACTGGTCTTTTTTCTAGTCCTTAATTCTAAGCTTGAATTGTTTTTCCCCCAGAAAACACAACTGTGCCAACTGCTCCCAGAATGCTCATCCCCACGTCTCCTTACTACTGCCTTACTCTTGTCACTTAGATCTCAACTTAAGAGTCATCTTCCTACAGTTCTTTCTTAACCATCTTATGTACCCTTCCAGTTATTACATCACATCTCCCAGTTTTATTTTCATCTTAGTCTTTATCACCACCTGGTAATTTTTAGTTTGGTTATTTGTTGCTTATCTCTCTTCCCACCCTCACCTACCAGAATGTAAACTCCATGAATGATTGTATCTTGTTAAATGCCACTTTCCTTTACCTCGAAAAACTCCTGATTAAAATTGAATCTGGGGATTTCCCTGGTGGTGCAGTGGTTAAGAATCTGCCCGCCAATGTAGGGGACATGGGTTTGATCCCTGGTCCAGGAAGATCCCACAAGTTGCGGAGCAACTAAGCCCGTGCACCACAACTACTGAGCCTGTGCTTTAGAGCCTGTGAGCCACAACTACTGAGCCCACATGCCGCAACTAATGAAGCCCGTGCGCCTAGAGCCCGTGCTCCACAACAAGAGAAGCCACCGCAATGAGAAGCCTGAGCACCGCAACAAACAGTAGCCCCCGCTCGCCGCAACTAGAGAAAACCCGCGTGCAGTGATGAAGACAAACACAGCCAAAAATAAACAAACAAACAAATAAATAAGTAAATTGATATATATATAAAAAGATGAATCAGATTTTTAAAAATTAATCTGCAATGTAAAAGTGATTAAAAGTGAAAGAATACATTCTTAATGATTAAAGAACATTTTTATTGAATGCCTACATGTGTCAGATACTTTGCTAATCATTTTACATATATTATCTTAATCACTCCTCAAGGCTTTCGTGGATCCAGCCTCTGACTCCTGCTTACTTCTTCAGCCTCAACTCTTGTAACTCTTCCCTCTTTTATGTCCCTCCACCTCCTATCAAGCCACCTTCATTTGCCATTTTCAGCCACATTAGATTCACTTTAGTTCCTAAATCTGTTATGATTTTTCTCACCTTAGCGCCTTTGGACCACCTGTGGAAATGAATCCCTTTCCTTCCTTACTGAACACAGTTCTACTTGTCCTTGGAGTTTAAACTTAAATATCCCCTTCACTCTATCAGCTATTAAACTTGTGCTAGGTTCCAGGAATGGGGAGACAATGGTATACAAACTTGGTGTGGTCCTAGTGCTTCAAATCTAATGGAAGAGACCAAACAGAAAAAAATCTCCCAAATAGACATGAAACTTCAAACTGCGAGATCTGGCCTCAAGGAAAGATAAAGAGTGCCTGCCAGAATCTGACGTGCACCAGGCAGTCTAGAAAAGCTTCTCAGAGGAAGTGATCCCTTCAGGGGAAATTCTTCCCTGACTCCTCAAAAGCTAGTTGGATGCTCTTCTGTATGTTCTTGTTAACACACACTGTTTAGCACCATCATAAGCTTATTGTAGTTTTTAAATTGTCTATTTATTTGGGCAAATAGAAACAATGCCTTCTTCATTACTGTATTGCAGCCATTATCACAGGTCCTATTCTATAGTAGGTGGGTACCAAATAAATGTTTGCTGAGAAATGTATTGAATATTGAAGGATCAAAACATAACAAGAATAAAACTAATATTTCTAAAATGAGTGGCTGAACACAGTATGCTATATACAGGTCTGAGAATTCATTCACCTAAACTGGACACTTTAACACTAATGCAACATACGAATATACTATCTTTTCTTAGTGGCCATGTCACACAGTAGTGATAACGTCATAAACAGGAAAAAAAATCACATAACCATCCTGTACTATTTACTGATCCTAGAATTTATAGTAACGGACCTATATTTATGAATAAACTTGCCTCCCAGTTTCAAAGCATAAGTCGGATTATAGGACGGGTTGAACTTCACTCACAATTTCTTAGATTTTCCTATTTTGCATGTCAACTTTTATATTGTTTAAAAATTTTTCTTTATGCTTAATTTGCTTCTTCATTTGGATAATGCTAATGGGCTGTTATTGACTAGTGTCTCCAGTTCAGTTCATTGCACACTGGGCAGTATTCATAAAATGCTCCTTATATGCCAGCTGAAATTGGTAGTGGTTTGAAGGCAGAGAGCCAAATTCATCAAAAGGATAATGGCTAAATATATTTTGTTTTGTTTTCTGAATTTTAATGACTGAATGGAAGACTTATTCATTATTTATCTATTTTTGAATTTTATCAAATAGTTCTAGTGGTAATTACCCTATCTCTGTATTTATAGAAAAGTGGCACATTATCAAGATAATAGCCTGATTCCATATTTATGAAGTATCTGTTAAAATTATAAATATAGATACATGGAACTATGTGATTAATGCCAAGGAAAGCCACTTACAGGTTAAAAATGGGGGAAAAACTACAACTAGCTAGTACCTTTGATGAAATTAGTATTCTGTAGTTGAGTTCCATGTGGAAAAAATTATTTTTCTCCTTTAAAGTGTAATTTATTTTAAAGGGAAACGTTCACTTATCCTTATTAATCAATAATATAAAATTAAAAAAATAAAACAGGTATTTCATTTACTCTATATTGAAGATTAAACTTGGACCTCATTTTTTTTTCTTTTGGTGTAAAAAACAATAAATTAAACTGTGGGTGTGGATGTCAGTGACTTCATATATCTAAACGTTTAGTTATCATATTCCTGAAAACTCATATTGATATTTATCCCTTTAAAGAGAAACACCAAAAGAACCCTATTTTTATTGAGAAGGAATTTGAAAATAAAAAAGAAATGAAGGCAAATCAGCTTAAAGGAAAGGTTTAAAAATAGGGAATAAAGAATAATAAATTTCTAAGGCATTTGAATTTTCTACATTGAAATAAAATTGTATAAAATTTCTTTAAATTTGTAAATATTGGTAAATTGAAAATTGAGAAATTTCTATTGACATTTTTTGACTGAAATTTGACAGACTTTGGTAACTCAAGAATCTCTCAACTCTATTTTTCTTCTAAATATAGATATTTCTTCTAAATATATATGCATATATAAGTGAGTGCATTGTGATTTTTCCACTGATAAAAAGTAGACTGAATTAGAAGTTAGCTGATTTTTCTCCCAAAATGAATTGCACTTCACTTAAAATCCTAGAGTTTGCCACATAGGCTTTGTAAATGAGGCAGACTGGGCTTCCATCAAAATCAATGGCTCAAACCCCTGACAATAGTTTTCCCTATTCAGAGATCACCCTGTGAAGGCGTGTTTTACCTGTTGTTAACCATAAGAGCAAGGACCACTGAATCCCTGCAATCTGACATCTTCTAAACACAAGACTTCAAACTTTCACCAAAGGGATAAATTGAGAAGAATGAACTTCACTATTAAATAAATTTGGAAGTTTATTTAACTGTATTCTCATAGTAACTTATAAGTATACAGTAATTATAAATCCCTATCCATTAGGGTGTTAGAGAAACCCTCAGTTCTGAGTGCTGCTGGGATTCTGATGTAGGCCCTTTTCCTTTCTTTGCTTTGTTTATCCTCATTCTCTGATATGTTTCTGTGTCCTATGATATGGACATCCTAATCTAATGATAACCCTGTGTCAGAGCTGACACAATTTACAAATTAGCAAATTGCAGAGGTGATTGTAATAAAAGATTTACTTTAAAAAATATATATATTTATAAATAAATATATATATATATATTTTTTGTGGTACGCGGGCCTCTTACTGTTGTGGCCTCTCCCGTTGCGGAGCACAGGCTCCGGACGCACAGGCTCAGCGGCCATGGCTCATGGGGGCAGCCGCTCCGCAGCATGTGGGATCTTCCCGGACCGGGGCATAAACCCGCGTCCCCTGCATCGGCAGGCGGACTCTCAACCACTGCGCCACCAGGGAAGCCCTAGTTTAAAATATTTTATTGAATTTTGAAAGGCTCTCAAACTTACAAAAAGTTTCAAATATAGTGCAAAGATCATTTTTTTTCCCCAAAACCACTGAAGAGTAAGTTGTTGACCTAAGCCTCATTTCTTTTAAACGCTTTAGTGTGTTATTTCCCCCCAAATAAGGGCATTCTCCTAAATAACCACAATGCAACCATCAAAATCAGGAAGTTAACACTGATGCATTGTTGCCATTTAATCCTCAGACCTCATTCAAGATTTGTCAGTTATCCCAATAACATATTTATAATGAAAGATTCAATCCAGAATCTCGGGTTGCATTTATTTGTCATTAGCTCCTTCATTCTGGCACAGTTTCTTAGTCTTAACTTTAATGCCCTTGATACTTTAGAAGATAAAAGGCCAGATAGAATATCTCTTAAATTGAGTTTGTCTGATGTTCCTCATGATTAGAAATGGATTATGTATTTTTGACAAGAAAAATCACAAAAACGGTGCTGTTTTTACTGCACCTTATAAAGTAGCACATAAATCTGATGGGTCCGCTATTGATGTTGTTCATTTAGGCCACTTGTTTAAGGCAGTGCCTGCCCAGGTTTCTCTACCTTAAAGTTACTTGTTCCTTTTCTACTTAATAAGTACTTCTGTGTCTAGGTACTTTGAAGCTGTGCAAATAGCTTATTTTTCACTGAACTTTAAATTTATTCATTTATATCATTTTAATTTATCCACTCTTTTATACCTGCTTGGATTCATGATTTCCAATTTTATTCAATGAACTCTGATTATTTACAAGCATTGCTTTTTTATAAATTTATTTATTTATTTATTTTTGGCTGCGTTGGGTCTTCGTTGCTGCATGCAGCCTTTCTCTAGTTGCAGTGAGCAGGGGCTACTCTTTGTCGCGGTGCACAGGCTTCTCATTGCCATGGCTTCTCTTGTTGTGCAGCATGGGCTCTAGGCACGTGAGCTTCAACAGGTGTGACTCGCGGGCTCTAGAGCACAGGCTCAGTAGTTGTGGCACACGGGCTTAGTTGCTCCGTGGCATGTGGAATCTTCCCAGACAAGGGATCGAACCTGTGTTCCCTGCATTGGCAGGTGGATTCTCAACCACTGCGCCACCAGGGAAGTCCCTACAAGCATTATTTATTTTGATGACAAACTGTCCCAGATTTGATCAATAGCAGCCCTTCAAGCTGTGCTCCATGTCCTTTTAACAGGTCTCCAAGAATGATGGAGACCTGTACTTCTTTGATTTCTGGTACAACAAGGTATTCCAGACTTATCTTGTGTTTCTTTTACCACAGCCCTGGAATAAACCGTTTCTCCAAAGATCCTTTGTCCTTTTAGTGGAGAATGGTTTTTAGAAGCCAAGATCTGGGATATAAGTGTGTTTTCTGCTATTGAGATGTGCTGCTCCCAGATCCTCTCAGCAGACAAACCTAGAGAATATATGTGAGTATATGTGTTTGTGGGTATACATACACTTTATCTATCTATCTATCTATCTATCTATCTATCTATCTATCTATCTATCTATCATTTCTATCCATCTATCATTTCTATCCATCTATCTCCCCATCCTATATATTCACACAGATACTTCCAATTATAATGCCAACTACAAGGTTTATTGTAGTATTTTACTTCAATACTTGTAACATCTTTTTTCAACAATGAGAAACTTAATTCCATTGTCATTTACATCTTTTTTTTTTTTTTTTTTTTTTTTTGGTCAAGCCCCTGTAGGTGACAAATCTCCCCTCTCTGCTGCTAGTCCACATCCAGCATGCATGCCCTCCTTATCCTGTGCCAAACCAGGGTGTGTGGACACCCTCCTCATCTTACTTGGTCTCTGAAATACCATGCTAGGCCACTCCCAGGCATAAAGGTTTCTTTGTGCTCAGTCCACTTTCCACTGCATGGAAGCCCTCTTCACTTCATTTGAGCTCCAACATTCCACTTTGGGCTACCATGGCTGCACACCTCTATTAACCCAGGTCATCTACCTTGTTCTGATACACCCAGTGGCTTTAGGGTTGACCAGTTCAGGAAGGAAAGAAAACATGAAGAGATATAATGAAAAACTTTAAATGCAGAGACCCTCTGCCTTGTACCATATAAACTTCAACATTATTTCGAACTTAAATAGGTTTTATTTGAGCCTGAACAAAGCAGTGTGGAGAAAGGCATTTTCTCCAATCTGAGTATGATCACCAAATAGCCTTTGTAAAATAGTTGGCTATTAAATACCTGCAAATTCCCTACAAGAATGAAGTAGAAGTTCTGTTGAGAAAGGACTCACTTCGTATGAGAAATGCATAGCTTATGGCCTGAGGGCTGCCTAGAAAACTGCCCTCAATTATTCAAAAGTATTCTTTTTTAGATTGTCTCTTTTTTAAAAAAAAATTAATTTTTAGCTGTGCTGGGTCTTCGTTGCTGTGCGTGGGCTTTCTCTAGTTGCGGCGAGCGGGGACTACTCTTTGTTGAGGTGCACGGGCTTCTTATTGTGGTGGCTTCTCTTATTGTGGAGCATGGGTTCTAGGGGCATGGGCTTCAGTAGTTGTGGCACGTGGGCTCAGTAGTTGCGGCTCGCAGGCTGCAGAGCACAGGCTCAGTAGTTGTTGTGCATGGGCTTAGTTGCTCCGCAGCATGTGGGATCTTCCCAGACCAGGGCTCAAACTTGTTTCCCCTGCACTGGCAGGCAGATTCTTAACCACTGCACCACCAGGGAAGTCCCTAGATTGTTTCACACCTTTGCCTGTAGAGAGGCACCCTGGTTCAGCAGCTAAGCTTTAAAAAATGTGTGGTTTTACTGGATTTTCATAGTATTAAAGAGAGTTGGTTCTGTCAGAAAGACACTTGTATCCTTTCCTGTCTCTACCTCTTACTAGCTATGTGAACTTCCATGGTTCAATCTTTCCATAGCTCAGTTTACTTACTCATAAGATGGGGATGATCATATCCACCTTATAGGATTAAATGAGGTAATGCTTGCAAATTATTTAATGTCTTAAGAGTAAGGAACAAATAATGTTATTTATTATCAACATTAATATGGTAACTGTCACAATTCAAGTATTGATTAATCAACTTTTACCCTCTAATTAAGCAGGAACTAAGCATAATGATTTCTCCCTTTTTGAACAAAGCTTGATTTATCTTAATGAAGAATTTCTCTTGATCATTCTATCACTGAACTGGAGCCACTCAGTTAGTTTCAAGGAGGGTGATTAATTGATGTGTATTACACCCAAAAGCTTAGAAATAGTAATAAAGAAGATTGCTCACAGTTAGAATAGAAATTCAAAAAAGCATTTAGATATGTTCTATGTCAAAGACTCACATTGGCCCAAGAGATTTCAGTTAGATTTACCCGAACAGATACCCAAGGAGAATATCATCAACTCACTTCAGCCCACATCAGGGGTTCAGCATTTCTTGGAATGGAGTCCATATCAGGCAAGGTGATATTCAGCCCTTAGGTAAAGTAAGTGACTCTAGGAATTTAATTCACACATGGACACATCAGTTGTGGCATCTTTAATTTCACATAGGCTAAAAGCAACTTAAAAATTGCTCATGTTCTCACTACTTTCTTTTACAACATACCCACTCAGTGGGCAAGCTGTAATAGTTGCATTCTAGAGAAACTTTAAAAATTTTTATTTACATAAAAGTATGGAACAATTCATTACAAGAAAAGAAATCCACTTTTAACACAAAGTCCATCTTATGCCCATATGGTTTTCCTTTTCTTTGAGTTTGAGGATTCCACCCACCAGTAGTCTTTGGAAGAAGGAAAGCATATATGTCATTTGTTACTTACTTTCTCTGAGGCATGTGAAAGTTACAGGGTAAATTTAGATAGTCATTTTGCCCACCTTGCAGTCTGTAAGCAAATCTGATTGTGAGCAATTCCAATGAAAGTATAGCATGCTCCTTGAGAAGAGGAGGGATTGTCTTTGGCTTTCAGAGATCCTGGACACTGCTTCAACTCCAAGAACAAAATTGGGGAAATAAAATAGATTGCAATTCACATGATGCCCACTCTCTTCTCAAGTTCCTGACCTTGGCTGACAAGGATAATATACTGGAGAATTGAAATAAATACCAGTAATACCAATATTATTATTTAGAAACTTTTTTAATGATTAAAATCAAATATAATCTCTAAGACAATAACAGAAACAAGAAAGAAAAATGGAAACTCTACTGAACAAAATAAAGAAATGTGCAGCAGTAATTGCATTCATCAAACACATTTTGAGAAATAATCAGTAACTCCTATGCTGAGGTAATAGGGCTTACTTTCCCAGTCTGCCTCCAATGGAGGGATTTTCCAGGATGTGGGACTTTCAGTGGTAAAACTAGGATGTGTTGATATGTTAGGCAAACCAGGTTGGTTAATAGAGATAACATAGAGAACTTGGCTTAGTGTGGGGTATGGATGGGTAAGATGCTGTCACACGCTCCTTCACCCCAGCCACCCAACCTCTAAAGAATAACCTATTGGACAATCCAGGGCCCCTAGCACAGACTTGTTTGCTAGAATGAGTGGGCAAGAGTGAAATTAATCAACAGCTATCACATTAACTACAAGTACTATAGTTTCTTAATACACAAGTTGGAATATTAATTAATCACCTTCATTTTATGATCCCTAGAGTTTCAGGCACCATGCTCAGGCTACCCCCACCCCCAGGTTGTCTCTGCAAAGGCAACTTTTTTTTTTTTTTTGTGGTACGCGGGCCTCTCACTGTTGTGGCCTCTCCCGTTGCGGAACACAGGCTCCGGATGCGCAGGCTCAGCGGCCATGGCTCACGGGCTCAGCCGCTCCGTGGCATGTGGGATCTTCCCGGACCGGGGCACGAACCCGTGTCGCCTGCATCAGCAGGCGGACTCCCAACCACTGCACCACCAGGGAAGCCCTGCAAAGGCAACTTTGTCTTGGAGACCTTTTACTCCCTCAGACAATCGCCGTGATCTCCACTGACCAGCTGGGTCCATATCTTCTTCTGGAAGATACATAGTTTTTTTCTAGTCATCCTTTGGCATCCCTGACTTTAGAAGAGAAAAATCTCAGAAATTTGTTTTTATTCACTCACTCATTCATTCATCCATCTATTTAACAAATACTCATTAAGCATCTACTCTGTGCCTGGTGGTGTGCAAGGTGCTAAAGATACAATCATGGATGGTCTACATCATCTCTTGGTCATTGAGTTTTCCATCTAGTGAAGGATATAAACAATAAATAGGCTTAACCTGAATGACCCCAGATAGCATCAGCCTGTGAGCACAAGTATGACTGTATTAGCATTAAGAAATCAGATTTCCCATTGTCCCTGCTGACCCACTCTCCTTCCTCGTCCACCCTGCTCTCTGCCCTTGAGGTTGACCTGGGTGGAAAAAAATCCACAGTTTCCATGCCCTCTGCCTTCTGCTTCTCCTAGACCCACACCTCTGTAAATACTACCTCTGTGAATAAACACTCCATGCCCTCTCCTATGGAGTGTGCCATCTGTTTCCTGTTGGGACCTTGATGATCACACAAAGTTAACACTTTTCTATTTCTGGGGCTCATAAAAGACAATGTCACAAGCCTTCAAGAACATATTCATGCCCTTTGGGTTACTGTTGTCCTAACAGGCTCCCTTTCCAATCACTAGTGTCCACTGTATTTGGAGCATCTGCTTTCTCCCGTAGATGTCCCACCATTTCTGTAACCACCCCTTCATCTGAGGCATTTGAGAGCTGCAGAACACTCTAGATGCCAAACCTGCATTGCGTGACCTTCAGTCAGGGCTGACTCATCAAGAAGGCACAGCACATAGGGCCTACAACATTTTCAAGGTCCATGAAAATTCTTTAATTTCTTTTAAAAGCAGAAAAAAAGAACTATCAGGTTGAGGAAATGCTTTATTATGTAATATTAATATATTCATCTTTATGCCAACTTATTCAAATGTATTTCTGTGTGTGTGTGTGTGTGTGTGTGTGTGTGTGTGTGTGTGAAGGGGCCCATGAAGACAAAAGTGCCTAGAGCCCACAAAAGTCATAATGCAACCCTGCCTCAGAACTTATGCATGAATCCCATAGGGAACTGGATGCTATAATACACCTTCCTCTTAATATCCTGCTTTTATTCAAGCATTCACGCATCCTTCTTGTCTCATTCTTCAGCAGAAAATCACTCATGCTCACCTCATGCATAAATATGTCTTACAGGGCTACCAATGATATTACTTCATCTGACTTACCCAATTAAATCAAGTCAAGACTACGCTTACCACGTAGCAACTGCTACGTGGTAAAGGTATAGTGTGAAAGAAGCTGTATTGTTGAAAGTAAGTTGATAGGCGTTTTGACATCACCTAACCCAAAGTCTGGGGGATGGGGAAGGGCTGGCAGAGGTAGGTGGCTTCTAAATTAAGACCTGTGATATGGGTAACAGGTCAGGGAAGAGAGCCCAGGTGGAGGGAAGGGTGTTTTAAAATCCCCACCATGAATTAGAGAAGGGCAGTAGAAGGGAGTGGGGTTGAATGGATATGATCAACTCATTAAAGGCCTCAGAATTACTTTGGACTTTAACCTGAGCGCAAATTGAGGAACCAGTTAGTTTTGCAATTTAGGAAGATAACTCCAGCTACATTATAGGGAACTAGAGAACCAATAAGAATGAAGTTAAGAGTGGGGATGGGGAGAGCTGATTGCATGTTGTTGCAAGTAAAGGTAAGTTGGTTATCTGAACTCAGTAGTGGCAGAAGAATTACCTTATATTTGGTAGAGGAAATCAATAGAAATTGTTAATGGATTAAAAGGAAGTTGGTGGAGCAAAAGGGGAAGGAGGATCACTTCAGTTCATCCAGACAACAGATTTCATACCCTGGGGCACGAACTCCCTCATTCAATAGGTATTTTTGAGTACCTACCTCTGGCATCTAGGATGTAATAAAGAGTTAAGGCAGATAAGATTCCTTGCTCTTTGGAGCTTACAGTAGAGCAGGAGAGAGAAGCCTTGATCAAATGTAAAGCGTCCTCTGTTGTAAAAGCTGCACAAGATGTGTACGTGGCTCCATGACAATGTATTACAGGGGATTTGCAATAGCTAAGGCGGTGAGGGTAGATTCCTTTAGTAAAGTAATGGTCGAGCTGACCTATGAAGAACACATATGTATTAGCAGGGCAGAGAGTAGATAAGTCTTTTCAAACCAGTGGAGCCTTACATGTAGACCATGCTGTCCTCATGAAACTGAGTGGCAGCCAGGGTGGCAGGCTTACGGAGGCTAGGGGAAACATGACACAGGATTCAGCTAGAGAAGTATACAGAAGCAAGCACAGGCAGAATCCAGACCAGTTAATTGAGGCATCCAAAGTCACAGTAAGGAGTTTTGTTCTCCCAAATTTTCCTTAAACACTGACAGTGGTGGAGGTATGCCAGTTTGTATTTTTAAAGCTCTCTCTGAGTGTTGGCTAAAGAATAAGCTTGAGGGCTGAAGAACTGACAAGGAATATCCATTAGTAGGCTATTATGGAGGTCCAGGCAAGAGATGATAATAGCTCGAACTGTGTGAGGCAGTGGAGATGGAGGAATTTTGACAGATTTGAGAAATGTTTAGGAAGCAAAATAAGCAGGGCTTGGAGATGGACTGGTTCTGGGTGGTGGGGGAGAGGAAGGTGTCACTGCTGATATATGGGATTGATGGGAGGGCCAGGCATTGAGATAAGAACCTTATTGAGGTAAGGACCATGGGTACGTATGGGCCAGGTGGACGTAGGTGGTGATGGGAGGATGGGAAACTGGGATGGGTAGGTTCGATTTTAGGCAGGTTGAGTTTGAGTTGAGTTTTAGAATCCAAGGGAAGGTGTATAGTTTGCTGCCAGTTATGTACTTTTTATACAGCAATTGTAGCCTGGTCCTTCATCAGAGCATTACTCCTTTGAGGACATATTCCATGATTTTCTCAGTCATGAGGGAGTGATCTCATAACTTTTCAAACAGTTTAAACTGTAGTTCTTGGCGACAAATAGAGTCAGCTTGCCCTGAAGAGAACTGTCAATAATTCTACTCTAAAAGGATGAGTGACACATTCTTCCCTCCTCTGGGATCTCCATCCCAATGTTAGCTCAATTCATCTCTCATCCTGGATCCCCGAGGAAGAAAGCCTCTTGTTACTCCAAAGGTAATGTGCCGTCTGTTCCTGAAACTTACTTTCGACATTATTAAGTCTTAAATAGCTTCCCAATGCATTTCCAATAAAACTCAAACTCGTTGTCTGCTCCTCAGTCCCTCTCTACATTCTAGTCCCCTTGCTCTGTTTTAGCAGTACTGCCCTATTTCAAAGTCCGTTCACAAGCTCATTGCCACTTTAAGACCTTCACTCATTCTTTTTCTCACTCTTTTCCTGGCTACTTCGTACCCATCCTTCAGATCCCTACTTAAATGTCACATGCTCAGAGATATCTTCCCCATCCTTCCCCTCATCTAAATTAGCTCTTCCATCCCTTTCTTATTCTCTTTCTTGTCCTTTGCTCTTCTTTATCAAAGCACATACCACAGATAAGACTTGTATATTCATTTGTGTGTTTATCTAGTGTCTCTCCCTGACTAAACTATAATCTATGATAGCAGGGACCATGTTTAATATGTTCTTCAATATTAAACTATCAATAACACCATGTTCATTCAACAAATGAATGAATAATGACTGAAGTGCTTTCTCTGTGCTAGGCACAATAGACAGAATGATGTATGAGCTATGACTTCCATGCTCGGTGCCTAGTGGTGAGAGAGACCTGCAGTGTGGTGTTTGCTCTAGTAGACATCTGGACAGGGTGGTACTGAAGCTTGCAGCATCTATATACCAACTCTCTCTGTGAGTACTGGGAAAGGCTCCCAGGGAGGTAGCATTTAATTTGGGTCTTTAAAGACAAGCAGGAGGTCACTGGGAGGAGAAGGGGAGGAAGGTCATATAGACAGAGAGTAGAGTTTGTGTAGAGGTTGAGGTGTGAAAGAGTGTGATGCTTTTGGGGCAACAGTGAAATGTCTGGTCTGTGAGAAGGAGACAGAAAGGAAGGGATAGAGATAAGACTGGTGAGGGGTGCTGGCACAGACGGGAAAGCCCATGTTTTTTGTTTATAGACTTCATCCAACAGGGAATGGCAAATCTTTGTAGATTTCTAAGGCAGGGAATAAGTGGGCCAGGCTTATGTCTCAGTAAGATTACTTTGACAGCAGATGTGTATGTGTGTGCGTGTGTGTGTGTGTGTGTGTTTGTGTGATGCCTGGAAGTGGGCTAGGAATTTGTAGCCCACGTGGAAGATAAAACCACAGACACAGAGGCAGTGTCTGTGAAGAAAGACAGCGGAGGATGGATTTTGAGGTATCTGGAGGAGGAAGAATCATTAGAACTTGGACTGTATACTCTCTGAAGTCATTTTCAGCCTTGAAATTCTATGACCAATATATTAACTCCTATTTGGGTCTCAGAATGTGGGTGAAATACGTTTCTGTTTTCCCAAAAAATCAACTCAAGGAACTTACATCTCTTAGATGAAAACACAACTGAACTATGCATTATACAAAAGTATGGTTTCCCTGGGATTGAGTCAGAGATGTCATGAGAAAAGTGCTCTGACTGGGTCACCTTGCATAGGGTAGCAAAGTGGACAAGTTGTGTAGACCTGAGGCCAAAGCATCCTAATAAACCTTTGCTGCTCTCTCCTCGTGACATGGCCCTAGATGACTACACTGCAAGTTTAAAAAATGGTCCACACTTAATTTGGGGCAGTGGGAGGAACTGAGGTTTCCATATCCCTCCTTTTTCATGGTTACTAATGTGTATTTTTGACATGCCAATTTTTAGGAGTTTAATAGCAATCAATAGATGAATTTTGATGTAGTAGACCTATGAATTGCCAGAAGGCTAGGATGGAGTAAGGGGTAATATAAACCAAATGGTAGTTGATATTAAGCCCGGATGAAATTGAGAACCACAGAAAGAGGGCAGATCTGAGGAATAGTAATCAAATTAACCCATCCTTGAGTGAAATGAGCACACGTGAACTTGAGGAAACTGTTCAGATCAGTGTATATGAGGTCTGTGTAAATTCCTTTCTTAATTGTCTTTAATGTATGCCATCAGGAAACACCGAAGATGGAAGAAATTCCTTGCCAGTCCCAAGGGATGATCCCTCCGTGTTACTGTCAAACAGCAGCCAGAAGACAAGAAGGGAGAGAGTGTGACCAGCCAAACTGTAACTATTCAGTGGCTTCAAAGAAAATTTCCTTATCCTTGCCAATGTGGTATTTTTCTTTCTGCAATGAAAATTAGTGGAAAAAAAAATCCAAAGCCATAGCAAGTCATTTGAAAAGCCTGAGGGAAGGGAATTATTCACATGCTTTAAATAGCAATTTGTTGATTTATTTCACTCTCAGGAGAAGAAAGAGTTCCATGGATAGTTGTCCTTATTTCCAGAAGACTTTATATATACTTCAAGTGTCTCAAGGATCTTATCTTGTACCCCCAACACAAACACTGCATTAAAAATAGTTTCAAAACTATTTAGTTACTTCAAGTTTGTAGCACATGATCCTTCCCTAACATTTCTCATTTCTCTGCAGAGGTTTTAACTAAAATAGTTACAAAGTAACAGATTAATTCTGTTACTGAGAGTCTGACCTCAGAATGATGGCCTTCTGAATAATTTTAGCCTGTGCCATATGTCCAGTTCCTTCAGCTAATTAATTATTAGCTACTTATTGCTAGCAGTTTCTACACTTGATTCAAGCACCAGCTCCCCTGAGTTGAGTCATTTTATGTGAAGATCTTAGTCTTCCTCACCCATAAAACAGAATTTGTTACAGCATCCATATAATTTGTTTTGTAAGAGTTGACTAAAAATAAAAATTATTTTTATTTTGTTTTCCAACGTGTGTGTGTGTGTGTGTGTGTGTGTGAGATAACAGTTCTGCAAATTATTTTTAAGATGGCCAACTTACATTTTCCCTAAGCCATCCTTCCAGAGAAACGCTACTACTGAAAAATTTGCTGATTTACAAATTATCTATCACTCAAATAGTTCAAGGGTGTATATTGTACTTTCAAAAAACCTTCAAGTTTTTGTAATCATTGCCTAACTTCAGATCTTTACATACTGTGGAAGCCAGGGGTCTTTATTCCTAGTATACTGTCACAGTTAAGACTTCTCTACTTACTAGTTCTGCATATGTCCTAGGAGGTTATAACCTAGTTGCGTCTTATTTTTCTCCTCTGAAAAACGGGGATAATCGTAGTATATTTATCATAGCATTGTTATGACTCACTGATTGGTAGACATTATTGACAAGAAGTTTCAAGAATGATTTCCAGATTTCTGACAAGGATAACTAGGAGTATAGAGTGCCATCATTTGCAATATGGACTCTAGGGATAGGGGAACATGTAAAAGGAAAGTCATGATTATGACATACTCAGTTTGAGCTGCCTGCCAAATCTGTTAGACATGAAAAAGGGTCAGTGTGGCTTTGAAAATAAGCCTATGATTGTATGGGTTTTGGAGTCCATTTTCCTGAAATAGTATACTGTATTGAATGGCTCAGGGAACTTTGGACTATTAAAGGTACACTTGAATCTAGTGCAACCTCTTCATCTGACAGTTGAGGAAACAATTCTTTAGGTCACACTACTTGTGATAAAGTAGCTTGTTATATTGGTGGTCCCTCATGAACCACACCTCTTGATAGTCACACACTTGTGCGGTTCCCTCCTCTTGAAGCTACGATTCCCTATAATGAATAGAATTCAACAAAAGTGATACTGTGCTACTTTCAAGTCTAAGGCTTAAGATGACTTGGGCACTTCTGCTTCCGTGCTCTTGGAATCCCTAAGTTCCACTGAGAAGTCAGGCTATTCTGTAGGAGCGGTGACATGGAGAGTGAGATGACCTAAGACATCGGGGAGAGAGAAAGTCCAGCTGACCCAGTGTCCCAATCCCGGGTGACCTCCCCCTCTCCCCCAACCCCAGCTGAATGCAGCAATGGGTGATCACCCTCAAGACTCAAGACTGTGTTTGGCTGAGTCCAGAAAACCCATAGAATCATAAGAGAGATAATTTTTTAAGTCACTAAGTTTTAGGGTGATATATTACATATCAATAGCTAATCAAAAAAACTACAGAAGGACGACAAGAATCTAGGTCTTCAGAGTTCTAGAACTAAGGTCATCTAAGGCAAGAAATTCATGCTATTAGATTTTCCTAACTTTCCCAAAAGCTTAATAAAGAATGCAGGGTGAATAACTCTACTTCTTTGTGCCCAGTTTGCTCAAGCACAAAATGTGTATAATAATGAACTTCTTGACTAAAACATACTATATATCCTGAGATTACTGAAAGTTACCTGTTATTTAACCATGAGATGGGTCTATCTTGCCATCAGTCCTTTTGTCCATCTGTCCATCCACCCATTCATCAATTTATTCTTGATTAATCTATATCAGAGAGCTAGAACTATATCAAACATTTATTTTACTCTGTGGCTTTCTGAGCCACCAGGAAATACAGGAGAGGTGGAATGAAAATGGCAAAGTTTGGTCTTTCTGGTCACCTCAATTTTAAGTCTTTGTAATTCTCATTAGGAGGATATCAATGGCGGCAGTTTTGACTTTGACTGTTGAATGTCTAAAACTTTTATTGAATTTTAACTCTTCATAAAATATGGTTGATTAAGAAAAATCATCAGAACTTCAAGACAATAGTCACAATCTTCTGAAAATAAACTGCTCTCCAAGTAAGTGACGTTTAGAAGATGATAATGTCATCTCTCAAGGAGGCAACATAATCTGGCATGCATCTTTAAAGGAAAGGAAATCACTTTTAAAGGAAAGGAAATCACTTTCTCCTTTTTACTTTTATTTTTTTAGCATGCGGTCCTGTAGTTTGTGGGTTCAATATTAGATAACACAGTGGAACAGCAGGAATCCTATTCGTTTCTATATTAGAATTATATTTGTTTGGGAACTGCTCAGAAGTCTGTCTCACAGCATCTGACAGCTTGACAAGGCTTGTTGCCATGGAAAACGTTTGTGATGTTATATAAATATATTCCTAGGTCATGAGTTGCCATGTATTTTTTGGACACTGATGCTAAGAGGGAAATGACTGAACATCTTTTTTAGAAAGGAAGAATAACATAGTAAACAAACAATAACAGCAAGTAATAAATATGTGTATCCAGTAAACTGGGCTTCTATTTTCTTAAGAATTAGAGTTATGTTCTCACAAGCATTTTAGCTATAAAAGTTCATTTATAGCCAAGGCTTTCCCCCCTTAAAATATTCTTATTACCAGTCATTTTGCAATATTAATGGTTCCACTATTAATAGACTGAGAGACAAGGGAGCCATTATTCTTGCTCTCTATCTGTTATTCCATTAAGTAAGACTGCCAACCTCTGACTGCTAGCAGCTCTATAATGAACCGTGTGCTCAAGCCGCAGCGTATATCCTAAGTAAAGTTGTCCTCACATGTTGTTTTTGGTGCATATTATGGCTAGACAGGAAAAAAGTACAACAACAAGATGTGGGGCGAGGGGAAACACTCCATTCAGGTTAGGATTTAAAATAGTCGTTTTCTTTGGAATTGATGGGAGGTGAAAAAGGGTTGGGGAAATGATGTGGAAAGTCATGGGTGAATGTCTCTGTCATTTGTCCTCTTCTTATGACTGCTGCCCTTTGTGAGAGCTCCAATGGTACCTACAGTTGGACATACACAAGCCTGTTATCCATCCTTGCCTTCTCTAACACACTATAATTTATTCAACCAGTAATGAGACCTGCCAGATTCTTACGCTTGGGTAAACACTGCCTACCTTAGGAGTGACTGTTAGCCGTGTGTGGGGATGCTGCCTTCACTGTTGTAACTGTGGCCTCTGCTGCTGTTCACCCCTTGAGTCAATGATCGATGTTCCAAATACCACCTCCTTGGGCCACAACAGAGAGGGTGGATGGCCCTCTGATCTGTAAGCATGCCATCTTTCTCTTAAATTGATGCAAATGTAGATTTCTACCAGAGTCTGAATCCCTTGATGGGTTGTAATCTATTGTGAGTTATGCCACTAATGCTTTACAAGTCCATATATTTGAAAAGTACTTAGTTTTTAGTATGAATTTACAGGAATTCAGTTTGTTCTGTAATAATATCACTCCTTTTCACTTGACTTATGTTGTGCTTCCTTGACAATGGAATATAATGGAATGCAGCTATCTATGAGCCTGAGCACTGGGCCTTGCACTTAGATTGCGCCACACAAAGCAACATCATCCCTTTTGTATAGAAAGAAAAATAGACATCGGTTGAGGGCAGATTGGTGGAGAAGAGATAATCAGACATTTATTTGATTTTTCCCTCTGTAGATCACTTTTACAAACACCATATCTTTTTTTTTTTTTTTTTTTTTTTGCGGTATGAGGGCCTCTCACTGTTGTGGCCTCTCCCGTTGCGGAGCACAGGCTCCGGACGCGCAGGCTCAGCGGCCATGGCTCACGGGCCTAGTTGCTCCACAGCATGTGGGATCCTCCTGGACCGGGGTACGAACCTGTATCCCCCGCATCGGCAGGTGGACTCTCAACCACTGCGCCATCAGGGAAGCCCTAAGCTCCATATCTTTTGATTCTCTCTTCAACCCTGCAAAGTATACAGGCAAATGATATTTAACCATTTCACAGGTGAGGAAATGGAGATGTGGACAGCTTTAGGCATTTGCTCAAGCTGCACATTATGTAGGCAACAGAGGTGTGCTTCTCACGAAATAGAATCACCTTGCTAACAATGTATGCAAGACTTACTAAGCACAGAATTTGCGTCGGCGTGCTTTCTTCACCCTAAGCTGAGAACACTTCTTCGTTAACAAGTCCTCAACTCAGAATGGAGACAGAAGAGGAATGAGTGGGTGGAGATGAACTTCTCCATGGCTCCTCTGGCTTCCTTCACCTGCTGTGAGGGTCGCTCTCTTTGGGTGAGATGCCCTGTTGTTTTGCTCTCTACATGCTTGGAGCTCTCTTTGCACTGGAAATTGAAGGCACAGAAATGGGAGGATTCTGATGCCATCCAAACTAAGGAAAGCAACTCATTTTATTTTTAAACACTGCACCTCTGATAACTTTTGCTGTAATTTATCCAGGTAATTCTGTCTGCAGGAAAATGAAGGAAAAGTAATATTTGCTTGAATGATCTCCATTCTCTAATATTTTTCATAGATACACACACAGCTCATAAGGAAATAGGTCCCCATATACAGGTAAATTTGAGAAAAAAGTTTTTCAGTTATTTATTTAATGTTAACATTCTTAATTTTTAAATAAAAGTTTTATACTTTGTAGATTAAAAAATGTACCTTAATTTTAAAAAGTGAAGCTGTTTTGTGCTTTTGGATAGCCTCAAGCATCCTCATAGTCTTTGTGCATAAGAATCTTGTAAAATTATTATAAAATCTGAAGTTACCATGTGATTAAGCCTATTAAGGTATTCTATGTCATATGGTACCATTCTTATAATATTCAGTTTCTTTTTCTTTTACTATAAAAATAAATATGAACAAAATATAGTCATTGATTAAGCATATTGTATTCCAAGCATTTTCAAATAAATAATTTTATTTATTCTAGGGAGCAATAGTATTATTTTTAAGTAATATAGTTTTTGGTGGGAATGTAAATTGGTGCAGCCACTATAGAAAACAGTATGGAGGTTCCTCAGAAAACTAAAAATGGAATTGCCATAGGATCCAGCAATCCCACTCCTGAGCATATACCCGGACACAACTATAATCCAAAAAGATACACGTGCCCCTATGTTCAAGCCACACTATTCACAATAGCCAAAACATGGCAACAACCTAAATGTCCATTGACAGATGAATGAATAAAGGAAATGTGGTGCATATACACAATGGAATACTACTCAGCCATAAAAAAGAACAAAATAATGCCATTTGCAGCAACATGGATGCAACTAGAGGTTATCATACTAAGTGAAGTAAATCAGAAAGAGAAAGACAAATACCATATGATATCACTTATATGTGGAATCTAAAATACGGCACAGAACAGAAACAGACTCACAGACCTAGAGATCAGACTTGTGGGGGGAGGGTGGGCAGGAGAGGGGTGGAATGGGAATTTGGGGTTGGTAGATGCAAACTATTATATTTAGAATGGATAAACAAAAAGGTCCCTAGCACAGGGAACTATATCCAGTCTCCTGGGATAAACCATAATGGAAAAGAACATTTTAAAAAGAATGTAAATATGTGTAAAACTGAGTCACTTTGCTGTACGGCAGAGATTGACACAACATTGTAAATCAACTCTACTTCAACTAAAATGAAAGAGAGAGAGAAAATAAATATAGTCATTGACTAAGCATTTGTATTCCAAGCATTTTCAAATAATTAATTTTATTTGTTCTAGAGAACAAATAAAATTTATAAGTAATGTAGTTTATAAGTAATGTAGTTTTTATTTATAAGTAATGTAGTTTTTCTCCTTTCAGGCATATGGTAGGATTGCACTTCCCCACTTCTTTGAAGATAGATATAGCCACGTGACTCGCTTTAACTAATGAAATCCAATCAGAAGTAACATATATCATTTCCATGAAAAAACAATTGATGAAGTAATTTTTCTTCTCCTGTAGCAATCATGAGAGCACAGAAATATGGCCTCCATAAGCCTGAGTCTTTGAGTGACTACCATAAAGAATCACTACATTTTGGTGATTATTTGTTACTGTAGCATAGCCTAGCCTAGCCTCACCGATAGAGCATTTGACAGATGAGGAAACAAAAACTAGGAGAAATGAAGTGACTTGCTCAAATTGGCATAACAAAGTTACAAACCAGCTTTTCTGGTTCTTCTCTTCTAGACTTGCAACTTCAATCCAGGCTCAAATAATATGTTCTCCAAGAACCTGAAAATTAAGCAGCACCTGATTTAACACACATGTATTAGATGTGACATACAAACTAACTGGTTCTTTTGATTGAATTGTAAAATTAGTTAAAGGAATAGTGGTATTGGAGGTTTAAGTGAACAAAGATTAAATCTGCTAACAAGGCATTTTATGGATAAACAAAACTGCTGTAGTGTGGTTTTTAAAATATCTAGAAAATGAAAATCTCTGAGCTACTCAAACCTTCAAGCATTTTTATTCAGGCAATCAATAGGTGACTCCCAAATAGCTACTTCAACCTACTTATTATAAGAGATTGAAAGGGGGAAAGCAAGAAGACAGTTCCTAGAATACTCTGACTAGATGAGATTTCTAACATAATTGCAAGAAGCTTAGACAATTCACTTGCCATTTACATTAATACCCATGGATCCCTGTCATATGAACATGCTGATCTACATTCAAGTGAAAATGCACTTTGCAAACAGGCTTTTGGTTGAAATATATTTTTGCAAGATTTTATGACTTGGCAGCACAATTTCTTCTTTTATACTAAAGAGAGTTTTGAATAATGAATTGACTATCTTGGCCACTTCAAAGTCACACAAATTTCACACTCAGTTTTCACTGTGTGTTCGTTCTTACTGGTGATATTTTAATATCCCTGTTTAACTACTTTTTACGTCATTTATTTTTTGTATTTTTGGCAACCAGTGTCCCATTTCCTTTAAACTTTAAGCAATGCCAATTACTTTCTTTACCTGATGTTTTGCTCATTTCCTCCCTAAGCTAATCTTTCAGGATTTAGAGAGATATAGGATTTCTTATTCAAAATAGTCTTAGGAGAAATAGTACACAAATGTCACAGGAAATAGGAAACACTTTTTAAAATAATATTCATTCTAGGGAGCACCTTCAAGATGGCAGAGGAGTAAGACGTGGAGATCACCTTCCTCCCCACAAATACAACAACACTACGTCTACATGTGGAACAACTCCTACAGAACACCCACCGAATGCTGGCAGAAGACCTCAGACTTCCCAAGAGACCCCCTCAGGCAACCTACATGCAGAGGCAGGGCCAAATCCAAAGCTGAGCCCCAGGAGCTGTGCGAACAAAGAAGAGAAAGGGAAATTTCTCCCAGCAGCCTCAGGAGCAGCAGATTAAATCCCCACAATCAACTTGATGTACCCTGCATCTGTGGAATACCTGAAGAGACAACGAATCATCCCAAAATAGAGGCAGTGGAGCAACTGTAGACTTGGGGCTTGCTTTCTGCATCTAATTTGTTTCTGGTTTTATGTTTATCTTAGTTTAGTATTTAGAGCTTATTATCAATGGTAGATTTGTTTATTGATTTGGTTGCTCTCTTCCTTTTTTAATTTTATATATATATATTTTGTTTCCATTTTCAGTTTTTGTGAGTGTGTATGTGTATGCTTCTTGGTGTTATTTTGTCTGTATAGCTTTGTTTTTGCCATTTATCCTAGGGTTCTGACTGTCCATTTTTTGTTTGTCTTTTGTATAGATTTTAAGACTTGTTATCATTGGTAGATTTTTTTATTTTTTTGGATTGGCTGCTCTCTTCCTTCTCTCTTTTTTTTTATTAATTTAAAATTTTTAATAATGTTTTCTATTTTAATAACTTTATTTTATATTATTTAGTTACTTTTTCTTTCTTTCTTTCTTTTTCTCCCTTTTCTTGAGAGCAGTGTGGCTGACAGGGTCTTGGTGCTCTGGCCAGGTGTCAGGCCTGAGACTCTGAGGTGGGAGAGCTGAGTTCAGGACATTAGTCCACCAGCGACCTTCTGGCCCCACGTAATATCAAACAGCAAAAGCTCTCCCAGAGATCTCCATCTCAACACTAAGACCCAGCTCCACTCAAAGACAGCAAGTTACAGTGCTGGACACCCTACGCCAAACAACTAGCAAGACAGGAACACAAACCTGCCCATTAGAAGGGAGGCTGCCTAAAATCATAATAAGGTCACAGACACCCCAAAACACACCACTGAACATGGTCCTGCCCACCAGAAAGATAAGATCCAGCCTCATCCACCAGAACACAGGCACCAGTCTCTTCCACCAGGAAACCTACACAACCCACTGAACCAAACTTGCGCACTGCAGGTAGATGCCAAAAACAATGGGAACCATGAACTTGCAGCCTGTGAACAGGAGACCCAAAATGCAGTAACTTAAGCAAAATGAGAAGATGGAGAAATACACAGCAGATGAAGGAGCAAGGTAAAAACCCACCACACCAAACAAATGAAGAGGAAATAGGCAGTCTACCTGAAAAAGAATTCAGAGTAATGATAGTAAAGACGGTCCAAAATCTTGGAAATACAATGGAGAAAATATAAGAAACATTTAACAAGGACCTAGAAGAACTAAAGACCAAACAAACAGTGATGAACAACACAATAAATGAAATTTAAAATTCTCGAGAAGGAATCAATAGCAGAATAACTGAGGCAGAAGAATGGATAAGTGACCTGGAAGATAAAATAGTGGAAATAACTACCACACAGCAGAATAAAGAAAAAAGAATGAAAAGAATTGAGGACAATCTCAGAGACCTCTGGGACAACATTAAACACACCAACATTCGAATTCTAGGGGGCCCAGAAGAAGAACAGAAAAAGAAAGGGACAGAGAAAATATTTGAAGAGATTATAGTTGAAAACTATATGGGAAAGGAAATAGTCAGTCAAGTCCAGGAAGTGCAGAGAGTCCCATACAGGATAAATCCAAGGAGAAACTCACCAAGACACACATTAATCAAACTATCACAAATTAACTACAAAGAAAAAATATTAAAAACAATAATGGAAAGCAACAATTAACATACAAGGGAATCCCCATAAGGTTAACAGCTGATCTTTCAGCAGAAATTCTGCAAGCCAGAAGGGTGTGGCAGGACATATTTAAAGTGATGAAAGGGAAAAACCTACAACCAAGATTACTCTACCCAGCAAGGATCTCAATCAGATTCAATGGGAAAATTAAAACCTTTACAGACAAGCAAAAACTGAGAGAATTCAGCACCACCAAACCAGCTCTACAACAAATACTAAAGGAACTTCTCTAAGCAGGAAACACAAGGGAAGGAAAAGACCTACAATAACAAACCCAAAACAATTAAGAAAATGGTAATAGGCACATACATATCTATGATTACCTTAAATGTAAAAGGATTAAAGCTCCAAACAAAAGACATAGACTGGCTGAATGGATACAAAAACAAGACCCGTATATATGCTGTCTACAAGAGACCCACTTCAGACCGAGGGACACATACAGACTGAAAGTGAAGGGATGGAAAAAGATATTCCATGCAAATGAAAATCAAAAGAAAGCTGGAGTAGCAATCCTCATATCAAATGAAATACACTTTAAAATAAAGACTATTACAATACACAAAGAAGGACACTACATAATGATCAAGGGATCAATCCAAGAAGAAGATATAACAACTGTAAATATTTATGCACCCAACATAGGAGCACCTCAATACATAAGGCAAATGCTAGCAGCCATAAAAGGGGACATTGACAGTAACACAATCATAGTAGGGGACTTCAACACCCCACTTTCACCAATAGACAGATCATCTGAAATGAAAATAAATAAGGAAACACAAGCTTTAAATGATACATTAAAAAAGATGGACTTAACTGATATTTATAGGACATTCCACCCAAAAACTTCAGAATACACTTTCTTCTCAAGTGCTCATGGAACATTCTCCAGGATAGATCATATCTTGGGTCACAAATCAAGCCTTGTTAAATTTTAAAAAATTGGAATCATGTCAATTATCTTTTCTGACCACAGCACTATGAGACTAGATATCAATTACAGGAAAAAAATCTGTAAAACATACAAACACATGGAGACTAAACAATACACCACTAAATAACCAAGAGATCACTGAAGAAATCAAAGAGTAAATAAAAAATACCTAGAAACAAATGACAATGAAAACACAACAACCCAAAACCTATGAGATGCAGCAAAAGCATTTATAAGAGGTAAGTTTATAGCAATACAATCCTACCTCAAGAAACAAGAAACATCTCAAATAAACAACTTAACCTTATACCTAAAGAAATTAGAGAAAGAAGAACAAAAACCCCCCCAAAGTCAGCAGAAGGAAAGAAATCATAAAGATCAGATCAGAAATAAATGAAAAAGAAATGAAGGAAATGATAGCAAAGATCAATAAACTAAAAGCTGGTTCTTTGAGTAGATAAAAAAATTGATAAACAATTAGCCAGAGTCATCAATAAAAAAAGGGAGAAGGCAAATCAATAGAATTAGAAATGAAAAAGAAGTAACAACTGACACTGCAGAAATACAAAAGATCATGAGAGATTACTACAAGCAACCCTATGCCAATAAAATGGACAACCTGGAAGAAATGGACAAATTCTTAGAAAAGTACAACCTTCCGAGACTGAACCAGGAAGAAATAGAAAATATAAACAGACGGATCACAAGCACTGAAACTGAAACTTTGATTAAAATCCTTCCAACAAACAAAATCCCAGGACCAGATGGCCTCACAGGCAAATTCTATCAAACATTTAGAGAACAGCTAACACCTATGCTTCTCAAACTCTTCCAAATTAGAGCAGAAGGAGGAACACTCCCATACTCATTCTATGAGGCCACCAACACCCTGATACCAAAACCAGACAAAGATGCCACAAAGAAAGAAAACTACAGGCCAATATCAATAATGAACATGGATGCAAAAATCCTCAACAAAATACTAGCAAACAGAATCCAACAGCACATTAAAAGGATCTTACACCATGATGAAGGGGGGGTGTATCCAAGGGATGCAAGGATTCTTCAATATATGCTAATCAATCAATCTGGTAAACCATATTAACAATTGAAGGAGAAAAACCATCTCATCTCAATAGATGCAGAAAAAGCTTTTGACAAAATTCAACACACATTTATGATAAAAACCCTCTGGAAAGTAGGCATAGAGGGAAGTTACATCAACATAATAAAGCCCATATATGACAAACCCACAGCCAACATCGTTCTCAGTGGTGAAAAACTGAAATCATTTCCACTAAGATCAGGAACAAGACAAGGTTGCCTTGTTCTCACCACTGTTATTCAACATGGCTTTGGAAGTTTTAGCCACAGTAATCAGAGAAGAAAAAGAAATAAAAGGAATACAAATTAGAAAAGAAGAAATAAAACTGTCACTGTCTGCAGATTACATGATATTATACATAGAGAATCCTAATGATGCTACGAGAAAACTACTAGAGCTAATCAATGAATTTGGTAAAGTTTCAGGATACAAAATTAATGCACAGAAATCTCTTGCATTCCTATACACTAATGACGAAAAATCTGAAAGAGAAATTAAGGAAACACTCCCATTTACCATTGCAACAAAAAGAAAAAAATACCTAGGAATAAACCTACCTAAGGAGACAAAAGACCTGTATGCAGAAAACTATAAGACACTGATGAAAGAAATTAAAGATGATACAAACAGATGGAGAGATATACCATGTTCTTGGATTGGAAGAATGAACGTTGTGAAAATGACTATGCTACCCAAAGCAATATGCAGATTCAATGCAATCCCTATCAAATTCCATGGCATTTTTCACAGAACTAGAAGAAAAATTTCACAATTTGTATGGAAACACAATAGACCCCAAATAGCCAAAGCTACTGAGAAAGAAAAATGGAGCAGAGGAATCAGGCTCCCTGACTTCAGACTATACTACAAAGCTACAGTAATTAAGACAGTATGGTACTGCCACAAAAACAGACATATAGATCAATGGAACAGGATAGAAAGCCCAGAGATAATCCCACGCACATATGGTCACCTTATTTTGATAAAGGAGGCAAGAATATACAATGGAGAAAAGACAGCCTCTTCAATAAGTGGTGCTGGGAAAACTGGACAGCTACATGTAAAAGAATGAAATTAGAACACTCCCTAACACCGTACACAAAAATAAACTCAAAATGGATTAAAGACCTAAATGTAAGACCAGACACTATACAGCTCTTACAGGAAAACATAGGCAGAACACCCCATGATATAAATCACAGCAGGATCCTTTTTAACCCACCTCCTAGAGAAATGAAAATAAAAACAAAAATAATCAGATGGGACCTAATGAAACTTAGAAGCTTTTGCACAGCAAAGGAAACCATAAACAAGATAAAAAGACACCCCTCAGTATGGGAGAAAATATTCAGAAATGAAGTAACTGACAAAGGATTAATCTCCAAAATATACAAGCAGCTCATGCAGCTCAATATCAAAAAAACAAACAACCCAATCCAAAAACGGACAGAAGACCTAAATAGACATTTCTCCAAAGAAGATATACAGACTTCCAACAAACACATGAAAGGATGCACAACATCATTAATCATTAGAGAAAAGCAAATCAAAATACAATGTGGTATCACCTCACATTGGTCAGAATGGCCATCATCAAAAGATCTACACACAATAAATGCTAGAGATGGTGTGGAGAACAGGGAACCCTCTTGCACTGTTGGTGTGAATGTAGATTGATATAGGCACTATGGAGAACAGTATGGAGGTTCCTCAAAAAAACTAAAAATAGAACTACTATACAACCCAGCAATCCCACTACTGGGCATAAACCCTGAGAAGACCATAATTCAAAAAGAGTCATGTACCACAATGTTCATTGCAGCTCTATTTACAATAGCCAGGACATGGAAGCCACCTAAGTGTCCATCGACAGATGAATGGATAAAGAAGATGTGGCACATATATACAATGGAATATTACTCAGCCAGAAAAAGAAACAAAATTGAGTTATTTGTAGTGAGGTGGATGGACCTCGAGACTGTCATACAGAGTGAAGTGAGTCATAAAGAGAAAAACAAATACCGTATGCTAACACATATATATGGAATGTAAAAAAAAAAATCATTCTGAAAAGCCTAGCAGCAGGACAGGAATAAAGATGCAGACATAGAGAATGGACCTGAGGACCCGGGGAAGGGGAAGGGTAAGCTGGGACGAAGTGAGAGAATGGTATGGACATATATATACTACCAAATGTAAAATAGATAGCTAGTGGGAAGCAGCCGCATAGCACAGGTAGGTCAACTGGGTGCTTTGTGTCCACCTAGAGGGGTGGGATAGGGAGGGTGTGAGGGAGACGCAAGAGGGAGGAGATATGGGTATGTATGTATATGTATAGCTGATTCACTTTGTTACACAGCAGAAACTAACACACCATTATAAAGCAATTATACTCCAATAAAGATGTTAAAAAAATAATATTCATTCTACTTTTAAGTGTCAGAGTGGTCTTTCACAACTCACTCAAGCCTTCAATTCCTTAGTTTCCCCATCTACTAAATATGAATAACTTCCATCTTCCTCATTTTAAACTCAAAGAGTATATTGAGAAAAATGAAACTGTGTTCCCAAAACTTTCTCAGTCTTGTACAAAAAGTAGATATATTTAAAATATATGAATCAAACCTGTCTACATTTGGGACAATGGCATTTTAAAACAGTTATGCTATAACTTTTGGAATGAGCTAGTGTGTTCAAAGTGCAACAGAATTGGAGTTTCCAAGTATCAAAATAAATCACAAGTTGATTTCACAAAGGGTTTATCAGACTCGCACTCATTTTAGACATCAACGTCTGATACAATATAACATTTCAAATAATCAGAAAAAAAGGAATTTGATTACCTGAATTAAGCATCATGTTATTTGTCATTTCTGGAAGTGTTCTCGGTATTAGTAAAAATAGCTAACAGTTCTAACAGTGCTTTCTGTGTTTCCATTCCTATGTGGGTGTTTATTACTTTACTTCATTTGTTGTAATTCTCTCACAACAGCCAAATGAGCTACGTATTTTTCTTACCATCCCCATTTTACATACTCAGAAAGAGCCTTAAGAAGTTAATGAACTGGTTCAAGGTTACATAGCTAGTAATCAATAGTGCTCAGATTTGAAGATAGGAAGTTTAATTCCTGAGACACATTTTAACCACTACCATATAACGTTTTGTGATTACTGATCAAATTATTTTAGGAAACTTATGGTAAGATTACAGATTAATAGACAAAATAAGGAAGCAATATGGAAGATTCTCTACCTCAGAACTTTCATCAATAACATCTTGCCAGTGTAGAGGAGTGTGGAGGTACCTGCATTGAAACAGAGAGAAGCAAATGACTAGAATGTTGGAAAATCTCTGAATCATATCAAATGACGCAGATTTTCTTAAGACTCAATGGATTTAGCTTCATAGAGAGAAGATTAGTAGGAACATTACAATTGAGTTAAAACTCTTTAAGAGCTGTCATGTGATAAAGGAAGGAGGCTGACTCTGGGTTGATCCAAAGACGCAAATAACGGCCCGTCAATAAAAGTTACAGTGTGGAGACAGATTTGGAGTTAATTTGTTAATCAGCCATCATTCTGTGAATGTTCTATCATGCATAGCTTCTCTGGAATGAAGTTCACAAACAGAGCACCAGATGAAAACCTATATCAGAAGTCCCTTTAATTTATTTTCATTGACATTGAGCATTTTCAATGTGCATCTGTAGTTGTTGTTGGGGGAACTCTTAAAGGGGTAAGAGCAGCACTGGCAGTGGGAAGAAGCCGGAACTTGTGAAATCTACCAGGCAGATGTCCACGGAACCTTAGCACACGCAGCATCCTTAGCATGCATATGTAGGAAAAGTTCTTAACCAAGTGTCACTCCCTCTAATTCAAGTAGTAACATTATTTGGAGTGTTCTGGATTACCAGAGCATGAGTAAGTTTGACCAGTTGTTTAAAATAAGAAAGCCCACATCAGGCTTCTGTCAGGTTTACTGAAACAAATAGGCATAAAATTGCTTTGGAGATTGCACACATATACAACTTCTTTCCCCCAAATCATCTAATCATCTGGAAACTGAAAGCGCTTAGACTGGAAATCCCGTGCAGTCAGGGATTCTGTGTTCGTTGCTGAATTCTCAATACTCAGCACAGAAACTTGCACCTAGCAGGTCCTCAATAAATAAATAGTCATTGAGTGAAGCACAGTAAATGCAATAGGTAATCATTCCCAGGAATTGCATAAACATGATGATGAGGAGTGAATTGAGATTTAAGTTACAGAACTTCTGTAAATATTTTAAATCTTTCCTGTTGCTTTGTGCTTTGACTCCAAAGTCTTGAGTTCAGAATTTAAGAAAATTGGAGGTAAATGGTCCAGACAGTTCCTGTTAAAATGGCGTAGCAGCTCATCTATTCCAAAGAAAGAGTCTTTCGTTTGCAGTTAGATCTGAGCTTAGTCATGTTTCCAGAAAGCCCTACTTTCATAAAAAGTGGTTTGGATTCACTGCAACTTAAACAGAAGATGGCAATACTAGTGAGCAGACTTCTAGATTTAACAGCTTTCTTAAAAATTAAGAACACACAACCAGACAGCCTGCAGGATACCCCTGAGAAAATTTTCATTATATTTAAACAATTGAATGTCAGTGCTAATAACCGATTCCTGCTGGGTTGAATTCTTTCCCAACAAAAAGGAAACCATTTAGTCACACTAGCATGTGTCCTCCACGTGAAACATTTGAAGTTGTATTAATGTGTTGCAGGTGATGTTGTCAGGAAAGGGTTGTGACCCTGGAACCGCTACTGAACAACTTGGGAGTTGGTTATCCTGCATTTATTCTCTTCCTTTCCTGGAACACTTGATGTGCTCCTCGCCTCTGAATAAAGTATGTACACAGTAGAATCAAACCAAGTGCAATAAAGGGAACTGAAAAGCTGCAGTTGGTGGTATAACCGCTAATGGTGAGACTGGCCTACAGTCAGAAAAGTTCTTTTTCTGTGATTTTTCTCTCCTCCATCTGATTTTTGAACAAGTTACATTTTAGAAAATGAAATGTTATATATCTCATTCATTTGAAAGCAGGATAACTAGAAACGAGAATATTCTTTAACTCATATTATTCCTGCTTTGGATGTTATAAATAAGAAAATGCTGAACTCCATGCACCCTCCCCCACCCCCTCCCCCACCCCAGAGCATCTAATACTGCTTTGTATGTTCTTAGGTTGATTGCAGACTTTTCCATAGTTATATGTTGACCCACTAAAGGGTAAAAAATTAAAAGAAAAATTCAAGCGAAGTGACTAGATCAATTTAGACTCCCTATGGCTTACCTCCCATTTGTGAAAGGGATAGAATATCCTCATGAAACCTCAAAGTACCCCATTCCATTTCTTTGAGAATTAATCAGTCAACAACTAATTATTGTATTATCTACCAGACACATAGAGGCACAGCATTACGCCAGATCTAGGCAAGCCATGCCAAGATAAATACCTTCGTTTGTTTTAAAATTAAACCTGCTGCTCTAATAAGGTAACTTTACAGAATACGTAAACCCAAATCAGTGATCGATTTTCCAGCAAGTGAATTTGAAAGCTTTGATTGAAAATGTTCTAAACATTTTTAATCTCTCTTTCTTCTTACCCATAACAGTAAAACTGAAAATAAGCACTTATACAACCTGGCCAAATATTTAGCTAAAGAATGAGTTTGTAACCAGCAATATCTTAAAATGTGTTTGAGTTATTCTATATGCTACTTAAATAGTTAAACTGTCAGCCTGGGATTTTGTATATATTCCTCATTAGGTTGCCTCTAAGACCCCAAGGTGGGTATATCTGCATTCTAAAATTTTGTATTTTTCCATGGTTTATATACCCCATAAAATGCCTTGAGAACTTTATGAGGGATGTTACATTAATATGTGTTATTATAAATATGATTTAAATATCTAAAGCATTACAGAGTGATTACTGTTCAATAAGGCAGCATGCATAAAATGGTTATCTCCACATTGTGCTTAGGTTTCTACAATATAATATAATGAATTGTTCAATATAGTTTGCATGCTATTTGTCTCTGTTTTTTCCTGGGCTCGAGGGAAGCTGATGTGCAATCCTTTAACACGATGATCATAAATTGCAGAACAATAAACAGCCCTTGAGATTTTTAGATAGCATGTTGTTAGCATGCAATCCATCTTGGGAAACTTGATTTAATACCTCAAAGGAACATCTCTGACAATGCTCGACATTGTTTTAAACCGCTGCTAAATCAATTAGTACATTGGAGAATCCTAATGTCTCTGCCTCTTTCCTAGCCCATCCCAAGAACATTGGCTGGTTATTTTGTAAAGCAAAAGATTTAGGGAGCCCCTGCGTGGATGCACTCGGGTTCCCCTGGAAAACATTAAAGGTAATCCTGTATGAAAGGAAGGATCAGCCAGCCTCCCTAAATCATCAAGATCAGTGAGGGTGTCATCTTCAAAATTCATTTCAATTTTTCTAAATTACCCTTCTTGGGGCCAAGAAGGATAAATTTAGATAAAAGGTAACTATTATTCTAAAGTCAAGACTAGAAGTCAAGTACACTTCCCCTCCAAAATGTATATATATTTGCTTTTATTTACACATTTCTTTTGGTGTATATAATGTATCTTGTAACTATGTATATTCGTATTATATTGGAGAATCTCAAGACATTTATAGATATTGTCTAATCCTCACACATCTATTATCTCATAAAGTAGAAACAAAAGTTAAAAAACCAACAAAAACAAAACCCACCCTGTGGAAAAAGAGATAATGTCAACAATTTCTTAGTTCATGATAGATCATTCATTTCTTTTTTCTACTGCATGAAATGTAATAATTAAAGTAACAATTGCTATGCAAGCAGAATCATGACCTCCCCTTAAATTTTATGGTATTTCCTGCTTTTCTTAAATGGTGTCCTTTTATTTTTCTACATTAATTTACTGAAGACAATTCTCGGGCAATTCCTCATCTTTCTTTCTATCTTTTGTTATGGTGCTTTTTCAGTATCCCCCAGACCCAGCTGGCTCCTGTTGCCTGCAGGGTGAAATCACAGATTGTGTTGAGGGGAGACACCCAGCTGTACCCCTCAAGCATGCTTCCGGGACAAGTTCACTCCACTTATGCAGCTGGGACTAACTGGCTGGATTAAGAAACAAAGAGAAATAAACAAAGCAGTTAATCAGTCCAACTAAAAGAAACTTCGTTTTCCCTTAAACAACAAGGCCAAGTACCTGTTTTACCTGACTTATTAAAAAAAAAAAAAAAAAGCAGCAGCCTGTTCTGGCGATGTGTAAACACAGTCAATGTTTTCCTCAGCCCAAGGTTAGTTTCCTCTGACAAACGGATAGTTTCAACATTTTATGTCTGTTCTTTTTTTAAAAGATGCATAGGGTATGCTTTTCTGGAAGCCATCTAAACTTCATATTAACTCCCATACATAATGGGAATCCTCACCTTATTTGCTCCCCTATGTAATGGGAAGCCAAAAGGTAAAAGCTTTTTTCTCCCCTCTCCAAATAATTGAATGAGTATTTAAGTAGCCTGGTTCATAATTTAGAGTCAGGATGAAGCTCATTTTTCTAAGCCATAAGAACTACGAACAGTGTTATATTTTGCTTTCTTTATAATGTTATTTCTAGACAAAGTGAGAAACAATCAATTTCTAAATTACATCTCTTGCTTCGCTTTATTGCTCCTTTTTGGGGCTGTTAGTACAGTTAAATAATAAATTACAATATAACTGACAGTAATCGCTCGTGTGTTTTAAAAATTTATCAGTCCCATATGTATATTTGTTCAGTCTCACTACAATACTATAATGCAATTTGGCAGATTATCCTCATTTTATGTAAGTAAAAATGGAGGCATAAAGTGGAAAAGCAGCCAGAGGAACAGGAAAAAGCCAAGGCCAAAGTCAGGTAATTTAAATATTTTAATACTTTTGTAGGGTTTTGATTGGAAAAGAGGCTTAGCGTAAAAATTGAGAGAATGTTTTGGTATTAGGTGTCTTTTAAAAATTATCCAAGATTTCATTCTCACACTTTTTCTCTTTGTCCTCTGAGGTATCAATGAGACTTTATTACATACGGGGGCTTGCCAAATTCAGCTGTATTCAGCTTAGTAGTCCTTAATAAAAGAATTGATTCTGATCGCAGAATTGGTTTCAATAAATCCTATTCCCGTGTTATCTTTCATGGAACCTAAATGACATCTTCCTCATAGTCAAACCTTTCAATGATTTCAAAACCAAACAGGACTTGCCACACAGCAGGGGCTCCAAGGTTAGTACCTGTTTCATTGATTGTTATAGAAACCACTCTTGTTCAAAACATGAACTCCCAAGATATAAGGGGGAAAAATGACATGGTAGAGCTTCTTTCTTGTCATTTCCTTTCTGTCCTGATCCTATTCAAGTGTCTTTTCTACAATTTTCTCCTTTCACCTCATTCAGATGTATCTCTGTAGTACAGTCGGACCCCATTTTTAAGTAATCAGAGGCTCATGGCTCAGTGTGTAGGTTATTCTGGTCCGCTATTATCATTACTTCCTGAAGCTTTTGGATGCCCTAGTACCATTCCTTTTCTCGTTAGTGTCTTTATCAGAAAGTGAAAACAAAAGGGCACTGAATTGAAATCAGTTTGGTTTGTGAATTTCTACTTCTATAGAGCCTTCCCAAAATGAATGGTTGAAAGATTTATTCTCTTCACTGGAGTAATCCAAACTTTATATACCATGAACACAGACAGTTAATAGGTTATTAAAAAATAATCATATCTTCAAAAATGCTTTCTATCTACCCATTTCCAAGTCCCTGTTATTCAACAAACATTTCTTGGTCATTTTGTTTTATTAGTTGCTGTACATAAAAATTTTTAAAGTGGAGACAACACAAAATGCTCTAATACAAGGTAGTGTATTATATTAGTATAAAAGTATATTAATTAAATGCTACATATTACATTAATTAATTTATCTATGCCAAAGTGGGCATAGAGAATTAATTCTCTGGGAGAATCTAGGAAGGTTTTATAGGAGAGGTGGGTTTTGAGTTTGGTGTTGAACAATGGAATTAAATTGTAGACTTGAATACTAAGCTAAGACATTGATTTTATTCTATTGTAAAAGAAAGGATTGACTTAACCTTTGGAACTTTAATATCTCCATCTGTATTACCAAATAGAACATAAAACATGAAATGATATTGACCTGTTAAATGGTAGGAAGACATACCTGGCCTGGGGCAATGACTAGACTCTGAACACAAGCATTCTCTCCACAAGGATGACAGCACCCGAAGGACCAGACTTGCTCCGCAAATTACATGCAAGTTGGAAAAAGTAAAAAAAAAAAAAAAAAAAGAAAAAGAAAGGAGTCACCGGTGATTTTTAAAGGTAGAGAATAAGAGGATCCCACGACTTCATTCATAACATTGAAGTTATTCTCTAATTAATTGCTTTCTATTCTTAAATTTCCTCCAGCCTTTTGATATTTAGATTACCTTTTACTTAGATTATCTTTTATTATCCTGTAATAGAACATGTCTGATTCTTTAACGTATCTCTCAAGTAAAAACTGGAACTTGGAAGTCAGAGTAACCGGATGATGCTTTGAAAAAGCAATGCCATCAAAAGCATTTGAAATTAGTCCCATTTACTTTAAATATAGGATTTTTACAAATGGATCTTAATTAACAATCTGAAGGTAATAGATATGTTACACTGCAGAGTCCTAGTCATCATCATTGACTCTCCACACAGAGACCCTTTACCAATTCAAATGCCTTTCTCAGAGGCTTGCAACGTCTCTCACGATGAGTTACTATATTAATTACTTTACTCTTACCCCCAATTTTTCTGAATATATATTAGTTTCCAAGTACTCTGCCAGGAGGTGAGGCCAGTAGGATAGGAAGTGCCTAACCCATCTTCAACGATCATAAGTTTTTCTTTTTGTGTGTGATTCTGAAGCATTTATTGCCCTGATGGTGCAGGGTGTTCACTGGGCAGCCTGGCTGCGGCCCACCTCCTCCCTTCCCCCCCACGTGCTTTTACACAGGTGTGTAAAGGGGACCCTTTTATTGCAAAGAGATTTTCAGTCTCTCAGGGAATAGAACCAGGGCCTTTTCTCGGGCCTCAGTCTCGGGCACTGGCTTTCAGAGAGGGTTTGTAATTCCCTGTCATCTCCTTGGGCAACAGCACGAGGCCCGGGCAGGGCACCTGCCCCTTCATTTCACAGATGCACTCCCACTTTCAGGGCCCAGAGTGGGCTGGGTGAGAAAGCTGAGTTTTCTCCTGTTCCTCTTTCCTGAGGGTTTCCTCATTCTTCCCCAGAATCTTTTTGATGTGCTCCACGATCTGCTTATTGCTCTTGGTCTCCACGCCCACGAGGACTTGCTCCCCAGAATCCAAGTAGAACCGCAGGAAGGGTGTCAGCGTCATGTGCTTAAACGTCATGATCTGCACCCAGGGGTCCTTGTACTGGATCGGAGGTATGTTGAAAACCACGAATTCCCTGGCGCCTTCGCCCAGCTCCCCGTGCGCGTTGTAGTTCACCGTCATGACCTTTCCCGAGTCCTTGAACACCACGTCCCCCTGGCGCAGGTACTGCGGGGTGCGGCGGATCGGGAAGCGGCCCGTCACGGGCACGGGGGCGGCGGAGGGGCCGGACCCCCTGCTGCGAGCCCAGCAGCGCGAAGAGACGCGCAGCCGATGCCTCCAGGGCGGCCCTCGCGCAGCTTCTCCAATGATCATAATTTTTAAATGAGATTTTTCTGAAATGAAAATACTTGAAGGCAAGAAACATGTCATATATATACATCTGTATATCCCAAATAGCTATGAGTACTAGCAAGTTACCTAATTTCTCTGGATCTCATGATGATTTTTCAGAGGGTTATCTTGGGAATTAAATGAGTTAGTGTATCTAAAACTCATCATAAACACTCACATATTATACAGGTATACCTCGTTTTACTGTGCTTCGCTTTATCGTGCCTCACAGATGCTGTGTATTTTACAGATTGAAGGTTTGTGGCACCCCCGAGTCGAGCAAGCCTACCGGTGCCATTTTTACTAAAGCATTTGCTCACTTCATGTCTTTGTGTCGCATTGTGGTAATTCTCTCAGTATTTCAACTTCTTCGTTTTTATTATATTTGTTATGGTGATCTGTGGTCAATTATCTTTGATGTTACTACTGTGACTCCCTGAAGGCTCAGATGATGGGCAGCATTTTTTAGTAGTAAAGTATTTTTTAATTAAGGTGTATGTACATTGTTTTTTAAGACATAATGCTATTGCACGATTAATAGACTACAGTATAGTGTAAATGTAACTTATGTATGCACTGGGAAACCAAAAAAAACGTGTGACGCGCTTTATCGTCATGGGTATGAAACAGAACCCACAGTATCTTTGAGGTATGCCTGTATTATTGCGCAGAGTAGATGTTCTATTGAGATTTAGTGAAATGAATGACTAACTTAATTGGGGCCTCTCTTTGCAGTTTCTAGATTGAGAATTAGCGTCTCACTTACCAAACGAACTCATTTTTTTTTTTTTTTTTTGGTGGAACGCGGGCCTCTCACTGTTGTGGCCTCTCCCGTTGCGGAGCATAGGCTCCGGACGCGCAGGCTCAGCGGCCATGGCTCACGGGCACAGCAGCTCCGCGGCATGTGGGATCTTCCCAGACCGGGGCACGAACCCGTGTCCCCTGCATCGGCAGGCGGACTTTCAACCACTGCGCCACCAGGGAAGCCCCACGAACTCATTTTTTAATTAAAGGCTACTTGCTAATATCACATTTCATTGACACTGAAATGTAGATATGTTGCTGTCATTACAGAAGTTGACTTGGCTTCAAAGCAGTTCTGTTGTCTTCATGAAATTGTACTTTGTGAATTTCTCTCTGCATGTCACTTCTAAACTCCAGCAAGAAAATAATGATGGGCAACATAACAATAAAAGCGACTGTCTCTTCTATTCCTTATCTTCTCTTCTAGAATCCTCCTTGCAACAGGGATTCAATGCCATATGGAGGTACACTTCCGTGCTGTCAGGATGTGGACCTGTGGTGCGGTACAAAACTCCCTTGTCCTCATTAAAGGCATGCAAAAGTCTAAAAATAAATCTTCTGCTCGTTCATCCTTCACTTTTTAGCAAACCTCTGGGGACAACCGCCAGCCAGGCAGTTCAGGGGAGGAAAGTGAAGCTGAAGTATTCAGAGGGCGAAGCAGGGAGGCAGAGACTCATGAAACAGGATTGGAATTAAAGCCGGGGGGAGGTCAAGAACTTGCTAGTAAGATGTTGCCCATCATGTTTTACATTAAGTTAGTCCTGGAGGACCTTCATCCCCTAAACTCTAAGAGGGAAAAGATAGCTGGTGAGTCAACTGGGCTGTTGCTGCTGTATAAGGACCTAGAATTACAGCAAAAGCAATAGGCTGGAAGAGGTGAAGACCGGCATTCTTGCTCGTCCTCAAGGCCCAGCATCTGCGCAAAAACTGTGACTCCTTGCAAAGGTGGTCTTCTTTATTGTTCTGATTTTATAGCCCCTGAAACTCTTGCCCCCAAATACCCCCTCACTTGTTTTGCCATCATGCCTAAAATCTCCATGCTACTTATCCTCTTATTGTAATGGACAGGTTATCTGGGAAGAACATCAGGTAAAATCGTTTCCAGCCACTCAAATTTTAAATCCAGTTAATTTTATCAGTTTAGTTTTGTTTTCCAGTAAAACTCTAAGGGATTTAGACATGAAGTGGGCAACTTTCAAAGGGGGACGCTCTCCTTGAGGAAGGTAAGAGCAAAATCTTGATCACTAGACTGCCCAGGAAGAGTCCTCTGATAGTACTGGTACACCAATAGGGCTAACAGGGAAGTGTGCACACAGAAAGTGATGGAGGGTGCTGAAGACCACCTTCACTTCAGTAAAGTGCCCAGAGACTTCCTCTACTCTCTTTCCTTACTCCCTGGTGGAACAGTATCATTTCAGGACTAAGGCTTAGAGCATTTGATCGACAGCAAATAAATTGTGGGATTCTTAAGAGATGGCTCATCTTTGTTCCTACCCAGATAAAAAGATTGAATTCCAAAACAGTAATATTGGATATCTATCTCTTAAAATGATATTCAGTTAAGAATATCTTTTGCTTTCCCCCCAGTTGTGTTCCATACACAACTAAGGAATATTCTAAAAAAAAAAAAAAGATGATGACCCTATCTTCAACTTAAACCCTCAGATTCTTGAAATTCTCAACACTGCTTTATTCATTTTCTTTATTTTGGATTCTTAGAAGTCCTGGTTTCTTCCTCATTAAAACAAATCAGAATATTTTGGAAGTGGTGAGACTTTATTAAGGAAAATTCTGCCTCCATTCTCATTAGGCTCTGGTAGACTTGATAAAAGCAAATGTTATTGCAGAAGAAAATCATAGCTGAACTTTGAAAAATTTTAAACTTACCTCCTTTTGGACCAAGTTTTATCAAATGAAGAACTGAGCTGTAGGATTACTCGAGAATAATATTTATATCTGAGCTTGGATTTGTATAGGAGAGTCTACAGATATTGTGAATTAAATCAATTAATTTAACTGCATACAATCTGGGTATTCTATTTGCTAGAGTTCCAGAGCACTTTTTCTGTACTCTTCCCTTTAGAGATCTATATAGTCATGATCTCAAGAAATATAGATGGATAGACAGACATAGATATAATTTTCCCTACATATATACTTTTTCTTTCCAAAATGTCTATTGCTTGATCTGATTTAACTGGTATTGAGAGAGGGCTGAGATCCCTGGACAGATGTGGAGTATTTTTTTTAATGTTTTGTTAGGTTTGAAATATTTCTGTGTTTTCACTCTTTCTTTTAGACTGTTCTTTCAACAATATCAAACATCTTGCTAGGTTTAAGATTTTAGCAAGTGCTTTTTCCTCTTTCATTTTTAAACTAACACGAATCCATTTATTCGAGGGAATTTTACTGAACGCAGAAGTTGAAAAGAATACTTATAAAACAGCATCATGAAATAAGAGCAGGCACATTGAATTGTTAACTTTATTGATTGACTATGTAAAGCATTCTAAACTCACTCAGAGAGAAGCACTGAGGGGCTAAGTTCATTGCAGGGCAATTCAACAGAAATTCCATGCAATGTGAACTCAGCTTTCAACACAAAATTAAAGGGCTTCAGGAATCATACATTGCAGCTTGCACTAGACATATGAGACATAAATATATGCATCTGCAAAGATGGAAAAAAAAGCAATGCTTTTAAATTGTCTTAATATATCACTTAGAATTTCATGTTTCAGGTCTCAAGAACGAATTACACCTTTCACAAACATAAAATACAGATGTATATAATCACCACTTTATGGTCTCCTGCATAAAGACATATTGCAAAATCTTCTATTAATTACCAAAATGATTACTCAGTTTCCTGGTTTGTAGGAAAGAAGTTGATAACAATCTTACAAAACAAACAACAAAAACTCTCCTTAAGACACATAGAAAACAATCAACATGCCAAGTCGTTTCTGTTAGCTCACATGTGCATACACCAAGGAGCGATGACAAACATGTCACTATAGGCACAGAAGGAGTCTAATAACATAGGATATAGGACATAGAAATATAACAAGATTCTCTGTCTCGATAAGAACTTGAAGTATTATTGCAAAGACAAGGCATATCCATGGAACATTGAGATAACCTGTGCAAGGGTTAAATTAATGACTAAGCTCATGGATGGGGTGGAAACTGCATTCCCACCATAAACACCCCATTACAGAGCATTCTTTTCCTCTGACTTATACCTAGCTGTTGCCTATTCTCCTGTATTTTTTCCTCTCCTTGTAGCCTTTCTTACTTTATGTATGTAGGGGGTTATACTCTCCCTCCTCCCCTCTCCCTTTTGGTTACATGTGGTATCTGCAGATGCAGCCCACACAGTTCTCTCTATGAACATCCACTGATAGACAGGTGCAGAGATTGATCACGGCTCGGTAACAGTGCTGGAAATGGCCGCCAGTTGTGAAGAAGAATAACAGCTGGCAGCCGTTCTGATTGGTGCTGGCACCGAGGCTTTCTTATGAGATCCAAATGCCTTGAGAACCAAATGTTCCTGGGATTCAGGCTTTCTGCAGCCAACAAAGCTTAGGTCAAAAAGCTAATTGGCTACTTGAAACTTTACTTAGATATCTTTAAGAGAAACAAAAAGGGTTGTTTCTGTTCACTCACATATGCATATACCAAGGAGCGATGGCTAAACAGATAGACAAGAAAAAGCCAAATGCTTCTTTGAAAGAGCTCTTCTTTCAAAGTAAGATGAGGAAAGGTTTTGAAATAACAATGCAAAATACCTTTTCTATAGAAACCAAACTGTTATTTTGTACATTCACCATGTAATTATGTCTTTGGTGATATAAAATCTTCTCCATTGTAATTGTTGAAAGCTGAACAAGTCTAGAAAGAGAAAGAAAGAAAGAAAGAAAGAAAGAAAGAAAGAAAGAAAGAAAGAAAGAAAGAAAGAAAGAAAGAAAGAAAGAAAGAAAGAAAGAAAAAGAAAGAGAAAGAAAGAGAGACCCTTTACAGAAGAGAGTTTGGTGCGATTCAAATAGAAATCACAAGGCCACACCAATAAAACACTACTTCCTAAACTTTCCCTATCATTGCCTATGTGAAACATTGTTCTTTCTCCTTTGCCCCATACTCAAATGCCAGGGCCACAGTAGGGCATGACACAAAGAGTGAAACAGTCCTGTGGCATTCTGATTAGACTCTAACAAAAGCACTTTCCAAAATGCTGTTTCACTAGTGGACAGTTCAATAAAAGAGGGAACTGGGAGGGCAGAACCTCCTGGACACTGCCATTAATGAACATCCAGTCCACACTGACCTCTGCGCATTGCGGTGCCAGACACCATACAGAGCAGGGCACAGACACGCTCCCTGCTACTCTTTAAAGTTTACAATTGAGAACAGATGACAATAGGCCGAGACAACTGATAACACTGTAAGATCATGTACTGAAATTAAAGCATCAAGCAAACAGAAAGAAAAAAATTGAGCTGTAATGTACAATAGATTAGGATATAAAAAGTCACTGTATGTCATCCATTGAGAGGGAGCTTCATTTTTAGTTAATGAGGAAAAGTCTTATCAGGGAGGTGGAGCTTAAAGAGGTCTTTATGTAAAGAAATCAGATGAGGAATTTGTCAAACTAGGGGGAGGACAGTGCGTCAGAGGTGGGGATCATAGGCTGACAAGGTCAAGTATTGGGTAAGGGCAGGAGACAGATTGACATTGGCCAAGCGGAGGGCACGGACTGAAGCCCAGGGTGAGAAAAGAGATTGTAGCTAGATAGCACTTGAAACAAAATTAAAGCTCAATCTTGGTTTGCTCTAGAATTTTATTATACCATAACATGAATGAATGCATCTATAGCACATGCGTTACTTCCTACCTTGGAGTAGGAAGCAGTCTGCTGCCTGTTTGCCATTCCGCCTCAGGTGGCATAGGTAAGGGAGAAGAGTGCGGCCCGGGTGGGTGTCTGAACTGAATGTGACCACTTCCTTTGATGGTACTTCAGCAGTAGGCTCTGAGGAGAGAGAGATCTTGAGTGAGAAGCAAAGAATTCAAAAACCACAGAGGAAAGAAAGAACATTCATTCATTTTGCTTCTTCTTCCACTTTTATTATTAGAGTTAGTTGTGGGTTTAATTTGGTGCTTGGTTTCTGTGTATGAATGTAGAAAGTATCTCATGAACTCATTTCTATTTATTTGCAGCAGTACCTCCTTTGAGCTAATGTGAATTTTTATTTTCTAAAGGGGATCCTCTTCCCCAGGTAATTTGATCTATTAACCAACCATCACGAATGTTATTCAGCCCATTTGAAGCTAGTTCAATTTGACCAGCAAGGTAACACTCTTGAATAAACAAAACTCAAATGTATAATTGTGTGAAGCTACTTGCCTTATTAATATTGCCCTGAGCTTTTTCATAGTCCAGTGTCACGGTTTTGTAAAAGCCTAAGTTTCCAAACCATGAGAGCCTATGAAGGTTGAAGTGGTCTAGACAAGAACAATCAAAGAAAGGTTAAAGGGACTCTGGAGAAAGGTTATAGGAATTGGCACTATGTCACCCGGGAGAGAGAAAATGAAAGAGCGAAGACCAGCCTCATGTAATTGGGAAAACGTGGTTGATTTGTATATGTAAACACTTCAGTTAGACGAAAGGAAGAACTCTTAAAGTAGGAATGCACAACTGAGATTCTGGAACTGTAACAATGGTGATCTTTAAGACTGGGATGGACACACTTGTCCAGTGCAGAAACTCACCTGTCTGGAGACACCTCAGGCTTGATTCAGACCATCTCTTCCGAACCTGTCATTTGATGTTACTTCCTGCCTAGTGCGTATGTAAGATGATATGAAAAGATGAGGTGTTGCTCACATTCATTGTTAGAAAGAATCAGAAGGGTCAGTGTCATCTCCTTTTGACTCAAATCTGAGATTGTTCTCTCCTCTTCTACCACAAATTCAGATTCGCTTTCTTTTCAGCAGAATTTTCTTGGGAAAATTCAAGGATAATAAAGAACTGTGTATTTGGTTCACTACTCATATATTTTCTCATTATTGTGCTCCTTTCACTCGGTTAGTAGAGGTTTTTTTTATCAATATAAACAGTATCTTTTCTTTTTTAAGATTTCCATTTTCATAGTGTCATTACTGACACTGACTGCTGCCTAACAGTCATGTGAAATGTATAACTGCCTAAGGAAGAACATCCCATGACCGATTCTTTCTCTTTCATATTAAAAAGATAGACAGGCGTGCTAAGCCCCAGGCTTCAGAACTTTATGTCAGCTCAGGATTATTTTCCAGATATTATATTCATATATTTTTCTACATGTATCAAATGATTTTCTCTGGAATAAGTTTAGTAACATAGGTCTTCCCTGCTTTGTCCCAGGGATTGCCTTTTTGCACTTGTTCTAGATCTTCGTCTAGAGCACCACTCCCAGGTCCAAAAAGGCAGAGATAATTCATGCCCTTAATTACTATGTCTCTAGTAACAGTATAACCATCGCCCCAAATTTCAAATATTATCTAAACTGCTTTCTAAATTTTGAGTTTGAATTTAACGTAGATTTTTAATTTTTTTAAAGGGAATGTCAGCACCTATACATTTTTTTTTTCCTGATGGTGCTTTGATTATTTTTTCACTGTTTACCGAAAGAACCATCCTTCAAGGCACACCCCCGACTGCATTAACATTCTTTCACTTCCCCTCTCTCTACCCCTTTTACCTTATCAAAAACTCTCATTCAGGACTAAAAAGGAAATACCTGAACTTTTTATGGAGTTTTTATCTTTTCTCAAGGACACATCATTCTGATTCCCTTAACATTTTCTAATTGCTCATTTTAATAGCCCTGATCATTTTTGTTATAATCTTTTGGATCCTCTCCAAGTAATCCGTAAATATGACATTCCTTTTTGGGTTTTTTTTTTTTTGCAAACTGGTGGGGAAAAGATGATATTATATCATGGCAGACAGTGATTCCCAAGGAATAAAATCTTCAGGGCAGTTAGAGAATTGAGGGCTGAGAAATTAATGTACGCTGTGCAATTTGTGTCAGACTGCATCTTGGTGGTAGACTTCAGGCTACTGTCATTTTAAGTTACTTTCTTTATGTCTTTGTACACTTCCCTCTAGCCACAGCCCACTTGGAGTAAAAATGAGGTAGATAGGAGTATTTCCTCGTCTCTTTCTTATCACCCTCCGAACACTACAGTTCTTTAAGGCCCTGCTCTGTATCTTCCCCGTTTTTTTGGGGGGTCCTAGGAAGATGTCTCATGTATACTCGTGAACAAATTCACATGGCTATTCTTCATTTTCTCCACTGTCAATAGTACATGTGCATATTTCCATTCTTGCCATAGCTGGTTCCTGTTATCAAGAGAAACAAGGCCACTTCAGAGTACCAAAGCTGCCATTCTGTCCAGATTTTTATGAGGTACTGTTCTGAGGTCCCCTGACGTGGCCATGCCATTGCCGCCATGGTTAGTGCCACTGCTTTACCGGAGCGTGTGATGGCTCCGGAATCTCTATGTAAGAGGTGCCTGGGCACAGCAGTCGGGTGGGGAGCAGGGAGAGGTAGCTTGGCAGAATGTGTTCGGAGGCTTTGTTTGTATTATTTATTTAGATCTTGGGTTTCCTAGTGTACCTTTAAAGGTTAAGGCGTTGATGGATATTAGCTAACTCAGGAGCCTTAATCGGAGTGTGACTGAGGCTGTGGGGATGTCTCAGGACTAATTCAGGGCGGCAGTCAACTCCAGGGGACAGTTTTTTAGGGTTTGAGATTAGCTCCTGACACTAAGTCATTGCTCAGGGCTCCTTTGCAAACATTCACTCCTCAAAACTCACTACATTCCTATAAACTCAAGATGGTAAAGAAGATGGGGGGCATAGAAGCATCCGTGGTAGCAAATTCTTCTTGGAAGTGACACTCCGATTTGTCTCCCGAGGGGCACCTTAGGAAGGAGTTGTTTTTTCTGCTCCATCCTTTTTACTTTTGCATGGAATCCCAAAGCTGGTGGGGAGTTCAGGGAGATGACAAACATGGTGGCCATGTTGGGATGCCCAATTTGAAGAGAAACTTTGTTTTTCCAAACATGTCTGTGCCAACTGGAGAATCAATGTGACAAACTCCTTGTGCATCTGGGCCTGGCAAGAACCCTGGAAAGGATGGGAGATACACGTAATGGTAAAAGCGAGCACAGTGGTCTTTTCCCCATCACGGCATTGTCAATCAAGGGGAAACATTATGACTCGGGCTGGAGAACAAGGAGGAATTATCGAAAGGGGCTCTGAGGGCTGAAAACAAACTTTTGCTTTTTAAAATACTGTACTTCTCAATTTATTTGTTTATTCCCCATCTTTTAGTTGGTAATTTCATTTTTCTTTTATTATTATTTCAATTTTGGATTCTTGTTAATGTGTATCCTTTTATATCTTGTTGCAAGATTTTATAGTTTGACTTTGCTCTGGAAGAGAATCTTATGTTTTTACACTTTTGCTATTTTTTTTCAGTTCGTTTTATTCCTCAACTTTTAAAAATGTTAACTACTTTTCTAATTATTTTAATTTTATTCCATAAGTTACCTTTCTTTTATCTTGGGGGAGGTCCACTTTGTTTAATCATCTTTATTTCTTTATTTTACTGAGTTTATTCCTTTTTCATTAGATACTTCTCTTTTAAAATTGTTTTTACATCTTCTTTATAGAAGTCAGGAAGGAGGCATGGTCATGGAGGCAAAGAAAGTCACCAAAAACAGGGAAGCCTTGAGAACAGCAACACTTCTGTGCTCCCTTAATAGCTCCCAAATCCCTTTTAATGTTGAATCTGCTAAAACTTTAACTTGAGTGACTCAGGAGACCACCAAGTTTCAAATTTCCTCCCAGGATAATGCTAATATTACCCGCATTAACAGCACATTCGAACTGCCCAAATGGTGGTGTTTTCTCAGTTCCCTTATGAAGGGAAACATTATTTAAAATCCACAGTCTCTGCCGTATATGACTGTAGACATTGGGCAGAGCTCCAGGTCAGAGCTGGGCAAAGTCACACAAAACAGAGGGAGGTAAGAGATTCCTTTCAGGCAAACATTAACAAAATATCCCTAGTTTGACTTCAAGGACTTAGGCTGTCTCTACATTTTCACTAAGACACTCTGAAAGGTGACATTGGAGAGGCTTCTTAATCGGTCTATCACAAGGAGGGTAAACCAAAGCTAAATGCATTTTGATTTTTTGGGTACTATGGACTGTCGAGGAAGAAGAGAGCATCTTTTCTTCCAAAGAAGAGATCTACATGGTTTTGTTGTAAAGGTCTGAATGTTAAAAACAGAAACAAACAAAAACAACCAAAATAACTCCAAATTAATTAAATTTTAAGAAGAAAACCCTCAAGGAGGAGAAGTTGGAAGACGTGGAAATGCCTTGAGCGGGAGGCATCATGGACACTCAGCCTCAGGAAATGGCAAGCGTTGACGGGGTCTTCAAAGGTGGTGAGATCCGTGCCTCACTGTCCCGACTCTTTTATGGGCTGTGAAATGCTTGGGAAAAATAGCCTTCAATGCTGAAATCTTGAAAGCAGAAGCAACTGGTCACTCACATCGTGTTCAAAATCCAAGAGGGAGCAAGAAGCCATTTTTATAGGCATGAATTCTATGAATTTGTGTAACTTGCTGGGCTGTATTTAAAAGATTATCTTGATTTGTCTTCATGGCTTTAATCGTCATTATGACTTACCAAATTCAATGGTGCTCATCTCTCCTTAAGTCCCTTAATTTCCTCTTATTTGAGAGATAAAATAATTCTTTTAGTGGTGCTGACAGCATTCCGCCCCACATTTAATCCTGTATTAGGATACTGTCCTAAATCTTTTCCCTACTAAAGACCTATATTCCCAGATTTTCCCTTTTTCTCCAGAAGAGAAAAAATTTATCTAAAGTTATTGAAGCATTAACTTTAACAACAACAAATTAAAAGCAAGCTGAAGTCTAGTGCTAGGACGATGATTATATAAATTATGAGACAATGGCATTATGGAATATTATATGACCAAATAATAATAACAAACCATGTAATGAAAGGAATATTATTATTGGGGTAAAAAGAAACATGTAAAACTTCGTGTGTTTTGCAGAAAACTCATTAACTAACCACAAGGCCCCCCTATTTGGGAACTAAAAAGCACATTTATAAACCACTTCAGGATTAAAAAGAAAACCTAAATAGAAATGATAAACACAACTAAATGACCATGAAAACACCATATATCAAACTTCTTAATAAATTAGAAAGAATAAAAATAAATAAGTGTTCAACTCAAGAAACTGTCAGAAGGAAAGTAAAATAAATTCAAATAAAATGGAAGGAAGTAAATATAAAACAGAAATAATGAAATCGAATACTAAAACCAATGGTAATAATCAACAAATCCAAAAGATCATTCTTTAAAAGCCTAACAAAGTAGATAAGACCCTGGAAAATTAATTGAGAGAAAGTAAAAATAACAGGAATAAGAAAGAGGAAATAACAACAGAGAAGTAGAGATATTAAAATCCATAAGCGACTATTATAAATAAATTTACTTAATAAAAATTTGGAAGTCTAGATAAAATGAAAATGAAAAAAATTAGAGAGCTATAAATTAATGAAAAATGTTTTGAATGGACCAATTACAGTAAGAGAAACTAAAATGGTGGTAAAGATATCCTTCTTCAAAAGACATCAGACAAAGATGATTTTATAGGAGATATCTACTAAACCATCAAGGAACAGATCATATTCCTATCTTTCATAATTTGTTTTACAATATGAAATATGATGGTAATTATGCGACTAACTTTTTTTTTTGTGGTACCCGGACCTCTCACTGTTGTGGCCTCTCCCGTTGTGGAGCACAGGCTCTGGACACGCAGGCCCAGCGGCCATGGCTCACGGGCCCAGCCGCTCTGTGGCATGTGGGATCTTCCCGGACCGGGACACAAACCCGTGTCCCCTGCATTAGCAGGTGGACTCTCAACCACTGCACCACCAGGGAAGCCCATGCAACTAACTTTTTGAGGCTGGTAATTTTTAATACAAAACCGGGCAAAAACTTCACAGAAAAATCAATTGGTGGATAATTTCATTATGGAGGTAGATACAAAATTATGTATATTAAATTAATACAGCAGTCCATCCCAATAACAATGCATCATGACCAAATTTGGTCATCCCTGGAATGCAAAGGAAGTTCAATATCAGAAAACCTAGCAGTGTAAAACATTGTAATACATTTTTAACAGATCTGGGGTAAAAAAAATATATATATTGAGGTATAGGATTTGCCCTGAAATAAATGAAAAATTTCCATGATCACCCGGAACAAAAACTGAGGTGAACTTCCATTTTCTGGGACAAAAAGAGAATCTGGGGGGGGGCCTGCACTTTGTTGCGTGGGGATAACCTCCTGGTGGGAGGAGGGCGGTAACTCCGCCATTTAAAGGTCTGCCGGTGGTAATGGTAGTGAATTTTGCTTAGACTATGGGAGTCCTAAGACGAGACAGCTTAAAGTGATATAAGCTATTTGGTGCGTCTCTTTTCTCAAGCTTTCAGCAAGTCTTGTTTACTTTCTTCCTGTTGTCTGAGTTATATTACGGCAAGTTGAAAGATCAGTGTTCCTTCTCCATGGCCAGAGTGGCGCCATCAGATACGGAGGAGACTGGTGCCCAGCGGAGCACCCATCCCATGAAGGTCAGAAGCAATGGCCACAATGTGACATTGAGACAATAAGCCTGCAGCAATATAAACTGAGGAATACAGTATGGGGGTGATGATTATAACAAATGTATCAGTGGGGAAGTATATCATAATCAACCTATGTATTAAAAGGATGGGGAATCTCATTCTTTAGCCGCAGTCTGAAAAGTCCAGGAGGTAGGCATTTTTCATTTCCTCCTAAACTCTAATATATCCTAAGGTTTTTTATTTTCTAGAATTTCTTATCTTTTCCATTGATTTTGTATTTTTTTCCAGTTTCATTTAGTAGAAATATAATATGATAATGTCTACAATTTATTCAGATTTAGACTCAGTAAATAATAATTCATTATTTCATTTAATTCTCACACTGCAGGGAGATATTATTTTCTACATGTTAGAGCTGAGGACACTGGAGCTTAGAAAAAGACTTGCCAAGGTGAGTAGAAGAGCCATGATTTGAACCATTATTTACCTGGACCTGAAACCTTTGCCCTTAGTCACTAAACTATATTGCCTGTTCTCTATCCTTTTGATTTTAAAAATTACAAATGATAGCTTTCTCATTCACCCCTACTTCCAACTCTCCTTAGCAATGTTTGGTTATAATCAGACTTTAAAATTATTGTCTTTAGGAGGGCTGTGAAATGGGTATGACTCTGTTTTAAATAGATCTTTATTGGAGTATAATTGCTTCACAATAATTGCTTTATTGGACTATAATAGTTTCTGTTGTACAACAAAGTGAATCAGCCATATGCATACATATATCCTCATATCCCCTCCCTCTTGAGCCTCCCTCCCATCCTCCCTATTCCACCCCTCTAGGTCATAGCAAATCACCGAGCTGATCTCCCTGTGCTATGCTGTTACTTCCCATTAGCTAACTATTTTACATTTGGTAGTGTATATGTGTCAATGCTACTCTCACTTCGCCCCAGCTACCCCCTCCCTCACCCACCCCCTGTTCTCAAGTCAGTTCTGTATGTCTACGTCTTTATGCACACACCCAACATCATACACAAAAATAAACGGGTATACCTTTAATGAACATTTGCCTGTCGTATCAATCAACGTTTGGTGCAGGAAAAGTAAAAAAACTTTCTGCATATACTGAGAATGAAGAGATTAATAGAGAATTTGGGAATTTACAAAATTATTGGAAGAGTTGGGGAAGTAGCCTTTAGGCTTGTCTGAGGTTACTTCTGGAAATAGTGAGTTGAAATCACACACGCCATTGCTGCCAATCAGTGACTAGAATGTCCCTTCTACTGCTGCATGGGCTACAAATACAACCCAGGCAGCTAGAGAATGGACACCGGTAGCCTGGTGCAGACATTTCCTTCCACTCTGCGTGCCTGCCAAAACTGTCGAAAGGGACAGGGAAAAATGGCCCCCTCTTATCTCTGCCCTGTGAATCTCCCCTGAGTACACCTAACAGACAGCACTTCCATCTGGAATCCTCACAGCTAGAGAGTCTAGAAATGTATTTTTAGTTTTCTCCACTTTCCAAATAAGACAGGAAGCATGGAACCCACACTCCCCACCGCGCCGGATGAATCCTGAAGTTGAGGACCTTCCAAGTGTTTGCTGGGCCCATGAATTTTTTTCTCCTATGAACTGAATGTTCACATCCATTGCTGATTTTTCTTTTCAGCTGGTTGCCTTTTCCTTATAATTTATAGGCACTTATTTATTAACTTATTCTGAACATCAATCATCCATTGGTTGTATGCACTACAGATACCTTTTTTTAGTCTGTGTGGGTTTTTTGTCATAAAAGAAACTTTTATTATAACGTCATCAAATTTATCAGTGATTTTCTTTATGATTTGTGCTTCTTGTGCATTTTTCAAAAGTTATTCTCTAAACTGAGGTCATAAGCCAAGTCTGTACATTTTCTTCTAAATGTTTTAAAGTTTTACTCTTCACATTTAGGTTTCTATCCATCTGGAATGTGTTTTTGAGAACTGTAAGGGAGAGAAGTGTAATTTTTATCTCATATTATAACAAACAAATAACTGCACAATTTCACCATTTATTATTTCATCCTTTCCTTTACTGATATGTAATGCCCTTCCTATCATGAACTCTGTTCCCTTTTGTACTTGGGACTCTTCCACAGCTCTTTAATTTGTTCCAATTATCTTTTTTGTCTATTTCTATACCACAGTTTTAATTACCATAATTTTATAATATATTTTTATGACTCAGAGTTAGTGTTAAGTTCTTATTCTTTTTCTTTTAAATTATTAGCACTTCTTGACCCTTTACCATCGCATAAGGATTTTAAAATCAGTAAGTTCTCATTAAAAGAAGTTGGGGTTTTGTTTATATTTGTATGATATTTATAGATTAACTTGGAGATAACGTACACTCGATGTTCAAATATCGAGTATTCATATCCTCATGCATGACCCACTTTATTTGGGTGGATCTTCTTTGATGTCTTTCAATACATTTTCTAAATGTCTTCATAAAGTCCTTACATATATTTTGTTAAACTTATTAATAGGTACATTACTGATTTTTGAATGGAAACATCTTATCTTGCTAGTTTTTATTTTTGTTTGTTGATGGTGTATAGAAACATCATTAATCCTCCAACCTAGCTAAACTTGAATTTGTTCTTACAGATTCATTTGGATTTTTTTTCTTATAGCTAATCGTAGTGTCTGAGAATACCGACAATTTTGTTTTTCCCTTTCCAGTCCTTACACCTCCTATTTCTTGTACATGTGCTAAGAAGTCCAGCACAACTTTGAATAGCTAATACACTCGGAGTGAGGGACACGTGGATTAGGGGCCAGCTGGTTCTCACCAGGGGTGCTAATCTGTAAAGGGCGCTAAAACTTCAGTGGAATAAATCAAATATATGGTGCCAAAAAACTCAGGTTTCCACAAGCAATTCCTTATAATTTTGTCAAAATGAATATTGGTCCTGCTCCTACCAAAGTGGAGATGTCCTGAATGGAAATTTATTAAAAAAACTACCTCTTGCCAGCCAACTCTGAAGCTAGCTTGTAGACAGTCACCTGAACTTGGCAGCTAAAGTTCTGAAACAAAAAATGATTGCATGGTGCTATTTACTGGAAACAAGTGATTTTCCTTATTACCTAAATTTTAATCACTTTACTGTGATGCTTCCCAAATGTACCTGGTTCAGAAAAAAAAAAAGGAAGGTGGAATGTAAACCTTAAGAATTGGAAAACATTTTGCGTTCGGTCACTGGAAGCAAATTACTAAGCAAATTTATATGTGAATATAATATTTGTTAATAGAAAATTGGTGTCTCTCCATCTTCACTAGATCAGTTTAAATGAAAATTGCTTAATGATTATTTTCAAAGGGGACCAAATTATTAGCTTGTTCAAGTTAAGTCCTGTGAGAAAAGGATCTGAGTGTGATACATCTTTTTTTGTTTTGTCATACATCTTTGAGAATGTTTTGATTACCTAAGTTCACCACTGTGTCAGAAAGTTAAGCATAATTGTGTGCACACATACACACACAGACACACTCAAATATCTAAATTTAGATCAGAGGTTATGGGCATTTGTCCACCTGCCTTTTGGGGAGAAAGGGCCCTTTGATATACATTTGACATAACCTTGATTTTCCTTCCTCCTTTAATTCACAGAGAAACATTTATATTATTTCGGTCTTTGTTTTCGGACAATTTTTTGGATCTAGGCCAACATCTCATAATTCAGTCCTGCCACTCACTCATTTCACTTCTGCTTGAAGTTTTTCTTTTTCCTTTTTTCTGTCTCCATGTCATACTTTCTTTTGATCTCTGCTAGTTTTTTAATCTTTTTTCTTTTTCCTGTCACTCACTCTGTAGCAGTTCAGAAGTTCTGTAAGAGTGAGGAGAAAGATACTAACCAAGGCTGATGTGTGTGTGTGTGTGTGTGTGTGTGTGTGTGCGTGTGTGTGGAGAGAGAGAGAGAGAGAGATCTGAAGAACAAAAAGCAGACTTAGGGTTTCCCTGGTGGCACAGTGGTTGAGAGTCTGCCTGCCGATGCAGGGACACAGGTTCGTGCCCCGGTCCGGGAAGATCCCACATGCTGCGGAGCGGCTGGGCCCGTGAGCCATGGCCGCTGAGCCTGCGCGTCCGGAGCCTGTGCTCTGCAACAGGCGAGGGCACAACAGTGAGAGGCCTGCGTAACACAAAAAAAAAAAAAAAAAAGGAGACCTAGCCAAGGATAAACAAAGCTTGTGTAGATCAGCTACCAAGTAGGTCTGAGATATATATACATATAATAGGTTACACATTTAGAACAAGCTACTGTGCAGGTTGCCAAGTAATAAGTATACTTTTTCAATTATAGACACAAGAAAGGTTTAAAAACACACACAGTGTGTTTATTAAAGATGAAAGTAAAGTAATAACAATTAGAATAAGTATGAATTTGATGAGAACTAAACAAATAGCAGAGGAAATTCCCAGTTGAGCATAATATATACAGAGAACCATTATATTCCTAAGAGAGCAAATATTTATCATCTGAGTCCACTTCAAAGTTTATTTGAATACCTGACATAGGCCCCTACCTCCCGTGAGGTTTAGAGATAGATATTTGTCAGAAGACCTTACTGGAAGACTCCCAGCTGCTGTTAATATTCACGCTACAAGTGATCACTTCCAAATGGTCCTGCCTTTTTCCATTGAAATCATCAGAAGCAGAAACAGAAGTGCTACCAACTGTGCTGCTTTTCCAGAGGAGCCGCTTTCTAGTGGAGAGACGTAGACATAAAAACAAGCCAGTGCAGTACAGTTATCGCGCTTGAGAGTAAAACTGTAAAGAAAGCAGTGGAGCATGGAAGAGAGAGCGGGCAGTCCCACTGGAGAAGGAGGATGGTCACAAAGAGCTTCTAGTGGAGGGATCACCCAGAGCAGGAGGTCTGGGAGGCTGGGCGATTTCAAAATCCCATGAGACATTAGCACTATTCTGTACACTAGGGTTTGTGGGTGGTGGGCTGCTCACTAGGAAATGAGTATAGACAGGCAAGTGCCATTCACTGAGCATCCTTATGACTTGCTGTGGCATTTGGAATTTTTCCTGAGCGAAACGCGGAAGGAAGGGAGGAGTCATGAGGCTAAGATTCTAGTACTGATTGCCATCATTGAACTGGATGACGGTAGATAAATTTATAACTTGGTGAGTTTCAGTTTCACACCTATGTGAAGAGAGGAGGCAGAGAAAATCTCTGGGGTCCTTACTTATTTTGATCCATACTATTGATAAGAGCTGTCATTTCTGAGTGTTTATGATGTACCAGACACTTCATTTGCTTTGTCTCACTTAATCCTTGCATTAACCGTGAGATAGATATGACCACTCCCCCATTTACTACTAAGAGGTTGAGTTATATTAACACATCCAATAAGAACCTAGACTTGAATCTATACGTATTTTCCCAAAACCAATGAGGTTTTTATTTTTTGGTGGTGAAGAGATATTCACATTTATTTCTCAGTTCTTTTTTCTGAAAATGAAAACTTTGTATAACCACTTAACACCAAAGCCAATGAGGTTTTTTTTTTTTTTGGTTGTGTGGGGTCTTTGTTGCTACGTGCAGGGTGCTACTTTTTGTTGCAGTGCGCGGGCTTCTCATTGTGGTGGCTTGCCTTGTTGCAGAGCACGGGCTTCAGGTGGCGGGCTTCAGTAGTTGCAGTGCGTGGGCTCAGTAGTTGTGGCTCATGGGCTGTAGAGCACAGGCTCAATATTTGTGGCACACGGGCTTTGTTGCTCCGCGGAATGTGGGATCTTCCCAGACCAGGGCACAAACCTGTGTCCCCTGTATTGGCAGGCGGATTCTTAAGCACTGTGCCACTGGGGAAGTCCACCAATGAGGTTTTAACAGGACATTTTTGGTGCTTAATTCTAAAAATTTTAGTATTTTAATAAAAAATTTAAAAGTATTAAAATTATTTTAAATTTTAATTAAAAATTTAGTAAAATGAGGTGTAATACAGATCTTATTTGAAAGATGGTGGCCAGTCTCTATATTCTATGAAGATAGAATAAAAAGAAATGGGTTACAAATGCAGTATCTCAATTGATTCCATTTAAGGGTAAGGAGCATTTTTAGGTAGTGGAGGCTATTAGCCATAGTTGTGGTTATATACATGTTTTCTCTAGAGGTTTTTAATTAATGACAGTTTTGCCTGTCTGAATTATTTAAAGTGTTGTTCTGACCAGATGTAAGTGGCTGAACAGGACAGGTACTCATGTTTCTCTTTGATTCATGGTCTAATCTGGAAACATCACCTAATAACCAGATGGGTTCCCTCACTGGAAAGGATAGAAATTGTCTGCCATATTCTTAAATTATCATCATATCATAACATACTATAGGAAATGTTTTATGAAAATGGAGAGGTCAGTTGTTTTAAATTAATTTTTAAAATTCTCTCTCATTATTGTGATCAAATTATGTGTCTATGCATACATGTATATCTTATGCATACATACACTTGAAGGAAAAAAGGACCTGTGGAAATTCAAACTTACAATATTCATAAATTAAGAAGTAACTTATTTAAATCAGTGTTTCTGAACTTTTAAAGATATTTGTCCCTTTAGATAAAACAGAGAATTCCATACACACACCTCCCAGTATTCTGATCTAAGAACGTTTCCTTTGTGAGAGATTCTTAATATCTCCTAAGTGGGCTTCCTGCTCAGTAAGGTATTGCTAAGCTTTATTCTATATAGTTTCTCTTACAAAAAGAGTGTTTTTTCTCTTTTAATATAAGATTATAACATATCATGTATTTTTAAAATTACACCTTATCAGTCTACCTCTTCTAAAAATTCTGATTTGCCACTACAGTCTAAACTCTTTCTGAACCACAAATTTCAATTTGTACTTGAGTGATTTTGCATAATCTTGGCCCACTATTCAGGGGAGCTGGGTGAAGACAGGAAAGAAAAACTTAAAGCTAAAATATGAAAAATAATTCCCAAATAACTAGACATGCAGATTTCTTTGAAATAGTGATATGTTCCACAACAATGCAATTAGTGATTAACTTTTTAGCTGCCTTAAGTGAAATTCACCTGTCTTCAGTCTCATTGGTTTCCCCTTTTTGATGATTCAACCACACACCTAAACAACTTTGCTAGATTTCATTTGAATTATACTTTTATATTTTTCAGGCAAATTAATTAAAGCACGGTTGAAATTCTATTAGAAAGGTCTTCAGCATTTCTACTTAGAGGGAAGCATCTCTATGAGGACCTTCTACCATGTTACTCAGCTGACATTCTGATGCATCTATTGCTCTTGAAATCTGTCCTTGAGGAAACGGTATACCATAAACAAAAGTCAAATACTAGCTTCCCCATTATTATAAAAATCAACTTATTTAATGTCTAATTACCCTCTTAGATACAGTGACACATTTGTAAATGGTCATAAATGAAAAAGGAATGATTATGTTTGAAATTTGATCACTGAAGTTGCTAATAATTTGGTTGATTCCATTTTCCCCATGCCCCAGCATCAACTGCCAAAAATCTCACTCACTGGGTGGTTGCCAAAGCATAGAAAACCCTAATAAAGAATGTTAGTGGAGTTATTAAGTTATTACTATTCTTGTTTGTTCTCTTCTCTTCTCTTCTCTTCTCCCCTCTCCTCTCCTCTCCTCTCTTCTCTTCTCTTCTCTTCTCTCTGCTTTTCTTCCCTCTACTGCCCAAATAGGCACATTGTCTGCAAATGGGCTAACCATTTTGCCCAGCTTTATAATACCATTAAAACACTTTCAAAATGAACAGAAATAGGAAAGCGCACAGAAAAGTGAGCTATTTACAATGCACATGTGCTAGAAACTGCAATGATTATAAATACAATAAAAATGTACTCATTAGAAGTATTGAATAAGACATTCAAGGCTTGAAAAAAAATTCACTTTGATGAATCAGCAAAGTGATGAAACTCACCAAGCCCTTGTTGACACCTGCTTGCTACTCTCTGATAGTTCATATCTATTCCCTTATATGAAGATGCCTGTCAAATTAATATTTGCAGGTAGGAACTTGGCATCTTCATTTGGATGTTAAAGGGATCTCTACCTCAATATTTTTAACAACTTTACTGAGATATAATTCACATATTATATAACTCAGCCACTCTCAGAGTACAACTCATTGTTCTTTTAGTAAGTTCACAGAGTTGTGCAACCATCAGAATGATTCAATTTTATATTTTCTTCTCCATACCCAAAAGCAGTCACTCACCACCCAGCCCAACCCCAAGGCAACCATTAATCTACTTTCTGTCTCTCTACAGATGTACCTATTCTGGACATTTCATATAAATGGAATCATACACTATATGGTCTTTTATGACTGGCTTCTTTCAATTAGGATAATGTTTTTAAGGTTCATCCATATTGTAGTATTTTATTTCTTGTTATGGCTGAATAATATTTCATCCTAAAGATATAGCACATTTTGTTCATCCATTTATCAGTAGATAGCCATTTGGGTTGTTTCCATCTTTTGGCTATTATGAATAATGCCACTATGAATGTGAGGTGGTGGTATCTCATTGTGGTTTTGATTTGCATTTCTCTAATGGCTAATGATGTTGAGCATCCTTTCATGTGTTTACTGGCCATTTGTATATCTTCTTGGAGGTATATCAATTCAAATTCTTGGCCCATGTTTTGTTTTAAAATGTACCGTAGTAATAAAATTTTGAGGTATAGTAAGGCCCACAGATCAGGAGATATTTGTCACTAAAAAGATAGCTTATCACTCACCAATTCCTAAGAGAAGTGGGCATGCTATGCTGAGAGGGGCACATGGGCAAGCACCAGTGTTAGTCATGAGTCAGAGAAGAAATAGGGAACTGTGAACCTTTATTGCAGGTTCCTCAGGAAGGCAAAGATGAGGTAGGGCAAGCAAGCTTAGCATTGGCTAGAATGAATAATTTCAGCAGGCTTTGGGGCATAGAGGCTGTCTCTAGTTGTCTGGTACTAGGGCGATTGGGCAGGCAGATAGTGGCCTGGAGTGTGAGAGTTTGATAAGGAAGATAGTTCAGGGTGTGGAATCTGGATTGATTGGTATGTATTTGAAAGGTGCACCCCTGGGAGGAAGAGTACTCCTGTTGATGGGGGTGGGGTAGTGATAAAAGAGGCAGGTGATTTAGACATATAATCACGTTGTCTAGAATAAGTCATGTGCACCATATGCATTTAGGGCAGATGTTAAAGCATCAAGTTTATGTCAGTTAGAAACATAGTTAATCACATTTAAAATTGGGTTATTTTTCTTTTATTGGTGAGTTGTAAGAGTTCTTTATATATTGTATATACAAGTCTCTTAGCAGATACATAACTTGCAAATATTTTCTCTCATTTTGTGGATTGTTTTTTCACTTTTTTGATGGGGTAGGTTGAAGACAAAGGGTTTAATACTTTTGATATAGTCCATATATTTATTTCTTTCTTTTGTCACTTGTGATTTTGGTGTCCTATCTAAGAGACCATTGCCTAAACCAAACTCACAAAGACCTCTATTTTCTTGAGTTTTATTGTTTTTAGCTTTACATTTAAGTCCATGATCTATTTTGAGTTCATCATGGTATATATCACATGAGGTAGGAGTTGAAACTCATTCTTTGGCATGTGGATATCCGGTTTTTCCCCACATCATTTGTTTTGTTTGTTGGTTGGTTGGTTTTAACACAGCAGGTCCTTATTAGTTACCTATTTTATACATATTAGTGTATGTATGTCAATCCCAATCTCCCAGTTCATCCCCCCACCACCCCACCACCCCCGCTTTCCCCGCTTTGTGTCCATACGTTTGTTCTCTACTGTGTCTCTATTTCTGCCTTGCAAACTGGTTCATCTGTACCATTTTTCTAGATTCCACATATATGTGTTAACATACGATATTTGTTTTTCTCTTTCGGACTTACTTCACTCTGTATGACAGTCTCTAGGTCCTTCCACATCTCTACAAATGACCCAATTTCATTGCTTTTTATGGCTGAGTAATATTCTATTGTATATATGTACCACATCTTCTTTATCCATTCATCTACCAATGGGCATTTAGGTTGCTTCCATGACCTGGCTATTGTAAGTAATGCTCCAATGAATATTGGGGTGCATGCGTCTTTTTGAATCATGGTTTTCTCTGGTTATATGCCCAGTAGTGGGATTGCTGGGTCATATGGTAGTTCTATTTTTAGTTTTTAAAGGAACCTCCATACTGTTCTCCATAGTGACTGTATCAATTTACATTCCCACCAACAGTCCTGCACCATTTGTTGAAGACTGTCTTTCCCTATTCAATGATCTTTTTACCCTTGCTAAAAAGCAATGGACTATGTATGCAAGGTTTTATTTCTGGATTCTCTGTTCTATTCCATTGGTCTATAAGTCTGTTCTTATGCCAGTGCCATACTGTTTTGATTGTCATAGCTTTGTAGTAAGTTTTGAAAGCAGGAAGTATGAGTCCGCCAACTTGTGCTTCTTTTTCAATATTATTTTGGCAATTCTGGTTCCTGGCATTTCTATATGAATTTTAGGAACATATTGTCAATTTCTGCAAAAACATTAGCTGGGATTTTGATAGGCCTTGAATCTGTAGGATAGATTTGGGGATATCTTTCCATTCATTGAGATTTTCTTTAATTTCTTTTCATAATGTCTTGTAGTTTAAAGTGTGCAAATCTTACATTTCTTTATTTAAATTTATACTTAAGTATTTTACTATTTTTATGTGATTGTAAATGGAAGTGTTTTCTTCATTTTCTGTTTGGAATGTTATTTGCTAGAGTATAGAAATGTGGGTTTTTGTTTTTGGCTTTTTTATTGACATGCTGTTCTTGTAGGCCTATTGAAGTTGTGTATTAGTTTTAACTTTTTTTTTTAGTGATTTTCTATATAAAGATAATGTCATTTACAAAGAGAGATCATTTTATTTTTTCCTTTGCAATCTGGTGCCATTTATTTATTTTTCTTGCCTAATAACCTTGACTAGAACCTGCAGCATAATATTGAATAGAAATGTTGAGAGCAGACGTTTCTGTCTTGTTCTTGGTTTTAGGAGGGAAACTTCCAGTTTTTCACGATTAAGTATGATATTAGCTGTGGGATTTTTTTCTATTATGTCCTTTATTGGGTTGAGGAAGACTCTTCTATTCTTAGTTTGTTGAGTGTTTTAATTGTGAAGGAGTGTTGGGTTTTGTGAAATGCTTTTTCTGCATCTATTGAGATGATTAGGTGTTATTATATTTTATTATAATGTTATGGTGTATTACATTGTTTTTTTTATGTTGTACCAATTTTGCATTCTGGAATAAATTTCAGTCATAGTATATAATTCTTTTTACATGTTGCTGATTTTGGTTTGCTAGAATTTTTTGAGGATTTTTGTGTATATATTCATAAGGAATATTAATTTGTAGTTTTCTTGTGATATCTTTGTCTGTTTTTTACATCAGGTTAATACTGGTCTCACTGAGTGAGTTGAGAAGTATTCCCTCCACTCTATTCCTTGGAAGAGTTTGTGGTGTTAATTCCTTAAATGTTTGGTAGAATTCACCAGTGAAACCATCTTTATTTTTTTAATTGTAATCTTTTTTTAAAATTAATTAATTTATTTTTGGCTGCATTGGGTCTTCATAGCTGCGTGTGGGCTTTCTGTGGGGGCTACTCTTCACTGCGGAACACAGGCTCTAGGTATATGGGCTTCAGTACTTGTGGCACACGGGCTCAGTAGTTGTGGCTCGTGGGCTCTAGAGCGCAGGTTCAGTAGTTGTGTTGCACAGGCTTTGTTGCTCCGTGACATGTGGGATCTTCCCAGACCAGGGCTCAAACGCATGTCCCTTGCATTGGCAGGTGGATTCTTAACAACTGCACCACCAGGAAAGTCTGAAACCATCTTATCTTGGATTTTTCTTCATGGGAAATTTTTTTTTCTAAGTTACTAATTCCATCTGTATACTTGTTTTAGGTGTATTCAGGCTTTCTATTTCTTCTTGGTCTACTTCAGTAATCTGTATCTTTTCAGGAATTTGTCCATTTCACCTAAGTTATCTAGTTTGTTGGTATACAGTTATTCATAGTATTCTCTTATAATCCTTTATTATTTCTGTTGGGATTATAGTGATGTCCTCTTTGTAATCCTTGAGTTTACTAATTCAGATCTTCTCTCTTTTTTCTTGGTCAGTATAGCTAAAAAATTTTCAATTTTGTTGATCTTTTTAAAAAAACAACTTTTGGTTTTGCTATTCACTGTTAGTTTTCCATCCTCTATTTCATTTATTTTCACTCTACCCTTTATTATTTGTTTCTTAAGGTATGATCTTGATTTAAGACCTTTCTTATTTTATTATAGACATTAGCAGCTTTCAGTTTTTTTCTAAGCACTGCTTTAGCTGCATTCCATAGATTTTTGAATAGATATCATGTTCTCATTTTTATTCATATCAAAGTATTTTCTAGTTTATTTTCAATTCTTCTTTGACCCATTTGTTATTTAGGATTGTGTTAATTTCCACATATTTGTGAATTTTCCAAATTTCCTTCTATTGATTTTAATTGTATTCTATTCTGATTAAAGAGCACCCTGTGTATGATTTCAATCCTTTTACATTTATTGAGGCTTGCTTTATAACCTACCATATGGTCTATCTTGGAGAATATTCCACATGCAATTAAGAAGAATATGTGATCTGCTGTTGGTAGGTGGAGTGTTCTATAGATGTCTGGTATATCTAGTTGGTTTATAGTTGTTCAAGTCTAAAATATTCCTGTTGATCTTCTGTGTAGTTGTTCTATCCATTATTGAAAGTGAGGTGTTGAAGTTCCCAACTGTTATTGTTGAGTTCTCTATTTTTCCCTTCAATCCTGTTAGTTTTTGCTTTATGTATTTGTAGCTCTGTTGTTAAGTACGTGTGTGTTTATATACTTGCTATATCTTCCTAATGGATTAATACTTTTGTCTTTGTGAGTTGGTCCTATTTATTTCTAGTAACATTCTTTTAGTTTCAACTCTATGGTCACCCCCATGTCATTATGAATCACTAATACGTTAAAGCTCATGCTTAAGTTCCCTTTCCCAGTTAGATTTTAACTCTTTACTGTGAAAATATATATGGCTTAGGAGTCCCTAGCACAGATCAGGGAGTTTACTTTTTTTTTTGCACCATGTTCAGTTAGGGACTAGTAGCTTAGAGGTTTGTTCTCTGGTCTTTTTTTGAGAGGATGCTGCCTTGAGTGTTCACATAGTCTTACAGACTGCCAGGGAGAGTGTGATTTTATTTTTAAGCCTGGATTTCTAGGAGTCATCCCTTGGCCACAGTAGCTTATTGTTAAGTTAGTGTTTTGTCAGAGATTGTGCTTAAGCTATTTGTGCCAGTGAGGCTTCTACCCTGTATTGATGAGGCTGAGTGTGGCTTGGGAAAAACTTTCATGTCTGCTCCATATTCTGCTCTGACTGATTCTGAGTGAATATAGCCTAATGTATGTGCATAACCTTCTCAACCCCCAGAGTTGACTATGATCCCAAGGGGACTCTTGTTTGTTTCTTTCTCCAGTTCTTTCTATTAAACTTTTGGTTACTCATCTGTTTTACTAGAATCATGGAGCTACCAGCCTCTCTTAATTGCTCTCTACCAAGATATCCATTGTTATACAATGCCTTTAGACATGGAATCTCCTTGCTCTGTTCCAAATACAGTTGGTTCTTTCAGGTAGAGCTCTAGAATCCTTAGTCTGATGGCCTGCCTTTGCCACTTAGGGGAAGAATCATGTTTTTACTGGAGTGACACTCCTACTCTATGAATGGGCACTGGGGTGGTGGTTTGCCCTTAGTTTTTTTGGCTTGCTCCTCCTGGCATTGAACTGGAGGCAGATCAGCTAAGGGCAAATATGGACTGAGTATTTTCAACCTGCCACACCTGGAGAATTACTTCCATCTTATGAGTGGGGAATGGGTGAAGAAAAGGAGACCCAGTCTTCTACTACACTTGCCTTGAACAGACTTCCTACAACATGAGACTGGGGGTGGGAGTTGGGGGACAAAGAATGCTGTTGGTCTGACCCTTCTATGGTAAAACTGTGGCTCCAGACTTGACAATGGGAGGACAGGGAGCCCATCTTTTTGTCTGCTCCTGTTTGGAGTAAATGCCTGGCAGAGTGCTTCTCTAGCACAAAACCGGGGAGAGTTGTTAAGGGAAAGGCCATGACTCAAATGCCACAGACTCTTGCTTTTCTCATTGAGAGCTAGTAGAGTGTAGTGTATGATTCTTTCTCTATTCATTGTATGCTCTTACAACAATCTTCAGAAGCTCTTAATGGGATTTTTGAAAAAAAATTTATCAGTTAAATTGTTATTTTTCTGAAGAGAGGCTCTGAAGAAGTTTTGCCTCCTCTCCCTCTTTCTCCACCAGTATTTCTTATCTCATTAAGTGGCTCCATCATCCTTGCCTTCAGCAGATTTAAAAGCAGACTCAGATTTCCATCACCACCTTTACCTAAAGCGAGTCATTAGCTTTCTTAAATAATGCAATGGTTTCTTTACTAGTAATAGTAGAAGATTAAACTATTGTAATAAAGAAATCCTCAAATGCAATCCACCAGAGAATGTAATTCTGCTATCTTTTTCTCTTATTCTTTCTTTGGCTGTGTTGAGTCTATTTATGGGCTCATTGAAGGAAATCTTCATCTCTGTTATTGTAAATATTTTTCATTTATAAAATTTTCATTTGATTCTTTTTTATAGTTTCTATCTCTATGCTGAAATAATTTATCTTATTTTGTGTTCTTTTCCACTAGAGCATTTAAAATATTAACTACAGTTACTTAAAATTCCCTGTCTTGATATTTCCACTTGTGTCATGTCTGAGTCTGGTTCAAATCAAAGAGATTGCTTTGTCTTTTGCCACTGTGCTGTTTTTCTTGATTTTTTTATGACTTACAGTTTTAGTTTAGTTTTTTTTTTTTTTTTTGGTTGTTGTAATTTGAACATTATATTTAGGATAGCAGAGGCTGAGATTTTATGGCTGGAATTAGGCATGACTTTTCTTGTTCTAGGCTGTTACTGTGAGATTCAGAGTCTGTTTTTCCAGAGTTGAGCAGGACTCGGTATTTGTTACTGCTATGGTTATTATAAGTACACCACTGACTTTAAATTCCTCTATCATTACTTTGTGCTTAAGATGGGAGCTGGTTTGCCAGGAAGTTTCCCTCAATATCTGTTCCAATCTTAGTTGTAGTCTCTTTGTTTTATCATGTGTAATCTCCTTTGTTTTATCATTCAGAGAGGGTCTCTCTATGTGCTCCTGTCTCTCTTACATCAGTGTACTGCTGCTACTTGTTCTTCTAAACTTGTTAGAATGGTGGTAGGAGGAAGTATGGAGTTCTTCTCTGTTTTCCTGATTAAGCCTCAATCATAGGAAGCACTGTGTTGCTGGACTTAGGTTATGTGGCCTTCTTGGTGCCCCTGCCCTTTTTCCCAGCTTTACTTCTTGACACAGTACATATTCCTGCCACCCCATTAGTAGAGGATGTTTTCTTTCCTGTTGCCCTCCACCTGCTGCAATGAGTTGTTTTTAAAGCTTATGAATAGTCAGCTTTTTTTTTTTTTTTTTGCGGTACGTGGGCCTCTCACTGTTGTGGCCTCTTCCGTTGCGGAGCACAGGCCCAGCGGCCATGGCTCACGGGCCCAGCCGCTCTGCGGCATGTGGGATCCTCCCGGACCGGGGCACGAGCCCGTGTCCCCTGCATCGGCAGGCGGACTCTCAACCACTGCGCCACCAGGGAAGCCCGTCAGCTTGTATTTTTAAAGCACGTTTCTACAAGTCATAGATAGTTCATTTTAACTAGAAATCCATTATAATCACATATCTGGTCTCTCATATTTCCTCCAAGAATAAAAATACAACCTAGTCAACTCATTATTGGAATGAATTTTTAACAGTGCCCTAAGCGGAGAGGTATTGTTGTCCTCCTTACAGTATAAGGACTTTATTCAATAAAGAAGATAGTGCCTGCTGTTTCCATCTTGCCACAGTACTACCTACAAGTAATGTTTCCTCTGGACTCTTTTTTTCCCCATATACCTGCACCCCTAGGAGTTCTTTCCTCGTGTTAGCCCACACTCAGCTTTTACCAGTTTCTTAGAAATTTCTAGCTGAATAATTTTTACCATTGCTCTGTGGAATCTGCCTCAAATAATGTAGTGTTAGAATCACATCTCTCTTTGCAGGGACCTGTCTTTCTTGGATTTCACGTGTTGCTTGTCCTGTGACCTTTGCTCTATAAGTAGTTCAAGAAAACAGGTGAATTTGTAGATTGTCCAGTGTTTTCATTTTTGTAAGGATGGGAGTGATTTTCTTTCCAGTTTTCTCTATCCTAAGCAGAAAAGGGAAATCTACAATGTGTGAAATAATTTTAATGTTGCAGCGTGGAGAATAAATATGACATGACCCAAAAATGGATGCAAGAGAACCAAGGAGTAGGTCGTTAGTAGTTCAGAAGTAAGATGATGATTGCTTAGACTAAGTAGTGATGGTGGAGGTACAGAGAAATTAACCTACTGAAGAGACAGGCAAGAAGTAAAATTAGCATGTTTGATTACACATTGGGTAAGATAGAGGAGGAAGATGGAGATAATTGTCCAAAATGGAGCCTAATTTCTGGTCTTTAAGATAAGATAATGAAAAGACAGGGAACATTAGAAGAGGATAATTTTCAGGGGAAGTTAATAGTCTGATTTTTTATATATGGAATTTGAAGTGCCTTGGAGGCAGTCAGTTGGAGACCTTGAGTGGACTGTAGTATATAACTATGTAGAGTTCAGAAGAGATGTCTCAGCTACAGAAATAAAATTGTAAACCATTTTCTTGTAGATCATAATAAAAGTCATGGTCCATTGAAGCGATAGACATAGTGTAAAATGAAAAGAGGGCTTAAGACAGCAATGTAAGGAACCTCTTTAAGAAACACCCTCATTGCTCTCAATGCTCCAATCATATTAACGCTCTTAGTTCACAGACTGCAGTATGCTTTTCCTCACCTCCAGGCCTTTGCACATGTTTTCTCTGCTGGGATTGTCGTTCTTAATCTCCATCAACTCTCCTTTCTCAGGCCTAGATATCTGTACTAGCTCCTTTTTAAAAAAAAATATTTATGTATTTATTATTTTTATTTGGTCGGGCTTGGTCTTAGTTGTGGCAGGCAGGCTCCTTAGTAGCAGCTCGCCAGCTCTTTTGTTGAGGCATGCAAGCCCCTTAGTTGTGGCATGGTAACTCTTAGTTGTGGCATGCATGTGGAATCTAGTTCCCTGACCAGGGATCAAACCCGGGACCCCTGCATTGGGAGCACAGAGTCTTAACCACTGAGCCAGCAAGGAAGTCCCTGTACTAACTTCTATAGGGCTTTGTGATTAATTTAAAATTGTCTTCTACGAGGATGCCTGTCTTCACTTTATCTAAATCAGTTTGTCCTATTCCAGAATAGTCTAGGTCTCATTACATGCTTCCACCCTATATGTCTTCTTTATGAGATTTTCACCTTAATTTCTTAATCAGCATCTATCTCCTCCCAAACTATAAGCTCCATGATTGCATGGATTTATTTATATCTCTCTTTCTCACCAATAAATGTGTTGCCCCAGACCAGAGTCTGGCCCATAATGAGCATTCAATAAATATTGAATAAATGAGTTACTGTATGACCAGGTTTTACCTGCTTATTGATCACCTGAATTTGAGGACTAGGACTCATCTGAAATTGATATAGTAATACTGAATAATTCCTGAACTATTATAGAGAAGTATGAGATGACATCTTTTAACAATTAATTTTTAACTCACTGAAATGTAAAAGAAAGAAGAACTGAAAATTGGGAGATGGAGGGGACCACATGCATGGTATACATTCTTTTTTTTTAAATTTAATTAATTAATTAATTTAATTTTGCTGTGTTGGGTCTTCGTTTCTGTGCGAGGGCTTTCTCTAGTTGTGACAAGCGGGGGCCACTCTTCATCGCGGTGCGCGGGCCTCTCACTGTCACGACCTCTCTTGTTGCGGAGCACAGGCTCCAGATGCGCAGGCTCAGTAGTTGTGGCTCACGGGTCTAGTTGCTCTGCGGCATGTGGGATCTTCCCAGACCAGGGCTCGAACCCGTGTCCCCTGCATTGACAGGCAGATTCTTAACCACTGCGCCACCAGGGAAGCCCGGTATACATTCTTTTTATAACCTGCTTGGGTGAAAACCAGAATTTGGATAGTGAGAAAGTTAGGTATGGGGTAAAAATGAAGTCCTTCTCGTGATTCCTCTCTCTCTCTCTCTTCTTAACACTTCTTTTCTTAACTCTTTCCTATTGAAAGTGTCTGTATCCTGGAGAAGAAGGAGAAAGAAATCTGGAGGGACTTGGATATATTACCTGTACTTTTTTCATTAGTTTAATCTAATTATCTTAATCATAATTAGTGCTTCTGTTTGGAGCCAGGAATTATTGAAGATTCATTCCTGTCAATACATGCTGTTAGTCCTGTGTCACATCCCATCCTCTTGCTAAAAAGGTAACAGAGAAGAGTGTACAGTACTAAAGTCATAAGGTATAACAAGGTGTGTAATTACTGTACAATAACCTTCTCTCAGGAAGCAAAAAAAAAAAAAAATTGAACAAAGGGCAAGAAGCTTGGAAGTCCTTGCTGTGCAGTTATTATAATTGAGCTATGCAGCAGTTATATCACTTTTGTGAAGATTTTTAAAAGTTATAATGTAAATTGTTTAAAAAAAAGAAAGAAAAACTGGGAAGAATTGTAAAGAAAATGCCAATTTATGAAATAAGTTTTACTATTTTTAACTTCATTTCAGTTAATGTTGCAGTAGATGATAATTTCCTTGCCTGTTGGACACTAGTTTCTTAAAACTGTCTTCCAAAATTAGGTGAAATGTTATAACAGAACTTACTCTTCTTGAGCAAAGAGTTGAAATGATGGTTTATGAAAAGCGCTTATTAAACAAAATAGAAATACAAAGTTTAAAATTTCAAGCTCTTAGAGACACCAGCATTCAATTTTTCAGGCAGAAACTGAACAGTTCATGAGGCTGTCAATATGGAACATAAAGAACCCCAAATTAAACTAAATATGACTTCATAGTGTAATATCTATGAGGGGAGGCAGTCTATTGGCGCTGGAGTATCTTTAGGCTAATATTGTCTTTCGCTGCCCTAAAGAGTATTATTCCAACCATGGGTCTTTTCAGCATTCCCTTCAGATTCAAACATTTTAGAGGCATGGGAGAAGGCTTTACTAAATGAATGATGAAAATTTCTATAACTGCCAATGCTCTAAAGCTAGGACTTTGTCTTATGCATCTTTCTATTCCCTTAATCCTAAGGAAATACTATATAAATTGTAAGAGCTCAAAAAATATGTGTTCAATCAACTAAATATACTGAGATAAAATTAATCGGAGAAGTCAGTTTTTTAAATTGAGATAATGTTGATCTACTATATTATATGTTTCAGGTGTATGGCATCATGATTCACAATTTTAAAGGTTATATTCCATTTATAGTTATTATAAAATATTGGCGATATTCCCTGTGCTGTACAATATATCCTTGTATATCATTTATTTTATACATAGTAGTTTGTACCTCTTAATCCCCTACCCCTATTTTGCCCCTCTGCTCTTTTTCCTTTCCCCCCGGTAATCAGTAGTTGATTGTTCAATTGTTCTCTGTATCTGTGAGTCTGTTTCTTTTCTGTTATATTCACTAGTTGTATTTTTTAGAGTCCACATGTCAGTGATAACATACAGTATTTGTCTTTCTCTAACTTATTTCACGTAGAATAATACCCTCCAAATCCATCCATGCTGTTGCAAATGGCAAACAATTCTTTTCTGTGGCTGAATTGTATTCCATTGTACAGATATGTATGTCTTCTTTATCCATTCATCTGTTGATGGACACTTAGGCTGCTTCCATATCTTGACATGTTGCTATGAACATTTTGGTGCATATATCTTTTCAAATTAGTGTCTTCTTTTTTACTGGAGAAGTTAGTTTTTAATGTAGTATGTCATGACAAAAAAGCAAATTTGGAAAGGTACCTAGATAAAATTAAGATAAGCTAGACACAATGAGATCAGATATTGAAAGTTATTGAGAATTTAGGGCATTGGTAGCTTCTATAAGACATATTGAATAGCTATTTTGATCACAAATTTGCTGTGAAAATAATGACTGAGCTATGAAAGTTAGATTCTTAAAGGCAGTATAATTAAGATATATAAGGGAAAAAATTGGGGAAATTACACGGAGATATTTTTGAGAAATGTGTCATCCTGGATATTCTATAAGGCTAACATTGTCTTGGAGATGGCACCCATGGTAAAATTACTAAACCTCATGGTTATCAGGTCTTACTTGATTTGAAGCTGTATTATATTGTTTACCTTGTAAAAAGTATAAAAAACATTGAGTCCGTTGAAGATATTACTAGCAGATATAAAACAAGAAAGGAGAGTAAAACCAAAACCTTAAATAAGTTGTCTAATCCGATGAATACAAGTCACTTCCTACTACCTGTGTTATGTTGCCTTCCATAATTACGTTTTCAACCTGATGAGCCTATCATCTGGTAACAAACAGGTCCTTACAACACAGTTCCATAATGGAATGGTCCCTGCTACTGGGAAAATAGGCATTCTATATTGGCAGTTACCAGGTCAGTTTTAGCTAACGTTATGGACTGAGTGTTTGTGTCCTCTCAAAATCTGAGTTGAGGCCTAATATGCAACTTGGTTGTGTTTTGAGGCAGAACTTTTGGGAGGTAATTGGATTTGGAGGTCATGGTAGTGGAGCCTCCAGGATGGAACAGGTTCTCATATAAGGAGATGAAGGGACCATACTGCTCTCTTGGCTATTTGAAGATAAGCTGAGAAGGAGGCTGTCTATAAGCCAGGAAGCCAGCTCTCACCAGGACCTGACCTTGCTGGCACCCTGCTCTTGGCCTTCCAGCCTCCAGAACTGTCAGAAATAAATGTTGTTGAAGCCACACAGTCTATGGTATTTTGTTACACTAACCTGGGAAAACTAAGATGGTTAAAAAAGTACAGATTATTTGTTCTGTAATAGCCTCTATCCCTCTCACCATGGCCCCCTTGTTCATTAACCTATTGATCAAACCCTGAGGTAACTAGAAAAGTTCTTCCATAGAAGTACAATCATTTACAGAGTAGACCATCCTGATAATAATAAGGCCTGATTATTAAAATATCTTCTTTGACAGAGGTCTTTTGTTGAATAATCACATGGCATATGACTATTCCCATGCTCTGGTCCTATTTTTAGAACATCTTCTACATACGGACTGAAGACTCAGCCAGACTATTAGTCATTAGCCAGGAATCACTGTAGAACCTGACCTTGATTTATCCTTCCTTCCTTTCTAAGTGAAGAAGTCTTCTCCACTGGGAAGATTTCAAGATCATGCTGAATGGGGCTGTATACCACAGCAGCCCACTTCAACTTGTGTTAACATATCAAGAAAATCTAACAAACTAGGCTTGAAGTTTCTTCACTCCCAGCCAGCTGATCATAGGGAACGCTCCAGAAAGCCAAACCAACTAATGAAGAGGAAACAACATAGCACTAGAAAAGCTAAGGGTGTAAGTAATTGGCTTATGCAACTAACTTTTACCTTCTGGGTCAGCTTATCCCGTTTCCATGGACACTATTTCCATTTGACTGCTGCTGTACGTGTTCAACCTCATAGCCAGAAGGAGTACCCAGCTCAAGATGGTGGCTTGTCAGTAACTATGAAGGATCTAAGGGTTTACCCTGCTTGTGGATGAGAAATGAGTTTGCCACAGTTTCATATAGATGCTGGCAGAAGACTCCTGGGTCAGGACTTGATCACTCATGGCAATGCAGGTGACCACGAGTTTGTACTGGTTCCATGGGGAAGATGTGGCGGTCAACTCAAATGGGTGCTGCATACACAGTGGATTTGTATTCAAGGAGGTAAGCAAATAAAAGTCTGGCTTCCACAGAAGAAGCGCAATCCTGAGGTTACACATGGTGTTCCTTGAAGGAAAGAGTTTACAAGTGTTGAGGCATTCAGTGAAACTTACTTCAGTTGGTGGCACAAGTAGACAGTGCCTCCCAAATGGCCTCTTGAATGGCTACTGGGTTTTGTGATTCTAGTTCATTTCGAATAGCCGGGTCCAGTACCTATTGAAGGGACTACCTGAGGGGAGTCAGTCCAATCTGTCCTATTTGTCCGTGACACCAGCTAATCTACCACATGAAATGACAGAGCATGGGGATGGGGACATCTGGAGATAGGTGTTTTGTGTGAGTGGCACAGGGGCTCAGGCCACGTCCTGCTGCCTCTGATAGACGTCACAGTAAGACTGAAGGAAATGGTGATCAAATCATGGTCAAAGCCACCTGTCAAGGAATGGCAGACCAGCAGTCAGTTCATTTTAAGGCACTTGCAACAGTTTTGGGGAGCTCTATCAGGATGCAGTCCTTCTGGAGGAAGATGCCAGGATTGTCAATGTCTTTCCTTGTCCCACATGTCTCAGGGTATAAGATGGCCCCTCTCCCACAATAAAATCAGTGTGTCCCATTTGGGGCACGACTTCACCTTTCTCCCAGCCATACTTTACTTGTACCCAGTCTCTTCACCTGGAAGGATCATTTGCCACATAATCAAGGTCACTTTTATAAAACTTAACCAGAATTAAGCTTGATTCTTGTAGGCCCCCTTCTGGCTGGGCTCCCTCCTGGAGGATGTATCAACCAGGCTAGCCAGGGATTACTGTTAGGAAAAAGAAAGATGCATCATCCCCAATAATATTCAAAAGGGAATCCCCAATTTTTCAAATAAATCCCTTTGATCTCCCCAACCATTTTCATCCTGAAAATCACCTGGGAACAGGTGACAGAGGGATATCACTCTCTGGGGACTGTTGCGTTCAATGACCAAATTGCATTGCTAAGGTATGCGGCCTAGAGGAAGGGGAACTAGAAGAGGTAGTTTTTGTGATAAAAGGTGCATCATTATCAGATGGCAAATGTTCTGGAAAGGCAAAGGCATGACATAGATTAGTTTCAAGGGCTAGTGTGGAATCATGATCAGTATCCCAAAAAAGTGCCAACATTGGTGAAACAGGCCCAGGCATTTGGGAGAATCTCTGAGCATCAAGGTCCCCAATGAGCCGGAAGCTTAATTTCCTGTGGGGGAGTAAGGGATAAAGTTTCCCCCAGAAGGATAGATGCCAATTTTTTTTTACATCTTTATTAGAATACAATTGCTTTACAATGTTGTATTGGTTTCTGCTGTACAGCAAAGTGAATCAGCTATATGTATACATATATCCCCATATAGCTGCCAATTTTTTATGTAAAACTGACATGCCACTGGGGCCAGGCAGGGTACTTCCTTGACTATATCATTTCCATTTGACAAACGATGCTTTTTGATCCCTTCCCACTGCTAGTCATTGAATCCAAATTAGACCACCTAAAAATGGAATGTCAAGTCAGGCCTCCATGGACCAGATATTAAGTTTTGACAAGAACTCAGTAGCAAGCTAGTAGCTGATTTTCTAAAGGTGTATGCCTGGTAGCATGTCAGGGAGAACACAGGTTTAAAACCCCAAGGGCTGCTTCCGGGTGGAGGCTGCGTCCCTTTGCTAGAGGCTCCTATTGGCAAAAGCATAAGTGGCAGAGACTTGTACAATCTCCAGTACCTGATGTGTCAAATAAGGTGCTGGATCTCCTTTTTGGTAAAGACACAGCAGTTGTTTTCTGGCTGCTGGTAAGCCAAGAAGATTTACTTGGCAAATACGAGTTTTCTCAAGATTGATCAGCTACCCCTGTTGGCAGAAACATGATAACTCATCAGGGCTCGTCAGGGTTACTGAGACTGAAATTTCTAATTTGCCAAACAAAAAAGCATCATCTCTATAATGAAAGCTTTGGATATCAGAGGGAAGAATAACACTCATATTCAATCCTGAAGCCCCTCTGGTGGCAAGTGGCAGTGGAGGTTGTCCCACCAGCACTTCTCTCTATCCAGATTGGGATAATCTCCTTGGGTACTCATATGACAAGGAAGTACAAGCATATAACACATCAATTTGTAAAACATCAAAAGTAATACTTGGAACTGACCAAAAGACCCCACTCAACAGGTCTTGTTAGCTTTTCTCCCCCATTTGATCCCTGACCAAAAACCTGTCAGTGGGATCCAGGCACCTCTTCTCTGCTGGGTCTCTGTAGGATGGAGACTGGGCTCTCATGTCTGACAGAACCATAGAAGACAGAATCCTTCCCTCTCCAATATTCTCCAGCATACTGAGGAAGTAGCTGAGGTTGGAGTCTGGTGCAAACGAGGGAACAGGGTTGGAGAGAGAGAGACTCCAGGGCAGTAAGCAAGGCACTTCTGGTTTTGAGTAAGTGTATCATGACTCAGCCAAATGAACTTCTAATGCTGTTCCACCCAAAGCACTATATTAGATCTACAGCCTGCTTAACTCTTCCTCTTCCTGCGTGGAGGAAAATGAGCAACAAGACACACACCACTGAGGCAGCCTGTTTCTACCCTACATCCTGGCACTCAGCCTCATTGAAACGTAAGACAGGAAGAGACCTTTACTCTCCAATATCACCCACCGCTTGAGTGAGAGCATTTGCTACTGGATCCTGAGAAGGCTCCTCAGATCGCCTAACCTAGTCCACGGAGAGCCCTCGTTCTTTCCTTTTCCAGAAAGCCTTGTATGTCTCTGTCAGCATCCCATCCTTGTCACCAAAGCTCATGAACTTGGAAGGGTCTGAGATTTTACTCTTCTGGCAAGCTAACAAGTTAGGCTGCTACAGTTTCAGAGCTGCTGGCAGAAGATACACAATTCCTGGGTTAGACACAAAGGACTTTATTACTCATGGCAGAGTAAAAAAAAGACAAAGCTTCATGTTTGCATCCGTTCCTTTGTCCCCCAAATCCCACAGGACCCAGGTGGGTGCTGCACACATAATTCGTTGTGTCACAGCTGAGGAACCCTGCACTTAGGAAACCCCAGGCTTTTAAAGGGGCTGTTAGCAAAACTGCCCAAACTTTGTACTGAAGGGACACATCACATAGACCTGAAAATGAGATGTGCAGAAACATGAAAGACCCATGGAGAACTGTCTTCCAACACAATTTTCACCTGATATTCCATCGTTAAAGAGTCAGTCTCCATCAAAGTTCACTAGCAAGTCAAACAATTAGCTATTTCCCCAAAGGAGAAAAAATATCTGACAAAGATGAAATGGCTTCATTTCAAAACTCTGAAGAATTCTGCTATGATTCTTTTATATGGGCTTATTACAAGCCCCATATAACCTGCCTTAGACCCTGTGGTAGGCAGAATAATCTGCCCCCCCAAAAGACGTGTACGTCCTAATCCCTAGAACCTGTGAATTTTTAACCTTACATGGCAAAGGGGAATTAAGATTGCTCATCAGCTAAATTCTACACTCACGTGTCCTGCTTCTTCAATATTTGATGTATCCTGGGTATTGTGATATAAAAGAAAAATATATGGGCTTTGGATCAGATAAACTAGGGTTTAGAATTCTGATTTTACAGTTTGGACAGGTTATTTCACCTGAGTATCAATTCAATCATGTGTATATTAAGGATGAGAAGACCTATGTTATAGAAATGTGATATTTAAATGAGATAATATTACCAGAGATGTGCAAGAGATGTTAATGTCCAACTTCTTATCCTTATGTTTAAGGACAACTAGATAATAGATGTACATCCTCACTCAAATTTTGTGTTAGTTTTCTAGGTGCGACATAATAAAGTACCACAAACTGAGTGGTGTAGTGTAAACAACAGAAATGTATTGTCTCACGATTCTAGAGGCTAGAAGTCCAACATCAAGTTGTTAGCAGAATTGATTCCTTCTGAGGGCTGTGTAGAGAATCTGTTGCCTGCCTCTTGCCTATCTTCTGGTGATTTTCTATAAATCTTTGACATTCCTCGGCTTGTAAAAGCATCGCCCCCATCTCTGCCTTCATTTTCAGATGAAGTTCTCCTATGTGTATCCAAATTTCCCTTATTTAAAAGACATCAGGGGCTTCCCTGGTGGCGCACTGGTTGGGAGTCTGCCTGCTGATGCAGGGGACACAGGTTCGTGCCCTGGTCTGGGAAGATCCCACATGCTACGGAGCGGCTGGGCCTGTGAGCCATGGCTGCTGAGCCTGCGTGTCCGGAGCCTGTGCTCCGCAATGGGAGAGGCCACAACAGTGAGAGGCCCGCGTACCACAAAAAAAAAAAAAAAAAAAAAAAAAAAAAAGGACATCAGTTATATCAGATTAGGGGCCCACCCTACTCCAGTATGACTTCATCTTAACTAATTACATCTGCAGTGACCCTATTTCCAAATAAGGTCACATTATGAGATACTGGGGGTTAGAACGCCAATGTATGAGTTTTGAGGGGACATAATCCAATCCACAATAGTATTCTAAGCTAGCAACAGCTTTTTGTAAAACTAGGCATTTAATGCTATTAATTGTCAATCCAATATCATTTTCTTCCACTAAAGAGTGCAGGTTTGTCAGATTGTCAGGTAATAATGTCTGATATAATAATCTACATGAAATGTTTAATGAAAGCAATTACTGAAACATTTCTTTAGCTAAACATCATATAATTGTCTTCCCACAACATGGAAGTATAACCAGAGAAGTTCAAACCATTATCAATGAAAGAAACTCTGTAATTCAGGGAGCTTTAGTACTTATTATTATCAGACTGAGTCAAGCAATACTGTTTGATTTTTGTATTCTAATACCATGTTTCTTATGGCCTCTGATTAATAGTGATAAATAGTACATGTGCTGAGTACCATTTTTGAAGTGGCTTTGTAAGCAGCCTTGCTTTAAGATTAGTATTACAGAGAGTTCGGCCGTGTGTTTAAAGAGAGCTCTAGCAATAACGGTGTCCAGGGGAACCCTGCAGAAGACGGAAGATCCATTTAATTCAGTCTCTTTCATACTTTTCTTTTGTCCTGAACATTTGTTTTAAAAAACCTGTTGAGAAAGTACTACGTGTAAAATACAGCATGGTACTAGGTGCTGGAAATGAAAGCCCTGCTATTAAGAACCTCGCAGTTTAGCAAGGGGAAATACAGTCGAAAGTTAATAGTGGTAAAATAATGTGGTATTTCCGCTTCTGATCAAGATGAAGTAACCAGAATTTAGCCTCCTGCTGAAACATCTTAAAAAAGGACAAAATCTATAAATCAATGATTCTTAAGACAGTGAACATGAGGCAACAAAGGAAGTGATTACTGAGAGATGAGAAATTAATTAGGTGAGCCTTAAGACAGCCCCAGCTTACTGTCTGCAGAGAGTTTCCAGGCCACCATGCCAGGAGGACAAACCCAGTCAGAGCTCAGTGGATTCTTCGAGTTGAGGAGTTGGAGCTGAGAGTTCTAGGAGATCAAGCAGCTGGAGTTCTCATGGTAGATGGCAGACTGCAGGAGAAAAGAGCACTGCACAGAGAGCCTTGGAGGCCCAAGCCTTGGAGACCCCTCTAATCTTCCATAGAGTACTGAGAGCACAGTTGCCGAGGGAACTAACCAAGGCCAAGTGAAGAACCATCTGAATGAATTGAAGAAATAATACTTGGTGCTCAATTAAAGCTGAGGATAATTTGTTTTCCCTCCAGCCAGAGTGGAAAACCTCATAACTCACAGAGCATCACTCAGTAGTGGGCCCAAATTAGCGCTAGACTAAAGGCTGCTCTTTTCCAGTTTAACAAAGCTTAAAACCATGACCCCAAGGAGTCAGACTCTTTTCAAGTAACTTAAATGTGTCTCAGAGCAAAGCCATACAAAAATATCCATATCTAACAAGGCTAAATTTACAATGTCTGGCATCTAATCAAATATTTTCAGGCACACAAAGAAGCTGGAAAGTATGACCCATATGAGAAAAATAATATAATGTGAGTTATAATATTAGGGGTATTCATAAGCGATGATGAGAGTACAGAAGAAAGGACAATGAACTCTGGTCAGCATGCCTGAGGCAGGTATTCAAAGAAGGCTTCCTGGAGGAGGAGAGAGCTGATGTGAAAATTAATGAATGAGTAGGTGTTAGCCAGCTGAAGATAAGAGAAAAGGCATTTGTGACAGAGATCACAGGCTGTGCCACACACAGGGGCATGGAATTATAGATTCTCTATGACTAAACAACATACAAGTGGTTCAGTATGGCTGAAGGTAAGGAGGGGCAAGAGAAGACCCGGGAGAGCTGTGTGTGAGTCGGGACCTGAAGCGTATCCTGCTTGGCAAATGTTTTCTGTCAAGGTCCAGAGAGTAAATATTTTAGACTTTACAGACCACAATCAGCCTGTTGCACACTCTTTGTGTGTGTGTGTGTGTGTGTGTGTGTGTGTGGCCCTTGGACCATAGATTGCAGATCTTGCATAGGTGATGAGGCATGACTGAGTGCTCTTCAAAAGGGAAAGACCTGTTAGCTTTGCATTTTAGGGTCATTTTGCCAAATGTGTGGAGGATGCATTTGAGGGCATCAGGCAGGGAGACTGTTTAGAGAACTATTGTGTTAGCTCAATTGAGAGAGAAGGGGGGGCCCAGCTTTATGAGTCTGAAACACTAAAGAGAAGGGTTTATCACACAGTTGCATCATAGATTTGGGGATTATCAGCAAATATCTCAGTTTAAACCTCAAGCATGGGTAAGATCATGGAGGGAGAACAGGCTGAGGGAGAAGAGTCTTGATTGAAAGACTGCTAGGTACTAGTACATTTACTTGGAGAGCATTCATCCTTAGTATAACCCTGTATAGACAAATTCCATGACCCCCGTTTTACAGATGGGGAACCCAAAGCTCTGAGAGGTTAGGCAGCTTACCAGAACCACCAGTTAGAAAGACAGACTTGGAATGAAAACCAGTCCATTGGTTCTGAAAACTCTCATTCTATTTCTCCATGGACAGTGCCTTCAACTCTCCTTAAGACATGGAGCTGGTGGCCTTCAGCCACCAGTGTGGCCTCTGTCCACAGCTCTCTCCTCCTGACCACATGGGACTCACAGCACTTTGCTTTCAGCTACATGCCAGCGGTCCAGAGACACAAGACCTGGCCAAGCTGCTCACAAAGGAAAGAGACCTGTGCTGCTGCCCATCGCGTATTCTGCCACCATTTCCAAAGGGTACAGCGTCCTTCTTTGCAACCTATTTTGCCTCCTACTCCTCGAATTTCAACCAACCCCACTGCCCCCCTTCCAAACTTAAAAATTCATACAGTTCATACGCACAAAACTCACAAGCTCCTTGAGACACTCTACTGTAGTGAGGAATTTCTAAAAGTCAGTCCTAGCACTGCAACTGTTCGCAAAGAGAAACTGGCCAATATTCAGAATTCTACAAACATATGGTAAGGCAGAGCATATTTTAAATATCAAGAACATTCACTCGAGACCTTCCCAAATGGTTTCAAAATTTTATTTGGGGTTTGGACACGTATCAAAACATGTAGTTACCTGAGAGGTCATGGCCTGCCTAAACCTTTGGGGTGCACACATTTTTCACTGAATACACAAATTAATTAGGTTAATTAAAATTTGCATCCAGTTTTGCACCAAAACTGGGAACGGCTTTGATAGATAGGCAGTACTTCACTAAAGTAACTCGAATATCCTTCTCTTAACACTAGTTTCCCCTTTTTATTTGTTCAGCACGAAAAATAAACACTGAACATATGGAAGGATAACAGGGAGTGCTGAAAACTTTGAAAAATATTTTATGTAAGTTTAATTTTGGTTACACAGGATTTAATCTTTTGAAGGATTTAGTGCAAATTTTTCTTCAATCCTAGGGAATTTGCTGATATGAGAAAAATAGGATTGTGTTTGTCCTTGAACAAACACAAGCTTTGGGAAGAAGGCAGCACCATGGGTTATAGATCCATGTTACTAATAGGAAGCTGAAAGACACAGAGGAGGGCATATTTCACAGATCTATATCAATACTGTGAGAAAACTTGGAAAGACCCCCAATTGTTTATTTTCCTAATATTTTACAGATCTTTTCTTCTAAAACTAGAAGTTGAATAGAAATACTAAAGAGAAATGCTTTTTGAATTTATTAAGATTGAATCTCTCTATCAGAACCTTCAGTAATGTGAACCACAAAACAATGAAATTATATAAATGTGATAGAAATCTATTTTTTAGTTTAACAATAAAACATTCATAATGCCATAGTCTGCTTTAAAGTACTTAGTTCTAATTTTCTGAATTCCTGCCTTCTCTCCATCCCCGTTCCCCCCTTATGTCCTATCGGATTTCTTTCATATCATCCCTTTGTTTTCAGAGTTCTCTTTCCCTGTCCAAGGTATCTAAAATTCCACTTTTCACAAGAAATTTACATTGATTACAGGGCAGGCGGGGATATACAGATATGGGAAAATGAAAATGTTCTCCTTTTTCCAGCAGAGTCGTAAACATCTGACTGTTCTTTGGCTTTAACTTCAAATAAAATGAAATGTAAAGCATCCCTAGACAAACACTTTATTATGCCTTGTTACACCTCTTCATACTTTTCTAGGAATGTAGCTTATTGATAAGTGTTCCTATAATATTAAATCCATGGACAAATTTATTCCTTTTCATTAAAAGATCCAAAAGAGAGTGATGTTTTCTTCTATATGAAATTAAATTATATTTGTTACATGTGGATACATATATATGAGTATATATATATTTACACTATTATTTTTCTGTGTTTAAATGTAGCATTTTTAAAAATTCCTTTTTTAACAGCAAACATAATAACATATTTTGTCTTTAGAACAGTGTTGTTTCTGTGAAATATAAGATCTATTGTGGATTTATAAGCTTTGAGAAACATGAATATAATAAAAGAGGTCAGTGTCACTGACATATCGTGAACACCCACCGCTTGTTTTTTAAATAGTAAATGCAAAACATGTTCTAATTAGTAGCTATAATCCTGTTTCATGAAAGGTTTATCATGTTGACTCTGTTGCAAGTGTACCACGTTATAGATCAGAAATTTCTAGTGAATTGAAGATTTGCTCTACAAATAAAAGAAGATATGGCTGCATATAAATCTGGGTGTGTGCATAATTGAAAGAGCTATAGAAACGAAAATGGGGAGGGAACCAGCAATTCCTGGAATTGATGCCCATTGAATCTCTGCCCATTTCTAAAAAAGAACCTTGAAAAAAACATATTCTGGCAAAATACTGGTTTCCATTACTTTTCATTTTCTCTTGCCAGGATCAGAACCAGATGTTCTGTAATATAGCAAAGTCTGTTCTATTGGCATTTTTGGTCGTATTAACTTCAGGAACTACTGGAAATTTTATGTGAGAAGATTCACAGGTGATTAGCATCCAAATTTCCTGAGATTTCAGGGGTTTTGATGAGGTTGGAGAAGAGATGGCATACAGTGAAAGTGTCCAAATATCCTGTGTTCTCTTCTTGATGTGCTCATGTTCATAGTGAAATACATATGCTCATATAACTTATCTTACAACATATGGTACAATGTAATTGAAGAAAGTCTATGCAATTATTTCACCCCTCCAAAAAAAGAAAAGTGTTCTATATTATTAATAAAAATAAATCAGGGCTTTGGTGCGTGCTGGAGATACAGATTTCAAATACAGCCTACACCAATATCCCACAAGTTTAAGTGGAAATAAGAACGGAACATTGTACAATCAGGTTGCAGCTCAGGTTAGTGTCATTTCCTTTTTTTCCCCCCAGCTCTTACATCTAACCTGACTGTAAAGCAAATGATTTCAAAACTGACAACTCACACATTTAGAACTTGAATTATGTGGGTGATCATATTTCAAATTGGATCCATTGCTTTCATTCTCTGTAAATTTTGTCATCTCTACTAACGGTGGGAATGTCTCTTAAAATGCAATACCATATTTAAAAGTACTCCTCCGCCCCCAACACACACACATCCTACATTTGAAGAGCTGCTCAAAGTACTTTCATTTAATAGCATTTCTAGGCTATTCTGGCAATTGTTACCATAGTCTGGCTGTCATAAAAGACTTACCACCCCTTGGAGGCTCTCTACTGATGGTCTGAAAAATTGACACAGTTTCAACTGGATATGCTTATAATTTTAATTTTATAATGGATACTGGTTAAGGCAGTGAAAGAAAGCATGTATATTAGTAAAGAAAAACAGGAAAATGTAGATAATAATATTTTGCTTTAGTGAAATAACGTTTCTGAAGAAGCTCCCAATTCTTCATTCTACTCACTACCTCTATGGTGTTGTGGAAACTAATGTGATGAGACAGCGTAGATCCTCTAGAAGAATGGGGGAGGTCTTACATTCAGGTCTTTAAACCATTTTGAGTTTGTTTTTGTATATTGTCTTAGAGAATGTTCTAATTTCATTCTTTTACATATAGCTGTCCAGTTTTCCCAGCACCACTAATTGAAGAGACTGTCTTTTATCCATTGTATATTCTTGTCTCTTTTGTCATAGATTAATTAATGAGAAGTGTGTGGGTTTATTCCTGGGATCTCTATTCTGTTTCATTGATCTATGTGTCTATTTTTGTGCCAGTACCATACTGTTTTGATTAGCTTTTTAATATAGTCTGAAGCAAGGGAGCATGATTCCTCCAGCTCTGTTCTTCTTTCTCAAGAATGTTTTGACAGTTTAGGGTCTTTTGTGTTTCCATACAAATTTTAAAATTATTTGCTCCAGTTCCAGTAAAAAATGCCATTGGTATTTTGATAGGGATTGCATTGAATCTGTAGATTGCCTTGGTCATTCTAACAATATTAATTCTTCCAATCCAAGAATATGGTATATCTTTCCATCTGTTTGTGTCATCTTCAATTTCTTTCATCAGTCTCACAGTTTTCTGAGTACAGGCATTTTACCTCCTGAGGTAGGTTTATTCCTAGGTATTTTATTCTTTTTGATGCAATAGTAAACGGGATTGTTACCTCAATTTCTCTTTTTGATAGTTTGTTAGTGTATAGAAGTGCAACAGATTTCTGTATATTAATTTTGTATCCTACAAATTTACCGAATTCATTGATTAGCTCTAGTAGTTTTCTGGTGGCATCTTTAGGATTTTCTATGTATAGTATCATGTCATCTGCAAGCAGTGACAGTTAAATTCTTAGAGGAAAACATAGGCAGAACACTCTGACATAAACCATAGCAATATTTTTTTTGGATTTGTCTCCTAAAGCAAAGGAAATAAAAGCAAAATTAAACAAATGGGTCCTAATTAAATTTAAAAGCTTTTGCACTTCAGAGGAAACCATTGGCAAAACAAAAGGCAACCTACTGAATAGGAGAAAATATTTGCAAATGTTATGACCGATAAGGAGTTAATATCCAAAATATATAAACAGCTCATAGAATTCAACATCAAAAAACCAAACAATCCAATTAAAAAATGGGCAGAAAAACTGAATAGACATTTTTCCAAAGAGGAAATGCAGATGGCCAACAGGCCCACGAAAAGATGCTCAACATCGCTCATCATCAGGGAAATGCAAATCAAAACCACAATGAGATATCACCTCTCACCTGCCAGAATGGTTATTGTCAAAAAGAACACAAATAATGAAAGTTGTCAAGGATGTGAAACAAAGGGAAACCTCCTACACTGTTGGTGGAAATGTAAATTGGTGCAGCCACTGTGGAACAGTATGGAGGTTTCTCAAAAAACTAAAAATAAGACTACCATATGAGCCAGCAATTTCACTCCTGCGTATATATCTGAAAAAAACAAAAACACTAATTCTAAAAGATACATACACGAAAATGTCCATAGCAGCATTGTTTACAATTGCCAAGATATGGAAACAGCCTAAATGTCCAATGTCCATCAACAGATGAATGAATAAAAAAGATGTGTGTGTGTGTGTGTGTGTGTGTGTGTGTGTGTGTGTGTATATATATATATATATATATATATATATATATATACCCACACACAATGGACTACTACTCAGCCATATAAAAGACTGGAAATTTTGCAATTTGTAGCAACATGGATGGCCTGGGAGGGCATTATGCTAAGTGAAATAAGTCAGACAAACACAAGTACTGTATGATATCACTTATATGTAGAATCTATGACTCACAGATATAGAGAACAAACTAGTGGTTACTAGTGGGGAGATGGAGAGGGAGAGGGAAAATATAGGGGTATGGGACTAAGAGGTACAAACGATTATGTACAAAATAAACTATAAGGATATATTGTACAGCACAGGAAATATAGCCAACATTTGATAAGAACTATAAATGGAGTATAACCTTTAAAATTGTAAATCACTATATTTTATGCCTGTAACATATTATATTGTATGTCAACTAATCTTCAATTAAAAAAAAGAGAGTGGGAGGGGAAGGGGATCACTAAAGTGTCAAACTTTTCAACTCCACCCCATCCCACACCCGAAGTAGGCTTTATGGGTGAGCTTCCAGCATCATATTTCATTTCCCGTGGGAAGAATGAGTATAAGAAAATGTTATTGATGAAACCAGGCAGGCCGTGACCAGATGTTCAGAGAGTCCCTATTGACAAGTCTGGGAGATCGAGCTGGAGCCCATAAATTTCCCCAATCCCCTATAGTAGGGCTTCTGTGGCCAGGTCAATTTGAAATATTAGGCAACACTCCCCCTAAACACATTAAAACCATAATCTATCAAAAGACTCAGCAATGCAAATTCTTCCTTGCACAGAATTTTTCCTTAGTATTTACCAGTGAACATTACCTTAGTTACTAGTTAAAGCCTTACCAGGAATTAGTTGAAAACCCATTGAAAGACAGAGGGGAACATATATATGTGAGGTCCTTCCTGGGAGCTTGAGTATTACAATTGTAGGGTATAGGATAAATTGAATGGGAAAGGGAGTTGATGAGGTAGAGGGCAAGGTGTTAACGTTTGGTCTCTAACTGTTTCATAATTTTTCCTCAAATTGGCTTTGACAATGAGACTCAAAATTAAATTCAGACATGTCATAGCTTGCCAATGCTGTGAACAATGCTTTGTTTTTCTCCATTCACACTTCCCAGGGATGGATAACAAGGGTGTATTCCTGTTCTAATTTCTAAAATGGTAAATTATCTTTGGAAAGAAGCCGAGTTCCTTCCAAAGGGTAGGTTTGGGAATCTCTGGAAGCATCAGGAGATATTTTTCTTAAAAGGCTGGCAAAGTGCCCCATTGCCCAGGGAAAGGGTTTGTTACCATATTTGCCAGAGTATAAAATATAATTATCCCCTCTGTACCAATATGCTGCCAGCTGCTCCCAAATGCCTAATCAGAGTTGATATCAGTTATTCTCCCCACCTTCCCAGATAAAAGAGACTGTCAGGTTTTGACTACAAGGGATTTCTAGGTGGCCTTCTTGACTATCTGACAATACCCTGGGGTGATGAAATACTATGTTAAAAGACCCAGCCTGGAGGAGAGTGGAGAGCAGTACTTAAGTGCACTACAATTTAAATTGAGATATGTCAAACACAGGAGTGTCTTATAGTCAACAGATAGGATTATCAGACAATTTATGTTCTGAAATTTAAAAGAAAGCAGCCCACTCTCTGTAGGTGTGAAGGCTGTGAAAGGAAGAAAGAGGTGGTTCTGGTTCAGAAAGATGGCAAATAGTGTACTAAATCATGTCTTCATCCTGGTTGGGCACGCTGGGTGGGAGTCAGCTGGGTTTAGGATTCAAAGAGTTGAGAACTAATTGTTTCAACCTAAGAGCTGCCCAGGCTGACTCAAGTGATTGTTAATTACCCTCCCTCCCTGCAGAACCACAGTAGAAGGGTCAGCTTTATGGACCAAGGGAGCATCATCACTGGGTGGACTGGTATCATCTGTCACATGTGATACCACGTGGCAGTGCAAAGCAAGAGCAGCAATGTTCTCCCTGCTTTGCAGTGCATAAGCCCCGAGGTTAACAAAAGATCTATAGGAAGAAAGAAGCAGGTATTTTCTGGCTAATATGACACATGTGGTTTGCTACTTGAGTTTGTGGAGAAGTTTATGCTGATTATCTTCATTAGAAACTCTCTCATCACTCAGATTACAAAAGAGAAAACTTAGATGGGAGAAAGGTTGCACAGAAATTTAGTCCCATGACAGGAAGGAGAATCCAATTGTGATGTCTCATTCAGGGCTCTATTCATTATATTAGACAACATTTTTTTTGGCAAGGGGAGACTTTTGTTTTCATTTTTTATTGAAGTATAGTTGATTTACAACGTTTCAGGTGTACAACAAAGTGAATATTCAAGATATTCTTTTCCAGATTCTCTTCCATTATAGGTTATTACAAGATAATGAAAATAGTTCCCTGTCCTATACAGTAGGTCCTTGTTGTTTATCTATTTTATATACAGTAGTGTGTATATGTTAATCCCAAATTCCCAATTTATCCCTCCCCCTATCTTTCCCCTCTGGTAACCATAAGTTTAGACTTTTCTATAGTCCAACAACCTTGATACTGCACTTTGATGATTGCTGACTTCATTCATTTTCCCACTTATTCAATAAATAAATATTTATTGAGCAATTATTATGTACCAAATACCCTCTTAAATGCCAGGAATACAGAAGGGAAAAATACAAATTCCCTGTCTTTGTAGAGCTTGGTTTTTAATGAGATTTTTAAAAAAATTTGTACACTCATGTTCAGAGAAATAAAAGCTATTCCAAAAGCTGTGACAAATAAAACATCTCAAAACCTCAAAACCATGCTCAACAACTGGACAAAGTCAGTAAATTCCACCTCCTGAACATTGCCTGATCAAACACTCCACCCCCACATATCAATAAGCTAACAATGACTAGTGGATAAGAGATCATTTGTGGACTAACAGGAGTCAGGTAATGGGTCACTGTAAGTAAAACTAACGTGGGGAAAGTTTGCTTTCAATATGCTCATCCTTTGTCTTCTGTGTTCTCTGATTTTTTTTCTGTAATAGTGATGTCATCTCTTCACCCTGGTGATACAGCCTCCCTCCTCAATCTTTCCCCTTCATCCTTTCTCCCAAACCTACATTCCCTTCAGAGGAAGATATAAACAGATAGTGAGAGTTTTAAGGCTTTCATTCAGGTGTTTTAGCAGAAATCAGAGCATTAGAATTAAGAAATCCCTAGCAGAATTTAAACCCAGTTAGCACTAAAGCTGGAAGGTCAAATATGGATCAGCAGGAGGTAGAGCACAAGGAAACATTTCAACAGAATTTGATCCTTCTAGGCTCTGAATCTCTGAGTCTGGGGTCACAATCATTGATGCCATTTTGGATACTATTTGAGTGCTTTGTATTACATTGATATTATGTTATGAAATATAAACATATTCAGAATTTGGAGATATTTTAAGGCATTAATTCATATCATTTTTGCTATTGTTTATTAGCAAACCATTAGTTCATACTTGTTCACAGATTTAGAAACTGTCAACAATATAGTCATGTATTTCTTATTAGATGTGATTTTATGTAGCTCAAATACATAATTCATAGGCACTATATTTTCTAAAAATATCAAAACATGGACATATTTAAATTGACCTTAGCTTTAATCCTACATGCAGATCCTCACAAGTTCCAACGTTAAAAAAAGCTATAGAGGAAAGAGACAATAGAAAAAAGAAAACTCACGAATATTAATACCAAAGAAAGAAAGATAAACATATGCCAGAATCTTGGAGAAATTCCACCAAGTGTAAAAGGCAGATGAAGTTTGATTTGGAAAAAGCTTTTCCATGCTTCATCTTTGAGTGGCTATTGCCTGAAAAAAAAATTGTTTAAGATATGTTGTATTTTTCATTAACTCAGAGACACACAGCCTATGCCAACTGAAGTCTGTTCATAAGGCGCTGCTTTTGGGACATGCCTGAAGACTGTTCCTGTCCTTGTTTCTTCAATCCCAGCTATCTACATCCACTCAGATTTAGCAAATTACAAAAGCCAAGAGAGCAGTAAATTAACAATACGCTTGCTTTGAGATTGAGAGGGATAGTTTTTAGGAGTAAAGTGCATTAGGTCAAGTAGAGATTAAAAAGAGACCCAAAGCAGTGCCAACTAAGTGGTGTAGCATTTCATATGCTCCACTGGTTATTAAATAATATACTAATGCCTGCAAAAATTAGAGAAATAGGTAGGTGCTGTGGAACTTGAATCCCAGCTATGAAAAATAACAGGAGAAAATTGATTATGTCTCAGCTTCAGGTAACCCACAGTCACATTCATTAGTAAATATTAAGTCTGGAAATATCTTGCCTCATTTGAGTAAAATCAAAGTAAAATATATATATAGCTTTTGGAAAAGGTATTGTAAACAATGAAATAACAAATCCTAAAAAGAAATCTGTAAAAATAGGCTTATTTTGAAAATCAGAAAAAAAGTTTTGGAAAACAAATTGGCACATTCAATAAAATTTAAGATATGGCCATTATAATGCTATTTCACTGTTAAGAGACAAAATCTAAAATAAAAGTCAATAGGATGGACTATAAATGGATATAAATAGGAAACAAATATGAAACAACAAGAGGTAGTAAAATACAGAAATGATGAAGAAGAAAATGTAATCAGTCATTTGCTGTAAAGATTTACGAATTATCTTACAGCTTAGAGCGAAAAAATAAAGATGTTAAAAAAAGTACTAGAAAGTGACAGACTTGGACAATAAAGAATAAAAATTTGTGAGTATAAGTAATGCACCTTAAGAAAAAGCAAGAGCTTTTGGTCGCAATCAAAGACGTAACAGGAGAAAACATTCTGATCTAAAAAAAATTCATGTTAGCAAATGTATGGGATTCCCACACTTTATGTTAAATTACTGGGAAAAAGACACATCACTAAACATTTCCAGAAGAAATATTTGAAATATAAGGAGGAGGAGATTGATTCAAGGTGGTGGAGTAGAAGGACGTGGGCTTACTCTCTCTTGCGAGAGCACTGGAATCACAACTAACTGTTGAACAGTCATTGAAAGGAAGACTCTGGAACTCACCAAAAAATATGCCCCACATCCAAAGACAATGGAGAAGTCACAATGAGATGATAGGAGGGGCGCAATCACAATAAAATCAAATCCCATAACTGCTGGGTAGGTGACTCGCAAACTGGAAAACAATTATACCACAGAAGCCCACCCACTGGAGTTAAGGTTCTGAGGCCAACATCAAGCTTCCCAACTTGGGGGTCCGGTAATGGGAGAAGGAATTCCCACAGAATCAGGCTTTGAAGGCTAGTGGGATTTGATCACAGGACTTTGACAGGACTGAGAGAAACAGAGACTCCACTCTTGGAGGGCACACACAAAGTAGTGTGCACATCGGGACCCGGGGGAAGGAGCAGTGACCCCATAGGAGACTGAACCAGGCTACCTGCTAGTGTTGGAGGGTCTACTGCAGAGGTAGGGGATGGCTATGGCTTACTGCGGGGTCAAGGACACTGGCAGCAGAAGTTCCAGGAAGAACTCCTTGGCATGAGCACTCCATTAGCCCCACCAAAGACCCTGTAGCCTCCAGAGCTCGGTTGCCTCAGGCCAAACAACTAACAGGGAGGGAGCTAAACCCCACCATCAGCAGACAAGCAGATTAAAGTTTTACTGAGCTCTGCCCACCAGAGCAACACCCAGCTCTACTCACCACCAGTCCCTCCTATCAGGAAGCTTGCACAAGCCTCTTAGATAGCCTCATCCACCAGAGGGCAGACAGCAGAAACAAGAGGGACTACAATGCTGCAGCTTGTGGAAAGAAAACCACATTCACAGAAAGACAGACAAAATGAAAAGGCAGAGGACTATGTACCAGATGAAGGAAGAAGATAAAACCCCAGGAAACAACTTACTGAAGTGGAGATAGGCAAGCTTCCAGAAAACGAATTCAGCATAATGATAGCGAAGATGATCTGGGACCCTGGAAAAAGAATGGAGGCAAAGAGCTAGAAGATGCAATAAATGTTTAACAAAAAACTAGGAGAATTAAAGAACAAACACCTAGAAGAATTAAAGAACAAAAAAACAGAGATGAACAATACAATAACTGAGGTGAAAAATACACTAGAAGGAATCAATAGCAGAATAACTGAGGCAGAAGAACGGATAAGTGACCTGGAAGACAGAATGGTGGAATTCATTGCTGCAGAACAGCATAAAGAAAAAAGAATGAAAAGAAATGAAGACAGCCTAAGACACCTCTGGGAGAACATTAAACACACTAATATTCGCAATATAGGGGTCCCAGAAGGAGAAGAGACAGAGAAAGAACCCAGAAAGTATTTGAAAAGATTATAGTAAAAAACTTCCCTAACATGGGAAAGGAAATAGCCACCATGTCCAGGAAACACAGAGAGTTCCAGGCAGGATTAACCCACGGAGAAACACACGGAGACACATAGTAATCAAATTGACAAAAATTAAAGACAAAGAAAAATTATTAAAAGCAACAAAGGAAAAATGACAAATAACATACAAGGAAACTCCCATAAGGTTAACAGCTGATTTCTCAGCAGAAACTCTACAAGCCAGAAGGGAGTGGCACAATATATTTAAAACGATGAAGTGGAAGAACGTACAACCAAGATTACTCTGCATGGCAAGGATCTCATTCAGATTTGACAGAGAAATTGAAAGCTTTACAGGCAAGCAAAAGCTAAGAGAGTTCAACACCACCAAACCAGCTCTACAACAAATGCTAAAGGAACTTCTTCTAAGTGAGGAACACAAGAGACGAATAGGAACTACAAAACCAAACACAAAAGGATTAAGAAAGTGGTAATAGGAGCACACATATCGATAATTACCTTAAATGTGAATAGATTAAATGCTCCAACCAAAAGACACAGGCTCACTGAATGGACACAAAAACAAGACCCATATATATGCTGTCCCAAGAGACTCACTTCGGACCTATGGACACATACAGACTGAAAGTGAGGGGATGGAAAAAGATATTCCATGCAAATGAAAATCAAAAGAAAGCTGGAGTAGCAATCCTCATATCAGATGAAATAGACTTTAAAATAAAGACTATTACAAGACACAAGGAAGGACACTACATAATGATCAAGGGATCAATCCAAGAAGAAGATATAAAAATTGTAAATATTTATGCACACAACATAGGAGCACCTCAATACATAAGGCAAACGCTAACAGCTATAAAAGAGGAAATCAACAGTAACACAATAATAGTGGGGGACTTTAACACCACATTTACACTAATGGACAGATCATCCAGACAGAAAATTAATCAGGAATCACAAGCTTTAAATGACAGAATAGACCAGATAGATTTAATTGATATTTATAGGACATTCCATCTGAAAACAGCAGATTACACTTTCTTCTCATGTGCACATGGAACATTCTCCAGGATAGAAAAAATCTTGGGCCACAAATCAAGCCTCAGTAAATTAAAGAAAAATTGAAATCATATCAAACATCTTTTCTGACCACAACACTATGAGATTAGAAATCAATTACAGGAAAAAAACCCATAAAAAACACAAATACATGGAGGCTAAATAGTACATTACTAAATAACCAAGAGATCACTGAAGAAATCAAAGAGGAAATCAAAAAATACTTAGAGACAAATGACAATGAAAACATGATGATCCAAAACATATGGGATGCAACAAAAGCAGTTCTAAGAGGGAAGTTTATAGCAATACAAGCCTACCTCAAGAATCAAGAGAAAACTCAAATAAACAATTTAACCTTACACCTAAAGGAACTAGGGAAAGAAGAACAAACAAAACCCAAAGTTAGTAGAAGGAAAGAAACCATAAATATCAGAGCAGAAATAAATGAAATAGAAACAAAACAATAGCAAAGATCAATAAAACTAAAAGCCAGTTCTGGAGAAGATAAACAAAATTGATGAACCTTTAGCCAGACTCAGCAAGAAAAAGAGGGAGAGGACTCAATAAAATCAATAAAATCAATAAAATAAGAAATGTAAAAGGAGAACTTAGAATGGACACCACAGAAATACAAAGCATCATAAGAGACTACTACAAGCAACTCTACGCCAATAAAATGGATGACCTGGAAGAAATGAACAAATTCGTCAAAAGGTATAATAACCTTCCAAGACAGAACCAGGCAGAAATAGAAAATATGAACAGACCAACCACAAGTAATGAAATTGAAACTGTGATTAAAATTCTTCCAGCAAACAAAAGTCCAGGTCCAGATGATTTCACAGGTGAATTCTATCAAATATTTAGAGAAGAGATAACATCCGTCCTTCTCAAGCTCTTCCAAAAATTGCAGAGGAAAGAACACTCCCAAACTCATTCTATGAGGCCACCATCACCTTGATACCAAAACCAGACAAAGATAGTACAAAAAAAGAAAATTACAGACCAATGTCACTAACGAATATAGATGAAAAAATCCTCAACAAAATACTAGCAAACAGAATCCAACAACACATTAAAAAGATCATATAACATGGTCTAGTGTGATTTATCCCAGGGATTCAAGGATTCTTCAATATATGCAAATCAAGCAATGTGATACACCATATTAACAAACTGAAGAACAAAAACCATATGATCATCTCAATAGATGCAGAAAAAGCTTTTGACAAAATTCAACACCCGTTTATGATAAAGACTCTCCAGAAAGTGGGCATAGAGAGAACCTACCTCAATATAGTAAAGGCCTTATATGACAAACCCACAGCAAACATCATTTTCAATGGTGAAAAGCTGAAAGCATTTTCTCTAAGATCAGGAACAAGACGAGGATGTCCACTCTCACCACTCTTCTTCAACATGGTTTTGGAAGTCCTAGCCATGGCAATCAGAGAAGAAAAAGAAATAAAAGGAATCCAAATTGAAAAAGAAATAAAACTGTCATTGTTTGCAGATGACATAACACTATACATAGAGCATCCTAAAGATGCTCTATGAAAACTACTAGAAAACTACTAGAGCTAATTGATGAATCTGATAAAGTAGCAGGCTACAAAATTAATGCACAGAAATTCTTGCATTACTGTACATTAACAACAGAAGATCAGAAAGAGACCTTAAGGAAACAACGCCATTCACCATTACAACAAAAATAATAAAATACCTAGGAATAAACCTACATAAGGAGGTAAAAGAGCTGTACTCAGAAAACTATAAGATACTGATGAAAGAAATCAAAGATGACACAAACAGATGGAGAGATATACCATGTTCTTGGACTGGAAGAACCAATATTGTGAAAATTACTACACTACCCAAAGCGATCTACAGATTCAGTGCAATCCCTGTCAAATTACCAATGGTATATTTTACAGACGTAGAACAAAAATCTTAAAATTTGTATGGAGGGGCTTCCCTGGTGGTGCAGTGGTTGAGAATCTGCCTTCTAATGCAGGGGATACGGGTTTGAGCCCTAGTCTGGGAGGATCCCACATGCCGTGGAGCAACTAGGTCCGTGAGCCACAACTACTGAGCCTGCGCGTCTGGAGCCTGTGCTCCACAACAAGAAAGGCCGCGACAGTGAGAGGCCCATGCACCGCAATGAAGAGTGGCCCCCATTTGCCACAACTAGAGAAAGCCCTTGCACAGAAACAAAGATCCAACACAGCAAAAATAAACAAATTAATTAATAAACTCCTATCCCCAACATCTTCTTTAAAAAAAAAAAAAAGCAGGTGGAAATATTTTTTTTAAAAAAATTTTGCATAGAGACACAAAAGACCCCAAATACCCAAAGCAAACTTGAGGAAAACAAAAAACGGAGCTGGAGGAATCAGGCTCCCTGACTTCAGACTATACTAAAAAGATACAGTAATCAAGACAATATGGTACTAGCACAAAAACAGAAATATAGATCAATGGAACAGGATAGAAAGCCCAGAGATACACCCACACGCCTATGGTCAACTAATCTATGACAATGGAGACAAGGATATACAATGGAGAAAAGACTGTCTCTTCAATAAGTGGTGCTGGGAAAACTGGACAGCTACATGTAAAAAATGAAATTAGAACACTGCCTAACACCATACACAGAAATAGACTCAAAATGGATTAAAGACCTAAATGTAAGACCAGACACTATAAAACTCTTAGAGGAAAACATGGACAGGGACATGGACCGGACACTCTTTGACATAAATCACAACAAGATCTTTTTTGATCCACCTCCTAGAGAAATGGAAGTAAAAACAAAAATAAACAAATGGACCTAATGAAACTAAAAGCTTTTCACAGCAAAGGAAACTATAAACAAGACAAAAAGAGAACCCTCAGAATGGGAGAAAATATTTGTAAACGAATCAACGGACAAAGGATTAATCTCCAAAATATATAAACAGCTCATGCAGCTCAATATTAGAAAAACAAACAACCCAATCCTAAAATGGGCAGAAGACCTAAATAAACATTTCTCCAAAGAAGACATACAGATGGCCAGGAGGCATATGGAAAGGTTCTCAACATCACTAATTATTAGAGAAATGCAAGCCAAAACTACAATGAGCTATCACCTCACACTAGTTAGAATGGGCATCATCAGAAAATCTACAAACAGCAAATACTGGAAAGGGTGTGGAGGAAAGGGAACCCTCGTGCACTGTTGGTGGGAATGTAAATTGATACAGGCACTATGGAAAACAGTATGGAGGTTCCTTAAAAAGTAAATTACCATATTACCCAGCAATCCCACTACTGGGCTTATACCCAGAGAAAACCATAATTCAAAGAGTCATGTACCACAATGTTAATTGCAGCTCTATTTACAATAGCCAGGACATGGAAGCAACCTAGGTGTCCATTGTCAGATGAATGGATAAAGAAGATGTGGCACATATATACAATGGAATATTACTCGGCCATAAAAAGAAACGAAATTTGGTCATTTGTAGAGACATGGATGGACCTAGAGACTGTCATACAGACTGAAGTAAGTCAGAAAGAGAAAAACAAATATCGTGTGTTAACACATATATGTGGAATCTTGAAAAATGGTACAGATGAACCAGTTTGCAAGGCAGAAATAGAGATACAGTAGAGAACAAACGTATGGACACCAAGGAGGGAAAGCAGGGGTGAGGGGTGAGGTGGTAGTGGGATTAACTGGGAGATTGGGATTGACATACATGCACTAATATGTATAAAATAGATAACTAATAAGAACCTGCTGTATAGAAAATAAAATTCAAAAAAAAAGAACTATGAGGAGTATGAAAATCTACTCAAGCACTGTGAATGTCTTACAATGTCATGTGACTTTCCTAAAGAATATTAATAAAGGGCATTGTAGCTATATGTACAGAGATCTGAGGAGAAACTTTTGTAGAATAAGATGTCTGAAAATTTCTCTTTCATATGTGAAATATACTTCATATGTATAATATATACTCAGATATTCAAGAACATGGAAGATATACTGCCTTCTACATAATTTGTAATTGAAGACAGAAAAAAGAGATATAAGGTAAGATAAAAATTGTGAAATTTAAGCCCATGCAACAATTTAAACAAAGTTTTATGTTAAATAATTATTTTATATATGACTTTAAAGTTAAATGTTACAATGTCAAAATTATTCAGAAAGCAGTAAGTATAATATATAAATTTTAACAAATGACAATCTTATTCTAATATTAGTTTACACACACATAAAGAAGAGCACAACTCTAAGTTATATGAAAGTATAATTATGTTTAATTATGTATCTTAAAGAAAAATTAAAAGTTATGATTTCAGCTTCTGTTCAGATGAATGGAGAATTACAGTTAACTTTTTTTTTGAGAAACCTAAGATAACTACCAACAGACATACAATTTATACTTCTTAAAATAAGAGACTTTTAAATAAGTGCAGATAAAACATAATCTATTTAACAAAGATTTTAAAAAGTAGCCAAAAAAATCCTTTAAAATATAATGTGTAAGACGGCATAACTAAAGTAAGATAAATATGTCAATAATAATGATAAATACAAATGGACGACATTTTTTATGAAAGAAAAATGATTGTTAGATTGGTTTGATAAATAAGATAATATTGCATGGGGTTTATAAGAGATTCACCTATTCTTAGTGAATAAACAGATTAAGAGTTAAAAGATCAACAAGACATCATATAAATATAAAATAGAAACGGGTCCTAAAGATTAATTCAAAGAAAATACTGAAACAAAGATTATTTCATATTGATTAAAGTGCACAGTGAAGACAAGACTGCTAAATATATGACTAAACTCAACAAGAAATATTCAGATATATGAAGAACAGTATGAAATTACCAAAGATCATGAAAGACTTTATTAGAAATTTCTACCATTTTGTTGGTAGAAAGACTCAGTAATCTATAAAATATCAAGGCTCCCAAAATTAACCTTTATATTTAATAAATCTATCAATTGAAATTCTCAAATTTTGAAACTTAAAATTACTCCATCACTTATCAATAAGCAGGAGAATATATAGATATTTTTAGAAAAGATAACTAATGAAGCAATATTTACTTAACCAAATTTTAAAATACACTAAAACAATAATATGAAAATAGAATAAAAATAAAACACAAGACAGATAATTGAAAAGGATATAGAAATCACATGAAAATCCCATCAAAAGTTCATAATAGCTATTAAATGTATATAAAATAAAGTGGCACGTTAAGTTAGCAGGTAATAAGTGGATTATTTGACAAATGAATCTAAGATACTTGATTAAGTATTTGGAACAAAATATGTATTAGAGCTGTCTCATGCCATAAAAATGAATCCTAGAGTAATAATAGTTAAATAACAAAGTAGGGATAAATGGATCTAATTATAGCAAAGGAATTTATAAAGCATAAAAACAAAGAAACAAACAAAAGTAAAAGAAATGGTTTCCTAAGAAATGAAAAGATTGCCAGATATTGCTAAATCAAATATGAAAATGTATTTATATTAAAATCATAAATAAAACAGATGAATTAAAAAATAAAAAGGGCTATCATATATGTCTATCATATATGAGAGCCAATGGGTTAATATTTTTAATATAGAGAAAGCTCTTAAAAATTAATATAAAAATTAATATGAAAATGCCTCCTACAAATGGGTAAGGTACATGAAAAATATTGTTTACAAATAGCTAATACAAATAATAAAAATATCCAAAATCACTGGTAATCAAATAAAACATTTTAAGTATTAGGGAGACATCATTTCTATGTATTCAATTCATAATTTTTTAAAAATAAAAACTCTCAAAGCTCTCAGGCTTGGAGAAAGAGTACTGATATAAGTTGATATAACCATTTGTAGGATTGTTTTGAAATATACATCAAGATATATGAAAATATTCATACCCACTTCTAAGGATAAATCCTAAGGAAATGATGAAACTTTTTCCCAAGTAAATTTTATCATAGTCTCATAAAATGAATTTAATTGCAGCCATTAAAATTATTTACCAGCAGATGACTTAATATTAAATATAAAGGGATGCAAAGTGATCAATGTGTAATGTTAAATTTCATAGATTGCATATTTTTATTTTAATTATATAATTATTATATGGATATTCATTAATTCAGAAATATTTATCAAGTACCTACTATGAAGTGGACTATGAGATAGACACTGAAGATAACAGCAACTAACAAAACTAAATAACACAAAAACAAATCCCTGTCCTAATGGAGCTTTAGTTCAATTTAATATAATACATATTAGTAGATACAATATAGTAGATAATACTACATACAATAAATATTAAGTCATTTCTGTGTGGTGGGATTACGGATGGTTTCCAAAAATATTTTTTATTTTAATTCTCTCCCATAACCATATATTATTTTTATGCAAAAATCACATTTTAAAATGACTTCTGAATCAGAGTTTTTATTAAAAATGTACTTCAACAGAACTTTTTAATGTTAATATATATAGTATTAATTTTTTTTTATAATGTTGGACATACCTTGTATTCATGATCCAAAATTAAAATCAGAAGCAGTATTTTAACTCTGGCTATCTAATTAAAATTCCAAAAAGGGCCATTTCTCTAGACCACTATTTCTAGAAATATCCCCCTTATGTACCCCAGTGGAAATTATAGGCATATCAAGTATTTCCCAGGCACTTTTGTTGCCCTAATTCCAGTTATTTATTTTAAATAATTTAATTTTGTTTGTACTGCATTCCTTTCCTCCTGCATTGAGTTTCTGTCTGACACTAGTGGAAACAAATTGCAAAACAACACAACAAAGGTTTTCCTCACAGCTGCTTCAACCAGATGGTAGATTTAAGCTTCTGGAAACATATTAGGAAAGCCTATTCCCGCATAAAGTCTATCTCAAGCTTCGACATCCCTAAGGCCCTTGCAAGACACAGAGAGGACTGCTAAGTTTGAGGTGTTTTTCTGTACAGTAATTTCTATCTTTATGCTATCCAACTGTCATGAACTTATAGGTTATCTCTGGCTCGCTCACCATCGTACACGTACTTATATAACACCATGAACTAAAACACATATACTAGGTAATCCTGTTTGTACCCTTCCCATATCCGGACTGCTTTTATTTCAAGATGCCATTTCAGGGAACCATTATAATCTATGATAGCCCTTTTCCCCAAGAAGATGATCTTTTTGAAGAACAAAATATGAAGATAAAGCAAGAAACAGAAGAATCTAATTCCTTGATTATAGGCTGACATTTTTATCACCACATTGTGGCAGCGACCATTGCAAGACTTTCTTGTTTTTAAATACATATAATTTGTGTTCCTGAGTCGGCAGTTTGCCATATGGAAACCAGTGAGCTGCAGAATTGCTGACTTGAGGTTGGATATCCAGATAGCAAGCTCAGAACCTAAATTCTTCCCCCGTAGGCAAGAATTTGAGTAAAGCTATTGTCTAAATTGTTACCCTAAAGAGCAGCTCCAATCATGTAATTTCACTGGACAAGGACTCTCCATGGCACTCTACATCTACAGAAAGAGGCTCAAACTCTTTAGTATTTAAGAAGCTATAGAACATGGTCAAGCTGTTTTCCTGTTTTATCTTCTTTTGACCTATATATCCCAGGGTTTCTCAAAATATGCATTATGCACATTTTGAGAATGACTAACTATATCAAAATAAATCTTGTCAGTCTACTTGATGGTAAGGCGAATTCCCAGTTTCATCTCTGAACATTAGCTCACAGTACTTCCTCATTCTTCTTTCTTCAATAGTCAGCTCTAATGCTTCTTATTTATTGAAGTCTTTCTTACCTAAACTGAGAAGGATTCTTTCCTACCTCGGATTCTACATGGATAATACACTGGGAAGTTCACTGGATTTGGAAACTGGAAACCCCTAGCATAATTTGGACAAGTCCTCTAACTTTCCAGAAACCTCCATTTTCTGATCCATAAAATGGACAATTCGTTCACCCACTTGACAAGGTCTTATTAAATATTTCTGTACCTTAAGCACTCTTCTAAGAACTGAAGGTATGTAAATGACCGAACACTCGTGGCTCCCAAAGATAGTGACTGCCCTAGACCTCCACAGTACTGCGTGCTTTGAGAAAGCACAGGAGGCTGAAGCTTCCTGGTTTTGAAGTATTAAAGCAGGGTTCCTCAAAGTGGTACCTGGAACAGCAGAAGTAACATCACCTGGGATTTTGTCAGAAATGAAAATTCTCAGGCCTTACCCTAGATTACTGAGTAAGAAATTCTGGAGCTGAGACCTGCCTATCTGGGCACTAACAAACCTTCCAGATGATTCTAAGGCATGCAAAAGTTTGAGACATAGTGTCTTAGAGAAAATAACATTACAGCCTTTCTTTCTGGTATCCCAATACATGTGTTTTAATTTGTTTGAGTGTGAACGATATTGTCCCTCAGGTCGCTGGTTATACTGATATTTTTAGGCTTCTTTTCTCTCTGTGCTTCATTTTGAATATTTTCTATTGCTATATCTTAAGTTCACTTATGTTTTCTCCTGCTTTGTCTGCTCTGCTATTAATCCTATCCCATAATAGTTTTTTTTTTTTAAATATATTTATTTATTTATTTTTGGCTGTGTTGGGTCTTCGTTTCTGTGCGAGGGCTTTCTCCAGTTGCGGAGAGCGGGTGCCACTCTTCATCGCGGTGCACGGGCCTCCCACTGTCACGGGCTCTCCCGTTGCGGAGCACAGGCTCTAGACGCGCAGGCTCAGTATTTGTGGCTCACGGGCTTAGTTGCTCCGCGACATGTGGGATCTTCCCAGACCAGGGCTCGAACCCATGTCCCCTGCATTGGCAGGCAGATTCTCAACCACTGCGCCACCAGGGAAGTCCCCACAATGGTTTTTTAATCACAGATATTGTATTTTTCATTTGTAGAAGTTCCATTTGGTTCTTATTTATATCTTCCATTTTTCTCCTTACATAATCATGCTTTCCTCTACATTCTTTATTCTGTGAAGCATAATTATAATAGTTGTGTTAAAGTCTCTATCTACTGCTATCTTATCTGGGTCCATTTTTAACCAAGGATATTTTTTTTCCTGGTTATAGGTCATGTATTTCTGCTTCTTTGCATATCTAATATTTTTATTGTTAATTTATGTTACTGAGTGCTAGATATTATTGTATTCTTTTAAAGAATGGTGGACTATATTCTGCCATATGATGTATCCACATTAAGTTGTAGGAACATCAATTATTCCAGCCCTGCCTCAACCCTGAGTATTATTTGGTCTATTGATTTATGGTAGCTCTTTCTCCAGTTTCACGAAGTTCTTCCTCTTGTATGCACAGGTCATTATTAAACCAAAGATTCAAAGAGCCACCTCTCTGGCTCTCTAGAGCTCTCTCTTTGTACACATCTCTTCTCTCTGATCTTCATCTCCACTCATTCAAACTACTTCAGCCTCCTTGAACTTTGATCTCTCTTTTTCCAACTTACTGAGACTACTGGGTTTTGATTGGATTTTGCTCCCTCCTCTGCAGCCTAGAAATTGCCTCTAGCAAGTAAGTTAAAGCAATTTTTGGACTCACCTCATTCTTTTTTTTCTTAGTGACTACAGCCCTGGACTGCCCACTCTTAAGTGTCTGAAAAGAGTTGTTTCAGATATTTTCCTAATTTCTAGTTTTTAAGGGAGGAGGGTTGATTCCCACATCCTTTACACCAAATGGCCAGAAGTAGAAATCCTTTCTCTCTGTGTTTATTTTCTTTTCTATTCAACTTAGATATAACAGACTGTGGTCCATCATTATAATCACTTCTTGTAGAATCTCCTACAGTCATCTTGTATGGCCTCAGTTTCAATCCCAGCTCAACCTAGTCCCCATCTTTTTAATTTTGTCACCTAATTAGCTGAATGTTGCTGGAGAATGTTTTAAAACTTAGGAACTGATTCTCCTTTAAATTTATAACCACAAACCTCAAGTAGCCACCTAACTCTTGCAAAAAATTTTACTACTTTCTGCAATTTTTTCCTCCTTATTCAAATGAGGAGCATTTCATACATTCCCCTTTATCTTTAAAAACACCTGTGCTCTCCAAAGTCCCCCCTTCCACCCATTTTATCTGATATCCTCTCATCTTACACCTTAAGAAATTAGAAACAGATAGAAAACTTCCTTTTTTATTATCAAATCTAAAATCCAACTTGCATTTTCACTCATTTTCAGCCTTCTGTTGAAAGATGATGCATTCTTCATCTTTTCAAGGCAGACCTTTGCACCAGATCTCGTTCCCATTATTGGAATATCTCTCCATTCTTTAAAATATCATTGATGTCAGCTGGGAGTGGCCAAGATGGCAGAGTAGGAAGACCCTGAGTTCACCTACTCCCACAGGCACAGCGAAATTACATTTTATAGAGCAACAATTGATGAGAAATACCTGAAGAATAGCAGAAAAGATCTACAACTAAAGATATAAAGGAGGAACCATGAGATCGGTAGGAGGGGCAGAGACACCGTATAGTTAAAACCTATACCCCCAGGTGGTTGGCCCACAAGTGGGAGGATAATTATAATTGCAGAGGTTCTCCCCAAGAATCTAAGGGTCCAAGCCCCGCATTGGGCTCCCCATTCTGGGGGTCCTGCACCAGGAAGACGAACATCCAAAACATTTGGCTCTGAAGGCCAGTGGGACTTACTATGTAATATCTTTGTGTGGTGACTAGACTTATAACTAGACTTATGATGATGAGCATTTTGAAATGTGTAGAAATATTAAATCACTGTGTTGTGTAACAGGAACTAACATGGTGTTGTAGGTCAATTATACTTCAAAAACAAACAAACTCATAGAAAATGAGATCAGATTTGTGGTTACCAGAGGTGGGGTTGGTGGCGGGGGGGAATGGACAAAGGTAGTCAAAATGTACAAACTTCCAGTTATAATATAAATAAGTGATGGGGATGTAATGTACAACATGATATGTATAATTAACCCTGCTGTATGTTATATGAAAGTTAAGAGAGTAAATCCTAAGAGTTCTCATCACAAGGAAAAATATTTTTTCTATTTCTTTAATTTTTTATCTATATGAGATGATGGATATTCACTATTTGTGGTCATCACTTCACGATGTACGTAAATCAACTCATTATACTGTATACTTTAAACTTATACAGTGTTGTATTTCAATTATATCTCAACAAAACTGGAAGAAAAAATATCATTTGTCCATCTTACCGGTTCATACATTTAAAAGAAAAATCCACCACTACCTCCCATCTTTTAAAAAAAATCTCCCAGCAGCTATTTCTCCATTTTCGTTTGCTTTTTTTTTTCAGTGAAATGTCTTGAAAGTATGGTCTACACCAGTTGGTTCCACTTTATCCCCTAGTTTTCCTTATTTAGCTCATGCAAGTTTGACTTCTGTCCCCAAAATTCCAACTGTGTTTTCCAAGTCCTCATCTACTTTTTTACTTAAAACCCAGAGTTCTTCTTGATTCTTTCCTTTCCTCATTCTCCATATCCCATTTTTCAAAAAGTGTTATTGATTTTACATACAAAAACCAACTCAAATCTGTGCAATTTCATTCCATCACCAATACTACCATCCTAAGTTATTATGGCGTGTCTTTATTACTGCAATAAAAAGATTCTGAACTGATGTCTTTTTTTCTACTCTTTTCCTCCAAAATCCTCTTCTGACACAACTCATAGTAATTTATATTACATGAAATTTGTATTATTTAATTCCTTATATAAAATCCTCTTACTATGGCCTACAAAATTCTATGAAAACTGGCCTAATGTCTTCTTCTCTGCCCCATCTTTCATCATGAATTCACTCTCCCCTCCTCTTCAATTCATCTATATTAGTCCCCATCCCATCATTATCTTCTATCAGTTTTCTATATATTTCCTTCACAGCAACTATTTCAATATGAATCTTCATTTTCTGCTCTTCATCTCTTTCCTTCCACGCTGTCTGCCCAAAATGTATTTTTCTTCAGAGTAGGGACTTTGTTTTAGCAGAGTGCCTAGCACATAACATGTCCACAGGAATGTTTGCTGAATGACTGAATGATAGACCTTGCAGCATAATGATACAACTACAAATACTTTATAAGATTTTTGTGGAAGAGCTTTGTAGGTAGGAAGGGGGAAAGGAGGAGATCAGAACTCTTAAGCATCCACTTTCTGTTAGGAAAAATATTAGACACTGTCCATACATTATCTTATTTATTATCTTATTTAATTTTATCCTTACAGCTACCCTCTGAGTTATATACTATTATCCCATTTTCAGATGAAACCGAGGCTCAGATGAGCTTGTTTTCTTGTCCAATATCATATAGTAAGTGGTCAGGCCTGGAGCTAACTACAAAGCCTGTGCTCTTTAACTACATTAATCTTCAGTTATACTTTGCAAATTAGCTATTCTTTCCTCTATATTATGTAAACACTTATATTTAATATTCACAATATTTTTGCATATTATCCTTTCCCCCAAATTAGAAACTCCATCTAAGTAGTAGTTGACACTTATCTTTTAAATTCTGCAATTCCTAGCACATTGGTTGGCATACAGAAAATATTCCAGAACATTTTATGATCTTAAGTGAATTGAAGGCTGATTTTTCCTGTTAACATTTAGTACAAAGTGTTTACCCTATTTTTTAGTCTGGTATTTGCCTGAGGGTAATGTTCTTGTTAAGAAACTGACCAAGTACAAAGGGTTGATGTATTTTACTGTTGTATTTATTGCATTTCTCAGCACTGGAGATTATCTAAGTGAAGTCATTTGAAAAATTCACTTCAAAAGGAACTCCAAACTTGGATATGCTTCACAGAAGAAAATGTAAAATAAGAATTTGGTCTCTAAGGACATGAAGAAAGCCAAGAAGTTACTGGCTGGATAATAGGCAGTATCTGGTGAAAAACAAAGTACCTATTCCCAGGCTTTTAAAAAAAAGAATAGTGGATTTTCTTTTTCAACTTAGGGATCTATTGTTGATGTATCCAAAGCACAGGGATCAAGACTAACTCCTACTACCATACACCGAAGTTTTAATTGTACCCTGTGATTTAGACACTATTTCTTCAAATAAATACTTTAACCCAACAATATTCCTATGAGTCATCACTATAATTCATTAGGAAATCTGAAATTCAGAGGGTTAACTTTCCTATAATACATTTCAATTCTCCAGATGCCGAGCTAGATTTTAAGTTTAAACTCCTGCAAGAAGCCTTTTCAATAACTTTAAAATTAGACAACTAGAAATGAAAATCTCAAAAGTGAACTTCTACTCTCTAATTCTTCCTTGCTCATCCATCATGCATACTTTCCTTATATTAATCTCACAATATGATTATGTCACCAGGGTTCTAAACCTTCTGTTGTATTACTTCATTGCATAGATGTATCAAGAACATTAAATGTATAAAAATACAAGAAAATGAAGGAAGTCTGAATGATTTATACCTTTAAAAAATTGGAACTGAATGATTATCTTGCAGAAATATGAATTCATTCTTCATTCAAACATTTTTGATAGATCTGGATGAACATCTTACCTCAAAATACAATAACAGTTACGTACAATCATTTTCAATATTATAACAATAGGGATCATATCAAGCATAAACACTTTAGCTTTATGTAATTTACAATTTTTTACTCTGTCACTAAACTCTTTAGTTCAGGTGATGGAAGCAGATTTTGATTTGCTTTCTGGTACAAGCTCCTTCATCTGGTTAATAACTCCATAGTGTTTCCCTGTGTCATTTCTGTTCCATAGAACAGATATGCTCCATATGTTCCATAGAACATATTCCTACACATAACTTGAACTCTGAACCACATTTGTTGATAATGCAAACTTTCATAATAGTATACATTTCAAAGATTGTTGTTTATCTTCAATAAAGCTGAAAAAGTTCTCCCTTCATAATGTCATCATGTTCAAATTGCTCATATACAAAAAAAGGCATGTTAGACAATATATGTGCATTCATCAAGTTGCAATAAAAACAACTTTGCTAGCATTATTTGTTCTATGACTTGGTCTTCCACCTCATAAGCTAATTCCTGAATATTCATAGACATTGTAACATGGGAAAGTGATAGCTCAGCTATTTTCTATGCTGCAGATTTGCTGAATAATTCCAAGCAAATCTATTTAATGCAGGCTTTTGCTAATGTCTTGACAGTTATCTGTGATTTTTTACTTTTATGTAAACTAAAGTCCTTCTTTACAAGATGCCTCATATACACTATGAAACAGTGACATCTGTTTCTTTTGGCTTTTCAAATCAATAGTTTTCCTTTGAAATCGTTTTTCTTTTGATTTTAAATTTATTTCTTTATGTCTTTTTAAAATGTAAATACTGCTTACCTTACAATAGTTCCATTGTTCCAATAGCTAGTGTATCTCTGTAAATAACATACCAGGGTTTCATACTTTGGCATCAATTATGGCTACAAAATTGAATTCAACATGTGAAGATTTGAATTTTACTTCCAAGTAAAATTAATACAAACTCTTTCAGTCTTCATGTATTTGAAATCACTTTCATAACCATCATTTGGTTTATCACTATTAATGCAATAAAAAATGTTTTTTTAACAAGAACTTTCCAATGAGGCTTGTTTGCCATCTGCAAATTAGGGTTAAAAATATTATAATATAAATTATACTTTCCTAATATAGTAAATAATACTAAACTATAAATTTTAAAAGTTTTGGCTAAAAATTAGAGTGATTGCTAAAATAGCAAGTTACAAGAATAAATAAATTTTTTTTTCTAAATAATTTTACACTTAAAGGTTACAATTGTAAAACTGACCTTAATGCATTAGTGTTGTAATGCTGTGTCACAGTGCATGACCAGTATGTCTTATTCCACATGGGATGCACTGCATGAGGTCAACAATATGCATCCTGGTCCATGTCTTGTGCCATGAAACATGCCCACCAATCAGGTGCTTGAATGCCAACACAATGGCACATTTCTGTGAAATTTTCTAAACACTCTAAATTTCTCTATTTATCACAGACTGATAACATATAGTTCTCAAATTCAGTTCTAGGGAAACTAGTTAGGGCCTGTCTCTGGGCTGTGAGTTTTGGGGCAAACGACTGAGGATACAGAAACTGATAGGACTATTCTTTTTCAGGTTTCTCTAAGTTTCCTAAAATCATGTTTCACAAATTTGCCTTCATGGGTAAAGCAGAGCTGGTATTATTTTCTCAATGCAGTTTTATTTTCCTAATAGTCCCAGACATGTCTCCTACCTAATTAATCTCTTATTTTGGCACTGATTTAAATTTTTATCCTTTTTTGCTTCACTCAGTGCGTGGTTTCAGAAGCTGTATCAGGTGCTGCTAGCCAGGTGTCCTGTTAAACCAAAAGTGTTTGACATATTCTTTTTATTGTCCTCAGAGGTTAAAAAAAAACACACAAAAAAACCCCTGAAACTCTGAGAAAAGATTTGAACTTTGGAAGGAGCCAAAATCATCCTAAGTCAAAGTGTGGCTATCCAGTGATGGGATTGATTTATCGTGATGTTCGTAAACTCTAAAAGCAATTTCTTTCTTTCTTCTTTTTTTTTTTTTTAGAGTTCCGTATGCTATACAGTAAGTCCTTGTTGGCTATCTATTTTAAATACAGCAGTGTGTACATGTCAATCCCAAACTTCCAATCTAAAGGCAATTTCAAAAGGGAAGTTCGAAAACTGGTTTGAGTAAAGGACAATTTCACTGCAAAGAGCGATCTTCCTAAGATAGAGATTGATTGTGCTAAAATCTATCAAGAATTTTCTGCATGAACTTCGTGGTTTATCATTGGCGACCTTCAGAATTTCGGTACTGTCTAGTATTGCTTCTTTTGCCCACACAATATCATTTTCTTCAGACATGCTGAAGTTTTTGTAATTCTCCAGTTATACAGTTTAAAATGTTTGTCTGTCACAGCACTACATTTTATTTGCTTGTCGATCTTGTCTCGTTAGTATCCGGCACCATTGCTGCACTTTGTAGGCAATGCGATGTTTGTTGAATGACTGAATTAGTATAAAACCTCCCGAGTTAATTATCTTAAAAAGATGTATTTGATTTTATAAATCCTAGTATTTCTAAAAGGAGTTATTGTTATGTTACCACCAATAGCAATATAGTGTTTGGGGACAATTATTATGTTTAAGGTTAATTCTGGCAAGGTCATCTCTCGATGTTTTTTATTTTCTCCAGCGTACCTTCCTATATTTAGGAAAACGATGACTTAGTTAGGGGTTTCTGGGTCAAACAGCCAGGCCACCACGGAAATGGATAACTCAGAAGATTAACATGCTTTTCCACTCAAGAGTTCTTTTGTCAAAATGAAAACAAATATTTTATTAATATTTAAGCTTAGTAATAATGATTTTTGCACCCACCCCCGTACACAAATACAAAGTACAAGTCATCGCTGCTCTATTTCAAGTTTCACCATGGTGGTTAACTCCAGTCAAACTCAGAAAGTTAATCTTAATCTATCTGAATTTCTTCCTTACACCTTTCTGTAGCACGTAGTTGGTCCTTGATTCCTGGGTTTATGGAGCAGTGTAACGTGACGGAAAGAGTCGTGTGTCATACTTAGGACACCTGGGTGTCTAGGTCCTGTGCTTTCCCTAACTCACTTATTAACTTGATTATATCTGATTACTCTCCCTATACCCTTAGCTTCTTCAAATGAAATGTACTCTCAGTTTCTCACTCAAGCTCTGTTCTGTGAATCAAGCAAGAGGACCTCTGAGGCCCTCCCCATCTTCAGCATTCTAAAATTCTGCTTTTGTTTTCATCTTTAGGGGGAAACTTCTCCCTCTGGAGAATTCCTGAGAAGACACTGTTTTCTGCTAATGTATTCCTAAATTTCCTTTTTCCTATCCATGTGCAAAAACAAAGCAATTTAGCATCGAGTATCTTCATATGTTTCTTTCTTAATAATGTATTTTTGTTCTTCATCTGATGACCTTTCCATCTTTGTTTTTAGCATAAAATTTTCTTTAAGCATCTGTTCTCCTATTAGGCATTTGGTTTACACCAATGACTATCAATTGTAATCACACCTTAAAAATGTATGGGGTAGGGCTTCCTTGGTGGCGCAGTGGCTGAGAGTCCGCCTGCCGATGCAGGGGACACGGGTTCGTGCCCCGGTCCGGGAAGATCCCACATGCAGCAGAGCGGCTGGGCCCGTGAGCCATGGCCACTGAGCCTGCACGTCCGGAGCCTGTGCTCCGCAACGGGAGAGGCCACAGCAGTGAGAGACCCGCGTACCGCAAAAAAAAAAAAAAAAATGTATGGGGAATTTTCTAAAATATTGGTGACTAGGCCTTATTCAAAGCCCATTATTTAAAACTAGAGGTCAGACCTGGACATGAGAATATTTAAAGCTTTACAGGTGATTCTAATTTTAGCCAAGGTTGATAACTTCTCACTAACATGCCTTGGTCTACTTAGAAACTCATAGGATTACTTATCAAGTGCTTTCTAGATATATTTTATATTTCTAATGGCTTTAGCTAAAAGTGCAGAGTTGAAGCCATAGGTTTAAAAAACATGTTTAAAGAGAAAACAGAGATTTGAACTGTCTCAGCCATGGAATAGCCCCATGAAAAATCACCATGATAAACATGTGCATATTGAAGAAAGCGGTTATCAAAAATTATCTTGCGATGAGTAGAAGTAATATGTTTACTGGGTATCGGATAGAATAACTCAAGGATTGGAAAGAACCAATCAAAGGTAAAAATGGGTTGCCAAACACCTAATTACAGAAGAAAATCTTGTTTATCTCAGTGCCCCATACTCTTTTTAATTTTCGAAGCAGCTGTTTCTTAAAATGCTTAGGAAGCTCTTGGTGATGGTGATTGCTAACACCACGTCTCTTTCTCTGCCATATCTTAATATAAGTACGTGTCATATTCCCAAATGAAAAACAAGACTTTCTTTGGTGGCATCTGGAGAAAGTACAATGGATCAATCTGGAACATAATCTAGATCAAGGTAACACACTGGAAAACATGACTTTCCTTAACAGCATCAGTGATTAAGAATCTGGTGGACAGAAAGTGAGACACCCAGATCCTAAACTAAGTATGTCTCTTTAGGATTAGAAGCGTAGTTGACAAATTTCTTACTTTTAATTAACCTGAAAAGAAACTCAAGGATATAACTTTCCAATGCTTTGTCATCTTGTGAATTGCCTTTAAAAAAAGAATGCCTTTTTTTCCTTTTAAACTAACTTTAAAAACCTTACCTAAATATACATTTTTCTTTCAACTAAAGATCTAAAGGGTCACTCATGATTTAGTCAGATGAGATTTTCATGTTGGAAAATCTAGATATTCTTTTGGAAAGTTTGGTGTGAGTGTCATTGGTACTTTGAGAGAACACCGTTGTGGAAAATAACGGCAGTTCTAAGTGAGCATGACTATAAATTCAGATCAATATGTGACAGTGAAAGAAAATGTAGAGCATACCTAATCCAGCTAACCATGCCCCTGACAAATGCAGCGTGAGCACTGTGTCACCGGTGCCTTTCCTTTCTTTATTTGCATTATCCATCAGGACAGCCCATGAGGGAATGCCTGGGAACCGTGGAGCTCTCTGTAATAAGCCACGGCGCTAATGAGGCATAAAAAATTTAGCAAGTATCATGTATAATCTTGATCTTTCATCAACACTATTACCCACACAGATTACGTGTTGCCATTTGTTATCTGCCTAATGCAGATGAAATGGGAGGGTGTAGCTGAGTTACTCCTTCTGTGGTTAAACAATTTTTAACGAATTGCCATCCTCCAAGACAAAAACTCGATAGTCCTGGCCTCTGTTTCTGCTGCTGCTGCCTCTCAGCAGGGTTGGCTGGCTGTTTTTGCAGAAGGTCAGCCAGATTTTGTCTTTCTCACAGTTTCGGTTTCCTCCTGGGAGAGCCGGTCTAATATATTTCTGTAACACACCAACTGAACCCAAGATAAACAAGTGCCCAGAGAAACATGGCCCTAGGATATGCCTCTCTTTAGTTCAACAGTATAGAAATCAGATGTCTGCAATGATCCTTGTCTGTAGGAATTGTTGAGCCTCAGCCAAGAGAAGGAGTTTGAGGTGAGGCCATGTGTCGATGATGAGACTTTAGAGGTGAAACTAATAATAATAATTTATAAAGAATCTCTCCATATTACTATTTCACAGAACTTTTTTAAAAAGTTGATTCACTGTTCCTCAAATGACCTCCTGGGACAAACCAAAAGTTAGTTCCATTTTACAGATGAATGCATTTTCTAAGCCAAGAAGTCATTATAGGAGTAGAAGGGAAATTTGTATACCCTGATGTCTAGTTCTGAAATTTTCTGTAAAAGGGGAAATAATCATAAGTATCTGTACATATGAAATACACTTGAAAACACTTTAAGGGGTCATGAAAAGGCACAAGGTCCCTTATTTCTCTTTTAAAAAAATTCTTATTAAAGTCTCTGGAATGAATTTTACATTTCTCTCTACTAAATTCTTCTGTGCAAAAAGAAATCTGCACTGACTAAAGTGTTTCTTGTAAATTCAGACCCAGGAATGACAAAATTGTAACCCATATCTTCATTCCCTCCAAATTCTAAAGTTTTTAAATCAAGAAAGGAGAATAGATATTTTAGTTCATCACAAATGAGTCTTACTCGATAATATTAAATTAAAGAAAGTGAAAGGGGTTAGACTAGGAAAGATACCAATTGGAAGAAATGGAGAGTAGTGGTCACATTAGTTACAATTAAACACTTAGGAAGTTTTCCTTGATGGGCAGTGGCCATATACCTAGAAACCTTTCTATCTTCCACTTATCAAGCACTGAATGGGTCCAGTGAAATTTCTCATTCGGGAGTCCTAGGTGTTTAGGGTGGGGTAGGAGGAAGAGAAGACAGGGCAGAATTTTACAGACATATTGACACCTACTTCCCAGTTTTACCTGGCACCAGTTCTAGGTTCATAGGCTAAAATTTTCACATTCATTGTGTTTCTGGGCATGCATATTTTCTGTATATTTCTTTCCTTCTTAATACACTCGATGTTACTTTATCACTTATGTCTTACTTATGGCTTCTATGTTTATTTACTTTTAATATTATAAAAATTTGTGTGCAGTGGCACTGGCACTTGCAAGTCTGGTGTTATTCTGGCTTAATGATAGAGAGAAATAGCAAAGTATGTTGAAAACTACCATTTATTAATGGTCTTTAGTCTATTTTTGAGATTAAGTTAATAAATTAATAGTATTGTTAATTGGCTATGATTCTATAATGCAAATTTTTAATGATTTTTAAGATAAGGTGCTTTGTCAAGGATAGCCTCATATAGTATCTAAAGTCAACTGGAGAGCGATGTTGACAGCTGACCTCAAGTTTCAGGGTCAGATAGTTAGGATGCTTTGAGTTTAAGGTCAAAATTGTTCTTAAATGGTATCAAGTCTAGTTTTATCACAAAAGCATAAATAAAGGAAGAAAACTTAAAAACTATCCTTAGTGTTTTGAAATGAGTTGGCTGGCTGGAATTCCTTTTTTTATTAAGTTAAACTTAACATACAAGATTAGTTTCAGGTGTACAGCATAACGATTTGATATTTTTATACATTATGAAATAATCACCACAATAATTCCAGTTACAGTCTGTCAACATACAAAGTTATTATAATATTATTGACTTATACTCCTTATGTGTAGATTACATCTCCATGACATATATTTTATACATGGGTATTTGTACCTTTTAATCCCTATTACCTATTTTGCCCATTCCCCCACCCTCCCTCCCCTCTGGCAGCCACCAGTTTGCTCTCTGTGTCTGTGAGTCTGTTTCTGTTTTGCTTTGTTTTTTAGATTACACATATGGGTGAAATGACATGGTATTTGTCTTTCAATATACAGAATAAGGGGTTGATATCCAAAATACGTAAAGAACTCAGACAACTCAATATTTAAAAAAAAAACTCAATTAAAAAATGGGCAGAGGACCTGAATAGACATTTTTCCAGAGAACATACAGATGGACAACAGGCATGTGAAAAGGTGCTCAACATCACTAATCATCAGGGTACTGCAAATCAAGACCACAGTTAGATACTACCTTGCACCTGTGAGAATTACTGTCATCAAAAAGACAATAAACAACAACTGTGGGTGAAGATATGGAGAAAAGAGGACCCTCCTGCACTATTGGTGGGACTGTAAATTGGTGCAGCCACTATGGAAACAGTATGGAGTTTCCTCAGGAAACTACAAATAGAACTATCATATGATCCAGCAATTCCACTTCTGGGTATTTATCTGAAGAAAAGGAAAATGCTAATTTGAAAAGATAAATGTAGCCCTATATGGGACTTCCCTGGTGGTCCAGTGGTTAAGACTTTGCCTTCCAATGAAGGGGGTGCAGGTTCGATCCCTGGTCAGGGAGATAAGATCCCACATGCCTCATGACCCAAAACATAAAACATAAAACAGAAGCAATATTGTAACAAATTCAATAAAGACTTTAAGAAAAAATGTAGCCCTATGCAGCACTATTTACAACAGTCAAAATATGGAAGCATCTTAAGTGTTCATTTATAATGATAAAGATGAATGGATAAAGAAGATGTGGTGTGTGTGTATACACACACACACACACACACACACACACACACACACACACACACTGGAATATTACTAAGCCATGAAGAAGAATGAAAGAAATCTGCCATTTGAAATAACATACATGGACCTTGAGGGTATTATGCTGTTATGGTAAGTGGAATAAGTCAGATAGAGAAAGACAAATACTGTATGAATGCAATTACTTTTGCAGAGAAAAAGATTCGAGTGGCTCGTAACTCCAGCTGTCTCCGAAGAAGCAGCACCCACAAGCGCAAGACTCGTTATCCTTCAATCAATAAATTGGCAAGTAATTGTTGAGGCCTACTATGTGCAAAGGTCTGGAATAGGGTCTAATGAATTCAGAGAGTAAGATGAATTGCACTAGCATCTAATGATAGAGGCTGACATGGGTAGTTATTTTAAAAATAACTTTGAGAAAATAATGTGAGTCTTTGCTAAAAGAATTCATACTCTGTTTTTCTTTTTCCTAGACTATACTATTTTTTGTGACTATGGTAGTTTGTTAAGAAGCACTTCTGCACACATTACGTGTATACTTCTAGGGAGAAAGTAGACTAACTTAAAAGAGTAAACAAACATAAGCAGAAATTTGGAAACCCTCAAACATTTAAGTTAAGGCTGACCTTTGTTTAAGGTTTATTATCTACTTGATTTTATATGTCTATTAAGTGCTGTTCCATTGAATATTTTATCACTGAGACATGTTGGATAGAATAATTTGCCTACTAGCTATGAATAGACATATTGGAAGATCTAATTGTTTGCTTTGGTATTAACAAAACATTATTGCATTTTGACTGAGAAATATGCCTACTTCACCAATTTGACTATGAGATAAGCTTTCAGTTTCAAGAGTTTTATATTTAAGTATACTTACTCAGGATTTTAAAAACTAAATTACCTGAAACGCAGCTAAAGTTGTTTCAATAAGCACAAATTCTTTTAGAATTTTATACTTCAAATGTTTATCAGAACTCTATTAGGTCTTAATTAGAATTAATAGCTTTCCACATTTTTATGAATGAATGTTACTTTTTTTATGGAACAAAGAGCCATATGAATTAAAATGTAGCAGCCTGCTATAATTGTAGATACTAATTCTTTTGAAATGGAAGTACTATTTTTTAAAAACTAGATTGCTTTCTGAAAAAAATCTCTTAAAGATGTATAGCTAATATATTCTTATTTGAAATAGACATCAACAGAAGTAATAATAAAGATATTGTTTAGAAATAGATAATTCTCAGGTTTTAGATGCATGTTCAATGGAAATCTTTCTTTTGAACTAAGAATATTCTGAAGAATTTTCTGAAAAACTACTAGAGAATTTATTTTAAAATAGATTTAAATTTTGCTGAAATCCAGAATTTAAAAAGCAAAACAAAACAACAGTTTGAACACAATGGAACCACTGTCAGTTTATATCCTAAAAATGCATGATGATTTATTTCAGCTCAATTACATAGCAACTACTGAGTATGTACTACTGTATGTTAGTTCAAAAGAGGGGTCCTTTTAGAAACTTCAACCATGTTTTATATTCCTTTGTATTAATTAGGGAAAATCCTGTTTATTCGAATCTGGGAACTCAAGAAGAACAGTGATATTGTGGTCTCAATACACTCAATAGATTTATAATTCTCAATTTACTTATTTTGCACAGTATTTAGTGCAACAGAGTTCTGGTATACTTACACAATTTTGTCACTCTTTCGTGGTTTAGTGGGAAAGCATTTGACTTGGCATCAGAAATACTGGAATATTGAGGAGATTTCTCTAAGTAGCTCTGTGACAGTAGGATGGCACTAAAGCTGGTCTAAGACTCTGTTTGGTTCTGTCTGGGAGGACAGGGTGATAATGAAGGCTGAAGTCATGCTAGGGTGTTCTATACTGTATCATTCTCTATAGGCATGTTGTATGCTGTATCAGTCCAAGGTTAATGAGGTACCCTTGGCTAGGCTGAGGGGATCTCTAGGACATTTCCAGATGACCCTAAGTGTAGGGATGCTGGAGTTCTATGAATATAAATCTGGTCTTGGGGAGGGCAAATGCAGGTTCCAGAGTTCTGACATGGCTTCCGTTTATGCAGAATTATTATGTACAGTGTGGGCTATGGTGAGGCCTTTTTGGGGAAAAATTCTAATGTTAGTCCTCCATCTGCCATTGGAGACTAGTTTTGATCTCTCTATGCATCATAACCACACTGACTTCTTTCTGTATCCTTTATAGAAAGAAATCTTGCTGGATTTGTCCCAGTGTGTATGTATATCTGACTTCATTCATCTGAAGTTATTGCTTTTGAAGTTTGCAAGACAGTGGTTGTACAAATATTCTTGATTATGTCTTCTACTTCCCATAGGCCTTAGATTTGGCCTCTTCACCTTTATAAAATAAGATGATTGGAACTGATAACATCTAGATTGCCTTTCAACACAAATCAATTGTTCTTTAAGGGAAAAATCCACATTTGTGGAAGAATAAGTCGTTTTTGTATATTCTAACTCAGATTTCAATTTGCATCTCTCTTGAGATAAAAGTTTTAGGCCATCATTGATTTCTAGAAAATCAATGTTTCATATAGTCCCTGAGTGTTATGCTGTGATCTGGGGAACACAGATGTCAAACTTTACTACCTGGACTCGACCCAGGCACTGACCTCTACTTCCTCTCCTAATTCATGTTACTGGAGAGATATTCATCGTGAAGAGTGGTATCAGCCTAAAGGTGGCCTTTCAAACTAGAGCTACCCATATTATAAAAGAGCACTGGTTTTAGCATAGTAGGACTCTCTGAGCTGGTGTACAAAAGACTTGACATCCCTCGTTTAACCTCTATGTTTTTTCTCTACTTATAAGCCAGAGGAACTGTCCTGAGGAAGGGCAGGAACTGTGTCATGGTGAACAAAGTTGGATCAGGAGGACACACAGAATCAGTCTGGGTCCAGGAGAAAAAGCAGAAATCATTCTGGTTATTGAAACTGAAGAAATTTAGTACAGGAAATTGGTAACACAAATGTTATGAAGTTGAAAGAGCAAAAAAATGGAAAATGAAGTAGCCCAGAAATTATTAGCCACTTCTTGACAGGGAGCACAAAGGAAGAGAAGGTGGTACTAGAACCTGGAGTGTAGACGAGGGGCCAGTGCCTCTGGTTCTGGGACCTGGCAGGAGAGGCTGCTCTGAGCAGTTCTGGGAAGTGGAGGAGAAGCCTCCAAAGCCCAAATGGTGGAAGGGATTCAGATACTTCTAGGGACCACAGAAGAAAGGAGAAATTAGAGGTAGTAACTAGAAGAACAATAATTCCTTTCCTCCTCACAACTTCTGACTTCCCACCAGTAACAAAACCTAGCAGAGAGTGAACTAATGAAGGATCCTGGAAATGCATTTTTCAGCTCTGGGATCACCAAACAAAACATAGAAGAATGAGCAGAAGACCATGAGCAAATAGATAAACAATGGCCACACCTCACAACTGCTAGTTATGTATATATCTTTTTCTTTCTTTTTTTTCTTTCTTTTTCTTTCTTTCTTTCTTTCTTTCTTTCAGTATAGTTGATTTACAATGTTTCAGGTGTATAGAAAAATGATTCAGTTTAATATATATATTCTTTTTCAGATTCTTTTCCACTATAGGTTATTACAAGATATTGAATATAGTTCCCTGTGGTACACAGTAGGTCCTTGTTGGTTATCTATTTTATATAGAGTCGTATATATTAATCCCCAATTCCCAATTTATCCCCCTCCCCTTTCCCCTTTGATAACCATAAGTTTGTTTCCTATGTCTGTGAGTCTATTTCTGTTTGGAAATAAGTTCATTTGTATCACTTTTTTTTAGATTCCACATATAAGTGTTATCATATGATATTTCTCTTTCTCTGTCTGGCTTACTTCACTTTGTATGGTAATCTCCAGGTCCATCCATGTTGCTGTAAATAGCATTATTTCATTCTTTTTTATGGCTGGGTAATATTCCATTGTATATAGATACCACATCTTCTTTATCCATTCATCTGTTGATGGACATTTAAGTTGCTTCCATGTCTTAGCTATTGTGAATAGTGCTGCTATGAACATTGGGGTGCTGCTGGTTATACTTTATTCTCTCTTTTTCCTTCACTTAGTAGCTTGAAGTGTCCTTGAGATAAGAAAAAAATGAAGAAAAGAGTTAATAAATGTGATTGTGAGAGTCTTTGTTGTGTCTCTGTACATTCTATGTCTGAATGAAAAGAATGAAGGATTACAGCAAAAGGCCCAGATCCTTTCCTTAAACTTATTGGCATCTGACTCTGGACTACTATGTGTGTTGGGCTTTGCAAAATGATTCCCTATATTTCTGAATTCATGAATTCAACTGCTCGTGAATTGTCCACAATGTAGCCTCTGGTCTGAGAGCTAGAAGATTGAACCCAGCCAACATTTATTAATCAAATTTATAAACAGGATATCCAATTTTCTCTCTCATTTGATAACATAGATTATATTTAATAAAAGTACCATGTTGGCTGAGCAATGACGTCAGACAACTGTAAATACATTGTAAAAATCTGTCTCCATTGCAGTCATTCTTTACAGTTAGTTTTGTGCCTTCTGAAAGTAGTCTCAGCTTTTCAGGATGTTCTCATGAAGTCCTGAATCAAAACTCACACAGTTCCCCATATAAAAATATACAGTGATCCATAATACCTCAGAATGAGCAAGTAAGAAATGGTCTTAAAAGTATGTTGATGGGGCTTCCCTGGTGGCGCAGTGGTTGGGAGTCCGCCTGCCGATGCAGGGGACACTGGTTCGTGCCCCGGTCCAGGAAGATCCCACATGCCGCGGAACGGCGGAGCCCATGGGCCATGGCCGCTGAGCCTGCGCGTCCGGAGCCTGTGCTCCACAACGGGAGAGGCCACAACAGTGAGAGGCCCGCACACCACAAAAAAAAAAAAAAAGTATGTTGATTAAATCTATTTACTCCAAAATTTGGAGTATAAATAATTTGTGACCATCTAGAGGGGTGGGATAGGGATGGTGGGAGGGAACCCCAAGAGGGAGGAGATATGAGGATATATGTATATGTATAGCTGATTCACTATGTTATAAAGCAGAAACTAACACACCACTGTAAAGCAATTATACTCCAATAAAGATGCTAAAAAGAAAGAATATAAACTCTGTAAAGCCAAGGATTTTTTTCCCAGAACTTTATCTATAAGAGCTAGAATAGTAGGCATGCAATAAATATGTATTGAGTGAAAAAAAAAAAAAGAGCACAGTCATAAGACCCTTAGGTAATTTGCTTTACTTTTCTGTGCCTCTTTCCTCATCTACGAAATGGGAATAACAATGGTACCTAATTAAGTTATCGTGCTCATTAGAGTTTATGCATGTAAAGTATGTACAATAAATGTCTGCAGACATATTTCCAGTGCAGATATCAATATAATGAAATGTGTATTTCCAATTGGTCGTAACTGCTTGTTCCAAGTTGGGTTCATAATGTCCTTCAAGGATGACTTAGAAGAGCAATGCTACATAAATCTCTAGAACTGTCGAATCCTTACCAAGTGGCCCTGTCTATCTGACCTGGTCTGAGGGCTTTATGCCTTCAATACTCTGCTTCTCATTGTCTGAGATGAGCAATGACTTCTGATTGTTCTGCCCTTGCCTGAATCCTGTGTGAGATGGGAAACATTACCACATTGTTAAACTGGCTCATTAGAACAACCCCCCGTTCCTCATTTTTTCCCCTCTTCCCAACATAAATACTAGCGTGCATACGTATCTGTATGTGCTTTATTGTCACTCATCACAGGACTCCTGAACCTCTCCACATGACATTTGCAATGTTGTTGTCCTCAGCTCACGTACATTAACTAGGCGCAAGAGATTCCAAGTCGTAATCATGCAATGGTTTCTTCATGTTCCATTAACGCCATCCAGTACATGTTTATATTTAAACAATGTATAATTAAAATAAACACCAAGCACCATTAAAGGGCAAGAGAATACAAGGAGTCATGTGCATCTGGAGGGCGAGAGTTCCCTTGGATCATTTCATTCCTTTACAGGGACCAATTCAGTTTAGTATAAACATCTTCAAAAACTTGACTTCTTTATTGTATTTTAACCAGTAGCAAAGGTCAAATCTCTTGCCAGGGTGGGAGTGAGGAGTGGGGTGGAGAATGATATCAAAGTAAACAAAAGTACTTCTGCAAAATATTGTGGACATATTTAAGTTGATCTAAATCCTCATTTTGTGTGTGTGGTTGTTTTAGAGACTCATGTCTGTAGTGCTTAGTTTCTCCATTTTATAAAGTCACTGTTGTATTAGGTTTTTGGGGGGGTTTTTTGCGGTACGCGGGCCTCTCACTGCTGTGGCCTCTCTAGTTGCGGAGCACAGGCTCCAGACACGCAGGCTTAGTGGCCATGGATCACCGGTCCAGCCGCTCTGCAGCATGTGGGATCTTCCTGGACCAGCGCATGAACCCGTGTCCCCTGCATCGGCAGGCGGACTCTCAACCACCGCGCCACCGGGAAAGCCCCCTGTATTAGGTTTTGAATGGAAAGATATACCCACTCGGTCTAGGTAAAATGATCAGATCATCAGGAATAATTTTATTCATGAAAATATATTCATGGCAAGGAAACAGCTGTGTGTTCTCTGTTTAAGAACCTCTCTGAGATCTCATTTGCCTCATTGCAGCTCTCTCTCTGGGTCTGGCATGGCTGGCCAGCCTCTCGTTCTCTCTCTGGCTGCGGCCGCCTGTGGACAACACTTCCTGCTGAACCATTAGACTCACTTTGGTGTTCTTACTGCATGGTGACTCTGACTCAGCCTGACCTTCTAGATTCCTGGCCTTGGTTCATCTGATCTTGAGAACCTACTTGCTGAAACTCCTGCCTTGGATGACTCTCTGGCCTCTAGACCCTCAACTTGCTCTGACTCACCTCTAGTGGTAAAGTCCCTGGTACCCAGCTAGGTTTCCAGGCCATGACCTCTGGCAGGCCTGGGATGTTTAATTAACAGCCTGTATGGCTCTGCCTTAAACTCCTGCTTGACTCCATCAGATTTCTCCAGAGATGTTTTAATCTAGTGTTCAAGTTGGAAAGAACAGGCCGAAACACATTGATGCAAGTGGCTGGTGTCAGTAGCCGGCCAGCTGGTCAGGAACAAGATACCTCCCAGGATGGCTTTGCCTGATAGCTTTGCTGGGGTTCCAAGGGCAGCCAGGAAACATGTGTCACTTATTATGCAGAGTCACACTTCTATTCTCATTTATATCTGAGGTTCTCTCTTCTTTCTCATTTCTAGTTGTTTTGCTTCCTCTATTTTTTCCTCATTTAGGAGGAAACTACTAACTACTTGTTTCTCTCTCCTATTGGTCTTTTTGAATTACCTGTTTCAGTTTTCACTTATCTGTTTTTTCTAAATCATTAATTTTGTTATTGATTAATTTTATTTTCCTATATATCTTTGTTATTTAGTGGCTAGGAACACAGACTTTTAGCCAGACTGCCTCCATTGAATGCTAGGCGTGTAAACATTGGATGAGTTATTTGGTCCCTCACAACTTTGTTGCGTCACCTATAAAATTGGAACAATGATAAACTCATCTCATTCATTTGGTGTTTACACTCATCACTACTTCAGAATGAAAGTAATTACTAGGCCCACCATCAGAATCTGTTATTTAATGTCATCATGAAAAGCATATATATTACTTTATCACAAATCTGTTTTATAAACATGCTGATAACCATAATTCAATATAATTGTTATTTTTAAGACTTTGTAATTTATTCATGTACAAAACTTATTTTGAGATCAGCTTCAGCAGTCTGCCAGAGAGCTCGATGACACAAATGAAGGTTATGAAGCCTCGCCTTCCAGAATGGCAGAGAATGAGATGGGGAGGAACCCCAGACCCTTGAATTAGCCCACCTATTTAGACCACCTCAATCACTGTCTCCCCTCTTCACTGTTACATGAGAGACAAATGTTTACCCCTTTTGGATTGTATTTTGGAGTACAGCATTAAAACATACATTCTCACTAACACTGTAACTAAAAGTTCACCTGCACGCAAATACCTTATTTCACCCTGACAGTGAATACAGTTTGGGCCGGGTGTGTTATTCTTGAGTTGCATTCCTTCTTCCCCACTAATAATTTTGTAGACATTATTCTACCACCCTCTAAGCAGTCTGATTTTTCTCCTTTGCAAGTAATTTATTTATTTCATCTAGAAGTTTGTTAATGATTTTCCTTTAGTGTTGGGATTCTAAGAATTTTACAGCTGAATACATTTTCTTATCAAACCCTCCTGAAAAACATAGAGCCTTTTCTGCAAATAAATGTTTTATCTGCCTTAGATAATTTTAAAATTATTTTTATTAATTATTGATTCTGTTTCTTTTTTTCTTTTTTAGAGTTTCAATCATTTTCATATTAGATTTCCTGAATCTATCTTCTATTTACCTTAGTTTTTTTCTCTAATGATTTTTAACTCTTTCTACATTTACTCTGTATTTGAGATCTATTTTGCACCTATTTGACTCTCAAACCCATTCTTTATTTCAATTTAGAGACCTCAAAAGCTTAAATATCATGTTGTCTTTTCCTTTGGGAACTCCTCTTTTTTTTTCCTGTGCGTAATATGTTGAAGTATAGAGTAGAAAAGATGGAAAACGTGCATGATAGGTGAGACCTTTCAGCAGAAAGATAGAAACTGTAAAAAAGAGACAAATGGAAATGATAGGAATGGAAACAGTATTAGAGATGAAATATTCCCTCTATAAGTAGAGCAGCAGACTCGACACAGAAAAGATCAGGGAACTGAAAGTTAGGTTAAAAGATATTATCTAAACTGAAATACAACGAGGAGAAAGTTTGAAAAGGAACAATAATCCAGGGCATCCAAGACCTGTGAAAAAATACGAAATAGTTTAACATGCATCTAATTGCAGTACTAGATATCGAACAGAGAGTGAATGAGGCATAAAAAACATGTGAAGAGATAATGGCCAAAATTTCCAAAATTAATGAAAGAAAATAAATCAAAGATCCAAGATTCTCAGAGAACTGAGAAAAGGAAAAATACAAGGGAAAACACACACATACACATCCCAATCAAATTGATAAAATTTAAAGACAAAGAAAATCTTGAAGGCAACAAATGAAAAGAAGGGTTCCTTATAGGGAAACAATCATAAAATTGCAATTGAATTGTCTTCGAAAAACATCAAAGCCAGAAGACATTTGAAAGAGTGTTTTTAGTGGTTGAAACACACACATACACACTACAAGCAAAAACAAGAAATGGCATATCACCTAACTTCTATCCTTTTTCCTTTTTTATGGAAAGGGTGGCACAAAACATCACCCACACTGCCCCCTCCTTTATTTTGTTTTATTTTTTTTAACATCTTTATTGGAGTATCATTGCTTTACAATGATGTGTTAGTTTCTGTTGTATAACAAAGTGAATCACCTATATATAAACATATATCCCCATATCCCCTCCCTCTTGTGTCTCCCTCCCACCCTCCCTATCCCACCCCTCTAGGTGGTCACAAAGCACCGAGCTGATCTCCCTGTGCTATGCAGCTGCTTCCCATTAGCTATCTATTTTACATTTGGTAGTGTATGTATGTCCATGCCACTCTCTCACTTTGTCCCAGCTTACCTTTCCCCCTCTATCCTTTAAAATATTCCTTAATAATGAAAAAAAATTACATTTCAGACAGAAAAGCTGGCAGAATTTACCTCTAGCAAACCTACACTAAAATAAATTAAGAAGCTTTATATTTGGAAATGACATAATATCAGATAGAAACTTGATTCTAAAGAAAGGAATATAGAAATCTAGAAAGAGTTAATAAACCAGTAAATATAAAATATCTTTTGAGAGGGGAGATCAAGATGGTACAGTAGGATGCTGAGCTCGATTACCTGTATAAACACATCACAAATATGTCTACATGTGGAGCAATTCTCACTGAAAACAGGCTGGAGACTGGCAGGAAAGACTCTTCTACAGCCAAGGCTGTATAGAAAGATCCACATGGAGCTGGGTAGGAAAGGAAGAGAAGAGAGTAGTTCGGGACCTAGGAGGGGACACAGAAGAGGAGGGGGTTATCATAGGCTCAGATATCCTCCATGGGGGAGTGATTGGTTCAAACCCATATTGGGCACCCCAGCCCTGGCGTTCCACACTGGTAAGATGAGTCCCCTGAGCTGGTTTGAAAACCTGTAGGACTTAACAGGAGGGCTGTAACAAACCTAGACTCTACTCGTGGAGAGTGCACGTGCTTGCTTACTCCTGGGAATAAGGCACAGGGAGCAGATAGAAATTGTCCGGGGCTCAGGCTGGTTTCCTGCAACTGCTCCAGCACGTGCCCCTGCCCACATCCGGTGCCTGCGCTGCTTCCTCTAGCTCTGGTGCAGCTTCCCACTAAGGTGAAGGCTGCTGCTGTGAAGGAGAGAGCACACTTCAGGGGGATGGAGCCGGCTCAGACCCCGCACTGCGTCTGAATGCGATGAAAGCAGTTTGTGCTGGCACTCGTGAACGCAGTGGGTCAGAAACTGTGTTGAGCGCTTACTGATGCGCTGGGACTGTCACAGAGTGTGCTCTGGCTCACATTGGGGGCCCGCGCCAGCCCCTCTTGCTCCAGCACTACTGCCCCCCCGGGGTAAACGTGGCTTTGCTGGGAGAGGGAGGAGTGCACATTTAGAGGGAGCAAAACCAGCTTGTATCTGACCTCAGGGCTTCTGATCCAGCACCCTGGGACCCAACCCTGCCTGCAATAGGGTGGTGTTGGCCGCTGAGCATAGGAGAAGCTCCAGCTCACACATGGCTCTGGCTCTAGTCCCTCCATGTTCAGCCCCACCTCTCACCAAGTTGCCAGCACACCCTGGGAGAAGATGTGATCCGTGCTCACTTCAGATCCACCTCTCCCACTGGAGCCACTGGGCACATGCAGGTTGCATAGAAACACTCCCACACAAGAACATCTCTTCAGGACTGGGATAAGTAACTGTTTCACCTAATTTCATAGAGACAGAAAAAGTCAAACAAAATGAGAAGACAAAGGCATTTGATTCAAACAAAAGAACAAGAGGAAAAAAAAACCCTGAAAAAGCAGCTAATGAAACAGAGATAAATAGAAACAAGAAAGATGAAAGAATATTAAATACAAAGTTATCAGAATTAAGAAAATAATATGGATTAGAACACAAGTCACAGAAATATAAAGTAGAAAAGCAATAGAAAAATTCAGATAAACCAGTTTTTTTAAAGATTAATAAAATTGATAAACCTCTAGCAACATGATCAGAAAAGAAGGGTAACAGAAATAAAAACAGGAACATTACGACAGGACCTACAGAGACTATAAGATAATAAAGAAACATGATGAATAATATTATGCTATTAAGTTAGACAACTTAAGGCAGACCATTTGAAAGACACAACTATCAAAGCTCACTCAAGAAGAATTAGATCACCTGAATTGTTCTATACCTATTGAATTTGGAATTATAAATCTCACAAAAAACTATAGGCTCAGATGGCTTAACTGGTAAATTCTTCTAAACCGTTAAGGAAGAAGTAATAAAAATTGTACACAAACTCTTTCAAAAAAGGAAGAGCAAGGATCACTTCCCTGAACATTTTATGATGCTGGGATTACCCTGATAAAATAACCAGGAATGAAGAATCACAAGAGAAGGAAACTGTAGAACAATAGCTCTTATTGACACAGACACAAAAACGTGTAGCACAATCTTATACAATTGAATGCAGCAATATATATTAAAGGATGATACAACATGATCAAGTTGGGTTTATATCCAGAATGCAAGGTTATTTTAATATGTGGAAATAATTCAATATAGTTCATCTATTAGCAAACTGAAAAACAAAACCAAGAAAACAAAAAAAAAGTTATCTCAATAGATGCAGAAAAAGCATTAGACAAGATACGGCATCCATTCATTTAGAAATTCTCAGAATACTAAAATAGAAGGGAACTCCCTTGATGTGATAGGGGCATCTAAGGAAAACCAGCTATCATGATACAATTAGTGAGGATTGAACAGTGTCCTTTTGAGGTTGAAAAAAAGGTAAGCAAAATCATTTTCCATCAGGAGAGGGTGGGAATGAGAAAAAAAGCTAATTTTGAAATCCTGGCACAATTATATTTAACAGTTAATTTTTTTAAAACATCTTTATTGGAGTATAATTGCTTTACAATGGTGTTAGTTTCTGCTTTATAACAAAGTGAATCAGTTATACATATACATATATTTCCATATCTCTTCCCTCTTGCATCTCCCTCCCTCCCACCCTCCCTATCCCACCCCTCTAGGTGGTCACAAAACACCGAGCTGACCTCCCTGTGCTATGCAGCTGCTTCCCACTAGCTATCTACCTTACATTTGGTAGTGTATATATGTCCATACCACTCTCTCACTTTGTCCCAGCTTACCCTTTCCCCTCCCCATATCCTCAAGTCCATTCTCTAGTATGTCTGCGTCTTGCCCTTAGGTTCTTCATGACCTTTTTTTTCTTTTCTTAGAATCCATATATATGTGTTAGCATACAGCATTTTTTTTTTCTCTTTCTGACTCACTTCACTCTGTATGACACTCTCTAGGTCCTTCCACCTCACTACAAATAACTCAATTTTGTTTCTTTTTAGGGCAGAGTAATATTCCATTGTATATATGTGTCACATCTTCTTTATCCATTCATCTGTTGATGGACACTTAGGTTGCGTCCATGTCCTGGCTATTGTAAATAGAGCTGCAATGAACATTTTGGTACATGACTCTTTTTGAATTATGGTTTTCTCAGGGTATCTGCCCAGTAGTGGGATTGCTGGGTCGTATGGTAGTTCTATGTTTAGTTTTTTAAGGAACCTCCATACTTTTAACAGTTAATTTTTAAACTCAATTCTCTTCTCTCTCATTTTCTAATAGGCAGCTAGAAGAAGCTACGGGGCACCTTCAACATTCTGTCTAGAAATCTCTTTAACTAAGTCATCCAGTTTATCAGAAAACTGCAAGCAGCGGTGTTAAAATTTCTGTCCCTGCATAAAAATGTCTCCTTTCCTTCAGTCTCCAATAATCTTATCTTCACTTTTCTTTAACCATTTACCCACAGCCTCCTCAAAACCCTTCTAACATTTGCCCACAGTCCAGTCCCAAAACCAATGCCACATGTTTCAATCTTTGTTACAGTAGCACCCCAGTTTCAGGTACCAAAATCTTTTTAGTTAACTACTGCTCTATAACAAAGTACCCCAAACTTAGTGGCGTAAAACAGCAGTTATTCATCATCATCACTGCAAATATGACTGATAACAGATGCTGGTTTAGCTGGAGTCATCTGAGACCTCCTCGGTCTGGTTGTTGATGACAAGTGTCAGCTGGGACCTCAGTGAGGACTGTTGATCAGACAAACAACTACACATGGCCTCTCCATGTGACCTGACTTTCATGGCATGGAGGATAGGTTCTAAGGACAAGAGTTCCAAGAGAAAGTCAGAAGGAAGCTTCAGAAGTGGTGCAATATTACTCCCTTCACATTCTACTCCTTAGAAGCAAGTGTCTAAGGCCACTCATATTCAAAGGGAGAAGAATTATGCTCCAGCTTTTAATAAAAGGAGTATAGAAGAGTTTGAGGACACTTTTAAGAAGATCACCCAGTAGCATAAATTATATGGGTACCAACTGGAGAACAGTACTGGGGTATTAACACTAAGCACGTGCTCCTGCAAATTCCTAGGCATTCCACTGCATCTACGGTGACAAACCTGGCATCCAAAAAGCGCTGAGGACACCACTGCGGTGCAGAGGGATATAAGGACTTCCTCATGGCTCTAGTTCCTAACCCAGCTCCAGTTTAGGTCTGTGAGTACTGTCAGTCTTGCCTCTTCCAATTCTATGTTTGGGGACTCTTAACAGATTTTTCCTCTTTACACCTCCACAGGCTCTCACAACCAAAATGCCCATCTTGCTGTAGTCTCTGTGATCCCCTTGGTCCTTGGATACAAGAAATGTAAACATCTCCAACGCCGACCCTTTACATCGTGTTTGCCTTCTTTCTGGTCCCTTTCTGATCTTAAACATTCTTGTTTCCCAGGGTCTAGGCCAATCTTTGCACCCTGGTCCTTGTCTTCCCTCTCATTTCTTGCCAATTTTCCTGCCTGCCAGCCCCAATTGTTTTCAAGACAAAAGTCTCCACCTGAGCCCCATTCCTCATGCCTGGGACCCTATGTGCTACTGCCAACATGCCCTTGTCCTGCGCTCTGCCCACCTGCCAGGAAGACACCCATCACTCACTTCTGGATCTCCTCCATGCCAGCCACCTGTCTGCCTGGACGTCCAGCTTCTACCTGTTGCCAAATCCTCTAGACAGCAGGTTCTGCCATCTTTTTGGACCTCCCAGCTGCTGGGCCCTTCTCCAAAAGACTATTTTTTCTCCAGGGCTGGCCCTCTCCCACTATATCTAGTTCCTAGTTATGTACCAAAGAGCAATTGACTTTCTCTCTGGCTGCCATGGCATCCTTTTCACTCCTATGATTCCCTGCCCAGTGTGATCTATGGAAGCAATTAGAAAAAACAAATTCATTGTGCTAAGGCCACTCCAATTTTGCTACTTCAGTTAAAAATGTACACGGACTCGAACTCTCTCACCTTCTCTATTGCTTCATCTCTAGGAAAACGGCCTGCTCCAGCCTTCCCTGACTGGCTCCCAGGCTTCTTCCCCTTTGGCTTTCTCTTGGCTTCCAAGACCTGCAAACTCCATGAGTATGGCCCACTGCCCTGGATTTCAAATTCCTGGTACCCTCATAATTCAGCAGTCATCTGGCCCTCAACACTCAGGCTACACGTTGTACGCTTAGCTTTCTGGATCCTGAGTAATCAGTCCTACTAGCTGCCACCCACATTTGGTTAGGTTTTCTTATGATATCTGGAGAAGTGGGAGCAAACTAAATTATTTTGTTTCTACAATACAAAACTTTATTTCTGTCACTTGTACATATTTTAGATTTTTCAGTGCCTAACCAACACTAAGACCTTTGCTAAGTTTTCTTTGACCCCCAATCCACTTAATGGAAGCTTGAGAATTTGATTCTACATTTGTGATGTGGTTTTTTTTTTTCCCCCTCTAAGACTGTTCAAAACTGGTGTGACTTTTTGATGGGAAGAATAATATGGTTAGCCTGTTTATAAATTAACAGACAAGGAGGTGTACCAACCCAAAATTATTCTCACAGGAAGCAAGTTGCTGGCTCTGACATCCCTTCTCTTTCTTAGCTTGCCAGAAACAGATGTTGACAGTTCTCTTATTTGGGGAATATATCCAGAAGGAGGAATATTATCCTTGAGAAACACAATATACTGTATATAACTTCTTATAAGCAAAGAAGTAGTTTATTTAAGCTTAGAGAAAGGACATACAGACAATCTGGACAAAGAAAAGAAAGAATGCCATCAAGCAATCGAAAAGCTTAGCCAGCCCTCAACTTCACGGAAGTTTCTGGGCTAGCTGAAAGGGGCAACTGCTAGTGTTAGAGGGCTGCAGATGGAATCAGACCTAAGAGACCGAAGTCTTCTCCACACAAAGCCAGAATTCTCTGAGAAGTGAAAAATACCAGCCTTCCAGCTGGTACTTTTGCCCACTTTTCACAAAGAAATCCAATTTCTTTTAACACATAAAAAACTATAATTAACCTGTTTTCACTTCAATCAAAGGGTATTTATAAGGAGCTTTTCATATACCAAACCCTATACATGTTAATATGTTTGCATGTATGCATAAACATTGTATATGACAGTTCCCGTTCTCAAAGACTTCAAAATATAAATGGTTAGAGTCTGAAAAGTAAGAAGTCTGGTGAAAAAAAAGAAACTAGTTTATTTGTCTAGTCGTGCTCAGAAAATCTAGCCTACATTTTAAGTGTTAGGCGTTCTTAGCATAAATAGTTTTTTTCTTTTTGTTTTTTAAGGAAGCATGCCTGATTTTGCTGGGGGTTGAAACTGACATGCAACTCACAGAATCGTGTCTGCATTGTGGTGTGAATGGAACCACAGACTGAGAAAGAAATGGAATAGCTCAGAGATTCCAGTAGATGGGGAACGTGTTGAAGCCACCAGAGCCCAGTGGTATGTGGCAATCGGAGATGGCTGACTCCTTTTGAATAAACATGTCATGCTGACCTGGTGGAGGCAAACCCTGCAGGTGGTATCTGGCAGCTGCTATCAAAAGAACAGAGTCAGTGTATAATCAGGGTGACCTGAAACCGCCAATCACACACCACTGTCTTCAGGGGCGCAAGGCTCCAGCACCTTCAAATATGCAGCACTCCCTTTCTCTGCTCATCAAGCAGGAAACACTTGTGCATCTGGTGTCTGCAGACTTCTTCATACAACCAGTTCAGGGACACTGAGCTGCAGACTTTGATGTCTGTGGACAGAGCCCTACCTGGCATTTGGTCTCACCATTAAATGGCCATAAAAACATGTGTCATATTTGTTCCAAATTCCAATACATCATATATTGAAAGTTCGAGGTCCTCTTGCGACCGGAAGTTTTGACAACTTTATTGGTTTACAGAGAATTGACTGATTTAAGAGTATAATCTACCTAATATTTTCACCTGCCGATGACTTAGTTCAGAGTCAGTGTTGTTAGTTGTGTTTGTCAAAATATCTGAAAAAAGGAAAACCTTATTTTATAAAATCATGGATATGATTTAACCAAATACTTCTATTTCTGTGAATCTGTTGTGAGGGAATAATCATAATGCAACAGAAATTTATATAAAAAGAAGTTTGTGAAAAAATTATAATATTGACAATTACATAAAACGTAAATTGTTCTATATATAAGGAATATATAGAACCTTGGAGTATGAGGAAATATTCAAAAATAAGAACTTGATTGTCAGGAAAATTTTCCTAAAACTGAATAATAAAGGCAGATCACAAAATATTCATTCAGCAAATATTTATTGAGGCTGACCATGTAACAAACATTGTTTTAAGTCTAGAGGTGTTACTAGGAACCAAAAAAACCCAAAAAACTTAAAACAAAGTCTTCCTTTGTGGCGATTACATTCTGATGTATCTTATAATGTCCTTTCAACTATGTAAACAAACAACTATGCAAACAAATAAAATAAGCAATCATAGAAAAGGAAGTGGAAGGGAATTGTAGTGGACACTGCATCCATGTCCCTCAGATCCCTTAACCATGTTAGTGCACAATATCTCCCATGCACTTACCCTCCCAAAGCCAGACCTGCATCTCTTTTGAAAGGCTGCTGTCTGGCTTGCTGTAGAGCCTGCTCTGCAGAGGTGCCTGGAATATACAGGTCCCCAGGGGCAGCCCTTAACCAGTGACTGAAGGAAGCATGGTGTAATTACTGCATCTCCCTTGTTCTGGTTGGAACATCTGTCTCCAATGGATCAAGCAGAGCTACCCTCTGTATGACCTTGTTTGCTATCACACCTTTACTGCTGGGGAACCAAACAAAGACCAACATTTGAGATGGTAGGCTAATAATAATCATAGCTTGCATTCACTGAGTGCCTCTTATGTTTCAGATTTTAACATGAATTATCTTAATTTTCACAGCAACACTGTGAGATAAGTACTGTTATTAGCCTTGTAATACAGAGGAATATGAGGCTGTGGGCATTTTCTTTTCCTTCCTTATATTTCCATGTCTCTTCCAATGTTCCACCAAGATATGTATCATTTTTACAAGCATCTAGGACATGAGTACCCATTTTCTGGAGTGTTGGCTGTAGAAGCTGCAGGAAAAGTGTTCTCTTGGCAGCTGTGAACATTATTGCTCTTATATCTGAATGCAGTTCTTTGTCAATCAAAGAATGATAAAATAATCGTATCATGACCAAGTATTTCTGTGACCTTTATCAATTAATTCCTTTATGAAAGTGAACAAAAATGTACATATTAAAGGGGATTTCTGCTATTGCCTTTGAAGCTTGCTTCATTGTCTGGGAATTTTTGTTCAGTCTAAGGTTCTTTAAATTTTCAGAACCACCTGTATTTTAAAATATTATCCTTTTACTCATTCTTTTAATTTGCCCTAAAATGTCCCAATTTTATTATTTAAGTTAATAATGTGTTGCTCTGGTCTTAATGCTACACTTACATTTAGTTTAAAATTTTTTCTAGGATCGTGACATTTTCATAAGAAGATTTTGACCCAACCTCCATTTGTCAAAGCTCTTCACATGGTACTTTCTAAGCATAATCGGCATTGCTCTTTACCCCTTCCATAAGACCAAAAGGAGAAAAGGCCCGTAACTGAAGTTGAACCACTCACATTTATATGTATGATTTCTCTGTGCTGACTTAAAATGAGAAACCAGTCAACTAGGAAAATGGTTCTCTATGTTATTTCACAGTAGAAGTGGTCATCTTGGACCAGAGCAACTCTCTTCTTGTTAGTGTCATAACCCGTATGGGCAGAAATTCCTAAAGATATGTGTTACTTGGATTTTGGTCATATGGGATAAGGTCTAACTAAATAGCTTAGGAAAAAAAAAAAAAAAATTTAAAGACTGGTGAAATCTAAGGACGTTTTAAGCAGCCAATCAAAAATGACAGCAGGGATATGTCTGGACCTCAGGGATGCTCCCTGACCAGAAGTGAAATCTTTAATAGAATCCAGCATTCTTAAGAATAGTGGTGGTGGTGGTGGTGTTTTGTTGTTGTTTGTTTGTTTTTGGTATTGAGTTGTATGAGCACTTAATGCTTTTAAGATTAAGATAAGAAGAAAGAAACATCAGAAAGTTGTTTACATCTTAGCTAAGTTCTGAAGGAAAACAATAAAAACAAAACAGTGATGGGGAAAGTGGTTCTTGGCACAGGGAAAGGCAGTGGCATAGGATGTGAAGAACTGGGAGTAATCTTTTTCTTGTTTGTTTTTGTTTTTTGCGGTACGCGGGCCTCTCACTGTTGTGCCCTCTCCTGTTGCAGAGCACAGGCTCTGGACGCGCAGGCTCAGCGGACATGGCTCACGGCCACAGCCGCTCTGCGACATGTGGGATCCTCCCGGACCGGGGCACGAACCCACGTCCCCTGCATCGGCAGGCGGACTCTCAACCACTGCTCCACCAGGGAAGCCCTGGGAGTTATCTTTTTTAGGCCAGAGAAAAATGTACTTACAGGAAAGTAGAAAAATAGAAAATAAAAGTACTTAGTGGGGAAGTAGAAAAATAGAAAATAAAAGTACATAGGAAGGGAATACATACTGATTACACTAGAATGTTTGAACTTTTGGTAGAGTGCTATTAATCAGAATAAGTTTTTTGATACTTTATATTTCGCTTGTAGTTAGAGATGTCTGAGAGGTTATCAAGATAACTTACCTGGAGCTCAGAAGAGGAGATATTACGTACTTAAAGAGAATGGGTACAAAAAGAAGAAAAGTGGGCCAAGAAAGTTTCGTCTGGGTTGATTTTATTATCAAGTGCTTAAAAAAATTATTTTCTTTGACAAGAATCTTATGAAGACCTAGACTGTTCATGCTACGGCACAGGAATGCTCTAAATCCTAAGAAGTCTAATCAAAGATAACCTCGTAAGTCAGACCTCAGATAGGGGTCCCTGACTCATGGGGGTCCGGGGTGGGGGGAGGGGCGATTTGACCCTTCTTAACCCCTGAGTTCTCTTCTCTATACCAACTGCCCTCTGAAGCAGATCTGGGGGACTGGCATCTAGGGCCATCACATCATACATCCCTGCGTAGATTTACAGGAAACATCTTCACCCTGGACCACAGCAGAGGTGATGTGCTGCAACAAGTGATTCAGATTAAAGGCTCTTATTCCAAAGGTGGACACCCCTTATGTTTGACACTATTATTAGGTTGCTTTCATTGGGATTGTAAAATGACTTTATATAGGTCATCTAGGAGCAGTGAGTTTTCAGGGTGTTGTTTTAGGAGCTAAAAATAAAATTAGATTAGCAGTAATTAGTGAAATGGGTGTAATTTCATACCTCCGACCATAATCATTTCCCAAAGGGGTTTTCTCTTGATTTTACTTTCCAGTGCATTATGTCCTTTGTTGAAAGAAAATACCCGCTACAAGAGCAATTTTAAGGAAAGTACAGTAAACATAAACTAATGTAGTGATGGGCTGCATAGAATGCTCTGTTTTCATGAAATAAACCACTAAAAATATTCCTTGCAGTAACAATGCAAAAGTAGTAATATTGTAGTTCAAAACAGTTCCAAGCTATTATTTTATTTTGCAAGATGTTGTTGGCAGAATCTAGTCTCAATAATTACTTTTTTAAGAAGAGAGAAAAAAAACAATTTAATGCACTCTGATGCTGACTCTAAAAATATCAGAGAACCAAGTATACAGGGATCAGACTATTAATAGCTTGAAACACTGTCAGTCAGTGGGATGGGACACACTTTTTTTTAGACTGTGAGCCAAAATCTAAATTTTACTGCCGAATTATGTACTTTGAATCTGTAGACACACTTAAAGGTGAGAAAAGGCTGTAAGTGATTAAAACCTATTGTTTCGCAATGCCCTGTAGGAGACATTTAATTGTTTCAAGAGATGCAGAAGTTCTCACATGTGATTGACTCAATTATAATTAATTTAAAATGAAATATATAATATAGCACTTTTACAAAATTGGTAAGAATCATACGCAAACTAAATTATGATTTACTGTCACAATTCCAAAAATCTAGGAATTCTTAAACTAAGCATTAGCAAGTTTGACTAAATGTAGTAGGAAGTGGTGCTACTGAAAGTGGGGTCCAGCTGCTTGCCACTCTAAAGCCAATACTAGAGAGGCAAGGTTGGTGGAAAAGGAAGTTTGCTTTATTTTGGAGGCCAGCAACCGGGGGGGGGGTGGAGGGGGCAGAAGGACATCTCAGGTCCAAAGGCCAACTCCCCTCCACCCCCGTCCCCCGACAAACAGTGGACAAGAGCTTTTATAGGTGGAGGCAGGGGGCTACATGTCCTCTCCAACAATTATCTTCAAATTGGTCTGCCTTGTCTGATCAGCATCGTCTTGATTGCTTTAAGTACAACTGTACTTCCAGGGTTGGTTTGTTTCCATTTCTTTGAGGCCAGTTCTCAGACTTGTGGCAGCTTATGTCATGGCTACAATCTGATCATCATGTAGTTCACTTCTTCCACCTGGTGGGAGTTTCAGTATCTCTAAGAGGGCTCACAGGATATGGCTCAGAATATTATCTATAGCCCTTGAAGAGGAACTAAAGGTCCTTGACTTTATTTAATGACTAAACTGTTGTTATTTGGTCTCCTTTAACTGTTTTCCTTTGTTTCTGCACGTTCTCACTCCTTTGATGAAACTTATTCTTCGGCTAAAGTTTTTCTACAGACAAAAGGCAGATGGAGGGCTTCCCTGGTGGCGCAGTGGCTGAGAGTCCGCATGCTGATGCAGGGGACGCAGGTTCGTGCCCCGGTCCGGGAAGATCCCACATGCCGCGGAGCGGCTGGGCCCGTGAGCCATGGCCGCTGAGCCTGCGCGTCCGGAGCCTGTGCTCCACAGCAGGAGAGGCCACAGCAGTGAGAGGCCCGCGTACCGCAAAAAAAAAAAAAAAAAAAAAAAAAGGCAGATGGAGGACATGGTGGGGAAGGAGCAGAGGGTCCTGCTCCATTTCAGTGGGACAAAAGTTCAGCAAATAGAGCTTAATCCTGAGAAAGTCTCCTTTCAGCAGTTACAGATACTGGTTTGGCTGTCACCTTCTATAGTTTACTCATACCCACATTCTGGGTAACTATTTCACCAGTGGCCATTTCCCTTATCTGGTCTTTCGCTGGAAAATTGTAAAATTCCAAACATCATGAATCTGGCATTATAAGTAAGACGGTTGGAAGGCCTTTATGTTTATGGAGAGAAGACAAGTGACTTCACAGAAAAGTAGGGAAACTCAGGTGTTAGCACCAGAAAGGGAAGACATTTGGAAATCTGTCCATGGGTGATTTGGGAAAAGGTAGTGAAGTATATATAATAGCTCAGCAAGCCCCTCTAGAATAGTCCTATAGCAATTGCAAATAGGTGTGTTCATTTCCCTTAAATTAAAAAAAGCATATATTTCATTTTTCCTTTCTATGGATACATAGCTTACATACAGTACAATGTATAAATCTTAATTGTACAACTCAATGAATTTTTTATATATGTATATATCCACTACCAAATTCAGATATGGAACATATCTAGCCTCTTAGCAGACTTCCGTATGCCTCTTCCCAATTGATAACCCCATTACTCTGATATTTAGCACCCTAGAAATAGTCTCAGTTATTTCACATTGTCCCCAATACTTGGTATCGTCAGTTTTAATATTTTAATATTAGCCCTTCTGGTTGAAGTGTAGTGATGTCATATTGTAATTTTAATTTTCATTCCCCTGGTGGCTAATAATGTTAAACACCTCTTCATGTGCTTATTGGCTATTTGGATGTCTTCTTTTGCAAAGATCCTGTAAATGTCCTTTGCCCAGTTTTTTAAAATCATTAAGCATAAAAGACCGATACATAATTTTTATAAAAATTATGAACTTCTCTTCATCAAACAACTGTATCAAGAGAGTGAAAAGGCAAGCTAGAGGAGAGGAGAGGAAATTTTCATATTTGAAATTTCAAACTGATTAGGGTTAACCATTTCTCCACTTTTCATGAACCATGAAGACAAGGGCAGTATATGATGCTTTCCCAGTGCTACACATGCAGCTTGGCGTAGAATAGGTGATGAATGAATACCTGTGAATGAATGCATGAGTACCTGAGTGAATGAATGAAGTAGTCGTCCCTCCCCATCTAAAGGTACACAGATTATGACCGTCTGATTTGGTTATTCTAAGGCTAAGAGAAAGCTCAATTATTAGCAGGAACAGGGACTCTGAATATGACTCTGTTCCCTGAGCAATGCCAACCTGAGAGCTGGCCCCAATGATGACTGGTCCCTAGAGCTGATGTACAAATTCCACTTGAGGGCTGTCAGGTCCCCTGGCCATCTTTTATTGGTGCCCTGGGTCACAGCCAAAGACGTGCCCTCTGCCTCGCGGCAGGGGTGGAGACTGCCCGAGGGGCTTCCTGGCCTACCAGAAAAGAATAATGCTGAAGTCTGAATACCTACACGCTATCACAAATGGACCACAAGTAAATAATTTCCCAGTTTTGGTTTCAGTTTCCCCAATTGTAAAATAAAAGGGATCATCTATGAGCTCTCTAGACCCTACTTGCTCTGACATTCTGTCACTGGAGAGTCTGAAGAAAAGAACTTTTATGGGAGAAGCAGTACTGGACAACCTGTAGGTCAAGATGACCTGAGCAGTGTATTCTGCTCAAGTCCCAGAGGGCCCACAGTACCTTTGTACTTGATCCAAAAAGGCAGTCTTTTAAGTTGTCCCAGCACCTAACCGCTCTCTTCTGTAGGCTGAGATGAAAAAACTTCCAGAATTCTTTGCAAAAGGAGCCCAAACCCAAAACAACAATGCTCCTTGGATACAAGTAACATTTTCTTCTAGAAATAGAAAATGTCCTCTAGCTTAGTTATAATTTCTGCAATCTGTTCTGCCAAATTTTTTTTTGGTTTGTATAACTGCTATTCAGAGTTCTTTTGGCAAAAATGAAAATCTAGCTTATTTCTAATAGCCTGTTAATTTTCATGGGATGTCCCATTTAAGAACAGAAGAAAAAGTCACCACTGGAGTCTTGTCATAGAGAAGTTAACCCTAGGTTATTTACTATTGATAAACAATCTATTTGAAGAATAGATGCTTCTTTTTGAAAGAAAAATATATGTGAAGATTTCACCCTGCTATAAACACTATTTTCTCCTTTTTCACTTGAAAACCAATCTTTATTTTCAGCTTAAAGAGCAGTTATCCTAGAACACATTATATGTAATAGAGCATGTTCATTATTTTGCCTTTTTAAAAAAGTAGCTTCTCTAATATCAATCACCAAATTTACTAATAGAAGAGATCCACTGGCCTGCATGATAAACCAAGTTGGGCTCCCTGAGGGAAGACAGGAACGAAAGATATATGAATGATATGCCAGTAACCAATCAAAAGTGAGGGAGTGACATCCTAGCCAATGGAGAAAGCATTTATGCAGCTGACCTAAGATATGACTAACAGCAGTCATTATGGGAGGGAAGGGGGGGGGAGTTGATGCCTAGTCCTTAAAATGAAAGACAAAAAAAGCAAAAAATGTGCCATACTCTGTTGACATTCTTAAAAACAAACGGACAAACAGACAAACAAACAAAACCTTTACATGTTTGTATAAGCCTCATGGAAAAGATGCCACTGTCAAATATATGTATCTTGCAGCATCACCCTCAAACCTGATAATGGTAATAATAATGATAATATTGGCCAGGAACGGAAACAAGCATTGTTTATTGCATTACTTATAATTCTCAACTACTCTATAAGTACCATTTTATCACCATTTCATAGATGAGGATGCCAAGGCACAGAGGCGTTAAGAAATATACTGAAGATCAACATGGAATAAAACTCTAGATAGGAACACAGACAGTCTAGCTCTTAACCGCTTCTTCTGTACAATTTCTGGAGACGCTGATACGCTCTATGGTACATTAAAAATGGCTGCAAACTCTTTGCTGTTGTTCAAATTGAGAGATGAACTCTCATCCCCATCCTCTAAATGGGAGTGGGCCTTAGTGACTTTCTTGATCATGGAATGTGGTGGAAATGACATTCTGTACTTCTGAGGCTATGTCAAAGGAAGAAACGGGCTTCTCTCTGTGCCTCTTGGAGCTCTCACTCTCTGGATTCTCCATCTCGGAATCCAGCTGCCACACCCTAAGAAGCCCAAGCCATATGGAGTGGCCGTGTGAAGGTGCTCTTTCAATGTCCCCAGCTAAGCTGCCAGATGACAGCCAGTGTCAAAAACCAGCCATCTGAGTGATCCATCTAGACATCTAGCTTAGCTCTGCCTTCAGATAACTGTCATCCCAGCTGCAACCACATGAGAGATTCCCAAGCAAGAACCATCCAACTGAGCAACAATTCACAGAACCATGAGACACATAATTGTTTTGTTCCATAAAGTATTTGGGTGGTTTGTTACAAAGCAAAAGATAAACAAAAGAACACCCCCGTGCAACACACCATTTACAGAAGAGTTGTATTTTTAAACAATTACTTACAAATTGATTTTTTGAAACTCAGAACATGTCTACCCCTAGTTAGAATGTTATAAATAGCTGTAAAGTTCCTAGGCCACTTCACTAAAGTCTATTTAACCCACAGTGTAGCTTAAATTTGCAATGAAAATAGTAAAAATACTGTTACAAGACTAGGAATTAAATAGATTTAAAATATGAGAAAAATGAAGAAGTCATTTTTAAAAATTTACCATAAATGTTTGTGCTTAGGGGAAAAAAAGATTGTTATGAGAGAGAGATGATACCTTTTTTGGGTCTTCTGATGGGAATTTTCTGATATCTTTCAAGACCTCTATAAATTGATAGCATCTAACCTTCATTAAACCTAACCTCTCTGCAAAAAGTATGGTTTTCCTTAAACCTATATCAACCATAATTCAGGGGACAAAACAGAATTGTGTAGCAAAAATAAGAGAGACAAAAGGAAAATTTTGGGGGGCTGCTCAATAACAATAATAGAAACAAGAAAAGAATGAGCATAGGACTTACCTGGTGACGCAGTGGTTGAGAGTCCGCCTGCCGATGCGGGGGACGCGTGTTTGTGCCCCGGTCCGGGAAGATCCCACATGCCGCGGAGCGGCTGGGCCCGTGAGCCATGGCCGCTGAGCCTGTGCATCCAGAGCCTGTGCTCCGCAACGGGAGAGGCCACAACAGTGAGAGACCCGCGTACCGCAAAAAAAAAAAAAAAAAAAAGAATGAGCATAAAGACAATATGATGGGCATTTGTAGTTTTTGTCACATAGCATCCACTTATCTTTTCCCAGAAAAGAAATGGGTACTAAGAGTCTCTGCTACAATCTATCCTATGGTCACTAAATATCTTTTTTGCTCATACTTCTCATATTCCAAACACACTATCCCCCTGGAAAAGGAAACAGTCCCTGCATGCAGTCTAGGACCACCTGGTGATGCCAAGTGACCCCAGTCAAGCTTCAATTTGCCTGACTACTTTGGTCTATTGACCTGTCAATTAAAAAGACAAGGAACCCAGCTTCTCCTCCTCCACACAAACTCAGTTTACAAATTGTGGAAAGGGAAGCTGAAAAGTAACTCCCATTTAGAGAATGAAAGAGTGGGAAGCATTTTTTAAATCTTCTGGAACACACATTTGAAGGTCCCTGACCTAAAAGTGGGGAAATTTCTCTGAACAGACCCTAATTCTGCCCTCTGGGAAGAACTCCAGGTCAATTTTTTTCTGTGACCTCTGGACCAACCTTTCATCAAGCTGTTCCTTGTCTATCCAACTCCTTGTTCACATCTCAAGGGGATACTGAGGAGTATATCCTTAGTGGGGGAGGGTGTGTGTGTACCAGTCAGTATCTCCCCAGAAATCAGATGGCATGTCCAAATTAGGATAACTTAAGGGGGATTTACTTACAGAAGGACCATTAACAGAGGTGTGAGAAGGGGAAGAAGAGCTACAAAGAGCAATGCCGTCATCCAAGCTTTAGTAACTATGGAGTTCTCAGACTGTAATAGGGAAGAACCTTTTGTATTCTGATACAAGTTAATCACTAAAGGGATGTTGCCTATAAGCTTAAGTTATACATAATGGCGCATCTCTGGGAACCTTGCCTCCCAGGTACAGGAAGTCGCCTACACGTGAACCTCCAAGTTGAGAACTTTCAAATACGTGAAAGTGTGTTCGCATGTCCAGTCACGTAAGTGTATGGTGTACACTGTCACATGCGTGCGTCCTCTACTAGTTACTGTGCTGTTGTGTACTTTACTGTACGGTACTGTATAGAGTACAGTAGAACAGTGTCTTTATTTCAAGCTAGATCTGCAAGAGGACGACTTCATTGAACTCCTTGCTGTGCAACACGAGGGGCTTACTAATGAAGACCTGATGGACTTGGAGGCCCAGAGAAAGGACGAGGAGAGACAAGAGGAAGAAGAAGTAACTGAAGAACCGAGGAGATTCACGATGCAGGAAATGGCAAGGGGAATTTCTTTATTTGAGGAGGCACTGTTAGTATTTGAAGCACAGGACTGGAACGTAGAATGGTACACGAAGGTTGCAGCAGCCGTTCAGAATGCAATCCAGTGCTACCGTGTCATCTATGACGAGGGAAAAAAGAGCTACTACCCAGACATCACTGGATCGTTTTCTTCAAGAGGATAGATAGAACTGAATCCAGCAAGGAACCAGAACCTGTGTCATCAATGTCAGGCGTGAGTGAAACTGCAGCCTGCCCTCCATCTCCTGTTGCTGACGATCCTTCAGCTCTACCATCTCCCACCTCCTCTCCCTCCTCCAGTCAGTAATGCTTCTTACCTGTTCACTCGATGTCAGCCCCTGTATGCCAGCTGTTGTTCCGTACTACGGTACTTTTCAAGGTACTCTGCTGTAAGATTTAAAATGTTTATTTTTTGTGTTTGTTTGTTTTTTATGTATTATTTGTGTGAAAAGTATTATAAACCTATTATAGTACAGCACTACATAGCCGATTGTGTTAGTGGGGTACCTAGGCTAACTTTGTTGGACTTAACGAACAAATTGGACTTACGAACACACTCTCGGAACAGAATTTGTTCATATGTAGGGGACTTACTGTAATGAGCATTAAGCTAAAATACCTTTGTTTAGCTCACAGGAAACATCCTGACCAGGCCCACCTGTGAATGACTGCAAGAAGGAAGAAATGAACATATCTCCTCCAGAGGCTGATGGGAACCAGGGAGAGTTTGACTTTACTCCCTCCCCTTTTAGTATAAATGGAACCTGAATTCTAACTCAGGCAAGGTGGTTCTTTGGGGCATGAGCCCACCATCTCCTCGGTTAGCTGGCTTTCCAAATAAAGTCTCTATTCTTTGCCCCAATAACTCCTCTCTCAATTATTGGCCTGTGAGCAGTAGGAGCTCAGACTTGGTAACAAGACCTCTAGGCTCGGTGGTACGAGAGAAGTGGCAGATTGTCAGAATCCAGAAAAAGAAAGTCTTGTAGAGAAAGTCTTTCTGAAAGAAGTGGTAGCCTTTGCAACTGAGGCACACACAGCCTAAGATAGCCTTGTAGATAGGGAGCCAGGAGAGTAAGGCCCCAGCCCCTCTCTCTGTTCTCCCTCTAGTCTCCTCTGTAGAGGACTTACTGCCTGCCTGCCCCTTCTGTTTCTTTCTTGCTCTTGCTTCTGTCACTCTACATTGTCCTAAGAAGGCATGTGAAAAGCAGAGAAGAGGCATGTTATGTGATGATGGACTGCAAGGGGTAATGGACTAAGGACAGTTCTATTTTTAATTCTGAAAATTTTTGTACATTAATCCTAGAACAAAAGATACATACCAGTGGCCAAAAGACACATGAAAAGAAGTTCAACATCACTAATCATTAGGGAAATGCAAATCAAAACCACAATGAGATACCACTTCACACCTGTCAGAATGGCTATCATCAAAAAGATAAGAAATAACAAATGTTGGAGAGGACGAGGAGAAAAGGGAATCCTCATGCACTGTTGGTAGAATTGTAAGTTGGTGCAGCAACCATGGAAAACAATATGGAGGTTCCTCAAAAAATTAAAAATAGAACTTTCATATGATTCAGCAATTTCACTTCTGGGTATTTACCCCAAGAAAAGATAAACACTAATTTGAAAAGATATATGCACTCCAATGCTCATTACAGCTTTATTTACAACAGCCAATATAGGGAAGCAACCTAAGTATCCACTGATAAATGAATGGATAAAGAAGATGCGGTATATATATGCAATGGAATATTACTCAGCCATAAAAAATGAAATCTTGTCATTTGTGACAACATGGATAAATCTAGAGAGTATTATGTTAAGTGAAATAAGTCAGATAGACAGAGACAAATACCATATGATCTCACTTGTATGTGGAATCTATAAAAAAAACCAACCAATCAAACCAAACCAAACAAAACAGACTCATACATTCAGAGAACAAATGAATGGTTGCCAGAAGGGAGGGCACAAGGGGTGTGGAGGAAATAGGTGATGGGGATTAAGAGGTACAAATCTTAGTTATATAATAAATGTCACAGGGATGTGATATACAGCGTAAGGAATATGATCAACAATATTGTTATAACTTTGTATGGGGACAGAGGTTTACTAGACTTATTGTCGAGATCACTTCATAATGTATGCAAATGTCAAATCACTATGTAGTACACCTGAAACTAATATAATATTGTATGTCCGCTGTATTTCACTTAAAAAAGACTTTTAAAATAAATAAAATGTCAATCTCATTCTTGCTTTAAAAAGGATTGGATAAATATAAAACATAAAGCAATATGGGTTAAAGCGGAAAAAAAAATAATATTCTAGAATTGACTGTGTTAAGAAAATATGGTGTGAACTTAAGTGGTCAAAAGGAGAAGCTGAGAATTTACATACAGGATGCCTTTTTGAGACACATTGAATGGATCACCAACTAATTGTTTTAATCATGCTTCTCTTTTGTTAACTACACACGGTTCAGATCACACCTAACCTCTCACAAAAAAGGCACAGATTATGATTCATCTACTTCCAATTAGCATATTTATTTCTGCTAACTGAAACACTTCTGACACCCTGTGAAAAGAAACTTCTTGAAAAATCTTTACACATAGCAAGTCTGTCCACTTGGAAACACATTTATGTACTTTACATTTTTGTACATTTTTCAATTCAGAGTGCTTTATACATATAGATTCAATTAATCTTCCCAAAACTAAAATGTTGTTAGTATTATTTCCATTTGCACTAAAATGATAGTGATGCTCAGACGGTTACATTACCTGCCCAAGGATTGGGGAAACAGGCTGCAAATCCAGACGTCCCATCACTTTTATTTCATGATGTTGAACATCACTTGTAAGCAGTAAACATTTCCATCTCATTACCCAGAATGCAGGATGGCTCATAAGATGCAGAGACGCTCCTAGAATTCGGATGTCAGGCTGCCCTGGACCACACTAATAATGAATATTTGCTCACATTTGCCTGTCTCAATTCTTACCTCTGGGGATGCTACCACTCATGCTTGCTGATTTCCCTGACCCCAAGCAAAGAGATAACCATAGTGTGCTACACTCACAGTGTTCTTTCAGTAAATGTCTATTGCAGTGAACTTATGCCTCCCATAGGAAAGTTAGCACAGGGCAACATTTTTGCAAATGCATTTTCAGCCTTCCTATCTCACCAAATATAAGGAGGGTAAAATGGAGATAAGGAGTATCTATCTAAAGCATCTATCACACTGCTTTTTAAAATATATATGTATAAATGATTCTTTTTTTAATGGACTTTATTTATTTATTTGTTTGTTTGTTTGTTTATGGCTGCGTTGGGTCTTCATTGCTGCTCACTGGCTTTCTCTAGTTGCGGTGAGCGGGGGCTACTCCTCGTTGAGGTGCACGGACTTCTCACTGTGTTAGCTTCTCTTGTTGAGGAGCATGGGTTCTAGGTGCATGGGCTTCAGTAGCTGTGGCACGTGGGCTCAGTAGTTGTGGCACGTGGGCTCAGTAGTTGTGGCTCGTGGGCTCTAGAGCACAGGCTCAGTAGCTGTGGCACACGGACTTAGTTTCTCCGCGGCATGTGGGATCTTCCCGGACCAGGGATCAAACCCATGTTTCCTGCATTGGCAGGTGGATTATTAACCACTGTGCCACCAGGGAAGTCCCCGCACTGCTTTTTTTTGCTGATTAACATGCTTTTGATCTGTATGTTTTTATATGTCCTATCCTTTTACTTATGAGACGCTGTTTCCTGAGACCAAATACATTTTATATATTTATTTTGTCTAATGAACATCCATATAGTGCTTGCCATGTGTTCTAGGTGCTCTGCAAATATTAGCTCATTTAATTCTAGTAACAGCCCTAGGAGGTAGGCACTATTATTATCAACATACTATAGATTATAAATCTGAAGTATGGATTTATTAAGTAACTAACTCAAGGCCACACAGCTAGAAAGTGGAGAGACTAGGGCAGACAAGCAATCTGTCTCAAGAGCCCACCTTCTTATCCCTGGTGTTTTGTTCCCTACAGTGAACGAAAGAATAGACCAAACAGAACTGAATAATCGTGTGTTAGTTAGTCTTGGACCTAATAGCATGCCGTTCTACAGAGATGGCATAGTGAATACTTTGAAGAAATCAGTGAATAAATGACATAACTTTTGCAGATTATGCTTCAATTTCAGAGAACATCTGACTTTGATTCTTTATAAAATATTTTAAACAACAAAAGTATTCTAAATTAAGAAAATATTCAAAGGATATAGAAATTTATAATCTGAGGACTTCTCCCACCAAAGGCCACACCCCAGAGGTAATTACTTTGACTAGCTGGTCTCCAGATTTCAAACCTTTTTATGGAATTATGCTACACACACACACACACACACACACACACACATATGCAGTACTTTTCCCCCCAAATGAAATCATATTATACACATGACATTGACAACTGGCTTTTCCACTTAATTACATCTGACTTCTGTCTGTTTCAGCATATGTTCCTTCTAAGGGCAGTGCAGTATTCCATTCTATGTGATACTTTACATGCGATTTCTCACTTTGTATCATAATTTATAGTTTGCAAAGCATCTTCATGTTCATCATCTCATGGCCAAAAAGCTTTGGTTAAACAGATCTATACTCATTTTAATAAAACAGAAGGAATCAACAGTCATTTTTCACATTAGTACTCTATAAATATGACCTAAGAACACATAAGAAGCTTACTAGTATGGGCTGAATTTGTTGGTATTTTAAAATATTTTTATGAATGACTGCATCAGTGAGAGACCAAATGGAAAGAAGGATTTGATGTGTTTCTACTTCTGCTGTGATCCCAGTGAGTTCCTGAGCACTGGTGAGGAGGGTTAGATTGCATTAGCCAACGTTTGACCAGAGGACTAAACCTCTCCCATGACTTTATCTGAGCTGTGACACTTTCCCTGATTTCATAGGAAACTCCTTGGGGGCTGAGAGGGAGTTGAAAAGCCAAATCAGTGTCAGCTGGAAGTAAATCTACCTTATAGGGCAGCCATATGGGGAAGGGGAATGTTATTTTAACACCTCTCCTACTCAGAGCTCCAGTGGAATGGCCAAGGTCCCTGCCTTCTTTTGAGCTAGTTAAGCAGCAGTTGTATTCTGCACTAGGAAGACACATCTCCTGTAGAACAGAGCAGTCCTTGCACTGTTGCAAAGTACAGAGGTGTCAACTGAATACCATTTGACCCTCTTTAAACACCTTGCTGTTCAATTTCAAACCATCCAACATGGCTTGAAATTTACACTATAAGAAAAAAAAAGAAATTTACACTATAACACCATTAGAATAGGCAAAGGCCATAAAATGTTTTTGTTATATTTTTAAAACATTGGTCCAATAGCAAGCCTTAGTGATACGCAACTCTGACCAAATTATGGCTCAGCCAAGGCATGCTTTTACACCAGTTTTTCAGGATACTTAATTTCCATTAAGGAAAACAGAGTTTGAACTAAGGAGATTCAGCATAGATATTTATTAAAGAATTGAAACGGAAGCAGGAGATTCAGTGTAGTCGAGGATCATAAGATATTCTAGACTTCACAGCGGGAGGGAGGGCAAGGTGACAGAGTGGTTGGATATCAAAAGAACAGAAGGAAAAGAAGACAAACTGTGGTGGCAGCTTTGACTATGGCCTTGCAATTCCCAAGATTGCACACGCGTGTGTGTGTGTGTGTCATATTTCTGTTGGAAAGAGCAGAATCGTGTGTGAAATTTCAAGTTTCACTCTTTCTAGTAACACTGCAATGTCTCGGGATGCTAGGACTTGAATTGTTTCACTTTGACTAAACGGGCAGAAGAGAAAGCTGCCTGGAGAATATTGCATTACACACAGCAGTGGGGATGTCCCGTGCAGAAAGGTAAGGAGGATGATAGATGGGTAAAGCGTGAGTGGCACTCTGCCAGCTCGTGATAAGAATCTGCAGCATCACGGAGTGGTCCCTGATTTAGCAAAAGCATCATAAAGACATTCGGCGTCGTAAAAGGAACACTTTATTTAACCTTCCTGTACAAATTTTAGAAGCATTAATCTGTCACAGTAGGCTCTATCTTGTACATGTAAATGGATGAGACTCTGTAATCAAATCCTAAATGTGTATTTGTAGCAATATGGCTTTTCAGCACAATGTATGTTGGGAAGAAATAGACGGAGCAGGGGGACAATTAAAGGGAGATCACCGTGCTCGATGAGACCTTTCATTCCCTGAATGGAGTTTCCCAGGACTGCACTGATTTCTGAATTCTCATGTTTATTTACCAGCCAGCACAACTTTATTGGAACCCCACAAGGTCTCTCTTACTCTGTCCCCTGCAATGGAGACTCATTTAGGCAGAGAGAACCCTTGCATGGATGTGATTCAAGAAGCATTCTCATTTCTTTTCAATACCATCTCCAATTATGGATTGCAGCTCTGTGTTCAAAATATTTGGAGTCTGAGAACAGTCCGAAAGAGCAAAAGCTTTGTGAATCTTAGACTTGAAAAGGGCCGGCAGCAGCTTTAGGTCTTGGGATTTGGGCTCAGGGGTGTTCCCACCCAGATTGTCCCGAAGAGGAAGGAGGCATTTGGAGATGCTGCCAGGCCCATTGGATATTTGCCAGCAAGTTTGGAATTTATGATTTATGGAGCCTGAAATTTTAGCCACCAGAAACAAATTCCTCCTGACCCAAAACAAAAATCTTAGATTGCTTTTATATAAACTATTCATTGTCTGGGGTTGAGGCAGAGGAGGAAGGCAATGATTTGGATTTGACCTCAGATCAGCATAAGGATGGATGCAATGATATTAATAATAATAATGAATATGAATAATATCGGCACATTTTTCTCTTTCAAAATCTTTGCAAGATTTGCATACGTGTTTATTTTGCACAAAACATGTGCATCTTGCCTGGAATGTATTTCATTGTGTAGCATATGGTTCCTTTCAGCAAAGGATCTTAAATGACTTTAACAGAAAGAGCTCCTCCTTTCATTCACTCCCAGAGAATAAGGTGCTATTTAAGAGGCAATAACTCTCTCCCGAGGGCTCCACTTAGGCCCTTGTAACCGCCTTGTAAGTTGCACGCCCATCAGGTTTTCTCCGGTCAGTCTCTCTTGGCAGGGCAGGCAGGGCTTAACTGCCATGGGCAACCCAGGCCCTGCAAATCCATAATAGAAAGCAGGAGTGTCTCCTGCTCACAGGCTAAATGTGGGATCCCTGGAGGGAAACCCAGAGGAATTGTAACCTAGAGCAGGGCTGTCCAAAAGAACTGTTATATGAGCCACAAATGCAAGCCACATATATAATTTTGAATTTTTTAGTCACAACATTTTAAGAAGTATAACCAGGAGAAATTAATTTTTATATTTGCTGCAAGCCACTACATTAAAGATATTATCATTTCAACATGTAATTGATCTAAATGTTATTAATATTACACATACTATTTTTGGTACTAAATCTTCTAAATCCAGCTTGTATTTTTTTCGCACAGCGTATCTCCATCGGAACTAGCTACATTTCAAGTACTCAGTAGCCACATGTGACTAGTGGCTACCATATTGCATAGCAATAGGGAGAATGCTAGGGTGAGCCAGAGAATTCTATCCAAGTGAATTTTATTCTATAGCAGAACAGGCAGGTGTCAGGGTCTGAGATAGTGACGATGATGATGGTGGTGGTGGCGATGATGCTAATAACTTATACTTACCATCCCCTTTTTACTTTTTACTACTACTATTATATTCATTTTTATTATTTTATATATTTTTTTATTATTTACAGCTACTATTACTATGATGGGCTGTTTTAAATGTTTTACATGTATTTACTCAACTCTCAGAAGATCCCTATAAAGTGCACAATATTGTTATTCCCTTTTAGAGATGAGGAAACTGAGGCACAGATATGACACTGAAAGAGTGTGGAAGAACCTAGAGAATGAAGGCAAGAGCATCAGATGGTGACAGGTAAATGGGGGACTGTCTAAATGAGGTTGATGGCTGTGCATTTTCATGCACTCCTCGTGTTGAATCAAGGAGAAGCTTTGGTCCATCCCATCAGCTCTGCTCTGCTAAATGGCCTCTGAGCCACCACAAAAGTAATGCAATTCCGTAGACACCTAATTTACTGCCATAAAAGGTAAGTTGAGGGCTTCCCTGGTGGCGCAGTGGTTGAGAGTCCGCCTGCCGATGCAGGGGACACGGGTTCGTGCCCCGGTCCGGGAGGATCCCACATGCCGCGGAGCGGCTGGGCCCGTGAGCCATGGCCGCTGAGCCTGCGTGGAGCTCCGCGGCGGGAGAGGCCACAACGGTGAGGGGCCCAGGTACCGAAAAAAAAAAAAAAAAAAAAAGGTAAGTTGAGAGGGAAACTGAAGGTGAAAAGGGTTGAGAACGAGTTTATACAAATGAGAAGAGTACATTCAGAGAGAATCTTCCAACCTTCGTCTTGAATGTAAATATTCTGGGACAATCTGTGTGCAGGTCACAGAAGGGTAATTTTCTTGCGTGGTTCTTGATGTGTGTTATGCCTCTGGAGCTGTGCCCCTAGAGACCCTGCCCTGTGTTCACTTCCAGGCTGTTCTGATCTAGGAAAATAAGGATTACCCCAGATGAATAAGCCATAGACCCATAGTGGTCCCACGTATTGGAGGTGGAATCTTTGCCGCATAATAATTCTAAGACAATGTGATAGAGCGTATGTGAGACCAATAAGCGGTAAAGAAGAGAAAGTCGGGGGAAATTTGGCGGAGAGGAGCCGTGTTGGGTGCCAGGCAAGGCCGGAGTTAACACTGAGCAGAAGTTCAAAGAGGGCTGAGGAAAGCTCCCAGAGGGAAAGTGGAAGAGGCATCCCAGAGATGTAAGTCCTACTTATTCATCTTATAAATTGTGCTGACAGCACACCAGTCCTTTTTAACTGAGCAACCGGAACATACATCCAGTCAAGAAACTGAGTCATTTGGCATTAACTACATGTTCACACGCCAGAACATGGCCTGACCCACATCACTCTTTTGTACACCAAATAGACTATATATTCACGCTAAGAAGTGATGAGAAGCAGTAGAAGTTTTTTTCTTCTTCTTTCCATGGCAGCACTCTGTTCCACACCCAGCATTCTGTGCAATTTACATGTGGGAAAGACTGGAAAGGTCATGTGACATCAGCTCAGCCCACACGTTGGAATGGAAATCTGTTGGCAAACGACAGATCCTTGGTCCTGCAAAATTAACTGAGATGGGAACACTGACCCTTGAGAATGTGATTTTGTTTGTTTGTTTGTTTTTGCTATGCCATTTAGGAACATGACATGAATATCCCAGAGTACACATTTTTGAATGTGTATTTGAAATTCAGTGGAGAGGAAGGGAAAAAAACAGGTAGAATGGAGGAAAGGGAAAGACAGCCTACCATTTTTCAAGATGTGACTCTTAGCACCTCTTTTTTTCTCCCCAGAAAGCCCTGAATGTTGATAATGATTGTGAAGACACAGAGGCCTTCCGGTATTTTGGAGAACATTTCACAAAGCAAACTTTAGTCATGTAAAATGGGTAAACATGATGTGAAATGTATTAACACATTTGGTGAATTCTGCAAATATATTTTTACACAATTAGCTTAATTATTTAGATACATATTAAACCTTGCTTGCCTCAAGCAATTTAACATGAAATGTAATTTCACATATTATCACAAGAAAAACACATTTATAGAAAATCTGTGTCTCTCCTTTCATAGTAACACTTCAACCCATCATTATTTGGGATATAAATAGACAGCTGATATTTCAAGGATGATGAACACTGTGTTTACAGAGAGAGCTTCTCCTAATCCAATGAACAAGTGGCCCCCTGAATCCTGATCTGTTCATTTATTGTATCGAAATAGACCCTGGTATGACTCCATTGACGATACTAAAACAATATACAAAACAAGCTGCTCCCACTGTATTCTGAACAGGAAAGAGTTTTTATGATTTATTTCGAGGGGCTTTAAAAGTAAAGAGCGTGAAGAATTAACTCAAGAAGAGCCGCCAAGGATGATTGTAGTTCTGCGTATTCTCGTGCTTGCAAGGCAAAAGTTGTTACTTCAGCTTTGAAAATCCTGCTTAATAGTATTGTTTGTTGTCATTCCATTAATATTTTCAAGAGACTGTGGGGAGCGTTACTTCCTGAGAGGGCCAATAACTTTTGGAAATCCCTTGTGTTGCAAAGTCAACTTTGCAACAGAAAAAAAGGGAGCATTAATGGTAGGAGTACTATATGTTTGTATGGTGATTACAAGATTTTTAAAGAGCTTCCACATACATTATTTTATTATGAAGTAACTTGGCGATCTAGGCAATGTTTAGTACTGGCCATTTTACCTTTGGAGAAACTCCATTTCACCAAGGGAGAAAATAAATCACAGAGAGAAGTTACATGCCAGAGGCACTGACGCTGTGACCACACAGACAGAAGTATTTTTATCAAATATGTCTTTGGCATTTTACTACAAGACAAGCAATAGCATTTTGAACTGAAGGAAATATATGATATATATATATATATATATATATATATATATATATATATATATGTATATGTATATACACACACATCTTCCAAAAATTATCTTTTTAATTCCCAGTTATATAGATTTGATCTCAAAAACAATTGCCTGTACTATATTTTGTAATTTAAAAGCCTCTGGAGGTGGTAATTGAGGAGGGAGTTCCCTGGTGAACTAATGGTTAGGATTCTGGGCTTTCACTGCCACTGCTGGGGTTCAATCCCTGGTCGGGGAATTGAGATCCCGAAATCTGTGCGACGTGGCAAGAAAAGAAAAGAAAAGAAAGTGTTATGAGGAAATTCCCTGCCCAGGGGGAGGGATGGGCAGAGAAGAGCAGAACAGTAATATCTCAAGCTGAGACCTCTGTGTACCCCCTAAATGGTACCCTGCTCACCTTGAAAGATTTTTCTTTTGGGGTAGAAACCAGTCACACAGGAAGAAAGACCCCAAGGTTCCATTTGTGCTGCTTTTCATGTAGAGCTAAACTAAGGGGGAAGAGAAATGTCTCCTGAGCTAGTCTGGGTACCTGGCAGGCAATGACTCAAGGAGTCAAAGGCAGTGCTCTATTAGGGAGACTCAGAAGGAGACCCTGGGCTGCCAGGTTGGAGAAACGTACCTCGTGGCTGTGTGCACAGCTCAGGTTGGTGTTAATGTCAGTTTAAATCCTTTTCCACCTGACAGCCAAGCCTTGAGCAGGGGCTCCAGCTGCCAATCTGACTGATGGCTGATGCCTCAGTTTAAAAAGCTTCTTTTCACGGAAGATCCAGAGGTGTGAGAACGAGGAAGCCATCGACCTCACACACCCAGAAAAGGCCAGCCCAGTGCTCTCGGGAAGACACGCAGCACAGCTGACCTTTGACCTTTCCATTTTTAATGTGCTCACTCTCTACAAACCTGAGGGTCCCTGACTGAGTCGTCTATAACATTGAAGCCAATTTGAAATCATGTTTTTCTGAAGGAAAACGTTCCCTGGTCAGTGAATGAGCCTGGCTGACAACCCAGGACCCACCTGTCATCCAGGTGCATTATCTCAGAGGAAGATTTTGTTTTTAATGCCTCTGTGTGAAAAATGGTCATTGCGTGTGTGGCGGAGACTGCAACACTCCCTAGATATGCCATTTGTTCCCTCGCAGATAAGGTGGGTCCACGCAAGTGATCCAGTGAAATGTGTGTGGAAATGATATGTCACTTCTGGGCTGCAGCATGAAAAGCCATGCAGGTGTGATTCTCAATTCTCCCTTTCCCTGCAATGGCAAGTGAGGAAGATGTGTGTCCCAGCGGAGCAGCTACAGGACGGCTGAGCCTCTGTCGGGCTGTTTCCCTGAGGGACCGTATGGAGCCGAGCCTCTCACTCACTCACGTTGAGGATGGTCCCTAAGTATGAGCAAATGTATGCAGGGCTAAGCCACTGAGATTTCACCGCTGTTACCCTGGCAAAGTCAAGCCCTTCCTAATGAATGCAAGGGGAGGGCTACAACTTTGGCAATATTCTAAAGCAGTTAAATTATGAAATGAAGACTCATATCAGCAGCCTATAAAACTGTGTCTATGTTTGCAGATTTGAGGTTTCTCCTTTTCTGTTACAGCTCCTGATGTAAAGAATTTAGTGATAGAGAGACAAACTGAAATTAGATGATCAGTAGCAGGACCTTTTGGAAGATTCACAACATCTAATTGGTTGCCACGTTTGTTCTTTTACCCACTAAAACTATCACACATTTGTCCACTTTCTCCAATTCCACAGGCATTAAGCTGAAGCCCCCATTGCCTCTCAGCTAGGCTGCAGCATTCACTCTTGGTACCCTCTAACCCCCTGGCCTCATTTCAGCCCAAGTTCCTTTCATTCCCCCAGTGAGAACTCTTCAATAGGTTCTCACTGTTCTTAAAATAAATTCCAAAATACTGAATATGGCTCCAAAGGCCCCACGTGAATGGATGACAAGGATGACAGGCATGGAAGGTCATCTACCCCAAGGTTCCAAAGGGCTCCTTGGGCCAACTTGTCTGTGGCCTGATTAGCTAGTGGAGATCTACCTCTGGATTCAAAACAGAGTGTTTGGATAAAAACTATTTAGTGTTAGCAAGACTTATTTCCAAAACTGAGGCTGGGGAAAGTGGGAGGAGCCAAACATATGGTTATAATGAAATGGATTAGCATTTATCTACATCACACGCCTCCGTAAAATTTAGCTTTTTGATGGAAGGTATTTTCTAAAAACTCACTTGTGATCTTCCTCTGACCTACTAGTCTTACGTAATATTCAAGGCCCTGTGTGTTCGGGCCCAGACATTTCTCTTGGCCCCCAAAATGCACCCTGTCCTTTCACAGCTTTATGCTTTTATATGTGCATTTGGGGGACCATGGAAGACCATGTTCCCCTTTTCATTTTCTACTCCATCACTTTCAAGACCTGATTCCAATATTACCTTTGTGTGAACACTTCCCTGAATCTCCCAGAGTTAATTGAGCTCTCCCGGCAATGGGTTAATAGCTCTGTCCCAGGATCAACCATGCAGTATTATCATTATTTTATATCACATAATTATCATTATATATTATATCATATCATACTTTTCTCCCCAGATTGTAAGCTGCATGAAGACAAGAATGCCATATCGCCTAGCTCCGCCTCTCTCCCCCTTCCTCAAATCCATAGACCAGTTCTAACGTCTAATGTACATCTAAACTCTTAAGAAATGCTCTTTTATCTACTTTCCCTTTGGATATTCTTAGAGGAGAAACTATAAACTACTGGGAGATATACACGTATATATTTCTTTTTTTAAGTTGTTATCCTGAATGATGACAACACAAAGCCCTGTTAATATACATTGCTTAGAAGTGACTTATTTTTTTTTTAACATGTTATTACTTCACTCACTGTGCTATTTATGTGGGTGCCCGAGATCCTTGAATGCCAGGAGGAGGCAAAGGGCAAAGTGCTGCTGGGAACCTCTCACAGCAATAAAAATGGTGCATCTGCCATCTAGCGGTGACGATGTGTAAATGCACCTGGGCTTTAAAGAAATCTGGAGGGCCAGTCTAGGGTGAACACGAAGTGAAAATAACACCTAGTATGTACTGAGCTCCTGCTATGTCTCAGGCAATGTGATAAGTGCTTTATATGGATTGTCTCATTTAACAGTCAAGACAATAATATGCAGTAGACACTACCTTTACACCCATTCTAGAGATGAAATCTTTGAGGCACTGAAAAGTTAAGATTCTTAACCCTGGCAGCCTGACCTAAGAGTTCACACCCTTAACAATTACAGAATAACAAATGATGGTCAACTGAGCTACTAAGCTCTGTGCAGAAGCACTAATTTCTGTCTTTATATATAATAATTATTAAAAAGTGTTTATAATTTTAGAGTTGGAAAAACACATTCACATTTGTTTTATCTTTACAACAACCCAATTGCTATCATCCTTGTGTTACAGATGGAAAAACTCTGTCTCAAGAGAAAGGAAATAATCACTAAGGTCTCACAGCCAGTAACTGACAGATGCAGGATTCAATCTTGGGTTTTAGTTTCCAAACTCCATATTGTATCCACTGCATTTCATTTCAAGTATATGTCATAAAGAGTTTTTCAAGGCTGTTTTTTTAAAAAAAAAATAGGTCTTCATCCTTCAAATGTTTAGTGCCCCTGTTTCCTTGAAGGTTGAGTGAATTGAGGGTTTAAAGGAGAGCCCAGGATTATCAGAGCGCAAATGGCATAGAGTCACCAGTTCTCTTTTCTCCCAGAGCCTGTCCGGTGCCCAGTACTCCAACTGCCAGAATATTCATCTACCAACAAGTCACATAACCAGCACCAGCTTCCAGACCCAAGGAAAAACGTCTCAGTCTCTGAGCATGGCTGACTTTAAAATGTAATGTTTTCATTGTGTTGACAAACACCAAATGACTGATTGCCACTTCTTCCCGATATCCCACACCTCTTAGGAAGTCTGCTCAGACCCTGCTCGAGGCAGTCAGTCAGTGGGGAAGCGCTAACTAACCCCTGTGTCCACTGGTGCTCAGATCAGGGCTACATGCAAATTTACAACACAAATCTCTCCCTCTGATTATAGAATATGTTTTTTCCCTTCATTGAAACGCCCTTTCTGTTCATTTTGGCCACAACTGAAGCCTTCTCATCTTTTGTCTATCCAAGAATCCATTTTACTCCTTCTTTTAAAATACATACTAACTTCCTATTCTGCAGCCCCTAACCTCGAGGACCTTGCAGTCTAGTAGAATGATGTATACAAATTAAACCAATAGACGAGGTAATTCCAGCTTGTGCTAAGTGACAGGGAAGGAAATGAACATCTGATGGATGGAGAGTAACGGTGCTAGGTAGCACCCGTATTCTGGACGTTTGAGCTGAGACCTGAATGAGTAAAGGGGCCAGGGAAGGGAGGAATGACCATTAGTGGGAATATTTGTTTGAGCTCCTTTCAGACTTAATGTACGTGGACTATCGTCACTGCAGTTACGCCTCTAATCTCCTTCCTATCTTCTCATCTTCCCATCTATCCTCCTCTCTCTTGGCATTTATAGTCTAACAGTACACATCCTTATGGAGATTCATGCTACCTGACCCTGATGTTTGAGCAACATGCTTACATGTCGACTCCTTAAAGCTCTATTTTCAAAGTTCTTCCTATTTCTACCTCTCTTGACTGCCTTGGTGTGGTGGAGTGAATAAGAGAGAAGTAACAACAGATTTTTGTGGTGAGAGGAAGGAAATGGAAAAGAGGTAAAAAGATATCTGAAAGAAATGATTCTGGATAGGCAATGGGTTTGATTATAGAAGGCTCAGGGCAGATGAGAAGTATATGATCACAACATGGGCAAGTAAAATGCCTCTCAAGAGTAAGAATTTCAGGTGATAGAAAACTAGCTGTTCTCTTAGCACATGGATGATTTTGAATGACTTGCATTTTGTGACAGCAGATGAGAATTAAACTTAAATATTTTGCTGCCTACAGAAATCATCTCTTTATCACAGCAGTGACAAGTGTGTGGGTTGTTCTTTGGTGAGGTACAAAGAGCCTCAATTACCATCCCTTCGTTGAGGATATATTATGTGAAGGAGAATTCAAAGGGTCTCCATAAAAGTAGAATTTTCTTATTCAATAATTTTGTGCTCTGTATTTTCACATCCCATTGCCTCACTTTCTTAATCCCTTCCATGATATACAAACTAACTTAAAAAGAATGACCAAAAATCCCCTCATTTTTCTGTATTCTTCTTCAGCTAACAGAGCCAGAAAATCCTTCACAGAGGAAACAAGCTAGATTACATTCAAGCTCACGCACCATCAACACAGTTGTCAGCCATGGAGCATGTTCATTACAGTGACGGTATAAGAAGCAAAGTGAACACAGCTGGATTTTTGAGATCCCAGGTTGAGTCTGCAGGGCTGACTGTTAGAAATAGCATCTTTTCACTTATACACTGAGAAAATTTGACCTGGAAGTCATTGAGGGGGAATATGGAAGCCCCATGATGTCACTCTTATTGAGTGACTTTTCTGTTTCTTAGCTTTGGTTGAACACAAACAGCAGGCAGCGTAAGTAAAGTGATTACTACAGTAATATTTAGAGATACACAATTAACTGATGTTTGGAGTTTGGTAACAGATATGTTTCTTTCAGATAATTCATAATCTTGAAGCTTTTTTCAGAATAATTAATTCCACACTTTAAAAATTGTGGAATTAATTCCACACTTTAAATATTCTTTCCTCTTCATTACCAACCGCCCCCCCCCCCAACTACTCTTTTTCTTTTCTAGAAAACCACTGCAGCTAAACAAGACTCACCAGGAAAGAAATGCAATTCACAGTTATAATCACAGCAGTAAAAGAATTCCTCTAATTGTTTGCCTTTTATGGATCTTTGGTTGAGGATTGAATTTTTATTGTGTTCGTTTTTAAATGTCATATTTAGAATTATTTTGTTTGAGCTCTTGAACAAGTGGACCTTGGTTTCTGTTCCAGACGTTATCGAAATGCAAGCCAAGGTGTCCCATATGCTCCCTTTTTACTTAATCGCTTAATCAAACCATTCTGGAGGAAAGTAGATCACTTCCTTGGTTCTTTACTGTCCATTTAATTAATCGGTTGTCTCCATGGTGGGTATGAAATTGCTGTTTGAGATTAGTTCCCTGAAGGAAGAATGAATATAATATCTGCATATATGTGTCTTTCCATCATGCACACATCCTCTCTCCCTCCTATCACATCATGTCCTACACAGCCGGCATCTACCTGGCAATGTCACAAAACACACGTGTTCCCTTCTGGACACTGAGATCAAAGTAGAGTGTCTCTGGATCTTTTCTTAAATGTCTCAAGACTCCATTTGAGGGAGTAGACTTTTCTTCTCATTCTAGCTTTCAGTTCTCTGCAATGGAAACATTCTTGGAGAAATATACTTTAAAACATCCATGCTTATTTCTCATACAAAAAGCCCACGAGATGAATCTTGAGCTACTGTATCCACTTCAGCCATTTTCCTTTTATCCAAAGTAAAAATTTATAAATTCTATAAAAAACAACTATGCTCATTATTTTTCAGCTATATTTCAATTAAAAAAAGTAAAAATTTATTTAACATGTTACCATATCCTGACCCATTCTGTGGTTTTTTTTCACTGGGCTCTTGTGTTTTTGCGAATCATTATGAACCTCAATTAAGATGTTAAAATTCTCCACGGTGACCCTCTTTTGTCACTATCTTCTGGCACTTCCTCCACACTGTCCTTTAAAATATTTAAAGGCAAAAAAAATCACACGCTTAGCTTATGCAATGCTCTTTACCTTTGCTGAGCCACAAGATAAAGGGCCAAATCTTTATATACTGTAAACTGCCACAGTATCTGGTAGGTCCGCATGTGTCAGTTGTCTATTTTAGAAGTTGGAAATGAAGACGCTTTTTATCATTTTAAAATATACATTGCCAAACAATTGAGAAAAAAAGACTTAGAGAAGAAATGTATCAGCCACGATGAGATATGTGTCCCTTCTGATTTTAATCCGGTAGAGACAGTCTGTTCTGTCCATGTGGTGTACTGCCTGGGGCCAGCCAGTTGCTGCCCTGGGAGAGCCTGGCTGGCTTGCTCTCTCTCTCTCTCTCTCTCTCTCTCTCGCTCTCTCTCTCTCTCTGTGTCTCTCTCTCTCTCTCCTCTCTCTGTGAGTGTGTCTCTATCTCTCTTCTGTGCCTCTCAGTCAAGCCAACCAGCCTCATGCCCCAAGTGTCTGGCTAGTCCACCAATTCTGAATGATTCTGAAAGATTGGAGTCTGTGTCTCAAGCGATCACCAGATGGGCCAGATGACGTTGCAACCCAGAAATTCAGGAGAACTAACTCCTCATGTGTGAACTCTGACCAGTGGGTCAGGAGATGGAGAGCTGGGTAAGTATTGTCTGTCCTTTATCCAATTCATGAACTGTTCTGAGGTTCTGTCATGTAGTCTGTCCAGAGAGGTATCGTGCATCCTAGGTCTTTGCAGCTCATCACAAAGCTCAGCTTGAGCAGTAAAGTACCACATTGCACTGCTCCCTGTTTTTTCTGTTTCCTGTCTTCTTTCTCACTCTCTTTTCCTTTGGTTTGCGCCTCTAAGTAAAGTATCAGCACTTAATTCTTGCCTCGAGTTCTGCTTTCTCAGGAGCTTGGGCAAAGGCAAACACAATAAAAACAAAAGGCTTATTTCTCTTTTTCAATGTGAGAGTCTATGAACATTACCGAGAAACGTTAGCCTCAGTGTTAGACCCTCCAACGGCACTTTTACCCTATATTTATGAATTTCAAAGTTTGACTTAATACTCTAGCTGATATGGGAGTGTCCTAACATAAATTATTCAGCTCCTGATTTCATCGAATACTCGTATTTGGAATGTTAAGAGGTCTATGCTTTTGTTCACGGTTTTAACAAGTCATTTAGTTAAAATATTTATTTTTGAACCTATATCACCTGGAAAATGTTAACTTTATAGTGGAGAATGCTGGCAGACGCTGGATGAATCAAGTGATCAAGCCGAACGTCATCAGCATTGAAATAATCGAACATCACGTGCCTCGTAATGTAGAGAAGAACAACACATCCCCAGTGTATCACTATAGACTACTACATCGGTAGTATTCCTGACCAAAATACATTGTATGAATCTAACCAGGCGAAAGCAACAGACAAGTCCAAATGGAGGCATATATTCTAAAAAGTAAGTGGACTCTACTCTTCAAAAATACAAGGTCAAGAAAGATAAGTAAAGCTGAAGAGTCCTTGTCCATTTAAGGAGGCTAAAATGACATGACAAACAAATGCACTGCATGCTCCTTGATTGGACTCTGGAGCAAGGGAAATAACTCTAAAGGATAACGTTGGAACAACTGATGAAATTCCAATGTCATCTGTGGGTTCTATAATATAATTGTATCAATGTTAAATGATACCTGGATGATACCCAAGGGGAGAAATTTTGGGTAGAGCAGTTCTCAGGAGAGGCAAAGGGTTGAAGAAAGAATAGAGTGTGTATGAGTGAGTGTGTGCACACGTGTGTACTTATTACTTAGCGTACTGTCAACTATGATAACAAACCAACCTAAAATTTCCAGAGGTGTAGAAAAGAATAGTTTATTTCTTGCTCACGTGACAGTCCACGTGGCTGCTTCTGGCTGACGGGCAGCTTTCCTCCACGTGATGCTTCAGGCACCCCCTCCTTTCCGTTTTAGGGCTCCACTAACCCTTAGCATCTCACAGTCCTCTATATTTATCAGAGGGGAGAAGAGAATGGATAAGGTGCGACTGCTTCTAAAGTCGCTGGCGGGCTACACATCACTCCCGTTCACGTTGCGTTGGGAATAATTAGCACTAGATGGGCAGCTGCCTTCTCCCAATAAGAAAACCCCATGGAAAGTGGAGCACAGATTTCTCTGCAGATGGGGTAACAGAGGGGAGAGGTTTTCCTGTGTTGTGTGATGTGCAATAAAATAACTGCTATTTATCGAGCACTTACTATGTGTCAAACGTAATGCTGCAAGTTTTACATGTCATTCACTCAAAGTTCCTATGAAATAAGAATCGTTATCCCCATTCTAAAGAGAAAAACCCAGAAGCCTTCTGAAGTGAAAAGCAGCTTGCCCAAGGGCACATAACTGGTTCATAGTATTTTGAAGTTTGCCTTGCTCTCAATCTCCTGTGGTGGTTACACTTATGAATGTAGGATGGAGAGCCTGAATCAAATCTTGATTCTTGGGCTTCCCTGGTGGCGCAGCGGTTGCGAGTCCGCCTGCCGATGCGGGTGACACGGGTTCGTGCCCCGGTCTGGGAAGATCCCACATGCCGCGGAGCGGCTGTGCCCGTGAGCCATGGCCGCTGAGCTTGCGCGTCCGGAGCCTGTGCTCCGCAAAGGGAGAGGTCACAACAAATCTTGGCTCTGACTTCTTAGTTCCATGACCTTTGGCAAGTTACTTCACCTTTTTAAGCGGCAATTTTCCCACCTATAAATGGGAATAATGCTGATATCAGAGTATTTTTTTTTTTTTTTTAGAAAAAAAGATAATGCTTATAAAGTTCTGGTCTTGGTATTTCACTAAGGACAGGGATTTCACTAGGTAAACCCTCACTGAATCCCAGTATCACTACCTATTAGCACTGGGAATCTTAATCTTTCCCACTGTCTGCTTCCTCGCCTGTCAAAATCAAAGGATGGTTGTTAAAATTAAGTGGCTTAATATATGAAGTGATTAGCTCAGTTTATGTTGCATAATAAGCATTAATTAGTATTTGTATGTTTCCTATTTCTGCAGTAACCGTAATTTAGCAGCGTAAAACAATATATATTTGTTATCTAACAATTCTAGTGGTGGTGGTCAGAGGTCCAAAATCAGTGTTATTTGGCTAAAGCAAAATGTCAGCATTCCTTCTGGAGGTTTCCTGGTTCTAGAGGCTGCCTGTATTCCTTGGCTTGTGGCCCTTCCCTCCATCCTCAAAGCCATCAGTGAACTTCTTGGTTCTCTGACCTCTGTTTCTGTCCTTACATCTATTCTCTCTGACTCTGACCCTCCTGCCTACCTCTTACAAGGATCATTGTGATTCCATTAGTTGCACCCAGATTATCCAGTGGAGTCCCCCCATCTCCAATTCCTTAACAATCACAACTGCAAAGTCCCTTTTGCTATATAAAGTAACATAATCACAGGTTCTGAGGATTAGGATGTGAACAGCTTTGGGGACCATTATTCAACCTGCCACATTGTTAGCAGTAATATTTGTATAGTCAGAAGTTATTCCAGGGCTTCCCTGGTGGAGCAGTGGTTGAGAGTCCGCCTGCCAATGCAGGGGACGCGGGTTCGGGCCCAGGTCTGGGAAGATCCCACATGCCGCGGAGCGGCTGGGCCCGTGAGCCATGGCCGCTGAGCCTGCGTGTCCGGAGCCTGTGCTCTGCAACGGGAGAGGCCACAGCAGTGAGAGGCCCGCGTACCACAAAAAAAAAAAAAAAAAAGGAAGTTATTCCAAATCAAATGAGATGATGCATATATGTGACCAGAATGATGCCTGGTATTCAGTAAGAACTTGGTAAGTCTTAGATACCACATTTCTCAAAAGATCCTTCAAACCTCTGGTACTTAAAGAGACCATCATGGTTCCCAAGAGAAAATAAGAATCAAAGAAATTATCCAGCCAATTCAATTCAAGAGAGTAAATACTAGCAAGAAAACAAACAAATAAATAGCTGATGTGTCTGAGTTGGGATAAAAATTCTGGATAAAATTGAGATTTTTGTTTTGGTTTGATTGTTTTTTTGGAGAAATCTGAATATTTTAGGCTTCATCTATTTTGTGATGAACACCTGGCTCCAGTCTCCTTTCTATTTTCTTATAGTTTAGCTAGAACTATTGTCTCCGTAGCTTTTCTTGTTGTGACAGGAGCCTGATGCAAGATATTGGGAAACCACGGGCCTTGACAGGCCCTAGGGAGAGCTCAGCTTCGAGCTTCCAATGGGAGAAGTCATTAAGGTACAGCAGGACCTGACGTATTTTAGAAATTTTCACGTACATGGGAAGATCCCAGCTTAAAAAGTAATAATTTAAAAAAAAAAAAACCCAATTGCCTGGCTGAACCTACAGATGATCTGGCTTTCAGTTCGTTTAAGGTTTATTTTATGACATTAGAAACATGAGAACATGTGTTATCCGGCCTGGGGAGGAAAACAGCACCCCTACATTCTAATCATTTATTTCACCAATCCAAAGGAAATCTCTTAAGGCTTTAAAAGGTTGGGTTAACAACACTGAAAATATTTTTATTTTTCACACCCCTCTGGTGTTCTTGGTTCCATCTGGGACCAGAAGCCAGCATGCTGAAATACCAGGAGAAAGGCAGTCCTCAAACATTTCCAGCCTGCCGAGAGGCAGGAAATAGCAGAAAGCTCAGAAGGGCAGACTCTCTTTTCTGCTTTTACAAGATTTCCAGGCTAATTTAATATGTTAACCAATTTGTATAGATACTGCTCAATGTGACTTGGGAATACCCAAGTTTTGAAACGTGTTAGGGTTTTTGTGTTGCCCAAATGAATATTCATCTTTATTGTCATCGTGTTCATTGTTGATATAAATGATATCATTTTTATTTACGTAACAACGTTCTTGTGGGAATTCCAGCATCTTTAAATAACACGACTAGGGCAATTATTGGCTCTCAAATTGTCTCAGCATGTCAGAGTCGAGATGGAAAGTTATAATTTTTTAAGAGACAAGCATGATATGGGTTTCAGTTCACTGACAAATGCAGCTAAATCTTTATTTAGTTATATGCATAAATGCAAGAAAAAGTGGGAGGAATACCAATTGTTTAAGAAAACCAAAATGATTTAGCAAAGAATGTAAAAAAAGTCTCAATATTTTCCGCACATAAGTAAACTCACCAACTCAAAGTTCTCCAAATATGGCTTCAGAGGGCTTTGGAGGAGCCAGAGCCAGCTCTCATGAGTCAACAAAATAAAAATACCTTAAGGGAATGATTTAATAGCTACTTCCCATTCCTGGTTGTAATAGAATAGGTCTAATTTGTTTTTCTTTTTTTTAAAAACTACAAGACATTGTGAAATTGGGCTTTGTTTAATGCTTGGACCTTTTCATATACTCGTATGGAAAAATATGAGAGACTCCAGGGAAAGGAATAATTCGCAGCAGCAGCTCTTAGTCATAAGGGATTTACAGATCCTGGAGATCAATGAGACGAAGTTTTTACACTTTCCCCAAAGCAGTGCAGAAACAATGGATTTAATTCACACCAAGCATGCATTTGTATGAGATATGTTCATACTGAGGACTTTTAACTCATTAACTTGCTGAAGACAGGACTTCTGTCTGTGATGCATCTCATATAACAGCTCTAGTAGGTTCTAGCCACTGTTCAACATGTAGGGAGCAGCCAGTCCCAGATACCAGAAACTGGGCTCCGTCAGCCCATGGCTTCCTCACCATTTTTGATGAAATGATTAATGTGTGTATCGTGTCATCAAATATTTATTAGCTTTCTACTATATGTATTAGATGAGCTTATGCTTTAGATATTCAGGGATATCTAAGTCTTTAGGGAGCTTACAGTGTCACGAGAAAATGCAGACAATACAAACAGGAAATTATAAATATGGAAAAGTACTGAAAAAGAACAGAATATGGGGTGGGAGAGGAGGGTTCAGGGAAAACCTATTCCTTTGTATAGTAATTAATGTGGAATCTGGTTTCATTAAAAGAACTAAAGAAGAGCATTCCAAGGGACCGTATGCTCCACGCATGTTACAGGATAGTGTGTGATCTGGCCAGATCAGCTTATGCATCAGAGAAACAGCGAAGGTGTGTCATCTATCTTCTGACCTGAACCCATTGGGCTTCTCTAAGAACATTTTTGAGCCTCTTAATGCAAGCTATGGCTCACTCTCTTTCTTATTTACCTACCCCCTTCACCACCACCACTCCTGGGGAAAAGTCCAGCCAAGTGTTCAAGCCAAGTGCTTTCCCCATTGTCCCAACAACATGGCCTCCCAAGCCCACACTTCTCTTGTACCATCTTTTCCATCATTTCTAAGCCTCCTCATAATTTCAGAAGGTATAAGTGACTTTTTCCTAATAATGAAATCACAAAAATGGACAAGTCTGAAAAGTTGAAGGGTCATAAAGTCCCCATACCTTTGTTAAACCAAAGCTCCATGTTCCCAATTCATGTATGGTCTGATTCTCATTGAACCAGGGTGGAAACAGTGGGAGAGTGGTTAAGGGGTTGACAGCGGGGTCTCTAGGAAGAATAAGACTGCCTCAAAGCCACAAGGAGACGGGGTCCACACGTAGGACAAAGAGAAGTTACGGATGAGATTGCATTTATAGCCAGGTGAAAGACTGAAATTAGATTTTGAACTTCTAGCTTTCTTCCTAATGCCTATTTCTTTATAAACTTGCTTCAGCTACTTAGGCTAGGATTTCAAGAAGGGGAATCACTTCACATAACTCTGAAATTCAATTTTTAATAATGTTAAACCAAGAATTAAAATAAACATTAGCAATCAACTTTGAATTTTTACCTGCCTAATATAAGAACCAAATTTTACTTGTAAGGCAGTAAATTGAATTAGGATTAATATGCAATATTAGGGAACCACCTGCCCTGCTTAGACTAGGGAAATAAGCCATTATAACTTAATTATAGTACATCTCTTAAAAAGTTGGCACCAAAGAAGGAGGGAGAAACACCTTTAAGAAACTATGCTTGTCCAGTTTTCTGATCTCAGTCAAGATCTCCTTTTATTGACCATACCACAAAACCACTAAAATGTTTCTCAAAAGAGAGTAGCCAAGCTAGTTAGTGACCTCACCCTATCACGAGTGCTGGCTGAATTCTTTCCCTTGTATATAGTTCCTTTGTGAAAAACATTTATAGTGGTGCCTTTTTTTTTCCGGTACGCGGGCCTCTCACTGTTGTGGCCTCTCCCGTTGTGGAGCACAGGCTCCGGACGCGCAGGCTCAGCGGCCAGGGCTCACGGGCCCAGCCGCTCCGCGGCATGTGGGATCTTCCAGGACCGGGGCATGAACCCGCATCCCCTGCATCGGCAGGCAGACTCTCAACCACTGCGCCACCAGGGAAGCCCTATACTGGTGCCTTTTAAGGCTTAGGATTAAGTAGCTCTTTCTGCCTTTTTGCAGAACTCATAAATATTTCTGTGCTTTGATATATCAGTTTTAGGCCCTGAATTTTTGATACTAGGACTTTATCAATATAAAAGGTATACATTTTTAGGTGGTTTGATTATTCTGTAAGCATAGGAGAAGGATGCAGAATCTTATCCTTCACAGCTCTCATTGCCTGAAAGCTAACAGATTTATCTTATGAACTTATAGTTCTCTTGCTATTGAGGGTTGTTACATTTAGCTTTGTTTTGTGTACAGGTAGTTACTGAGGCTGTGTCAATAAAGGTAAAAACATCCAGTTTTTATTTAATAAACTTGTGAGCTCAGCATTAGAGATACCAAGATAAATAATATATGGGCCTTGCTCATAAGATACTCATGACTAGTGGGAAGAGACACAAGGAAACTCAGATGTTATGAGTGAAATGGGGAAATGGAGGATGCCAGACTACATGGTGCTTGGCCAGTGTCCCAGCACATGAATAGGGGTTTAAAGGGAAGAACATTCCTAGAGGAAGAAATAGCATCGTAAAGGAATGGGGGAATGAAAGAACGTGGTATATTAAAGGACATGAAAGAGGACTGTGGAAATGAAAGTTGGGGTCCGTACAGGGAAATAGAGATGAGTGGACAGGTCATAGGATTTGCATTACAGGGGTAAGGAACTTGGGTGTTTCTTGAAGCCCCTGGAGAATCACAGAAGGACTTTAGGCAGGAGAGCAATATAGTACATTTCTAATTTAGAAAGCTGTCCCTAGTGGCAAGGTTGGAGCAGGTCAAGTGGAAACAAAGACTCTTTGGGCACATATCGCGCTAGTGCTGGAGAGAAGTGAACATCTAAGTCAACGTGGGCCGTGGCAATGGGGAAGGAAGAGGGCTGTGGCATCCTTAGGAGCTGGTAACTGGCTGGCTGTGGGGTGGAGGGAGTCGGAGAATCTAGGGTACCTCCCAGAAGCTTTTGAGTTGCCTTGGATGCAGAAGAACATGGAGCAATTTGTCAGTGGGTGCAGTCTGCATTAGGGCCAAAGTGGATAATTAGAGCAATGCCCAAACTGCTCCTTGCCCGCTTACAGTAATAGCTAACAGGCAGTGTGGGCTGGCTCTGTGCCAGGCACTGGTCTTCGTATGCTCGGTGCGCACAGCATAAGGATCTAGAGCACTGACTCAGGACCCAGGCTGTCGGAATTTGAATCTTACCTTTTCCACTAACTGACTGTGTGACCTTGGGCAAGTTATTTAATCTACACCTCAGGTTCCTCGTCCATAAAGTGAGGGTGTTAATGATGAAACTGACCTCACAATGTGGTGATAAGGATTAATTTAAGTAATTCACTCAGATTAGTGATTGGCATGTGAAAAAAAATGTCCCTGGTTGTTATTATTGTTGTCATATGTATTAACTCATGCTAACCCACAAAATCTATAGAGATAGGTATCATCTCCTTTTTCACAGGAGGAAATTGAGGCACAGAGAAGTAGTAAAACTAGGATATCCAACCAAGCAGTAAGACTCAGAAGACTTTACTTTTTACCTGCTTCACCGTAGTGTTCTGCTAAATTCAAGGGTATTAACTGGAAGGGACTGTTCCAGGTAGCAGTAGGTAGAGGACACTGTGGTGTAAGGAGAGAGGTCCCAACATTCACCATTGCATTGAAAGCAAACCTGAATTTGATTCTCCTCTGGAAGCCCGAATAGCTATGTCACCATGCTGGCTTCATGACAAGCACTCAATACCTCTCAGTAGGGAGGCCAGAGACTCCCCACCCTGCTCTTTGACTATTTAGTGGGTCCTGTTTCCCCACACCTTGTGCCAGGACTGCCCAGACAAAAGAAATGCTTGTCCCACCACTGCTATAAATTAGCTTAATTTGTTCTACTTTCAGTGCTATTTTTTCTTTCTAAATAAATAATAGCCTTTGCTAAATTGGGGGTTTTCAAACTTTACTTTTGTGTAAAGAGGCAGTTTAGTATAGTGGTTAAGAGTTTTAGCTTGGGAATCAGAAAGACTTATATGGCTTTGCCAATAACTAACCAAATTTAGCAAATAAAAGTGCTGGATGCTCAGTTAAATTTGAATTTCATATAAACAATGCATATGTATTTTTTTAGTATATTAATATATTTGGTATATTTCCTGGGCTATACTTAGACTGAAAAAAGAGTATCCGTTTTTTATCTGAAGTTCACATTTAACTGGGCTTCTTGTAATTTACCTGGCAACTCTATGTAGGACTTAACTTCTCAGTGTCTCCGTTCTCTCACCTACAACAAAGGGATAATAAAAGATAGTGACCGTGATTGATATTTGCTATAAAGATTAAATTACATAGTATGTGTTTAGCACAGAGGAAATGCTCCATATCTATTGATCATTGTTACTGCTATTCTGGGATGATGGTGGGATGAAAAGTGTGGGGAATTTCCAGTACTGATTCTTTTGATAACATTTAAAAAGCTTTAGAATTGAGAATGGAAGGTGTTCTACCCAAGCTACCTTTTTGCATCTCAGAAACGGAAATATAAATCCAACTTCATCTTTCTATTTTGTTCAAGAAGAACTGAGTAAATAGCTCTTATTTCCCAATGTAATTTTCATATTTTCTCCTAACTCTCTGACCATAAACTGCCTGCCAAGCTAACTTTATAAGGAAGGAGAGGTTCCAGGCAATTAGGCCTTTATCATTAAATATAAAGTAGAAGTAATATGAGGTAGTACTCATTAACCTTCCCCTATTTCCTTGGGAAAATTTGGTAAAAACAGATTCTACAAACTCAGCCAGCCATCCTTGAAGGCTATTTGCCTTGGACCAATTATATAATACACAAGAAGTATGCCCAATAATTAACTAATGAATTGATTTCTTTGGGAAACCATCAGAAGTGTCAGGGATTGAAGAATATTTAGATTGTCTCTATGAGTCCTACTGAAGAAACATCTGGTTCCTTTTTCTTCAATTAGCATGCACCCTGAAGGGTCCCCAAATCAAAAATGATTATATTTCATGTCATTTATGTGCCTTACAGTTTGACAAATTTAACTTGTGAGAATAAGTGATTCCGTGTTCAATTTACGTTGATCCCATTTTCATCCAAACATCCAAAGAGAGAGAACCATAATAGATTGATAAAAGCTGCTGATTGATCTATTGATTTCCAGACCTTAAATCTCCTAGGGAAGTCTTTGTAAAGTTCGTGTTCATAAAATTCTTGTTCTGCCACAAAAGCTCCCAGTGGATTGTGTTTCTCAACTACAAGGAGAATCATCAGGGACAAACCCAGAAAATGTTTCTTTAGTATACACTAGGCAGGAGGGCCTTCCAAATTCAGTCTCAATCTGGTTTCTTCAAAGGTTTATTTTTATTTCATTTTTGAAAACTTTTAATTTGAAGAGGGGGGAAAAAGCCCTTTAAAGCATAACAACCCGCAGTGATGTAAGTGCCTTTCTGTCTCATATATAATCATGTCTGTTTGGACGTGCTGTGTGTCATGTCCAGGGCTATGGTGCCACGTTGAGAACAATATTGAACTAAATAGTTTTGACAGAACAGCCAGACCTTTTCTTGGGTCTCCTGCTATATTGCATATCTGCTTTTTTGTACACAACGGGGTGAGTGAGTGATGGAAAGCTGAGAGTTCAATTGTGCTTAGAGTCCGAAAAGAGCCATCCATGGAACCTCTTTACTGATTTGCACTAACGCCTGTGGGACAGAGTACAGATGACTATATTTTCCAGGTTACCAGGTATAAGAAAAAGCAAAATCATTTTTCTAAAATGTGTACTCTAGTACAATAAATGCCGTGGGTTTTATCTATGCAGATTAATGTCAGCCTGTGTGGGCTGGGCTGAAAGGACTTGGTTAATCTAAGCTCCTCCCTTCCGTTGCTTTATGGAGGTCATTTATGGGTATTGGGTTGGATGAGTGACCTCTATGCGCATTTGTCTCCAAGCAGCAGGTGGTGTGGATGTATTGACAAGGAGCTCATCTTTCTGATGGTATAATTTACTGAGATGATTTATTGAGATTTTAACTCAATAATACTAAGTGTTTATGCTACCCTCCCAGACCCTCACTCCTATCCCAGGGGGTAGCTCAGCTTGCAGTCCTGTGTGCCCCAGGGTAGACATAAGAGGCTTTGTTTTCAAAAAGAGTTGAATTGACCCAAGGGAAGGAGAGACTCAGAGAGTGGAAAGGCAGAATCTACCAAACTGGTACGTATTTTCCAGGAGACACAAGGAAAATGGGTTCTGGGGTCTTCCATGAATGATAGACCTATATCAGGCTTCAGAGCGGCATTGAGATAGATGACAAACATCTAATGGGGCAATAGGTAGGTGCTGATGGGACCTCATCCTAAGGGCAACGACCCTTTGAGTCTCACTAAAGGATCATGGTGACCATGCTTGCACAGAGGGAAGGACCTGCTTACCTTGTACTGGCCACAGAGGCTTGTTCAATGACAACATGGCATTACTCAGTTACTCCAATGCACTGAAGACTGAACCTCATTCAACCCATAGTAACAATTATCTTCACTCAAGTGCCATTTTGACTCTGTCACCTTTTGCAGAAGTTTTACTATTACTAGGAAATTTAGAATCTCTTCATCTTGGGTTTGAGGTCTTCCCAGCATGTGTAGTGGCTAAAAACTTTTAAATTAAGGTTGCAATTTGGCAACTCATGGCTGAATTCAATTAGCATATGTTTTGTTTAATTAGCATGGAGTTATTCAAATTTGAACAGCATTTAACTTTTTTAATCAGAAGATTTCTTATAAAAATCTGGATTTCTGGCTTCTTTAAAACAAAAAAAGTAAAAGAACAGATAATCTGACATCATTAAGCCCATATTCCCACTATATCCATCTCTCGGAGTTGGATACTGAATGTGACGGATGTTTTCCAACAAACTACAATTTTTTTCTACTCTCTTGTTTCCCTTCCTGGGTCTGCTTCCTTTGTTTGCATATGTTACATGGTCTTTGGAGGTATATTTGTTTGCAATTTTTTTGAACTGAACAGAAATGGATGGGTTAACTGAAATCAAGGGCGAAGTTCAAGGACTGAAGTGTGAAAAACCCAACTCTCAAGCAAAAGCCATGGTAAGTTCAATTTAGTTTACTGACTGGGGCTAGAACCATGGAGATCAGAATCTTAAGTGGAGAGACACAATGTATTAATAATGTATTAATATATTAAGTCTATTGCTAGGTAACAAATTCCCCAACACTGCATGACTTGAACCAACAGTGATCCGTTTTCATCGCTCACGGTTTCTGTGAGTCGGGAACATGACCGTGGCTTGACTGGTCAGTTCCGGCTTGGGTTTCTCATGAGGTTGTAGTCACAGCAGTTGGGGGAAGGGTCTCATGAAGACTTCTTCACCCATGGGTCTGCAGCCTGGGGGCATCCTCTCAGCCGGGAGATCTGGGGCTCCTCAGTCATGGATCTCTACCTCTATGTGATCTCTCCACCTGGTCTCCCCAGCATAGCCATCATCGGTCCAAGGCCAAGTGTCTCCAAGGAAGAACACCAGGTGGTGGTTGCATCTTTTCTCTGACAGCCTCTGACACTCCATAACTTCATGTCTGCCTCACTTTAAGTGTTGGAGCAGTCACAAGCCTGCACCCAGATTTGAGGGAAGGGAACAAAGACTCACCTCTTGGTGAGGGGGAATCAATCTCATTGTAAGTAGAGCATGTGGGATAGGAGCTGTAGACCGGTGGCATCCACCTTTGGAAAATGCAGTTTGTCACAAGCAAAAACAGAAAATAAGTCAGGAACCCAGAAAATCTGAATGATATAAAGGCAAATAAGAATTCAGCTTTCCTGGGACTTCCCTGGCGGTCAAGTGTTTAAGAATCTGCCTGCCAATGCAGGGGACACAGGTTCAATCCCTGGTTGGGGAACTAAGATCCCACATGCCCCAGGACACCTAAGCCTGAATGCCACAACTACTGAATCTGCACGCTGTGGAGCCTGCGCGCCACAATGAAGAGAGAAGCCTGCACACCGCAACAAAGAGCCTGAGTGCCACAAGAGACCCCGCGTGTCGCAACTAAGACCTGACGCAGCCAAATAAATAAATAAGTAAATATTAAAAAAAGAAAAAAAAGAATTCAGCTTTCCTGATAAGAACAAGAAATAGAAAAGAAAGTCTGGGGACTGACATACCTGCTTGTCTGTGTTGGTTTGGTTTTTCTCCACCAGACTGTAGCCCAAAGATGAACTTGGGCATGCCCAGGCCACTTGACATCACTGGGTTCTGAAACTGCCTTGCAGCCCTACCCTGGACAGTATCATTTGCTATGACCCAGTTCTCCATTTCAACTAAACACACTGCCTCACTATCTCCTGTGCACAATTAGTCCCTCAGCCGCTGCCTCGCTCCTCTGATCTGGGTTGCTCGCCCCTCCTTCACTCAATCTGGGCCCCTTTCTGCCTTTAGAATTCAGGACCAGACTAGATCGGGCACGTTCAGGGTGGTATGGCTGTAGACGTCCATAAAAAATTATGCCATTTGTAGTGATGTGGATGGACCTAGAGATGGTCATACTGAGTAAAGTCAGACAGAGAAAGACAAAAACCATAGGATATGCGGAATCTAAAAATATGGTACAAATAAACTTATTTACAAAATAGGAATAGAGTCACAGATGTAGAAAACAAACTTATGGTTACCAAGGGGAAAAGAGGGGAGCAGGATAAATTGGGAGATTGGGACTGACATATACACACTACTATATATAAAATAGATAACTAATAAAGACTTACTGTATAGCACAGGGAACTCTACTCAGTACTGTGTAATGACCTATATGGAAAAGAATCTAAAAAAGAGTGGACATATGTATATGTATAACTGATTTACTTTGCTGTACACTTGAAACTAACACAGCGTTGTAAATCAACAATAGTCCAATAAAAATTTTTTTAAAAAAGAAAAGAATCTCATGCTTCATAGGTAATAATTAATTTCATCTATTAAAAGAAAGCATATAAGACAAAAAAAAAAAAAACGAGAACTCAGGACCAAATTCTCCTCCAGGTGACCTTTTAGCTCCTACAGGACACTCCCTTTAAGAACCACCACATAGCGTCCAGATTACTCAACATGGTAACCGATCCCTTACTATTTATATACTTTTTGAAAATGTGAGTACGTTTTAAAAATTATTATTCCCCTTTCTCTCCATTTGAATAGAATATTTGACATATAAGGAGCCTCCTTATTCTCATTTTGCAGATGGGGAGACAGAAGCCAAGATGGGTGAGTAGCCTGCCCAGCCTTACAGAGCTGAACTTGGCAGAGAAAGGCCACAGCCTGTACCTTCTGACTTGTGGTTTGGAGCTCTTTTTGGATTTGTGGTTTGGAGCTCAGGGGTCAAAATCAATGGGCAGCCCATAGGCCTGAGCAAGCCTGGCCCACAGACATGTCTTGGTTGGCCAGCACACGGGGTTGTGTTTTCTTTTCTTTTCTTTTTAAGCCTTTAAGTGGGGCACATACTTTACAGTTCTCTGCAGCCTCCACTGATCTCTCCCATCAAGTCACTCACATAACTCCTTACCTGCCCGGCCTCTGAAGGCATTTTATTTTCTGCCCCCCTTCCCTACTACAACTTTGTATACTTCCTAAAGGGAAGGCTTTTACTCAATAATAACAGCTGACGCTTGTTGACCTTCTACTATGTACCAGACGACTTACATGCATTAACCTATTTGGTACTCACAGCACCCCTATTGTTATCCCCATTTGATAGATGAGAAAACTGAGACATGGAGAGGTTAAGTAATTTGCCCATTCTAACACATAGTAAAGACTGACAACTGGAATTTGAATCCAAGCACCTTGACAACAGACCTCATAATCTTAACCACTCTGCCAAAGAAAGTCTTTAAATAGACAAAGGGCCACCATTGTAAATTTGGTGGATCTAATCAACATTTTCTTGAAGTAGTCACTATATTTTCAGATTTATAAAATCTATCTGTAGGTTGATATTTGAAAGAATTGGATGATAGGGCATTAATGCCTTAATGTGGCTTGTCTGCTAAGTGAGATATCACTGACCACGCATCATGCAAGGTGAATTTCACTACCTCAAAAATGCCTACCATCTGGGTTTGATTTTTCAGACTAACTCTCAGATTTTAAGTATTTTAACCAAATCACCATCTACATCTTTATTTTAGTCTCCAAATGCTTTTGTGGCTAGTGTAAAGAGGAATGGAATTTGAAAGTGTCCATTAAGATTACTACCGCATAATGGGAACTAAAGTCTACTATATAAATCTAAATCCCTCCAATAAATTTTTAAAAAGATTTACTGCTCAAAAGTAAAAATATAAATCACTCTCATTTTCTAACTCATTGCTGTGGGTGATCATACTCAGCGTGGTAAGAGATCACAACGTCTAAATTTTCCAAGTAGTCTCAACTTCCCAGGGGATTTACTACTTCGTGTACTTGCCAAGATGGAAGGTATTTCTGCATAATTCCTGTAGCTGAACATTACTGATGCTCTAAAGGAGTGGGACACTTAATATGTGTGGCCAGACCAGCTGGATCAGTTATTGACATGAATTATGATTTTTACACCAAACCACTGAAGAGACCCAATTAGAAAATGGATCACTTTTGAAGAGCCAGTCTCCTTAATCTCTCTTATTTACAGAACAGGATTTGGCAGTAAGGGTTATTCACAACAGGGTCAGATAATGACCAAACTAACTCATCTGAATGCTTACAGAGAACAGAGAGCCATTTAAAAGTTTTTTTGAACAAAGTGAGTGACATGATCAAAGAAGTGCTTGGGGAAGGTTAACCTGGCAGCAGTATGTAGAATGTTCTCCAACATGTGATTACAAGAAAATGGGTCTATGGACAGGAAACAGTGAATTAACTCATGTCAGCCTCTGAAGAACAAACTAAGTTCAACAGCTATCAATCCAGACCAATTTCAGGTCCGTTATCCTGAATGCTCAGATCACTTTCAAGTCATAGCTTTAAAACTCTGGATCAGAAGGACTTTGCCGAGTATATTTGGAGGTCTGGGGAGAAAAAGAGGAAGGAACCCAGAGAAACTGCAATGCAGTGAGAGGAGCACCTCGTGTGTCATAGCAATGGACCCGAAGAGGACCTGTGGGCCACAGTAAGTGTAACTTCATGGATGACCTTGTCATGGGTCCTGGGATTATTTTTGACTTCCTGTTATTTTCCTGCATACTCTGTTCCTTTCCAGATTATTTCTTTCTTGTGCCTTCTACGCGGATGCTGAGCCACCCAGGCAAGTTTTGATTGCTGTCTATACTGGTACAGTCTGGGAAATTTCTACTCTATCCAGTGCTGAGTGGGTGGGCTGTCATTTCTCAAATAACCTATTACCTGTATCTTAAGACATAAGAGCAGCCATCTTCTACCATGCTGATGCAAAATAGTTGACAACTCACTCGTATCCAAAATATTTTCCTAGCCTGTTTAGATGATACAAGGTTTTATTTTTGTACTGTTTCAAGAAAATCACCAGAATTGGGAACTGCTCGCACATGACAAATCCATGATTTTGGTACTTACATTCTGGCATCCAGCCAGGTCTCTTTTAAATCAGGGGTGAGGATACTCTTGTCCTCAGGACAGCCCAGCCTTAAGACTTTTTACTGTGCCCCAGTTCTGCACGGCCTGTCTCGAGGCATGAATCCATCGGCTGGAAAATAAACAGGCGGGGCAGCTGAGAAACTTCTGAGCTAATGCTTATCTCAGAGGAGATGAGTCTTTCTTCATGTTATTTCTTTGAATTTTCCCCTCTTACTTATTCATTCAGCAAACAGCCATTGGGACTCTATGGTACGCCCATATTGCACTAGGTGTTTGGGATGCAGAGGTAAAAAAAAGAGCGTAAGGTACCTGTCTCATGGGGGTTATTGCACAGAGGGAAAGGCAGATATTAAACAGATGAACAATCAACTGGATATGGAATTAGAAATTATGATAAGTTGTGGGATGGATAGGAGAGAGACTGAGATAAATTGATCAGGGAAAATCTCTGTGAAGAAGTGATGTTACACCAAAAGGATTAACAGGCACTAGTCACGTAAAGGGGTTTGTAGGAAAGAACATTACCAGCACAGGACACAGGAGGTGCAAAGGCCCTGGGGAGGGAAAGAGATGCTGGTAAGTGCAAAGAACTAAGTGACAGACTCTCTTTCTCTTCCTTTCTGTTTCTCTATCTCTCTCTGTCTCTTTCCTCATCCTTCATTATTTCTACTTTTCTCATATTACCTCACTTTTATCATATTCTTTTTGATACTACATATCATACATTATTGTATAACACACAAACAGTTTCAGAGAATTAGTGCCAGAATGCCAACCTGTATTTGCTATTACAAGTTAGGCAATACTTCTGGAAGGTCATTTGTGTTATCTATGACTTTAAGTATCACTGCAGGAAAATCACCTAATTTTACCAGTTCCAGAACCTCATAGGAAAAGATGTAAATCCATAAATCCATAGACAGGAATCCACTGACATATCCAATGAACAGAGGGCCTTGATAAAAGCCACATTGCAAGGAAGAACAATGGAGCTTATGAAAGAAAACCAACAAAAGAAAAGAAAGATGGATTGATTCCCTAAATCTAGAACCTGAATGCTAGAAAAAAATTGTGACTTAATGTAAAGTGTAAGACTAAAGCAGAACTTGCTCTTAATCAGGTATCTGTGTTGCCTCTCTGCCCTGGAGGACAAGGCTGGCTTCAGAGACTGCCAGTTATATTACCAATAAATATCCATTGTCTCTTTCTGCCTTAGTGAAACCTCAGTTTTGCTTGGAGTGGTGGTATGCCCAGCTAAAAGGCTAAATATCTCAGCCTCCTTTGCAACTAAATGTGATCATGTGACCAAATTCTGGTCACATGGTAGTGTTGTATGGGCCTACCAGAAAGACTCCTTAAAGAGAGCTGACTCAGCCAGGAGGTATGCCTCTTTGGCCCTTCCCTAATTTTCCTTCTTGCTGGCTGGAATGTGGCTATGATAGCTGGAGCTGTAGAAGCTGTATTAAATCACATGGTGACCTTAGAATGAAAATCATATGTTAAGAGAGTAGAGCAGAAAGAAGCAGCTTTAAGGCCTGGTGATAAAAGAACTTCCATACTAGCCCTGAACTGCTCACCTTGACATTCATGTTATATGGACAAGAAATACACTTCTTTTTTTTTTTTTTTTTTTTTTGCTGTACGCGGGGCTCTCACTGTCGTGGCCTCTCCCGTTGCGGAGCACAGGCACCGGACGCGCAGGCTCAGCGGCCATGGCTCACGGGCCCAGCCGCTCCGCGGCATGTGGGATCTTCCCGGACCGGGGCACGAACCCGTGTCCCCTGCATCGGCAGGCGGACTCTCAACCACTGCGCCACCAGGGAAGCCCAAGAAATACTTCTATGTTATGGAAAAGTAGTGTTTTGTCTTGTGATTTCTTCTGTTTTAGGCATAAAGGATAATTTCTAAAATATGCAGCCCAACCTAACCTTGATTCATGGTTGCATGTTTGATTCAGTTATTATTATAGACAGCCATAATTTATTATTTCCCATGATTCAGTGGGGAAGGAATTAGGGCAGGACACAGCTGGGCCATTCTCCATTCTCTGGTTCCATGTAATGCCAGCTCGAGCCACTCATGTAGCTGCATTCATCTGAGAGCTTGGCTAAGCCTGGGACAGCCAAGATGGCCACTCAATCTCCAGGACCTCTTTCCACGTGGCCTCTGGGCATTCAGAAGTTTTGCTTGGACTTCTAGAACGCCAGCACGGTCTTAAGTATTGAATAGAAGGAAGAGAGATCTGATAGGTCTTTTATACTTGTTCTCAGGAGTCCCAGAATATGAGTTCTACTACATTCCATGATCAAATCCAGTCTCAAGACCAGCCCAGAGTCAAGAAGAGGGAAATCAAGTCACCTCTTCATGTTAGAAGCAGATTCATAAACAAGAATGACAGGAATAATTGGCAGCCGTATTCGAGGACCACTTTACCAAATTAGTAAAAATAAAATAATAATGTATCACCAGCCTTTTTAATCCCTCTGCTACAAAACTGCCCACGGAGAATTAGGTGGAGAAACTGAAAACTTATCCTAAGAGTACTATAAGGCTGGTGATGCAGGATATGGCAGAGAGGTTCCTGGGAGAGGTGAAAGGCAGGTCACCACCACCAGCAAGGTGGCCCAGGGTGCTGCGGATGACATCAGTATGGAACAAGACACAGCAGAGGATACTAGGAGCAATAGCTAGGGCAGAACGATTCTAGAATCACAGGGACTGGTTCAAATTATATACGAGAGCTTCCTCCTCTCTCCTTTAAACCTCTTACTTCCATCTTCTAGCCTCAGCACAGACCCCTGAAGAGACTTTAGGGTTTGCGTCCTCAATTTGGAAGATGGGTCAATGCATCAGGTGTACCTAGTGGTATAAACTGTTAAAATGACCATCCTAAGATCCACAAACTGGTGATGTCTGAGGGACATTTAAGTTACACAAAGATATAATATTTGCATACTTTTCTCCTTAATTTAAATGTAAGTTTATTTATATAGTTTTTCCCAAGTATACTTATACACAGGAAAAAGTCTGAAAAGGTATATATAAAATTTTAATAGTTACTATCACTAGGTTATGAAATTACTAGGTGAACTATTCTTCTCTTATCTACATATTTTTAAAATTTTTCTAAATTAACATGTATTATTTGCCTAATTTTAAGTGTAGTTTTAGTAAAGATATGAAATTATTTCATATTTCCCTGAGGAAAAAAAAATGAAGTGACTTCTCACTTATAAGTCGACTTTGACTATTTTTGCAGCAAACTGGTCGTCAACATTGGCTCGGTGTAATAGTAACACCCTTCCACAAAGACTCACAATCCCATGATATATATCTTGGGTGTTTCAATGACAAAGATTAAAGAAATTTCAAAAGAACCACGAGAAGGTTGAATTATTGAAATGGTAATGAAGACATGCCCTCAGAGAAAATTGCAGGGAGTCTTCACAGCTTTTAAGTCTTCATCTGAAAGACCTTTGCAGAATAAACAAAGTATTCAATTTCTGTTTCTCAAAAGGGCTGCTGGAATTTGAACTGATGCTCCCAGAGAGTATTTAAGGCACCAGTTAGATCACTAATCTGTATAATTTCCATTTGATATCCACCTGATCTATGCGTCCAAAATAAAAAGTTTTATATAATTTCAAAACAAATGAATCTGCATAACTAGTCTATAGATGTATAAAATGTTCAATGAAGTAGGTTGGCCTGAACAGGAGGGGTAATATACTGATAGGAAGCATTGCATCATATTTACATTAAAAATTCACATTTCTACATATTTTAAATGGTGGTACTTTTAAAAGATGGTACTCCCAATGAAGTAAACGTTTTGGATGTTTACTATCCATCTCTTACATGTCCCTGTGATACAGATAATTACATATCTCCTTTCTTTAAAAAAAAAAACCCTATGGAGAACAACCAGACATTAATATCCTAAATGACTATAAAGTTACCTCTAGAAATATTTTGAATATGATATAACTGTATATGAATGTGTGTGTGAAATAAATGAGAGGAAAAACCAATAAACAGATAAATATCAAGATAGATAAATGGATGATAGACATAGATATTCCATAAACAACATACACTAGCATAAATGTACATTTATCAGGCCAAAAATTCCACCCATAATCAACATGTCTCCTAATAGATGAAGAATTATGCAGATTTTTAATGTTCGCTTATTAGTTTGACCTCTAAAATTATTTGAATGCCATGATATAACAATCAGAGAAAACTTCAACCTTTTGTGTCACTCCTGGAACACCAGAGAAGAGAGATCAAATACCTTGACCCAGATAGCTGACAGTTTTTCATTATGATTAAATTATGTTTTAAAAGTTGTCCTGTTCAGGAATGTGAACATGGCAGTCTAATTCCCATGTAGTGTGCTTGGGCTTTCATATGTTGTCTAATACCCATAGACCATATACTATAGGCTACAATAAATTCTACGTTGGCAAGTTCTTGAAAGGGAAAAGTCAGAAATTATCATGAAATGAGAATTCTGTTAATCCCCTGGGGAGAAAAATGGCACGTGCAAATACAATGCCAAGGTCTTCTTATAGTTTGCTGTGTTTTTGCCTAGTTTAATGACCATGCAATGTAAAATTGTTGGTGCACCAGCCTATCACATGGTGCTGAGCTTGTGTTTCCTCAAACTTTTAGACCAAAGAGCAGCTCCAAGTTGAACTTAAGGGACACTAATTTCTTAACAAGTTTCTTTACCCAACGCTCACTCAGAAAATTCTTTCCAAGTCTCACCAAATGAACAGTCCCCACAATTTTGATCCTAGTTTTAGCATGGTTAGATTATTGTGATAAACAATCAGTTGCTAAAAGAAACGGACAGGGACTTCTCTGGTGGCGCAGTGTTAAGAGTCCACTTGCCAATGCAGGGGACTCGGGTTCGATCCCTGGTCTGGGAAGATTCCACATGCTGTGGAGCAACTAAGCTCGTACACCACAACTGCTGAGCCTCTGCTCTAGAGCCCGTGAGCCACAACTACTGAGCCCGCGTGCCACAACTACCGAAGCCCGCGCACCTAGAGCCAGTGCTCCACAACAAGAGAAGCCACCGCAATGAGAAGCCCACACACCGCAGCAAAGAGTTGTCCCCACTCACCGCAACTAGAGAAGGCCCGTGTGCAGTAACGAAGACCCAAAACAGTCAAAAATAAATAAATACATTTATATTATAAAAATGAGAAACTGACAATGCAATATGTCTAAAAACTCTGTTGATAAGATTCCTTGATCTAAATTTATAGATCTGATATACATTTTCATGGCAAAGTTTAACCGCAGAGTACCCATGGATATGATAACAACAATGTTCCAGCAGCTTGATAGTTTGGGTTTTAAGAGAAAAGAAGACAATTGTTGTCATCTCAGCATACAGAGAATATGAAGCAATAAGAGTCCAAATCTTATCAAGACTCATGCAAATCCAATACATGAGGAATTTCCCCAGCTCTGGACTGACTTATTCATTCATTCATTAAGCAAAAAATGTATTGAGTTATCAGCTAGCAGAGACTATGGTGAGCCCAGTGAAGGGTACCGTGTTATAGAAAACACATCCTCTGCTCTAAAGCTCTTACCAATGAATGCAGACAATAATGTAGTAAGTACGGTGATAGTTATGCTGGTGCTCTGACAGCCAGAGGAGAGAACAACCTAAATTTGCCTGGAGGAGTTGGGAATGGGTTCAGAGTAATGACATTTGAAATGGGCCCTGCCAGATGAGTAGGAGTTTACCAAAGAAGGTTGTGAGAAGGACATTCTAGGCGGAGAGAGCAACAGGAGCATGGAAGCTTAAAAGAGAACTGAACATGGAACACTAATCAATAAAGTAGACCTAAGGTGAAAGCAAAAGGACATGAAATTAGCAAAGAGCTACTTATATCTTTTTGGAACCAGTAGTATGGAGTCATTTAAAAGATGACAGCAAAAAGAAGTTTGTGCTTCCTTGTGAAGGCTGTTGCGTATCGCAGTGTTTCACTCCTTGTGTGGTAGGTAGATGGGTTACAGATGTGCTGAAATATTGGTCTCTTAAGCTCTCTTTGGGTCAGCCAGCAGAGTCCGGGTGGTCAGAGATACCAGATGCATCACCTTTGGCCAAGAACAGCTTCTTCCATTTGTCAAAGTGCGCTCTAAGAATATTATCATTTTCTATACCTGTCATGGGGTGGAAAAGATTGTGAATCACCGGCATAGGAAGCTAAAGAGTATGGATTTTAGGCATTAGAGAGTCCCTGAAGGTCTTAGGCAGGAAAGTGGTGGCAGCAAGAGACTTTAGAGATGGGAAGCCAACCTCAGAGGTTATTACAGTAGCCAAGATGCGGGAGGGTGAAGACTTCAGCTGTTTCTCAGCTGTGTCACTTGTGAGCACTTTGTGTCATTCAGTTAAACAGAACTCATGTTCTGCGTGGCAAGGACTTATCTTAGAGACACAGAGACGCTGCGCTGTCACAGCAGGACCACAGAACTGATTTTTTGTAAAACGGCTTCCTGTTGGGAATAAAAGAGAATATTTAGGTCTAACAATCAGGCTTTGGCTCACAAAATTACTACTTTGAGCAAAAAGGGTGAGGCCAAAGCTCTGCTCAACCTTTTGGGGTGGAGGCATGTTTCACAAAGTAGCTTCTAATGAACTAAGAACCCAGTGGCCATATTGGCCCAGCCTGTGACCCAACCGATTGTCCATGAGAAGAAACTGTTTTGATAGAGACTAGAATGTAAACTCCATGACAGTAGGAATTTGGTCTGTCTCGTTTATTGGTCCTCATTGCCTAGACTAGGCATGAGACATGTAATAGATATCTGTTGAATGAGAGGATGATACCACGATGTTGAGTGTTGACATGTACATAGTCTCTGGCTCAATTCCTGGGGAATATTCTCGTTTTTCTAAAGAAGCGATCATAAATTCAAAAGATATGTATGTGTGGAGAGATAGAGTCAGAGAGAGAGAGAGAGAGAGACTGATTTAATTTATTTAGACTAAAGTACCTGAAGAATGAGATGAACAATGGAACTTCAATTCTACTTCTACCACTCAGCACTGATGGCAGTGGCTGCCTCTGAAAAAGTGGCTGGGAATAAAAACAGCAGCTAAGGAGTGACTAAATGACAGGAATGATGAAACCCAGGAGGCACAGCACCAGCAGTGCCTTTGGCAGCGGTCAAGACACATAACACATTTTCAGTGTAAATTGCGAGCTGTGGGTATCCCCAAGTTGGGAATGCACATGGAGATGGGGAGACAGAAGGTAGGAATCCAGGAATAACAATGCAATAGTGGGTGAGTACTCAGAGAAAATTGTTATTATCCTTCATACTCATGGGTATGAACTGAAACTGCTGGCATAGTTCAGGGAAACAAGGGTTACACATGCATTCACAACGATCTGAATCTGCTATACGCCAGCTGTACCAACACAGAGCCAGTGAAACAGACCATAGTGTGGAAAATATAGTGTGTGATTTACTTCTGTCAACTTGTAAAGCTAAGACAGATTTCTGCAGCTGCACTGGACCAGCAGAGATCCATTGAGCTCATTAAGATGTCAATGGCCAATCACGTCCACCATGTTTTTCTAGGTCTACAACTCTAGCCACAATTCTCAAGTCCAGAATCTTCTGGAAATCCAAATTTTTTTATTTTTAATACATTTGATGATGGAACTGATGTAAGGTTACTTTCAACTTTTGTCTCACTTATTCTCAACATCCACACCTTTTGCTGCTGAAATTTAACGACTATGCTACCCCAGACACTGCTGGAAGTATCACTTAATGTATGGTACGTGCACCAAATTACCTTTCTAAAATCCTAAACTTCCTGTATTCTGAGGCCTATTTTGCCTCAAAGCATTCAGATAAGGGACTGTACACCTATATTCTATTTTTTTCTCCCATAGAAACAGTCTTACTTTGGATTTAGAAGCATTTCATAGTGATTATTTTTATTGAGCCTTTCCAAAAATAGAGTTGTGTTTCTATTCTTAAATTTGTAATTGCCCATTTCTATGCCTTCCAAAATTAAAAAGAAAAAAACAGTAACAATAACAGCTAACACCAAGTGCTTACTATGTGCTAGTCCCTGTGCTAAAAGATTTAGATTTGTTTTCTCTTAGTGACGTGTAGCTGGGCCCAGCCCCTGGCACCTTACAAAGACCAATGACAGGTCTTCCCTGGTGGCGCAGTGGTTGAGAGTCCGCCTGCCGATGCAGGGGACACGGGTTCGTGCCCCAGTCCGGGAAGATCCCACATGCGGCGGAGCGGCTGGGCCCGTGAGCCATGGCCGCTGAGCCTGCGCGTCCGGAGCCTGTGCTCCGCAACGGGAGGGGCCGCACAGTGAGAGGCCCGCTTACCGCAAAAAAAAAAAAAGACCAGTGACACATGTTTGCATTCCCCTTGGTTCCTGGTGACCACTGTTACTGAATATTCTTTAGAAGATTAGACCTCTACCCTAAGGCTTCCAAGTAACTCCAACAGCACATATAGAGAGGGTCCAACTAGACCCCATGAGATTCCTGAGCCCCTCATGTTACCTTGTTCTTTCTCTTCATAGAATTGATCACATTGGTCATTGCATTTTTGTTTTTCTGTCTAATGCCATTTTCCCCACCATGAGGTGAGGATGGTGTCTATTTTAGTGACCATGGTTTCTGGTGCATAATAATGGGTTTCAGTTAATTAATGCTATGTGATAATACACCATACCCAAATGTAATGGCTTAAGAAGGAAAACAAAGTATTATTTTCACAATCCTGTGGGTTTCTAGGCAGCTCCTCTGCTGGTTTCACTTGAACTCACTTACTCGGTACACAGCTGTACCATGTAGGATGGCTGTACTGACACATCTAGTAGTTGGTGCTGGATACTGATTGGACTGGCTTCCTCGTGTAGAAGTCTTGGGGTTTGAAGAGAGCATGAATAGAAGCATCAAAGCTTCTTAAGGCACAAGCTTCAGAGCCCACATCTTGTCACTTCTGCCACATTCTACGGGTCAAAGCAAGTCACCAGGCCAGTCCAGACTGAAAGGGATGGAAAAAGCCCACCTCTGGATGAAAGGAGCAGGAAAGGGACATGCATACTGGGACTGGGTGGGATTTATGGCTGTGCAACAACTGCTACATTCTACCTTCTCGTCACATATTTCTCACAATCCTCCCACATGTAGAATAGGCTTATTCCTATCCCAGTACCTGAAAACATCTCATTCCAGGTATTGCATCAGTCTTGAAATTCACCAGCTTGTGCCTTACTTTTGGTCCACATGAGATGAGTTTCCTCCGTGGGGCCCCTCTGCTCTCCAGAGACCTGTGAATCAAAACTATAAGGGGGGCTTCCCTGGTGGCACAGTGGTTGAGAATCTGCCTGTCAATGCAGGGGACACGGGTTCGAGCCCTGGTCTGGGAAGATCCCACATGCCGCGGAGCAACTAGGCCCATGAGCCACAACTACTGAGTCTGCACGTCTGGAGCCGCGACAGTGAGAGGCCCGTGCACAGCGATGAAGAGTGACCCCCACTTGCCACAACTAGAGAAAGCCCTCGCACAGTAACGAAGACCCAACACAGCAAAAATAAATAAATTAATTAATAAACTCCTACCCCCAACATCTTCTTTAAAAAAAAAAAAAACTTAAAAAAAAAACAAAACTATAAAGGGATCTGCCCTCTCTCACCCAAACTGCTAAGGTACAATGGTGAGGCAAAGAAGAGGTAACTACACTGAACACTCCTTTCTTAAAAAGCGAAAAACTGGAAGCGCATAGTCTCTGGTCTGTAGCAATTGTGATATCCAAACAGACACATGTTCAGGGACAGGGAATGTTCCCTGATTAGGGCCTATTTCTTCTCCTTTGGAGTGGTTCTCGAATCCATTTTGTTCGTACATTCTGGACTGTTTGCTTAGCCCTCTGAGAGGTCTTTCTCTTTCCCTAAGAAATAGCCCAGGTTTGCATCTGAATAATTCTCTCAGTCTGTTTTGCACCTGTAGGAATTTGAGGCCCAGAGGCTTCTTAGACTGTGTCTGTCCCTTTTAATCTGAATTGACACAGCTCCTTTAAAAATCCTTATGGGATTTCTATGGATCAGACTAAAGTCTACTCTATTAGACAATAGCCAGGCTCACTATTCTTATCAAAACTAGCTTCTTTCTAATTTGAGAGATGTGTCAAATTTGGGCGATGTGTCTGGATTCATAGAAGATCTTTTTTTTAGGTGAGAGGTCTACTAGACACCACCTTAAATCATTCTGAGGTTTTATGAAAGGGTCTTATAACCACACCCTTCATCTGATCTTGCCCCTGAGGCCTCATTTTATTGAATGCGGCCTGGAATTAATTTTTATGCACATTTTAATTTTCTTTGACAGTCTTTTCCAACCTAGCACATCCTGGGTCTTCTATATTGTCTTTAAGTTCTAATGCAAACGGAAAGTTTCTTTCTTTAGTTAATTTCTCTCTTCCTGCATTTTATTATACACAGCTATAAAAAGCCAACTCACCTTGTAACATTCTGCCTAGAAATCTCCTAGCCAGATCCACCAGTTCATTAGAAAAAGTTCCTATCTTCCAAGTGTAGCAGGCAACATTTACCAGTTGTTTGGCTACTATATAACAAGGGTGGTTTTTTCTCCACCCTCCAATAGCAATTTCCCTCTTAATCTCCCAGCATCTCTAGACACCAATCGTTTTCTCACAGCTTCTCTAGACACCAACCTCCCCCATTACCAAAGCCAATGCCACATGTTTTAGATTTTTCTTACGACAGCACCCCACCTCTATGTACTAACTTATGTTTTAATTAACTATTTCTGTTTAACAAACCACCCTAAAACCTAATGGCTTAAACACCAATGACTTCTTACTTCCTATGTAGTTCTGCAGGTTGGCTGGGATGTTCCTCTGCTGGTTTCATGTGTTTGTTCATGCTGGAGTGTTGTTGGAGCTGAGAGGTTCAAAATGGGCTCACTCTTAGGTCTGATGATTGGTATTGACTATGGCTGGGGAGACTTCATTCTCTTTTACATGGTCTCTCATCTTCTGGTAGACCAGACTGGCTTTCCTAAATAGTAATCTCAAGGTATCATTCCAGGAGGGCAAGGGATGAATCTTCAAAACATTATGAGGCCCAGGCTCTGGAACTTGTATAATATCATTACTACCACATTCTTTTGGTCAAAGAGACTCAGGTTCAAGGAGGTAGAGAAACATCTATCTCTGCACGGGAAGAATGGCAAAGTCACAATGCAGGGGGATATGCACTCTGAGATGGGAAGAATTTGTGGCCACTGAGCAGTCTATTTAACTGGAATCTATTGAGTGAGTGAATACATAACTTTTATTTGAGGTACAAACATGGCCTTAGTCCCTGATCTCTGCTTCTTGACTCCAGCTCCAACTCCATGATAATATGTTAGTGGTGGGCTCTGAGATCAGACTCGTAATATGAGATTTCCCAAATGACTGTTTATTCTCTGATCTCCCTACTTTCTTAATTCTTGTCAACAGTGGGGTCTTGAATATCCTATCTCTGCTGTTCTCTGTGTCATATTCTAGAGGAATATGACATATTCCTCTCTGGAGGGACAGAGATCTGGTTTAGAATCTTGGCTTTACCATTTATTCATTATGTGACCTTGAGCAGGTTATTTAAACGATTTGAAAAATCTACTTCATCAGATGTGTAGGCACATTGATTTAAATGGCACATTGATTTAAAGTTCCTGGCACATAGTAGTACAATAATGAATGTCAGTTTTCTTCCTTTGTCTATGTCACTAGATACTAAACTACATCTTACATAAGATTAGGACTATGGATTTTACAGGCAAAAGCCAGCTGTTGATAGTTTGTAAACTAAGAAGTTACAAAAATAAAGGGGATTGGGAAATAAAATTCTTAGCTATGTGTGACTTCTATATTATGGTATACTATATGCTTCTACATTATTCTGCATTGTACGTATAATTTCAGAGATTGTGAAGAAGTATATTACTATAATCTCAATTCAGAAATAGATTATCCAATTAATCCCTAAAGATATGTTTAAGATACTAGAACATTAGGGCATTGAACAAAATTACAAAGTTGTGATATTTGATATTTGCTGATTTTTAAAAGGGCTATGAAATAGTCACCAAGGGAAAACCCAAAACTTTCCTACACATACATATTTTTAAATTTTGCTTTTTTTAAAAAAAATACACAGTATAGAAGGAATTGCAGTCTTATCAGTGTTTTGTGTCTCTGATCCAACTTTTCCTTCACATACCATATATAATCTGAGGCTTACAATAGAGTTACTCGAAATAAAATGAAGACTAAATATGAACACCATTTCATAATAAGAATACATAATAAATCTTGCTTGTTGTTGAATTGTAAAGATTGATGGCAAGGAAAAGGTCAAAGATCTCACGACAATCTTGCAATGACATACTTGAGAAAATTCTATAAAATGAAAAATCATCAATTATGACCCTGGCACATCTAGAATTCCATAGATAAGATATTCAGTTTGACTTTTTGTAAGGTATTTCATCCATGTGAAATATGTCAGCTTGGTCCCCAGTTTGAGCTGAATATGTTCAGTCAAACAGTAGTGACCTCACTTAAGTTAATATCAGCAAAGTAATGTTTTTCTTCTTTTGCACATTTTTGAGTCCAGGAAACTTTTTCACTGTGTTTTTAATGCCCCAGAACTCCTAGACCTGTGGGACATGAAGGTAATGGAGTAGATACAAATGAAACATGTCCATCATGATCATACTTTTCTTCCAAAAACCCACAGGGATTCAAACAGTTTGAAAATCAGTGGCCTTGTAATGTAGGTTTACCTCCAGTGTAGGAATCGAAGGGAGACAGTGTCAACTGGTCTTTAGGTTTCTACTACAGGTTTTCTATTTTTCCAAAGAGCAGATGAGTTTCTTAAAAAGCCATGAAGTCATAGTGTATAAACCCTGCATAGGTGCTTATACATCTGGACCTTCCTCTGGGAAGCTGTATGCTATTGAAATAAAAGTACTATGTGAGCTGAAGCCATATAACATAGACACACACATTTACCCCAGGAATGACAAACTCTTATGTTGTCTGTTTTTTTTTTTAAAAAGCCGATCATTATTCCATTCTTCATATAGTCCATCTCCCAATGTATCTTTGGGGATACAGGTGGTATTCTGAGGCATATCAGAAATAATTCAAGTAGCACAGGCAAAGCTCTTCTCTGGCAGGAAGCTAGGCCTTGGATCCCAACAGTAACTCAGCAGTAAGAATCCAGTATAAGAGTTATTAAGTGGGCCACAAAAACCTCCTCTCAGTAATTGCTACCTCCTCTTCCTCTATGCCTTGAATAGAAGAGCATGGGAAGGTCCCATACTTTGTGATTTGAAGCAATCAATGTGCGTATTACCTATTTAACTGTGAATTTAAAACACTCTTAAACATCAGCTCCCTAAAGCTTTATTTCCAGATATGTTAGCACTTTTTAATTGATCTTAGGAAACTCAACAAAAGCTATTATGTTTGTTTAAAAAAAAAGAAAAAGAAAATCCTCTAGTGAACATGTAATAGTGAGTTCTAGAAAGCCAGATAATTTCTTTGCTTAATAATAGTTTTCTTTCCTCTTGGCTGTGGATTCTCATAACTAGCACCATGCCAAACATTCGAAGATTGGATTATGGCCTGTCGTACTTGATTATTTTTGTCAGCATGCTGACCCGAGGTGCCCTTTTCTTGTGTTGTTCCTTCTGTTTCCATTTTTCATGTCATCCAGCTTTTCATCTTGTCAATCAGCTTTTGACTTCCTGATTAAAGTGTCTGTCACAGGAGCGGCCTGGTCTCCAGTCAGTTGTTTAATTTGTTCCTCATGGCATCCAATTGAGTTATTCATCTGGCCCAGCTGTTCCCAAGTGCTTCCAGCATCACTTTTTCATGTGTTTGGGTTTAACCTCTATATCTGTGTACAACAGTGTGAATTGTTCCATTCATACTGTTGACTGTGGATTGCTTTGCCTTCCTAATGCCTTGACGCTACGAGGCTGGCTGCTATGCTGTGGCCAAACCAACGGAGAAAGGCAATATTTCAATCTGGTGTTATGGTAATGACTACGACGAAACAGACTCGTTTTCAAGAATTATAGCAGCCCCCCCTTTTTAACAATTAGGACGATGTAATGGAAACTCTGGACTATTCGGATTCAGAAATGTCCCAAAATAATGTTGATGGTGCTTGGCGGAAGAAAGGAAACCTCAGTCTGCCAAAAGTGTGGATATTGCCGTGAGTGGTCCAGGACCTATTTGTTGCACTAGGTGATATGAGATACTCTCTTGGCCTGAATTGGTGCAGATAGCCAACTGGAAAAATGAAATTAAGTAAATCTGCTGAGTTCACAAGCTAAAACTTGTCTTCTAGTGGTAAGACGATTTATATTATGCAACATTCAAGAAGCCACATAACGCAACAGGAAACTGGAGGAAAAGAAAGCTAGGGTACATTTCCCCCACTCTCCCTTTTAGCAACTCAAACCTAATCAATTCAAAATTTCAGGAGATTGTTCTTGAGTGAGCCATTCCTTCCTGCTATTCCTATCATGTTTCTCCTGTACCCCCTACAAGCTTGAAATGGTAATTCCATTATAGCAGTCATGAAAATAACCAGAGACTTTGTGCCTAGGACTTAAAAGAATGTAGAACGAGTCTAATAAGAATCGGGCAGCAGGTTAACACAACTTCATAACCTATCTCCCAATTTGGTTTGATTTCATGGAAATATTTAAAAGGAATTCGGTTGCTCCTATAAGAATGTGCGTTCACTTCCTTAGGCTAGCAATATAGGATATAGTGAAATGATGCAGAAATCCTGAACACAATAAAAAGTTAGTCGCATGATATATGGGGAAAGCTATTGCCAATTAAATTGATGAAATAACATCATTTTTCTATGGGTTTTTACAAAATAGCTTTAATTTTCTCTGAGAGGTATTGTACATATACCAACTCATATTAATAATATTGCAGCTTATTTACAGAGGTTTTATATATTTTGCTTTTAATTAGAAAAACTATCAAAATTTGACTTCAAGTGTTTGTAAAAATAAAATGTTTAGGGGTCATAAATCATGGAAAAATATGTACTTTGAAATGTGTATGTCTGGTTTTTATTTTGGGCAAATAAACCCCAGGAGCTTCCCAGTGGAGGTTTTCCATAATGTACTTCTCAGGAAATTAGTTTTTTCAATCTCTCCCCTGGAAGGTTTTCCTTCTTGTCTTATGTAGATTCATTTTTCCAAACAAGTTTCTGGAGGAATATCCCCCCATGAATCTTTCTCATTATTATCCCCAGGAAAGTGAATATAGTGAATTGGTACTCAATATTCATTCCATCCTTCTTCTAGTGTGTCTTTCTGTGCTGCAGAGGCTACAAAGTTAAACATCACATTTGCTAGACTCCTTTGCAGCTATGGTTCCAGATATGCTTTAGATCTGTCCCATCAGATATACTTGTGAAATATGTGGAAAGGGGAAATGAAGCAAAGACCATTATTTTACCATTTCTATTGACTCTGTTGAGAAGCACAGCCCTGGAAGTACTGAGTTTTGCTGTAGTAATGCTAGCAGATGTCCCTGGTGTCAAGAGGCAAGGTGAGGGATAATCACTGTTTCCTGGGGAGACATCGGATAGGCACAGCATGACTATGAAGCCGACAGTTGTAAATGCAGCACCTTAACCTGAATCCCACCTGAAAAGTGTGCCCTTGGAGCTTACAGTACAGGTGATGGCTTCTTGGTTCCCCACCTTTCTGATTGTGGCTCCCCTGGTCGACTAGTTCTATGGTATTCCTCTCAGAAATATTCCTGGAGTTCTAACCCAGAGACTGTTTTTCTAGTCCTTCCAATGGATTGCAAGCTCTTTATTCTCTGTATCAAATCTCTTTCTTATTTAATAAGAGTAATTTTTTAACTGCAAATTTATCCTGGTTGGTACAGTTTGTCTTTTCCACTTTTTCAAAACCCCTTGCTTCACTGTCAGTGTCAGAGTACAAAGAGCAGATGCTTTGAAGTCATATGCATCATTATTGGTTATGCCACCTTGGATAAACTTATGAACTTATCTAAGCTTCAGTTCCTTATCTTAAAGTAATATCTAAATGTATAGTGGATATAAGGATAAATGAGATAACAAATGTTTAGAACCTGAAACACGGATGCAAGCATTCAATAAATGACAATACTCTTCTTCAATGTTTAAATTTGAACATCCATTTCCAACATAGTAGTTTTTCCACTGAGCTAATCAAGGATCACATTTAGTGAGGATAACAAAAGGCTATGGGACAAGATCGTATATTTCTTTAAAAGTACATTCCTGTGTCAATCTGGATCCAGTGAGTCAACTACTTGTGGATATCAGTACTGAGGTTTACACAGGGAACCAGACCCACTGAGACTTGCAGGTTGCTATACTTAACTCTTTGGAAAATAAAATAAATTTTATATATATTCCATGGAAGGAAAGAGTACCAGGTACTATATATGTACATGCTTGCTTAATGCCAAGAAAAAATTAAGCGACTGACCCTCAATCCAACAAGACTATGTTAAGGATGATAGTATAATTTTAACCCTACCTCCTTACCTAAGACTAGGGACATTTTTCAGTTTACTAACTGAATAACACAATACTACACAATAAAACAGCACTCCCATTCTTTTAGCCAAAATAACTTTGGGTTATCAGCAGACATTTTCTTTGAAAAAGGGGTCCATCCTAGCTGCATGAAGAACTAAGGCATTCCAGAATTCTCCTCGATCTTTCCATAAGATTTGGGAATTTTACTATATCCCATATTTTTAACCTAAGAAGTGTATATTCTTCTAGGAATAATGGGATAAAATAGAAAGGTGCACTCAGAAGAAAGAAAGGGTTGCATCCAGATGCTGAGGTCAAATGGATCTGAAATTCAGCAGCTGCATATGTTAAAAGATACTGTGGTGGTCTGGAAATAGGCTCTAATACCTGGAGGCTTGAGTTTAAATCTCAGTAAACTTCACAAAAAGAGAGGAATCTTTGAGCATATTTGAATAGTAAGGTAGAAATGAGAACCTTATAAGCCAGAACCATCAATGGCTTCATGCTCAGTGAAAAGAGATACTGGGAACACATACATTGGGCCAGAAAATGGCAAGAAATTATCCCATTGCCTGAGGATCTGGGTCAAAAAGAAAAAAAAATCACCGTGGAAAATGAATACCATGAACTATGAGCAAATGAGGCCTGATTTTGCATGTTTGGGGGGGATACAAGAATTATTAAACCAATAAATACGCAGGGGGCTTCCCTGGTGGCACAGTGGTTGAGAGTCCTCCTGCCGATGCAGGGGACACGGGTTCGTGCCCCGGTCTGGGAAGATCCCACATGCCATGGAGCAGCTGGGCCCGTGAGCCATGGCCGCTGAGCCTGCAAGTCCAGAGCCTGTGCTCTGCAACGGGAGAGGCCACAACAGTGAAAGGCCCACATGTGGCAAAAAAAAAAAAAAAGCAGGAAAAAACAACTGATATCAGGTACCTTGCATCAGCAAATACAACCTCAAAACCTTTTTGGAGAAACACTTCCACAACTAAAGCTAATTTAGGACTCTCTGTCACACACACACACACACACACACACACACACACACACACACACACACACAAGATCTACTGCTAATGACCTCACAATAAAACATTTTTAAAAACACACAGGGAAAAAATACTTCATTAGCAAGATTAAATACACATCATCCCCAAATTTGAAATTACAGAAAAGTTTGAAAAATCTTATATGTTTAAAGTGATAACAAAAGGAATAAAAACCATATTGTAGGGCTTCCCTGGTGGTGCAATGGTTAAGAATCCTCCTGTCAATGCAGGGGACGTGGGTTCGAGCCCTTGTCCGGGAAGATCCCACATGCCGCAGAGCAACTAAGCCTGTGCGCCCCATTACTGAGCCTGCTCTCTAGAGCCCACAAGCCACTACTGAAGCCCACATGCCTAGAGCCCGTGCTCCGCAACAAGAGAAGCCATTGCAATGAGAAGCCCGCACACCGCAACAAAAAGTAGCCCCCGCTCGCTGCAATTAGAGAAAGCCCGCACTCAGTGATGAAGACCCAACGCAGCCAAAAAACAAACAAACAAACAAAAATATATGGCAAGGGGCTTCTCTAGTGGCGCAGTGGTTGACAGTCCGCCTGCCGATGCAGGGGGCGCGGGTTCGTGCTCCGGTCCGGGAGGATCCCACGTGCCGTGGAGCCCACTGGGCCCGTGAGCCATGGCCGCTGGGCCTGTGCGTCCGGAGCCTGTGCTCCGCGGTGGGAGAGGCCACAGCAGTGAGAGGCCCGCGTACCACAAGAAAAAATATATATATATGGCAAGAATAAGACACTATCAAAAAGGCAAAATTTAAAAGAACCAATGACATAAAACGTAATAGTTAATGAAATTAAAAACTCAATGGACATATTAAAAAGCAGATTAGATACAGTCCAAAAAATAGTAAAATGGAAACTAGATCTTAAGATCTTATGTAAAATATGCACAGATATAAAAAGGTGGGGATTGCAGAATGTTAAAAAATGTGTAGAATAAATTAAGGTAAAATTAAAAAGCAACTAATAGATGTTCTGGGACAGATTTTAGATAATGGTAACAGCACATATTTCAAAAAGAAAAGAAAAAACTAATTGAGACCTTTCTTAAATGACATATATCTTCAGATTCAACAATCATGATGACTAAAGAGAAGTACAACAATTCCCTCCTATATAAGACACTGTTCAATGCTCTGCACATATTCCCTTGATCCCTTCCTTCCTTCCTCCCCCCAGTATTGGCTCCAGGTGTGCCTTCACTCCCAACTCTAACACCTGCATTTATTTGGCAAGCATTTCCTTTACTACACATCCTCACCAATACCTGTTATCTCTTGTCTTTCTTGATAATAGCCATTCTAAAAGATGTGAAGTGATACATCATTATGGTGTTGATTTGTAATTCTCTGATGATTAGTGATATTGAGACTTTTTATGGACCTGTTGGTCATTTGTATGTCTTTTTTGGGAAAATGTCTATTCAGGTTTTTTGCCCATTTTTAAATTAGATTTGTTTTTGTTTTGTTTTTGCTATTGAGTTATATAAATTCCTTACATATCTTGGATATTAACCCTTATCAGATGGATGGTTTGCAAATATTTTCTTGCATTCTATAGGCTGTTTTTTCATTTTGTTGATTGTTTCTTTTGCTGTTCAGGGCTTTTTTAGTTTGATGTGGTCTCATTTATTTATTTTTGCTTTTGTTGTTTGTGTTTTTGGTGTCATGTCCAAAAATCATTGCCAAGACCAATATTAAAGAGCTTTCACCCTTTGTTTTCTTCTAGGAGTTTTATGAGTGATATAAGAAAGGGGTATAATTTCATTTTTCTGCAAGTGATTTCCAGTTTTCCCAGCACCATTTATTGAAGAGATTATTCTTTCTGCATTGAGTATTCTTGCCTCCCTTTACAAATTTTAGTTGACTGTATATTTGTGGGCCTATTTCTGGGCTCTGTATTCTGTTCACTGGTCTGTGTGTCTATTTTTATGCGAGTGCCATCCTGTTTTAATTACTATAGCTTTGTAGTATAGTTCAAAATTAGGAAGTATGATGCTTCCAGCTTTGTTCTTCTTTTCAAGGATTGCTTTAGCAATCTGTCCATCTGTCAATGGACACCTAGGTTGCTTCCATCTCCTGGCTATTGTAAATAGTGCTGCAATGAACACTGTGGTAGATGACTTTTTTTGAATTATGTTTTTCTCAGGGTATATGCCCAGTAGTGGGATTTCTGGGTCATATGGTAGTTCTATTTTTAGTTTTTTAAGGAACCTTCATACTGTTCTCCATAGTGGCTATATCAATTTACGTTCCCACCAACAGTACAAGAGGGTTCCCTTTTCTCCACACCCTCTCCAGCATTTAATGTTTGCAGATTCTTTGATGATGGCCATTCTGACCAGTGTGAGCTAATACCTCATTGTAGTTTTGACTTGCATTTCTCTAATGATTAGTGATGTTGAGAATCCTTTCATGTATTTGTTGGCAATCCGTATATCTTCTTCAGAGAAGTGTCTGTTTAGATCTGCCATTTTTTGATTGGGTTGTTTGTTTTTTTAATATTGAGCTGCATGAGCTGCTTAGATTTTTCTAGGTCAAGTGTAAAAATTAAAATTCAGAACTGATGTAAGAATAGAAAAGAATTAATATTTAACACATGTTAATAGAGAAGAAAAGGGAAAAAAATAAAATTTGATCAATCAATAAAAAGCAAGCAGAAGGTTCAATAAAGCAAAGAAAATCATAGGATACAGAAAAACTAAGATTATAAAAATGTATTTAGAAGTATCAGAAATAATAATAAATGCAATTATTAATGCAATTATTGATGCATTAACCCTTCCAGGTAAAAAGAAGATGACTCCCAGAAAAGTGCTGTTTTAAAAATCTAACTATATTCTTTTTACTAAGAGTCACACCTACATAATAATAATATTGTTAGGCTGAAAGAAAAAAAGTAGAAATAATCCCAGAAAAATAATATTTTAAAAGCCTAGAATAGTCACATCAATAAAAAATAAATTTCAAGAAAAAATTATTAGTGATATAAAGTGTCATAATTATCAAAGGAAAATTGTCTAAGGTTATATAATTCCAAGCCTATATACTGCAAAGGAACATCAAAATATATAATGTAATGATTTCAATTACCATGGGGAAAATTAACAAGTTATATGTTTAGTGCTTAATTTTAACATATCACTCTCATTAATAAATCAAGAAGACAAAATATAATAAGCATAAAAAATAGACAGACAACCCAATTAACAATTTTGCTTTAAAGGATGTACAGAGAATTCTACCCACAAAATTAGAAAATACAATTTAAAATATTATTAAAGTTAGAAAATTGTTTGTTTTAAAGTATACATGGAACTATATAAAAATTGAACACAAAATACAGAAACCAAGTATTTTATGAAGAAATATGCATAATATAAACTTCATTCTTTTAACACAGTAAAATAAGTGAGAATGCATTATAAAAACTAGATTTGAGGGTAGGTTACTCACAATCTTTTATTACAAAATTTAAAAATCTGTTCATGACCAGATTACTTCACTGGAATTCTACCTAACATTTAAAGAAGTAACACTGGTACTTCACAAACTCTTCCAAAAAGTAGAAGAAGAAGGTCTATTTCCCAACTGATTCAAAGAGGCCAGTATTAATTTGATACCAAAACAAATAATAACAACACAATAAAAGGAAACTACAAACCAATTATTCCTTATGAATATAGATGAAAAATCCTAAACAAAATACTAGCAAACTGAACCCAGCAACACATAAAAATGATTATATCAGAGCTAAGTGGGATTTATCTCAGGAATGAAAGGTTGGTTCAACATACAAAAATCAATCTATGTAATACACCTCAGTAATAGTATAAAGGACCCAAAACACCTCATGTGATTCAGAAAAAGCTTTTGACAAGATCCAAAACCCTTTCATGATAAAATCACTAAAAAGATTAGGAGTAAAATGGAACATTCTCAATATGATAAAGGGCATTAATGAAAAATCTAAAGCTACTCATAACTAATGATGAAAGAATAAAAGATTTGCCTCCTAACATCAGGAATAAGGTAGTGTATCTATGCTAGCCACTTGTGTTTAATGTTGTGCTGAAGAATCAAGCCAGGGCAATTAGGCAAGAAAAAATAAATAAGAAGTTGTCCTGATTGGAAATGAAAGCTAAAACGTTCTCTATTTGTAGGTAACATGATCTTGTATACAGAAAATCCTAAGGAATCTGATAAAAAACATTAGAATGTTAAGCAAAGTTGCAAGATACAAGAGCAAAACACAAAAATCAATTTTATTGATTTATTTGGCAACGAGCAATCTGAAAATAAAGCTTTAAAAAATCCTATATATTAGCATCAAAAAGAATAAAATAGTTAGAAATAAATTTAGCATTATTTTAGAAGCACAAGTTTCCTACAGTGAAAACTTAAAAAAAATTGTTCAAAGAAATTAAAGAAGATAAATAAGTGTGAAGAAATTCCATTTTAATGGATTGAAAGACTTAACATTGTTAAGATAGCAGTACTTTCCAAACTGATCTACTGATTCAAGTTTCCCTATTAGAATCTCAGTGGCATTCTTTTTTGCAGAATTTGTCAACGTGATCCTAAAATTCATATGAATATGCAGAAGAACCAGAATAACCAAAGTAATCTTGAAGAAGAACAAGGTTAGAAGACTCACAATTTCTTATTTTAAAACTTACTACAGGCCTACATACATCAAGGCAGTATAGTACTGTTATTATGATAAACATATAGACAGATGGAAAAGAATTGAGAGTACAGAAATAAACCCCTAAACTTATGGTCAACTAATTTTGACAAGGGTTCCAACATGATTCAATGAGGGGGAAGATAGTCTTTTAATAAATGATGCTGGAACAGATGGATACCTTCATGCAAAAGAATGAAATTGGACCCATATCATATAGAAAAATTCATTCAAAATAGATCATTACATTGAACACTTCAATGTAAGAGCTAAAACTATAAAACTCTTAGAAGAAAATATAGTTGTAAATCTTCTTGACCTTGTATTAAGCAATGGTTTCTTAAATAAAACACCTGTAGTACAAGCATCCAAACAAACAAGCAAGATCAGAAAAGCCCAGATGAATTGAACTTCATGAGAATTAAACTTTGTGCTTGAAAGGATACTATCAAAAAAATGAAAGATAATCACTGAATGAAGAAAAATATTTGCAAACCATAATGTGATAAGAGATTTAAATCCAGATCATACAAAGCACTCTTACAAATAAACTGGAAAAAAAACAAATAAAAACTAAGCAAAAGATTTGAATAAATATTTCTTTCAAAGAAGACATAAAAATTGTCAATAAGCACATGGAAAGATCTTCAACATCATTAGTGATTAAAGAAATGCAAATTAAAATCACAATGAAATACCTCTTTACACCCACTAGGATGGCTATAGTAAATTCTTTTTAAAAGGACAATAATAAGTGTTGAAAATGATGTGGAGAACTTATAAACCTCATACATTGCTGGTGAGAATGTATAATGATGAAGCCACACTGGAAAACAGTTGGGTAGTTCATCAAAAATATAAACATGGAATTATCATATGACAGCAATGTCACTCCTATGTACCCAAGAAACTGGAAACATATATTCATATAAAAATGTGTATGTAGCATTTATATGTGTAACACATTTATATGTGTTTATATGTGTAAAATGTGTTTATAGCAGCATTATATATAGTAGCCAGAAAGTTCAAACAACACAATGTCCATCAACTGATGAATGGATAAATAAATGTTGTGTATCCATACAATGGAATGTTATTCTGACATAAAAGGAGTATGGTACTGATACATGCCACAATATGAATGAATCTTGAAAACATCATGCAAAGTAAAATAAACTAGCTACAAAAGGCCACATAGTTATGATACCATTATGTGATATGTCTGGCACAGGAAAATCCTTGGAGACAGAAAGTAGATTAGTGATTATCCGAGGCTGGGAGGAGAGGGAAATGGGGAGTAACTACTAATGGATACAAGGTTAATTCTTGGGGGTGTATATATTCTAGGATTAGATATTGGTGAATCACATAACCCTGTGAATTTACTAAAAATCACTGAATAGTACATTATGAAAGAGTGAATTTCATGGCATATGCATCACACCTTAATTTTAAAATCAGAAAAAAAAATGAAGAAACTCTATAATGTTAGAAATTTTAAGACACATTTAAAAATAATTTATGGATGATAGTAAAATAATTATGGAAATTAGAATATAATAAGAACTAACTGACAATGTTTTCACTTGAGGAATACAGCATAATTGTATTTGTAAGAATATGTATAGACTTCAGTGCAAATATTTTCAAAACTGAAAATTAATGAGCTAAACATTCAAATTAAAATATTAATATATCAGTAACATTTCAAACCCAAAGACAGTAAAAAGAAAGAAATAGTGAAGACAAAAAAATAAAATAAAATAGAAAACATAGAAACAAAAGTTAAATAAATAACACAGAAAATTACAACAATAAAATATAAAATTCAAAAGCTGCTTCTGGGGAAAATTTAATTTAAAAAAACTTTTTGCAAGACTGATGCAGGAAAAAAAGAAATTACAAATATTGGTCCTGAGAAAAGAGATTTTTTTTAAAGATTTGAAATTTTAATATTTTTTAAATATGCTAAGAATATACTATGGACACCTTTATGGAATAAGTTTATTAAAACTTTAAAGAAATTGATAATTTCATAGAAAATTATAATTTATAATAACTGATTCAAGAATTCATTAAAAAACCTAGATAACACTATAAAAAAGAAAGAAATAAAATCATTAGGTTTTTAAAAAAAAATCTACTTACAGAAACAACCAAATGAGATTTTATCTTATTGCCTCAGTGCAGTAACTTGTACCAGATTTGCCCACCTAGCAAACAACTAGAAAACAACTTCTTGCATACACTGCACAATGGGCAGTGTAGGATTATGATCCCTGAGAGAAGAGAAACAGAGAAGATTAGCCCAGCTTTCTGCCTAGAGTTGATTTCTGAATCATAGTGCATGGATAAGAAACTCAAGCAGAGCATGGCAGTTATGATGAGTTCAGCAGATAGCAATTGGAGATCAAAGAGGTTGAGGTGGCTGGAGTTTTGATTTAAAAAAAAAAACTTTGGAAGTTTGCATAGGGCTGTCCTTGAAACTTTGCTGAATACTAAGCTATGTATACATATATGAAACTCCACGAAGTCATAGAAATTATAACTACTTAAAAGTAAAAATTAAAATTCTAGAGCTCACACAAGGCTGGGAGATGTTCAACATCTATCCATCCAAAGTAAAGAGACTTTATTAAACCCCTGTGATGTTAGGTAGTGACTACAGAAAAGCCAAGTCTTAACGGGAGAAATAAAGTAAACATTGTCTATATCCTTCTTAACAAAGCTTTATAAGGCAGACCTTGAAAGAATCAAGCTGATCTGCAAGAAACTTAACTGCCTCAACTTTCCAAGAAAATTTACTCTTTAAAGTAAAACCAAAAAGTTTAGACATTCACCAAAATAGTAATTACAATGCCTATCATTCATAAAAAAGTCACAGAATTTCAGAAGAAAAATAACCAAGTAAAACCAAGTAAAAATTAGTAAAAATTAGGTCAATAGAAAAGAGAGAAGATGGAAATAGCAGACAAAGACTTTAAAATAACTCCCATAAACATATTAAAGGCCTTTAAATAAAAACATGAATACAATAAACTTGGAGCTTATATAAAAGATTTAAATAAGTCATTTAGGACTGAAAAATGAAATATCTAAAATCAAAACTCACTGGATGTGCTTAAGAGCAGGTCATCACTACAAAAGAAAAGATCAGTGAATTTGAAGACATAACAAAAGAAACGATCAGGACGAAGCCTGGGAGTGGGTCGTAAGAAGGATGAAAGAAAAAAAAATGGACTGATTCTCAGGGAACTGTAAGACAATTTCAAGTTATTTAACATATGTGTAATTGAAGTTGAGAAAAAGAGCAGGGCATAGTTGAAGAAATAGTGCCAAAAGAATAGTCTCAAATTTTCCAATTTGACAAAAACTATAATCTACATCTCCAAGAAGTTCAGAAAACACAAAGCAGAAAAACCTCAAGGAAACCCACCCCAAGGCACAGCTTAAAATAAGGTCTTAAAGGCAGTCAGAAAAAAAAGATATTTAATATAAGATATCAAAGATAAGAAATATTACTGATTTCAGAAACAATGCAAGCCAGAAGACAAAGGATACTTTTTAAATAGTGGAAGGAAAAAAAACTTTCAATCCAGACTTCTATATCCAGCAAACTATATGCTTCAAAATGAAGGTAAAATACTTTTTTTTTTTAAGGCAAACAGCTGAAAGAGTTCATTGCCATCAGACTTGCAATAAGTCTGAAGACTAATACTCAGTAGAAACTCAAAATTACACATTGCAATAAAGATCACTGAAAATGGTTAATGCACAGTATACATATACACACTATTATATGTAAAATAGATAATCAACAAGGACCTACTGTATAGCACAGGGAAATCTACTCAATATTCTCTAATAACTTATATGGGAAAAGAATCTGAAAAAGAATGGATATATGTATATGTATGACTGATTCAGCTGTACACCTGAAACTAACACAACACTAAATCAACTGTACTCCAATATAAAATAAAAATTAAATTAAAAAAATAAAGTATACATATAATACTTTTTTCTACATTTCTTAACAGATAACTGTTAAAAGCAGAAACAATAACAATCTATCATGGGTTTTAGAACTTATAGAGAAGTCAAATGTATGACAATAGCACAAAGGAAGAGAGGAACAGACATTCACTATTGTAAGTTTTTAAAGTTATAGTGGGATAATAGTATTTGAAGATAGACTGTGATAAACTAAAGAACAACTGGGGGAGGAAAAGAGGCACAGCTAATTTGGTGATAGTGGAGATGAAATGGAATACTGAAACTATACTCAATTAAGCCAAAAAGAAAGAAAGAAAGAAGAGGAACACAGATTATATTGACAAGTTGAAAGCAAATGCTAAGATTGCAGATTTAAAATGACTATATCCATAATCATATTAAATTTAAAAATTGTAAACCAGGGGTTGGCAAACATTTTCTTATAAGACCCAAGAGTAACTAGGCTCCACCAACTGCTCAACTCTGCAGTTGTAGTGTGAAAACAGCCACAGACAATATATATGTGAATGGGCATGGTTGTTCTTCAGTAATTTTTTTTTGTTTTTTACAAAAACATGTAGTTAGCCCATGGGCCATAGTTTTATCATGCCTGGTCTGAGTACTGCTCAATGGAAATATTAGTCACAGATACAATTTTAAATATATGGTACCTACATTAAAAATAAAAGTGTGAAATTAATTTAATAATATATTTTATGTAAACTAATATATGTTACCATTATTTCAAAATGTAATCAATATATAAGTAATTAATGAGATATTTTACTTCCTTTTTTCGTAAGTCTTTGAAATCTATGTACATTTTACACTCAAGGAGGCAGTAGTGCTCAGAATCATACAGACACAGGGTCAGTGTCTGAGATTGATTTGCCTCCTTAAATTTTACTATCTGGGTGCCTCCTTACTGCATGTGAGTACTGGTTTTAAGCCACTGATTTAGTCGTTCTGGGGTGGTGGTGATAACTCACTGACATTCCTGGCCTGATATGTATATGTCTAAAGTAGGTTCTCCAGAGAAATCAGATAGCCAAAACTATGCAGATGCTGACAGCTGGACCTCAAAGGGCATACAGAACAAGGGTCAATAGTAAGATGCAAGGAGATATGGTAGGACACCAACAGTATCTGCTACACTTGGAAAGCAAGAAGTGGCACGTCCCCTGGATGCTCTACAAAGACACATGTTCCAGAGGGTGGGAGATAAGCTCTACAAATACTTAGGGCCCTGTTATAGCAGTGATACTTTTAGAGAGTCGTACGTACTTTTAGGGAGTAGTATCAAGTGTATGCAACCATAGCTGCCCATCATGAGCTGGGTGTTGTCAGACCCACAGAGACATACTGCTCAGCAGAGATATCAGCAATCCATGGTAAAATTCTAACAAAGATTTGGACCCAGGCTGGTGACTGATGGGAGTTTGTTTATAAATCTTTCGTTCTTTGGGTGAGATAACTCTGAGATGCTATAGTATAGTAGCAGTAGCTCCCAAAGAGATTAAGCTGTAATTATCCACAGTAGAAACTTGCTTATTGTTTGCTTTCCCTCCTCTGTCTCATTTCCCGATTCCTCTACTGTCTTTCTGGGAACACTCCCAAAATAAACTAATAGTACCTGAAATCTTGCCTCAGGGTCTTCTTCTGGAGAATCCCAAACTAAGCACCAGGTTTGATTTAGCATCATGTTATCAACATGGTGGACCAGCATGATATTCTATGTAATGTCACAATGATCTAGGTCCCTTAGGACTAGATTATAAATAAGCAATATAGTTAACACAGTGTTTAGTCAAGACTGTGAACATGTATTGTTGTCTCTCCCAGGAGAATGCAAACTACTTTGATCCTCCTTTATTTATCTGAGGTATAACTGACAGAAAACATTATATTAGTTTCAGGTGTACAACAAAATGATTTAACATTTGTGTATTCTGCAAAATGATCACCACAGTAAGTCTCAGTAACATATGTCATCATACATAGTTACAGAAAAACATTTTTTCTGCTGTTGATCCTTCTTCTTAATGAGCATTAAAAGTTACCCATTCGCCAGTCAGTAGCCTCTTAAAACGTTTCAGAGGTGGGACTGATCTATTCCAGTAAAAATAAAGCTACACTTCACTAAATATATGGTAGTACATTTCAACCTACAATGATTCATCTGTTTTTTGCAGGAGCCACTCTGGTAAATTAAATGAGGAAATGGTGGACACTACCCTCTAAGTTTTCTAGATGTCATTAAACTCTACCATTCCACCCAGGATATGATATTGCTTCTAATTTATCATCTTGACTAAGGGCACTGAGGACAGATTTGTGAGCTTCCACTTGGCCTTTCCTACCATGATGACTATTAATCCACGAGCCAGGGAATATTGTTAGGATCTGGATATATATATGCCTTATATTATATATACCCATTATATTATATATAGGTGTTACAGGGACACATGGTATCAACAGAATTGATACAGAGGCTAGATAATAAATGGAATCCTGGTCCCACAGTAGTCCAGTGGGTCCATGGACAACATCCTATGCTCATTTCCCTAGTGTCCCTAGGAAACTATAGGATGTGTCCATGGACCCACTGGACTAGCATGGGGCCAGGATTCCACTTATTACTTAGCATCTGTATCAACACTATTCTGTCAGCAACAGCATGATGACATTTTGGGTACCATGGTGTCAATGTCAGGTCAGACTACTGTGTGAGGTATAATAATTTTCCGTTACAATGGCTGCCATCAGCTGTCTGCCAATCAGTTTTTATATTTTTGGTTTTTGGCTTATATAAGTTAAGCCATATCCTCATTTTGCCATCTATCTTTTCCCTGGGAACAACATGCTATATTAGCCATCGTGATCCCAGAGGATCTAAACATCTTGGTTGCCTCTTTGGCTTGGCTGCCTGGTACAGTAATTATGCCCACTTGCCTCTAACAATTGTCACCACCTGGCTTTTCAGTTACAGATTGCTATCAGCCCCTCTGAAATTGAGAGTGGAGTTCTAGAGCAGCATCTGCTACTATGAACTCTGGCCTACAGATGACAGTCACCCCAGAGCTTGTTGACAATGCTTGTGCCACCGTTACTAGCAGAGGCAAGAATCCTCCTGGGTCCTCCTGGGGAATATCCTGCTGGGTGGAAGTCCTCTGAGGGAATGGTTAGAACATCTCAGTTGTCCTACCAAGTAGAAAAGAAGCTGAGATATTTTCTACCAATTCCCATTGGTGGAAATTTACTCCTGGGGATGTAAACTCCTCAGCATTATTAGCCTGTTCAGCACAGTGAAGTTCTTCTTCTGGGACAAGAAAAAGTCCCTGGGCAGAGAAATGCAGAAGCTTGAAGGAGGAAGCCTCTGGTGTACGCAAAACTGCAGGAATGTGCTGAGGCGGTGGGGGGATAAGTCTCCCAAAGTTTCTGCTTCTTACGTCATAGAGAAACTCAATTACATGAGCCAAACTTAATCACAGGGAATGGTGTTTACGTTATTCCTGTTTGCAATATTGAAAAAAATGGAAATAGGCTAATTATTCATCTTTGGGGAAATACTGGAGAATAGATTTAAAAAATAGCTTATTTATTAATAAAAAGACAGCCATTAACATAAATGAACTAGATTTACTTGTATCACTAGGGACAAAGCAAAAAGCATAATTTTGAGCAAAGAATAACTTGCAAAATTTATATATGATAAAGTTATAATAGTAAACCAATACTGAATAATGATGTATTTTTTATAGGTATCTGCGTATGTAATAAAATTACAAAAAATGAGCATGGAACAATACATATAAATTTCAAGATCTTGGTTATTTCTAAAAAGAAAGGAATAGGATCAGACTGGGGGTTAAGCTGTCTTTATAACACATATCTTAAAAGAAATTTTAAAAGATAGTATAAAGCAAATATGTCAAAACTGTTGATAATTAATAAATTTCATGGTACATAATGGGTGTCGGTTATATTTTGTATGAAATGTTTCATTAAAGATTAAATTTAAAGTTAAATTAAATTAATTTTAAAATTAAAAAGTAAATTTTAATTAAAATTTTATTTTAATTATTTAAACTGTGGACCAGAAGGTAGCTTTAAGGTGGTGACTCCTCGATCTGGGTGCTCATCAGAATCATCTGAAGAGGTTTTTTTTTAATATATGTTTGGATCCCACCCCCAAAAAATCATTTTCAGTAGATCTTGAGCAGTGCCCCAAAATTTTATTAAAAGTTTCTTGAGTACTTCTGATATTTATCAGGTTTGGAAGCTACTGACTTAAGATACATTCCTTTCTCTGGGAAATCTAACATATCCTAGTTTTCACTTCTATGATTAGAAGTTAAGCAATTCCTTGTAAACATTTTCACTAAGTTATACCACAATGGCATGCCCTTCATATTTTATTAAAATAGCAGGAAGCTTTGGGATTTGCTGTAAAATCATTGATGGGTACATTGCCAGTTGCATTATTTAGTATAGTTTATAAATCGTATCTTATGAGAAATGGCATTCATACTTTAGTGCCAAAAAAGAATCTTTCTTTTTAAATGAATAATTGATATTTTTCCTTTTATCAGTTAATAATTATTATGTAAGTAACCATGAAGAAATTTTTCCCTGTGCTGCCAAAAAAACTCAGAAGGAAATTTAATACTTTAAAAAATTCATTGTCTCTGTTTTAATAGCTTTAAAGTAGTTGTTTTTTATTGAAGTATATTTGATTTACAATATTATATTAGTTTCAGATGTACAGCATAGTAATGTAGCTGTGTCTTTTAATGAAAGCCACTTCAAATGCTTTGTAAAACTAGGTTTGGTATAAATAGTTGATGATGATGATGATGATAGCTACCATTTTGGGGGGCTTTTACTATGTGACTTCATAAACTTAATTTTTAAATTTAATCCTCAGTTCAACCTCCTAAGGTAGAAATTATTGCCATTTTACAGAAAGCAAGTTAATTAATAGCTTTTCTTCACTGATGAAGAAAATCAAAATTACAGAGAAAAAGTAGAACATGACAATGTATACAGTAAATTATTTTCCTATGAATCTATCCAGCAACTAGCCATTAGTGTATAGCCACTGTAATGTATAGTTTTTAATGGTTTCAACTCTCAGTTTATACCATTTAGTAAAGGATATAGGTAATGTTTCAAAGATTCCCTCCAGTTTAATATGGCCTTAAATCACAAAATTTGTAAGGTTGGCTCTGACTAATATAGTGGTTGAGACGGAGGGCAACTAGTTTCCCATTTATTTTCTTTCTCCCAGAAGAAACCAAGAGTGTGGGCAGAATAAAGTTCTAGGGACTTTGCCATCATAGAGATACTAAATACAAGGATAATCTCTAGGCTTCAAACTATATGAACATTTCCATTCAGTATACTTCTCCCATTCCTCCTCTTTCCCATATTAGTCTTCTCCAATTAATGTACAAATGGATTATGATTAATAATAATAATATGTAGTGTATTATTGTATTTGTAGGTGAAAAGCATTGCATAATAAAACATAATTAACATAGTGGGTGTCACACTGGACATAAACCCAAGAGGTCAGAATCTAGCCCGAAATATTATTATTCCCTATGGCCCAAATATTTGTTAATTGAAATAATTACAATAACATTCACTTCTTGGATGTTTTTGTATGACTATGTCAAAAAAGGTTCTCACCCCTTTTAGTTTGTCTTGTTTATACTAATGGAGAGAAAAACAGCAGGTTACATTAAAGGACATTTAGAGTACTCTCTTGTTCTACTTGAATTCATGTCATAAAACAATACGTCTTGAAGAGCAAATTTATTTTAGGGTGTGCCAGAATAGAACGGAAACAGGCCTGAAGGCTTGGATCTGTACATGTTGAGTGGTGGTACCCTTCTGATTTACCCAGATTTATAAGAAGTACCCAAGAAGTTGCTGGGACTGTTCTTAGTTACTTCTGCTTGGTGATCAGACAGGTGTATAACCAGAGTCTCCAGAATATTTGGGAGGGACAGGAAGTATCAATATTCCTGGGAGATCAGAAAATAAGAGTTTCTCAAACAGCCTGACAGTATCTTCTCCAAATCAAGTGGCATCATTGACAGGGATTCTGGGAGAATCTGAGGGTGACAGAAGCTTGCCCATCTGACCTGGAGTGCTTCTGCATCCCTTGTAGTATGTAGCCATCTGTGTGAGAAAGTTGTGTCACCTAACCTACCTTTTGGTTGTGTCACCAAACCTTTACTTTGTCTGTTGGTGTCTTTGTATCAATCATCTCACCTCCACACTTAGACATCCATTCATGAGGTTACCAAGAAACCAGACATAAGCTCCATCACTATCAAACTCACCCATCTGAAAGCATTTAGGAAAAGTTCTAACAGCAAATGAATGATTTTAAAAACATTTAGATCATGGTATGTAAAGTGACATGGAAGGCATAGAAATCACTCCTTGTTCCTCTTTTTTTCTTCTTTCAGATGGATCAAAAGAGTGCAACTGAACCCCAGAGAAGCATCTCGGCTTTCGTATTCATCATCCCCCATCTCCCCAGCAGTGAGGGTCCACTTCCCCCTTTCATTCACTTATCACACAATTACCAAATATTTATGGAGTGCTTACTATTTGTCAAACTCCAGGGGCTGTCAGATACGTGTTATTCCCTCTGCCTGAAATATACTTCTCACATTCTTCTTTCTTGGATGAATTCTTCCTCAGCTTTTAAGTACCATCTAAAAGTCCCCCTCTGTGAGGGCATCCCAAACTCCTTTAGGAAGTCATGCTTCCCCTCTGCTGTGCTATGAGAGCATCACTTCACAGTCCTAGTACAAACCTCATCACATCTGTTGTTCTTATTCATCTGTGAGTTCCAGGAGAGCAATGGTGATGCCTTCCTCTACTTTGTGTTTTTCATTGAACTTAGTACAACTTTACTGAGCACATAGCTCAATATTATTTTTAATTCAAGAAATAAGTAAATATATGAACGAAAGCTAGGTGATATTTTCCACACATTGGACTTTACATGGAATTTTGGACAAGTCAATAAAACACCTTTTTGGTTCTGGCTTCCTCTTTGGACAATTAAGTGATAATACTTACAATCTCTCTTCCTGTGCGATGTCGTAATGCTTTAAAACTTTAAGTGTGGAACCCTAAAAGTGTCTTATTGTTGCTATTAGATCCACTGTCACCTTGCAGTTGACTTTGTGGCTTCAGTGCAAATGAATGTTGGGTGCAGTGATTTAGAGTAGCAGATAGTAACTATAGATCTTATATGCTGTCATCAAACTTATTATGTGGTTAACTTCCTCAATACCTGATTATTAAGCAAGATTGGTTTTAGTGGATTTCTTGGGCAACAAGAAAAACTGAAACAATTTGAGAAATAAGTGAGAGATGAAGAAATAATGGCATCTTGTCTAGATACCACTTTGACAAATTAATTCTGAAGTTAGAGAAATAGAGTGGTGTCTGACGAGGAATAGGGATAGACCCTTTTGTTAAGAAACTAATGGGGAAAACAAGTAGAAGGATGCTCATTGCAGCATCATTTGTAACAGGGAAAAGAATGGAGGGATACATTAGTATATTCATATGATGAAATAATATGCAGAAGAAAACTAGAATGAACTGAAACTATATGTATCAATATGAAAAGATTTTACAACATAATATTGAATAATGTATCAGAATGACACATATACAGCATGATACTGTTTATGAAAATTTTGTAAACTCAGGAAGTAGTGCCATACATTGTTTATGTGTATGCAGATTTATTGTAAACATATAAAAATTGGAGAGGAAGGATACTCATCAAATTCATGAAGATGGCTTCTTTTGCATAAAAATAGGAGAGGGGGAACTGAGATTGAAAAAGAGAACAAAGTGTATTTGTCTTGTAATTTCTATATAAACTATAAATTGCTCTATAAAGTGTAAATCTAAGACGTAAATTGGAAAACATTATTAATTTTGGGAGAACAAAGTGTGTTTTTCTTATAATTTCTATATTAACTATAAATTGTTCTATAAAGTATAAATCTAAGGCATAAATTGGAAAACAGTAACCATTTATTGATACAAGTGAGCATTTGTAATGTTGATCTCTTATATACGCTACATTTTTTAAACAATCAAAGAAATCAAAAAGTCAGTGGGAAGGACCCAGATGAAAAAGTGAGATATTGAATCAACAGAAGTGAAGAAGACTAAATTGTAGAGTTTCTCAAAAGCAAGAAATAAATGAGGTAAAAAGCAAAAAAAAAAAAAAAAAGTAGAATTCTTAACTTTAGAAGAAGGGCTATTGGGAGCTAATGGGGCATATTTGGGTAGGATATTTGTTTGATTTTAGAATGATGAGGGAGTCCCTCCATACTAGGGAGTGGCAAGATACAAGGGGCGTAATTTTGAAGACAACAGAGGATGCTATTGAAAATGATTTTGGGGAGTAAGTGTGAGCTAACTAAAGAAATGTTGCAAAGTTGCCAAGCAATGGGGTTTCCTTTTTGGTGATCATGAATTTCTAGTGAAACCCATCTGTCCTATTGTGTGCAGGCCCAAAGAAAGCAAGGTTGTCCTTTTTTTTTTTTTTAGGATATTCTGGATGATGTGACAAAATGTGAGAGGGGCAAGTAAATTCAGGTTTTAGGGAATATTATTATTTAATGGCATATAAGAGAATTTAACCTGGATAAGAGAGAAATGAATAAAGAGAGAACTTATGAATTGGGAGAAAGCAGAGAACTCCTGAGGGTAGACATCCCAGTGAGGTCACAGAATAATGGTGGTGGTCCAAATTGAACTAATTGTTTAATTAGTGATTTGGAAGATAGAACAATTATAGGTGATGACACGAGTTAGTGATTTGGGCCAATGGTGGGAATAGCTAAAGTATGGTGTAAGGGACGCTTGTGGAGAAGGGAAATTCAAGGGTTTAAGAGGCTATTGGGTCACAGGGGTCATTTACCTCATCATCTAAATCACACTCGTTAAAGACAAGGCTTGGTTTCTCTCTCGTGAATATTACAACTCCATTCTGTCTTTTTTCCTAATTCTTCTGCCACTATTGACATATTTTCTGCGTTTCATGTTTTTTTTTTTTAAGAGAATGTGTTTGGTTCCATCAGTCATCATTCAGTTTGAGGTTCCTTGTTGGGATTCTCAGAGCCATCTCTGGTCTAGGACACTGGCCAGTCTATAGAGGTTTTCTCTGAGTTAGTCTTGGCCTAGTCTGTCCAGTTTAGATTTTAGAGAATATGAAGACCTGTGCAAGGTTCTCAGAAGAAAGCTGTGCATAGGGTCAATGCAACAAGCATTGTATGTGTGTGTGTGAAATTATATCACATGCCATTTCTCTATATATACTCATGTGTATGTATCTTAATTCAATCAAGTAAAATTCAATGAAAATACCTTTTAACTTCTTCCCAGAGCTACTCACCAATATCTTTTCACTGGAAAAACCAGAAGAAGGAGAAGTAGCTGGGTAGTCTGAGACTGCAGGGCATGAGAATTACCGGTCAGCAAGCACACACACTAAGCACACCTTCCTTTCAAAGAAGTCCAGGATCCAGGAACTGTGGGAGCATTGAGGAGTAAAGGGGTAGCTCCTGGTAGAACAAGGGAAGCTATGTGTAGTTGGCCAGAGCTGTGGTTAGATGCCCAGTGGCACTTACTCTGGGCGTGGAAGCACCTCCTATATGCATGACTGATTTAACTAATATAAAAAGCAATTTCTTATTTTTGAATCTTGAAGACCAGGAAAAAAGGGACAAATGAAATCCAAAATAAATGAAAAAAATCAATATATTTTTTGTTGGAAAATGAGAGTGAACTGTACAATAAACCCTCACAATATTTCCATCTGCTAGGTAGATGACTCTAGAATGGTTTTACATTTATAATTACAGAGGGAATGTGTGAAAGACCCTTATTCGTTTTTTCCCTTTTCTTAAAAAAATGGTGAATAGGGCCTTTAATACTCAATCTTAAATGAATGTTGTATATTTTGGCGTGGTGTCAAAGTGCTAACAGAACTCGTACTATGGTCTTCTAAAGGGAAAACACAAATAGTTTCACACTGAGGTATTTTGAAACAGGTGCTCTGGACAATTAAAGAACTCTGTGGCTTTTGAAGGCACCCTTCCAAGACCTAGAAATCTGAAAAATGAATACCACACTGTCACTTTGATAAACTATCTGGTTTTTGCTTCTACTGGGGACAGAAACCAGAATGCAAAGAGCGCAGAGTAAAGTTATGTTTATTAAGGTGTAATGTACAAGACACTGCTTGAAAGTTGCCAACGACCCAAGAAAAAAAGGTTATACTCAGTTATTTAGATCCAACAGCAAAACACCAACAGTTCAGTTACTCTTAAATTTTTGGCTTAACTTACTGTCACCATAATATGAATAGAAATGTATAAAAATTACAATTTGGGATACACAAGGCTATGACTGAAACTGGAATTTTGTAATATAAAGCAAAGGGAAAATATGTGTAAGAGAACAAATTACATAGGATTAAAGGAAAACAGGGGAAGAAAAAGAATGAAAGAGAAATGGGGGTTGGGGACAGGGAAACCATAGGACAAAATCCAAGTGCAAGAAAATGAAAAGAAAAATCACTTGGACTGTTGAACAAAACCCAAGTTCTAGACCTGGATATTTTCAACAGAAATAGGACATTACTAACAATAAATAGTTATTTCAAGTAGTACTGAGACATTAGAGAACTAACTCAATGTTTTTGGACATGAATCAGTTTTATCATCCATAAGAGGAAAATATAATCTCTGCTTTGTATACCTTACATGATCTTAGTGAGTCTCAAATGAGGAAGTGGTTTTTAAATCATCATAAAAATATCTAGTAGATATTTTTGTGAAGGTTCAACCTAGAATCCTAAAAGAGAAACAGTCTAGAACAACACACGGTCAAAATCCTGGTGGCCTATGACCTAAGGAAAAGAAAGAGTAACAGCCAAGCAAACAATGGCCAGTTCCCCAGGGAAAAGATCTGAGCTGGGATTCATTCTCAGAAAGAGGGAAGTGATGACCTCATGCTACTTCCCCATGAATTTAGAAGATGACACAGTTGTACTAGTCATTCACGCAAACTGAAATGGCCTAAGCCAGTCTTGGTCCAATGGGTGCACAGATTGTCCTTAGTTGGATGGGTAATCGTACGAAGTTTTGTTTCCACTGCAGTATAGATAAAGCCTTTAAAACAGGTTATTTAACCCCACTGGGCTTTTAATAATTACCATAATCATTAGAGGATTTTAAAAAAATTTAGGTTAGAAATTTCATTATCTATACTCTTGACTAAACCTGGGGGGCAGGTACTAAATTCATTGCTAAAATTCATCTGCAAGTTAGAGTTTAAATGTATTTTCCCAGACATGTACTTTATATTTTTTTATTACCCTTCAATTCCTCAGAAATTTTCTCAAGATCTATTTCATTTTGTAGCTTATTCTCTATGTTTCAATGAGGCATTTGCATGTTGTCTTCATTACCATATAATTATGTTATATAACATTTATAAGTTTAACTTTTCTCTATGAAACTCAAAAGAAGTTAATGGGTTTTGTGTAATTCATTTTCCTCCCACCCCACTGAACCAAAGGATCAGAAACTACCATGGCCCTCATTTTACTGACCAGTGGTCAATCTATTTCTGTCTCATAGGCTGGTCAAGGCTTCATGTTACTCAGGCTCTTATTTCCCAGGTCTAGTGGTTCTTAACCCTGGACTCACTTAAGAATCACCTGGTAAGCATTGGAAAAATAGCCCGCCCAGGCCTTACATCAAAACAATTGAATCAGAGCTTCTGATGATGGGGCCTGAACATCAGTATTCTTTCTAAACTCCTTAGGTGATCCTGAAGTACAGCCAAGGTTCAGAACCATTGCTCTAAAGCAGTGACTTTCAAACTTTAATTTCAGTAGGAATTATAAGAGGATGTTGTGGAAATACTGATTCTGATCTAGTAGGTCTGGATGGTCCCTGATATTCTGCATTTCTAACAAATTCCCAGGTGATACAAAACCCAGAGCACATAAAATTATTCGAATGACGATTTTCTCAATTCTTCCAAGGATAGTACACAACTAGGACCATTCTAAATGCATAGATTTTGTAAATTCTTACATTTGTAAATTCATAAATTTTGTAAATTCTTACAAAATTTGAGTTCAGAAAGCCTGCTTCGTCTGTGAATGGAAATTGAAATAATAAAGATCAAGCAATACCTTTTATACCTTGACAGCACATCTTAGTCATTTCTGTCTTTATATGTCCACTAATTAATTGGCTAACCTGGAACTTTTAGATTCACAGGACATCAATACCTTCTTCATCCACTTCCACACTGCAACCTGCCATTTATTCAAATTCTATTCACTTATCAAATCCCTAAACTTTGGCCTCTATCCTGCTACTTTACTGAAATCACCCCCTCCAAGATCAACTTCTTTGGTTAAATCCAATGAACTCTCTTTTAAGTCCATCTTATTTGACTTCTTTTTCATCCTACCTCACCGTTTAAACAGTCTCCTTCTTAGCTTCTTGCCACTGAAATCCACTCGTACCTCTCAGCTCACTCTTTCTTCCTCTTCCTTGTTTCCTCTGTATATCTCTTAAATGTTGGCTATTCTTGAGGTATTACCCTTGTCTTCTCACTCTACTCACCCTTTCTGAGGTATCTTGCCTAATCCTATTGCTTCCTTCAATGTGCTGGTGACTTCCAAATCCATGTCTCCAGACCAGAGCAATTTCTAGACTCAAATTTCAATTGCCCGTTACATCTCTTGGCCTGAATATCAAATTCTTCATTACCCATTCTAAACCTATATCCATCCCCAACTCTCTCTTTTTCCTAAATCCACTATAGTGAATACTGTAAACACTAAGATAAGAAATTAGTGAGAAACAAGGGAGAGGTGGTGACACCTGGGAAAGGATGGCTGGTCACTTAGTTAGGTCACCTCAGGGAAATAAAACCTCATGAATTTCCCTAAATCCAAATTCTGCCCTCAGGTTCAGAAGCCTTATTTTATCAGGGTCTGCCTGGTTATAACCAATGTTATACTGTAAAACTGTAACCCAAGTTATTTCAATAAATTTCAGCTCTAATATTCCCATCAATGTGACCAAGATGTGCTCTCCTTATAGAACAACCTATGTGGTAAGTCAAATTATAACCAAATATTTGCTCAATAACCATGGAATCAGTGCAGAGGAGTTGTTAGATAATTTAAACATATAATAGAATCAGGTTAATATTCAATACTTCATTTATTCTACAAATATTAATTGAGCACAATGACTGAAGCTTTGCTATGGATTGTAATTCTTAGTTTGTCATTCAATACACCCTTACCCAAGAAGCTGCTTCCTGACAGCTGCTGGCCTTCATAACATTTCTTTTTCTTTCTTCCCATCACAGATCAACCCATCTACTTTCACCTCCACTCATACTGTCTGCTAGTTGATGTCTTCATTGTCTTCATACTGTCATTGATGTCTTCATGTTTTTAATCTGCTTTCTATCTACTGCAGCCTCAATGTTCTGGAAAAAGTCATCCCCAATCTTTAAAATAACAGTGCTTCTTTACTGTATCTACTTATTACTTATTATATGTTTTAAGTCTCAGAGGGGAATTTTATTTTAAATTCCTAGAGTTCCTTACAACCCCCAACCAAGTATCACCTACAGATACCATCATTCACCTATTTCAAAATCCTAGTATCATAGTGACTACTTTTCCTGTTTCATTTCTCCAAATACTTAAAGATACAACTACAGTAACTCAGCCCTCATCTTTTCTCACTAGGATCATTGCTGTAACATCTATCTTCCCCCTGCCTTAGGTATGGAACCTATCCAACCCCTTCTCCACAATGCCTGCAAAGCTTAAGAAGTAGAAATTTCTGTTGTTGGGACTATCACCCAAGACCACATATTAGCTGAACCTGAAGCTGCTGGATCTAACAGAGCTGTTCTCAACTGGGGGATATTTCCTCCCAGAGGACGTTAGGCAGTATCTGGAGACAATTTTAGTTGTTACAACTTGGGGGATTCTACTGGCATCTAGTGGGTAGAGGCCAGGGATGATGTTAAATACCCTAAAATGCATAAGATGGCTCCCACATCAAAGAATTATCTGGCCCAAAATGTCAGTAGTGCTGAGGTCGAGAAACTCTGATTAATATCATCCCAAGAAGAATGAAGCATAGTCACTGTACTCATGCCACTTACTACTACCTTCATAGATATATGCCCCCCAGGCTACTCTCTACCACACGCCATCAGCTCCTAATGCTCAGAAATTAATTTTCTCAGTCCTATCTTTCCATTCTGCCCCAAACTCCTCTCCCTGTGCCTCTTGAAATGTTGCTCATAGTCTGGGCACTTCTTATATGCCTAGCCTCTTCTCAGAGCATCATTTCAACTCCTTAACTTATCTGAATCCTTAAGTAGTTCCTGAGGAGACCATGTCTCTTATTAACCTTTCAGTTTGTCTATTCTGTCACACTTTATAGAACTCAAGATTGGGAAGTGGAAATGTTGTCCTCCTCTAATCTCACATTAGGTGTCCTTTAATGCCACCTACCTCCAAACGATTTCATCTCTACAGTCTGGTTCAGGAATCTGCTTCTCTCTCTCTCTCTTTCTCTTTCTCATTCTCTCTCTTATTCTCACCTTATTTGTCTATGTGCTCTCTTCTGGTCTTCATTTTTGTCATGTATAGTCCTCTTGGTCATTACCCTTCATTCATTGAAGGTGCTGGCTCATCACTTTTGGTAACTTAAGCACTCTTGTGAACACACCCCAAATTCTGATCTCTGATTCCTGCATTATTTCATGTCCAATGACATTCTCCTCCTTTCCCACAGTCACACCATCTTGTGCTTTCTCTGTTTCTCTACCACTGACCATACTCTTCCCCTCCATGGATATCCCTTTACCTTCTACTTTCATTGAGTGACTTCTGGTCACATTTCAGGACTCAGTTCATTAGTTAGCTTCTCAGGGAAGTCTGGGATGTATTGCCAGATCCCCTGCCATGAGTTAGATGTGCCTCTGATGCACTGTTTTAGCATCCAGTGCAAACCTATATCTTGCATTTAGAAAGCTTTTTAATGATTTCTTATTTATGTGTCTGTCTCTCTCAGTTGATTTTAGCCTCCATCAGAGGACTACGTGTCTAATTTGCCTTAGTATTCCCAGAAGCTAAAATAGCACATGGTATATAATTGTTGACATGTCTCTCCCCACTCCCATGAGTCTCTCCAGCTCTCAGTTGTCCTTGAAAGTTATAAAAGGAAGAACAGTCAAGGCAGCAGGATACTCCCATTTATAAACGCCAATAATAAGATAAATGCCACTGACCAGTCCTGGAGGGTGTCCATACAATGACATTAACTGCTTGCACAGTGTCCAAGTCAGTCAGAGACTCAACAGGCTTACATATTCCTTCTTTGTTATAGCTCTAATCCTGGTTGGTTTTCTTCCAAGTTTTGCAAACAATATTACGTTCCTGTGCTCAAAACTATATAAGATCTAAATGTTCTCTTCTCATTATATTTTCTAATGCCAGTTTGTATGAAGTTGGTCTGTTTTTTTTTATTCTCCTTGTATGTTTCATTCTGCTTTTCAGAGGACGTTCATGTTTCTCTGCATATGCTTACAGATTTCTTTAAAACTCTTAAGCTTCCATTTATATTTTATTTTACTCTCTATAAATAGTAAGCACTTAATAAATGTTGACTCCTGAAAATGATTACAATTTTGAGGAACTCACAGTCCTTGTGTGGTAGAGTAACAGATGAACTCCCAATGTAGACAAAGAGTGCCAATCAGCACATGCTTTCAAATCAATGACCCAATATCACTAGTAAGATTGAGTTTCATTTTTCTTTCTCCTTCTGCTAGACATAAATAAACTCACTGAAGACAGGATTCCATCTTATGTTTTTGATCCTTAAAACTGGGATTGACATATATACACCACTATGTATAAAATAGATAACTAATGAGAACCTACTATATATCTCAGGGAACTCTCTACTCAGTGCTCTGTGGTGACCTACAGAAGGAAGGAAATCAAAAAAAGAGGGGATATATGTATACATATGGCTGATTCACTCTGCTGTACAGCAGAAACTAACACAACATTGTAAAGCAACTATACTCCAATAAAAATTAATTTAAAAAATAGTGAATGAATAACAGTGAGGAACACTCTCCCTCACACAATTCTTTTATGCAATATTGAGTGAAGCCATCTACAAACATATAGTAATTAACAGACATACATGCATACCCACCATGTTTATATTCTGAAAGATTACAGCAATGGAAACTCTTGTGAAATAAGAACCCTCAGTGGTAAAAACACTACCACTTAGAAATCCTAAAGAGAATTCTTTTCTGTGTCTTAGTAAAACATGTGGAACTATTATATAACAATCATTAGATACTAATAACTTTTGAAAAGGAATTTATTATAAAAAATTTTCAAATAAAATTTTTTTAAAAATCTAGTCAGATGCCTTAAGAGGATGCCTTTACCCGTCTTTTCACTTCTTGTGTTGACAAGATACAAACTGGGATTGGCTCATGTAGATTAATGCCTTTAAAGCAACTTCTGACTATGTTTCTTTGGCTAAAATCTAGGTGAAGTATTAAACTTTCAAAAAACAAGAGGTTTAAAAAAGCCTTCTTAAAAATAATATCTTACATTTCTTTGTGCTCTCTTGGTTTTTACAACAGTATCTTGAATTGATTGTGTTGACTTGCTATGTGGTTGTTAAACAACTGCCACGTATCTTCATTTCAAACATAACTATTTAAAATGTTGAGTGAGGAAGGAGGAGCTTCAAGATGGCAGAAGAGTAAGACATGGAGATCACCTTCCTCTCCACAAATACATCAGAAATACATCTACATGTGGAACAACTCCTACAGAACACCTACTGAATGCTGGCAGAAGACCTCAGACCTCCCAAAAGGCAAGAAACTCCCCACGTGCCTCGGTAGGGCAAAAGAAAAAAGAAAAAACAGAGACGAAAGAATAGGGATGGGACCTGCACCAGCAGGAGGGAGCTGTGAAGGAGGAAAGGTTTCCACACACTAGGAAGCCCCTTTGTGGGCGGAGACTGCGGGTGGCAGAGGGGGAAAGCTTCGGGGCCGCGGAGGAGGAAAGCATAGCAACAGGGGTGGAGGGCAAAGCGGAGAGATTCCCGCACAGAGGATCGGTGCCGACCGGCACTCACCAGCCCGAGAGGCTTGTCTGCTCACCTGCCGGAACGGGCGGGGGCTGGGAGCTGAGGCTCGGACTTCGGAAGTCGGATCCCGGGGAGAAGCTTGGGGTTGGCCACGTGAACACAGCCTGAAGGGGGCTAGTGCACCACGGCTAGCTGGGAGGGAGTCTGGGAAAAAGACTGGACCTGCCGAAGAGGCAAGAGACTTTTTCTTGCCTCTTTGCTTCCTGGTGCGCGAGGAGAGGGGATTAAGAGCGCCGCTTAAAGGAGCTCCAGAGACGGGCGCAAGCTGCAGCTAAAAGCGTGGACCCCAGAGACGGGCATGAGACGCTAAGGCTGCTCCTGCTGCCACCAAGAAGCCTGTGTGCAAGCACAGGTCACTCTCCACACCTCCCCTCCCAGGAGCATGTGCAGCCCGCCACTGCCAGGGTCCCGTGATCCAGGAACAACTTTCCTGCGACAACGCACGGTGCACATCAGGCTGGTGCAATGTTATGCTGGCCTCTGCCGCCGCAGGCTCGCCCTGCATCTGTACCCCTCCCTCCCCCAGCCTGAGTGAGCCGGAGCCCCCGAATCAGCTGCTCCTTTAACCCCGTCCTGTCTGAGTGAAAAACAGATGCCCTCAGGTGACCTACATGCAGAGGTGGGGCCAAGTCCAAAGCTGAACCCCGGGAGCTGTGCGAACAAAGAAGAGAAAGGGTAATTTCTCCCAGCAACCTCAGGAGCAGTGGATTAAATCTCCACAATCAACTTGATGTACCCTGCAGCTGTGGAATACCTGAATAGACAATGAATCATCCCAAATTGAGGAGGTGGACTTTGGCAGCAAGGATATATATAACTTTTTCCCTTTTTCTCTTTTTGTGAGTGCGTATGTGTATGCTTCTGTGTGTGATTTTGTCTGAATAGCTTTGCTTTTACCACTTGTCCTAGGGGGTTCAGTCTGTCCGTTTTTTTGTTTGTTTGTTTGGGTTTTTTTAGTATAGTTTTCAGTGCTTGTTATCATTGGTGGATTTGTTTTTTGGTTTCATTGTTCTTTCTTTTTAATTACTTAAAATTTTTTTTAATAATTATTTTTTGTTTTTTATTTTAATAACATTTGTTTTATTTTATCTCTTTCTTTCTTTCTTTCTTTCTTTCTTTCTTTCTTTCTTTCTTTCTCTCTCTCTCTCTCTCTCTCTCTCTCTCTCTCTCTCTCTCTCTCTCTCTCTTTCTTTCCTTCTCCCTTTTATTCTGAGCCCTGTGGATGACAGGCTCTATGTGCTCCAGCCAGGCATCAGGGCTGTGCCTCTGAGGTGGGAGAGGCAAGTTCAGGCCATTGATCCACCAGAGACCTCCCAGCTCCTCATAATATCAAACGTCAAAAATCTCCCAGAGATCTCCAACTCAACAACAAGACCCAGCTCCACTCAACGACCACCAAGCTACAGTGCTGGACACCCTATGCCAAACAGTCAGCAAGACAGGAACATAACCCCACCCATTAGCAGAGAGGCTGCCTAAAATCATAATAAGGTCACAGACATCCCACAACACACTACCAGATGTGGACCTGCCCACCAGAAAGACAAGGTCCAGCCTCAGACACCAGAACACAGGTACTAGTCTCCTCCACCAGGAAGCCTACACAACACACTGAACCAATCTTAGCCACTGGGGGCAGACACCAAAAACAAAGGGAACTACGAACATGCAGCCTGCGAAAAGGAGACCCCCAAACACAGTAAGTTAAGCAAAATGAGAAGACAGAGAAAGACACAGCAGATGCAGAAGCAAGGTAAAAACCCACCAGACCAAACAAATAAAGAGGAAATAGGCAGTCTACCTGAAAAAGAATTCAGAATAATGATAGTAAAGATGATCCAAAATCTTGGAAATGGAATGGAGAAAATACAAGAAACGTTTAACAAGGACCTAGAAGAACTAAAGAGCAAACAAACAATGATGAACAGCACAATAAATGAAATTTAAAATTCTCTAGAAGGAATCAATAGCAGAATAACTGAGGCAGAAGAACGGATAAGTGACCTGGAATATAAAAGAGTGGAAAAAACAACTGCAGAGCAGAATAAAGAAAAAAGAATGAAAAGAATTGAGGACAGTGTCAGAGACCTCTGGAACAATATGAAATGCACCAACATTTGAATTATAGGGGTGCCAGAAGAAGAAGAGAAAAAGAAAGGGACTGAGAAAATATTTGGAGATTATAGTTGAAAACTGTCTTAATATGGGTATGGAAATAGTTAAATAGGTCCAGGAAGCACAGAGAGTCCCATACAGGATAAACTCAAGGAGAAACACATGAAGACACATATTAATCAAGCTATCAAAAATTAAATACAAAGAAAAAATATTAAAAGCAGCAAGGGTAAAACAACAAACAACATACAGGGAATTCCCATAAGGTTAACAGCTGATCTTTCAGCAGAAGCTCTGCAAGCCAGAAGGGAGTGGCAGGATATATTTAAAGGGATGAAAGGGAAAAACCTACAAACAAGATTACCCTGTGCAGCAAGGATCTTATTCTGATTTGATGGAGAAATTAAAACCTTTACAGAGATGCAAAAGCTAAGAGAATTCAGCACCACCAAACCAGCTTTACAACAAATGCTAAAGGAACTTCTCTAGGCAGGAAACACAAGAGAAGGAAAAGACCTACAATAACAAACACAAAACAATTAAGAAAATGATAATAGGAACATACATATCGATAATTACCTTAAATGTAAATGGATTAAATGTTCCAACCAAAACACATAGACTGGCTAAATGGATACAAAAACAAGACCCATATATATGCTGTCTACAAGAGACCCACTTCAGACCTAGGGACACATACAGACTGAAAGTGAGGGGATGGAAAAAGATATTTCATGCAAATATCTTTCTGGGGGGCTTCCCTGGTGGCGCAGTGGTTGAGAGTCCACCTGCCGATGCAGGAGACACAGGTTCGTGCTCTGGTCCAGGAAGATCCCACATGCCACAGAGCGGCTGGGCCTGTGAGCCATGGCCGTTAAGCCTGCACTTCCAGAGCCTGTGCTCCAGAACGGGAGAGGCCACAACAGTGAGAGGCCTGTGTAACGCCAAAAAAAAAAAAAAAAAAAGCTGGAGTAGCAATTCTCATATCAGACAAAATAGACTTTAAAACAAAGACTATTACAAGAGACAAAGAAGTACGCTACAGGGCTTCCCTGGTGGCGCAGTGGTTGAGAGTCTGCCTGCCAGTGCAGGAGACATGGGTTCGATCCCTGCTCCAGGGAGATCCCACATGCCGTGGAGCAACTAGGCCCGTGCGCCACAACTACTGAGCCTGTGCCCTAGAGTCTTCGAACCACAGCTACTGAAGCCTGCGTGCCTGGAGCCCGTGCTCCGCAACAACAGAAGCCACCGCAATGAGAACTCGCGCACAGCAATGAAGACCCAACACAGCCATAAATTAAAAAAAAAAAAAAAAGAAGTACACTACATAATCATCAAGGGATCAATCCAAGAAGAAGATATAACAATTGTAAATATTTATGCACCCAACACAGAAGCACCTCAATACATAAGGCAAATACTAACAGCCATAAAAGGGGAAATTGACAGCAACAAAACCATAGTAGGGGGTTTTAACACCCCACTTTCACTAATGTACCGATCATCCAAAATGAAAATAATTAAGGAAACACAAGCTTTAAATGATACATTAAACAAGATGGACTTAATTGATATTTATAGGACATTCCATCCAAAAACAACAGAATACACTTTTCTTCTCAAGTGCTCATGGAACATTCTCCAGGACAGATAATATCTTGGGACACAAGTCAAGCCTTGGTAAATATAAGAAAATTGAAATAGTATCAAATGCCTTTTTTGACCACAATACTATGAGAGTAGATATCAATTACAGGAAAAAATCTGTAAAAATACAAACACATGGAGGCTAAACAATACACTACTTAATAACCAAGAGATCACTGAAGAAATCAAAGAGGAAATCAAAAAATACCGGAAACAAATGACAATGAAAACACAATGACCCAAAACCTATGGGATGCAGCAAAAGCACTTCTAAGAGGGAAGATTATAGCAATACAATCCTACCTTAAGGAACAAGAAACATCTCAAGTAAACAACCTAACCTTACACCTAAAGCAATTAGAGAAAGAAGAACAAAAAAACCCCAAAGTTAGTAGAAGGAAAGAAATCACAAAGATCAGATCAGAAATAAATGAAAAAGAAATGAAGGAAATGATAGCAAAGATCAATAAAACTAAAAGCTGGTTCTTTGAGAAGATAAACAATAGATAAACTATTAGCCAGACTCATCAAGAAAAAAGGGGAGAAGACTCAAATCAATAGAGTTAGAAATGAGCCATGGCCACTGGGCCTGCACGTCTGGAGCCTGTGCTCCACAACGGGAGAGGCCACAGCGGTGAGAGGCCCACGAACCGCAAAAAAAAAAAAAAATCTTCCAACAAACAAAAGCCCAGGACCAGATGGCTTCACAGGTGAATTCTACCAAACATTTAGAGAAGAGCTAACACCTATCCTTTTTAAACTCTTCCAAAATATAGCAGAGGGAGGAACACTCCCAACCCTTACTACGAGGCCACCATCACCCTGACACCAAAACAAGACAAAGATGTCACAAAAAAAGAAAACTACAGGCCAATATCACTGATGACCATAGATGCAAAAATCCTCAACAAAATACTAGCAAACAGAATCCAACAGGAGATTAAAAGGATCATACACCATGATCAAGTAGGGTTTATCCCAGGAATGCAAGGATTCTTCAGTATATGCAAATCACTCAATGTGATACACCATATTAACAAATTGAAGGAGAAAAACCATATGATTATCTCAGTAGATTCAGAGAAAGCTTTCAACAAAATTCAACACCCATTTATGATAAAAACTCTTCAGAAAGTAGGCATAGAGGGAACTTACCTCAACATAATAAAGGCCACATATGACAAACCCACAGCCAATATCGTCCTCAATGGTGAAAAACTGAAACCATTTCCACTAAGATCAGGAACAAGACAAGGATGCCCACTCTCACCACTATTATTCAACATAGTTTTGGAAGTTTTAGCCACAGCAATCAGAGAAGAAAAAGAAATAAAAGGAATTCAAATCGGAAAAGAAGAAGTAGAGCTGTCACGTTTGCAGATGACATGATACTATACATAGAGAATCCTAAAGATGCTACCAGAAAACTACTAGAGCTAATCAATGAATTTGGTAAAGTAGCAGGATACAAAATTAATGCACAGAAATCTCTTGCATTCCTATACACTAATGATGAAAAACCTGAAATTGAAATTAAGAAAACACTCCCATTTACTATTGCAATAAAAAGAATAGAATACTGGGTATAAACCTACCTAAGGAGACAAAAGACCTGTATGCAGAAAATTATAAGACACTGAAGAAAAAAATTAAAGATGATACAAACAGATGGAGAGATATACCATGTTCTTGGATGGGAAGAATCAACATTGTGAAAATGACTATACTACCCAAAGCAATCTGCAGCCAATGCAAGCCCTATCAATCTACCACTGGCATGTTTCACAGAACTAGAACAAAAAATTTCACAATTTGTATGGAAACACGAAACACCCAGAATAGCCAAAGCAATCTTGAGAAAGAAAAACGCAGCTGGAGGAATCAGTCTCCTGAACTTCAGACTATACTACAAAGCTACAATAATCAAGACAGTATGATACTGGCACAAAAACAGAAATATAGATCAATGGAACAGGATAGAAAGCCCAGCAATAAACCCACGCACATATGGTCATCTTATCTTTGATAAAGGAGGCAAGAATATACAATGGAGAAAAGACAGCCTCTTCAATAAGTGGTGCTGGGAAAACTGAACAGTTATATGTAAAAGAATGAAACTAGAACACTGCCTAACAGAATACACAAAAATAAACTCAAAATGGATTAAAGACCTAAATGTAAGGCCAGACACTATCAAACTCTTAGAGAAAAACATAGGCAGAACACTCTATGACATAAATCACAGCAAGATCCTTTTTGACCCACCTCCTAGAGAAATGGAAATAAAAACAAAAATAAACAAATGGGACCTAATGAAACTTAAAAGCTTTTGCACAGCAAAGGAAACCATAAACAAGACGAAGAGACAACGCTCGAAATAGGAGAAAATATTTGCAAATGAAGCATCTGACAAAGGATTAATCTCCAAAATTTACAAGCAGTTCATGCAGCTCAATATCAAAAAAAAACACAACCCTCTCCAAAAATGGGCAGAAGACCTAAATAGACATTTCTCCAAAGAAGATATACAGAGTGCCAACAAACACATGAAAGAATGCTCAACATCATTAATCATTAGAGAAATGGAAATCAAAACTACAATGCAATATCATCTCACACTGGTCAGCATGGCCATCATCAAAAAATCTAGAAACAATAAATGCTGGAGAGGGTGTGGACAAAAGAGAACACTCTTGCACTGTTGGTGGGAATGTAAGTCAATCCATCCACTATGGATAACAATATGGAGGTTCCTTAAATAACTAAAAATAGAACTACCATACGAACCAGCAATCCCACTACTGGGAATATACCCTGAGAAAACCAAAACTCAAAAAGAGTCATGTACCACATTGTTCATTGCAGCTCTATTTACAATAGCCAGGACATGGAAGCAACCTAAGTGTCCATCAACAGATGAATGGATAAAGAAGATGTGACACATATATACAATGGAGTATTACTCAGCCATAAAAAGAAACGAAATTGAGTTGTTTGTAGTGAGGTGGATGGACCCAGAGTCTGTCTTACAGAGTGAAGTAAGTCAGAACGAGAAAAGCAAACACCGTACGCTAACACATATATATGGAATCTAAAAAAAAAATGGTCATGAAAAACCTAGGAACAAGTCAGAAATAAAGACGCAGACCTACTAGAGAATGCACTTGAGGCTTGAGGACATGGGGTGGGGGAAGGGTAAGCTGGGACAAAGTGAGAGAGTGGTAGTGTATATATGGACATATAAACACTACCAAATGTAAAATAGATAGCTAGTGGGAAGCAGTCGCATAGCACAGGGAGATCAGCTCTGTGCTTCGTGATGAGGTAGAAGGGTGGGATAGGGAGGGTGTGAGGGACGGATACGCAAGAGGGAAGAGATATGGGGATATATGTGTATGTATAACTGATTCACTTTGTTATAAAGCAGAAACTAACACACCATTGTAAAGCAATTATATTCCAATAAAAACATTAAAAAAATTGGAAATAAATAAATTAAATGATGAGTGATGCACATATACACACTAAGACAAAGTGTTGATAATTTGATTCTTTGGAATGAAATGTGTACATAGTCATTACATTTCTACAATTAGAAATTCCCAGGACTTCCCTGGTGGCTCAATGGTTAAGAACCTGCCTGCCAATGCCAGGGACATGGGTTTGAATCCTGGTTTGGGAAGATTCCACATGCCATGGAGCAACTAAGCCCGTGCACCACAACTACTGAGCCTACACTCTAGGGCCCACAAGCCACAACTACTGAAACCTGCATGCCTAAAACCCATGCTCTGCAACAAGAGGAGCCACCATAATGAGAAGCCCATGCACTGCAAGAAAGAGTAGCCCCTGCTCGCCACAACTAGAGAAAGCCCACACCCAGCAATGAAGACCCAACACAGCCAAAAATAAAAATTATTTAATTAATTTAAAATATCATTAAAAAAAAAAAGAAATTCCCTATTGGATTTTCACTTCAGACCATTTTAATAATACTTTATGCCATGATGAAATTAAAAGTTCTCTCTTTAACATGTTTAAATCCTTAATTTATTTAAGCCCTCAATGTCTATACAGGATTTTTAAAAATTATGTAAAATATCTTTTAAAAAACTTAAAAGATCTCAGTTCTACTTCCACAATTAGAGCCTGCTCCATCCTAGCTAATTTACTGAACCATCTTCTTCATAACAACAAATTCGTAACTCCACTACCTCCTTCCTATGGTGTTTATTGAGAAAAAAGTTGCAAATAGTATTCATTATTTTATTTAAGAAGTATTTATTTGCCTACTATGTACCCCTCAGTTCTAGACAGTGGGGATACAACAAATAAGAAAAAAAAATAGACAAATCATTGCCTACATGGAGTTTATATTTTAACGAAAAAATTTAGGAAAATAAATAGGCCAATGACAAAATATAGCATGAAGTAATAAAATTGCCAAGAGGAAAAATAGAGCATGATAAAAGCATAGAAAATTTTGGTGATGGAATCTCTGAGGAAGTGAAATTTGGTCAAATCCAGTAAGTACCCTACATACGAAACTTTAAGTTGCGAACTTTCATAGATGAGAACGTGTGTCTGCATGTCCAATCACAAATTAGTTCACGCGTCTGGCATACATGTCACATATGTGCATCCTCTACAAGTGATTGTGCTGTTGTGTACTTTACTGTACAGTACTGTATAGAATACAGTAGCACAGTATTCTTTTTTAAAGCCCAGAATGTCCGGAAGCAAGCATAAAAGCAGCGGTGATGTAGCTGGTACTGCTAAGAAGCACCAGGAATTGGAGGCCCAGAGGAAGGACAAAGAGAGATAAAAGGAAGAGGAAGTAACTGAAAAAACAAAGAGATTCATGACACAGGAAACGGCAAGGTAATTTTATTTGAAGAAGCACTGTTAATTTTTGAGGTACAGGACCCGAACGTAGAACGGTACACGAATGTTGCAGCAGCCATTCAGAATGCAATCCAGTGCTACCGTGTCATCTATGATGAGAAAAAAAAGAGCTACTACCCAGACAATGTAAAACTGATCACCAGGAAAATTCCAGGCCTAATTGGGATCACCTGTGAATTCTGCCAAGTGTTTAAGGAAGGAATAATGTCAAATATACACAAAATTTTCAGTGGACAGTAAAATGGGAAAGCTCCTACTTTGTTTTATGAGACCAATATAAACTTGATATCAAAATCTGAGAATATTGTAAAAAAGGAAAACTGTAGTCCAGTCTCTCTAATGAACATAAATGAAGCAATACTAAATAAAATACTAGCAGAGTCAAGAGAAAAATAAAACTCAGCAAGGGTATTTTTCCAGGAAGGAAAATTTGGTTATTTTTTTCACCATGTTAACAAAATAAAGGAAATACAATACCCATTCATGGAAAAACTCTTGCAAAGTAAGAGTAAAAAAAAAAAATCTTCCTTAACTGAATAAAAATATCTGCAAAAAGCTTGGAGCAAATGTATTTGATATTTGCTGAAAACTTTCCTCTGAGATTGGGCAATTCCATATAATTGACATTTTGAAAGCTAAAATTTCCCTCTGAAATTAGAACAAGATAAGGATGTCTACTTATCACCCTTTCTATTCAGCATTTTTGGTGATCATAAACCATGCAGTAAGACATGAAAAAAATACACAGAAGGACTACAATGGAAGAAAAATTATTTTATTGCTTTCAGATGGAATTATTAAACACAAACAACATTTAACTGAATCTACAGATAAATGTTTTAAAACAACATGCTGGGCTTCCCTGGTGGCGCAGTAGTTGAGAGTCCGCCTGCCAATGCAGGGGACACGGGTTCGTGCCCTGGTCTGGGAAGATCCCACATGCCGCGGAGCGGCTAGGCCTGTGAGCCATGGCCGCTGAGCCTGTGCTCCACAATGGGAGAGGCCACAGCAGTAAGAGGCCCGCGTACCGAAAAAAAAAAAAAAAAACGTGTTGCTAGAATGAAGGTAGCTAGAAAACAATATTTTAGAAAATACCATTTACAATAAAGTCCGCATAGTAAAATAGCTAGTAATAAACCTAATAAAAGATGTGAAAAATTCTTATGCAAAACTTTATAAAACAGTTCTGAGAGAAATTAAAGAAAATGTAAATAAATGTTTATGGACTGGAAGACTCAATTGGTCTGTAGATTTGATACAATCTTAATAAAAATCTCAAGATGGATGTGTGTGTGTCTGTGTGTGTGTGTAATTTGACAAGTTGATTCTCACATATATATACATTGAAAGAACCAAGATTAATTAGACAGGATTATAAAAGAAAATCATAGCAAAACTTGCTCTGCTAGATGTCAATTTACAGTTACAGTAATTAAGACAATGAGGTTGAAGGGCAAGAACAGGCAGATCAATGGTACAGATTACGGGCCTGGCATATATGAATGACTGATTTATGTAAAGGTACAAAAGAGCTGAGCAGTGGAAGAAACATTAAAAGTGTGGCTTAGACAATAGGCTAGCCAATAGACAGCAAATGCTGAACATCAACCCCTACTCAAGTTATGTGCAAAAATGAAATTCAGGTCCACTGTAGATCTAAATATGAAAGGAAATCAATAACGTTTCTTGATGATAGTACAGAGAAGCATCATTATTCCCTCACTGCAGTAAAATAGTCCTAAAAAATACTAATCATAAAAGAAAAGATTGTTAAATTAGATCATAGTATGAGCAGAACTTTTGGTCACAAAAAAGACACAAACACAGAGTGAAAAAGCAAACCACAGAATGAAAGGTGTTTATAATACACGTAACTTACAACAGGCTTAGGTCCTGAGTATATGAAACATTTCAACCAATCAATAAGAAAACAATCCAATAGGAAAATGGGCAAGAGGCTTAAGCAGTGCTTCACAGAAAAGAATATCAAAATGGTCATAAACCTATGAAAGGGGTCATTAGTAGGAATGTAGAAATTAAATATAGGAATATAGAAATATATTCCTATATTTATAGGAATATATAGAAATTAAACCAAAATAAAACACACTACAAGCCAAAGTGCCTCAAATTAAACAGACCGACAATGACAATGTCGTCAAGGATTTAGACTAATAGCAACATTCATTCATTGCTGGTGGCAGTGTAAATTGGTGTAAACACTTTGGCAATAGTTTGGTATTATATCAGTTGTTAGGCCATAATAATGTTATGTTATCAAACAACCAAAAAAACCTCAATGAAACACACCAAAGAGCACTGACACGGCTCACACATCTACATGGGGCTCAGCTGATCCAGACCAGCCTCTCTGCTGAGTCGTTGTGATGGACCAGGGCTCAATCCCTGTCTGCGGATCAGTTAGGAATCATTTGGTCTGGGCTGGGCTTGCCTGGAACTGTTCATCTAGCTGGGCTCCAGTTCTATTGGCTCTCCTCTTTCTGGAGTGTTATCTTTCCTACTGGAATTTATCTTTGTCCAGTGAGATCTGTAGTGAGGGAAGATTTAAGTCTGACTACATTATAAGCAAATAGCAATTTGAGTTGGCTGGATATAGCTGTTTGAAGAAAATGTAATCTCTGTTCTTTAGAGTTATTAAAATATTTGAGAGATTTGCAGAAAAAGCAGGAAAAGGAGTGGAGATTAATCATTCTAATTTCTGGAAAAGAATGTTAGATACTTGGTTCTTTCCTCTCTCCTCTCAAAGAGGAATAAATATTATTTTCTTTTTCTCCCCCAATTTCTTCCCTCCTCCCCACCATTTACCCATCTCCAAGACCGCTTTCTGGTTTTCTAAAAGTGTTTTTCACACATTTTATCCCTTACACTGAGTTATTGTGCTTATTCATTTCATTGCAATTATCAAAGTTTATAACTACAGCTACAGTTTTTCAGGGCTAATTTTCTTCGAGGTCCTTTTCTCAGTCTTCCTAGGAAAGATGAACAAAGTGGGAGGAAGGTGAGAGCTTGTTGATAAAACTGATTTTTATTCTGTCCTCTGAAGTCTGAGGTGTTAATCTTGTCTTTTCTTTTAATCTAGGTAATGATAATGGGTTGTTTTTCAATACTGTTGCAGCTTCATTAATATGTATGTTGTCTGCTGTAATTTCTTTTTCATTCATGTGAAGCTAACTTTTTGAGACTCTCTCCTGCTTCAGGCCTAACTTTGACTTTCTTTTTCTACTCTCGTGTTTTCTCTCCATTTGCCCCCTGTGCTTTGTGTTTTACATCTCAATGCAGCTCCTGGCTTTTCTGTTCAGGCTCTAGCATTATTCTACCATGTATTTTGGTTTTATGATTGGTCAGTATCTCATCAATTTCATGATTATGAAAATTATCTAGTGAAGTTTTACAATAGTAATTCCCAATTATGTATTTATGGTATTCAATTAATATTAGTGCTTATCCTGTGTCAGTCACTGTCCTAAGACCATCTTGCTCACCAGTTGTATGACCCAGTGTTCCTGCCTCACGTGAGTGAAGGATCTGGGGATATGGACACTGAAACACTGATATGCACCTTTACTGGGTAGCTGGCACCCAAGCTCAGCCTGTGCCCCCATAAAGCTGCCCTCATAGTCACAAAAGTCCCCACTGTCCCAGACCTTCTGTAATAGTAGTGTGACAAGGTTCTGTCTCTTAGAACACTTTCTGCAGTACATCCAGCAGGGATCTAGTGCTTGCACCCCTTTTGGTGTAATGCCGAGAGCATAGAGTTTTCACGTATCATTCAGCCAAGCGTCTGCCTTTAAATTTTCTCAGTGAAGTTTGTTTTGTGCTTATACCACACTTAAGAGATGTCTGCTTTCACCTACAACTCCAAAACGTGGAACAGAACAAAAGAATCCCTGTCTTCGTGGATCCTCGGTGAGTTAGAGATACTATGTAAATAGAGATCAAATTTATTTTAGCCCTCAGGTAGCATTTTGGTTATGACTTTTTGCCTGGTAAACTCCATTGGTTTGGATACTTTTGGCTTATTTCCATCCTAGTCCCCTTAACAACTTGGCTCTGTTCCATGGCCACAGATGGTACCTCCTGACAAGTCATCCACCTTGTGCACCCATAGGCACTGGAAGAAGGAAGTTAAGAAAGTAAATAGATTAGCCTAAACTCACAAAACTACTGAAGAACAAAATACCCTCAGGCAATAGGCAGTACCATCACCTCTCTCCTTGGCAAGTGGCAGCTAGTATTTGACTCATTGCTTCAGTGTAATTTCCCTTTTTCTTTCCTACCTAATTTATAGGAATCATAAATGAGAGGAGGCAAAAGGGGTTCTAAAACTTTGACATATAGAAACTGATAATGAATTTTTTATTATTTATTATAATGCTATAATTTTCCAGTATAATTTCCTAGCCAAAATAATAAGCATAGAATGGATGAGATTAACCATGTTTTTATGGTTAACCAAAAATTTTATTAGGAAGAACTAAGATATTCATTCCTTCATTCACTCATTAAACACAAATTTTGAGGCGGATCAACTGGATAAGCCAAAATTTTAAGCACTGGGATAGTGTAGAGAGAAGAGGTGGTGGTACGGGTGGGTGAGAATTCAAAGATCAACACAAGACATATTCCCTAACCTCAGGGAGTTCATAGCTTAGTTTGAGGTGCAGAGAAGTGTGATAAGTGCTGTAATGGGATATGTATTCCAGGCCGAGGACACCCTCCACTGATTTTGGTCCTCTCAGGTTAAACATAGTAACAACAAAGACCAATATAGCTTATAAGTTTTTAAGGTAAAATATTGACTGGCAGATACTCATCCACAGCATGAGCATCTCCTCCAGCTCCAAGTAGTAAGTTTTGGAGACATTTGCAATAGAGCCCATCCCTAGACTATGCTAACAACCTATAATCCATGAAACAGTACTGACGTGTCTCTTGGCATCTTGTGTTTTACAGCACCAAACTATCAGCAAGGACAACTTTTCATCTGGCAGTGTGTAGTCCTGCCACCAGCCATTAGATATGTTATATTAGACAACTTCATGACCTTCTTATATCCTTTCTCCACCATGAAGGCTAAGGCAACCCAAAGATTGCATTTATAAGCAAGCAAAGATTGTATTTATAAGCAAGGAAAATATGAAGAGTCCCAATTCTGATTATCTATCTACCTATCCCTCAATCATTAAAATATCTGTTAAGCATTATAAGATAAAAATAGAACACAGGATGTTTAAGTATAGTTTTAAGCACAGGTAAATAAATAAAGGACGCTTAAAAATTATTATTTGTTTTAGAAGTTGCATAAGAGAACATAAGAAAGGAACATGAGAGACAGAGAAAAGTCTACCTACAAGAAGTATAGATGCCGAATTACCGTGAAGCTAATGAAGGTTCAGCTTTAAGACCTTCCACTCGCATTGGACCACCCAGGGCTTTGAGAGGGACCTAGAAATGCGTTCACTTCATCCTACGTAAAATTCGCAGTTACGATTTTTTAAGCAGCAATTGATTAAGACTGCTCTCTTTTTCTATTCCGACCACATCCCTCATACATTTTTTGATGCTTTGAATGACTTTGGAGTGGTTTCGGAAATTTGGGAGCTCTGACTAAGGGGAAGTTGAGCTGGCGATAGTAGATTACGTTTGCATGGGTCCCAAGTACCTCTATGTGTACCTAAGTCCCTGCTAACCTTCCCAATGTAGGATTGTCCAGGGATACTCTAGACCACACTGACAGCGCTGCTCACCTACTATTGTGGATGAAGATGTTGCAGAATTGGCAAGCAAATTAATCTCATTGGAAAAAATGATGCCTCAACAATACTTGAAAATGCTGACCACTTTGGTACTTTGTAGCAGTTATGTTTTCTTTTGGGTTCTCTCATAGTGTAATAATTTTAAACACACATGCCAATATGAGTTGTTCTTACAGTCAGTTTCTTAAGTATAAAGAGGTGGTCTGCCCATGATAAAGCTGTACAAGCTTTGCAGCAATGGGTAAAATGATATTTTAGGGGCACTAGAATATATTGAGAAGCTTTGAAAGAGAATTCCATATACAAATAATTTGCGAAATGTTTATTTTAAAAGTTTATAAAGTTTGATGATAACATTTTAACTGTTGTTTAATTTTTAAAGGCATCTTGCAACTTTTCAGTAAAATAAGTGAGAAAGTATAGACTCCTGATTTGATGTATACAAAATGTACCTTCTTGTTCCTGAGTTGAGGGAAAATTCAGAAAAAAAAAAAAACAACTAATGGCATATGAAGTAAAAGGGACAGAGATGGATATTAAAATCAAAAAGAAATTATTCTAACATAAAAGGGTTAAATTTTAACACAAACATTTCAAAACATTTCCAGGGCACTAACTCCATAAGAGAAAGATAAATGTTGAACAGAAATAATGACTAGAGCCTTGGATGTTTGCTAGTCCATTTAATGGAGTGGTGTGGATCATATGAACACAGAAAAAGACTGAAATTTTTTGCCACTTTGATATGAAATTCTGGTATAAAGTTATCATAAGCATTATAATATGTCCAGTAAACAAAGATACCAAAGACAAACTGGTAAACAAATGTCTTCAATTCCGAGTATTTGAGATTACTTACTGTTCAAGAAACCCTGAAACCTTAATGCTAACATGGGAAAGAAACTTGATAGAGATTTTGAAACATGACCTCAATCTTTAAAACGTATAAGACAATACCAAATCCTGGTTCTGAAGCTGAAATAACTTTCCTAGACTTTCAGTAAAACAAATAACATTTAAAAAAAATTCAAGTTCTATTGACAGTAATAGAGACATGTGATATAGACCTCTGGTCCAAGGGAGTCAGTGCACTAACCCACAACCAAAAGGCCGGCCTGTTTAGCAGTTTCCTACAGAAGCTATGGTGGATCGGCCATCTTCTAGACACTCAGCCTCAGCTTACTCTTGTTCTATGTCCACCAGGCAAGCCATTTTATTATCTGAATTTGGTTTTCCAGATTTTCATACAACGAAGAAATTGTGCTGACCAACTCACGAGGGGACTTCAAGATCACAGTTCACATTTAATAAATTGTCATCCTGATTTATCATTCTTTTTTGAATTTGGTTAACATGAGTCAGTGAAAGAAATTCAGTTTCTTCTTACATGAGTCTGGTTGTTAATGGTGTGCATTCCTCATCCAGATTGCCTGGATTAGAATCCCAGTTTCTGTATTCACTAGCTGTGTGGCCTTAGGTAAATTTCTTACCTGTCTTTGCCTTAATTTACTCGTGTGTATAACGGAAGAGAGTAGTACTTACCATACGGAAATATTTGGAGAAAACAAGTAAACACGTGTAAAATGCTTAGAAACACCTGGTTTAGTGGCACTGGAAACACATTAGCTATTTTGATTATCATTACCCTTGATTCAGCCGTAGAAGGACCCGGGTTCTAGAGTCAGAATGCCTGGATTTGTTTTACAGCTTTGTCTGTAACTGACCTTGAGCAAGGACTACATAGTCCTTTCTATGTCTTGGTTGCCTCAGCTATAAATGGATTTAAACATTGTTTGGTGATCAAGTAATATAATATATTTAGAAGTCTAAGAACAGTGACTGGGCCATAGTAAGCACTAGCTACTGTCTTGTTATTAAACACACATTTGTTTAATATGCACGAACTGCACCTACAAAGAGGCTTAACTATAACCCCTGCCTGATCGAAGAGGCCATGTCAGAGGAGAGATACGTGTGTTAACAACAGGGTGAAATAAATGCTCTAACTACAAAAGAAAGAATTGGGTGAAATTGATCACTGAGGAGTAAAAACAGTGAAGAATAAGTTGGAGCAAAGTGTTTAGTTTTGAAACTTTATTTTCATAGCCCCTCAGAGTATTTATATTTCCTAAGACAGACAAATAAGGAAGGAGCCAAATGAATAAATCACAAATCTTGTATTTTTAGTCATTCATTAAACTGAATGACACCAATTTACAGGAGTGGAAATCTACTTCTAATGTAACTAAAAATGCTGAGATTAAAGCAAGTTTGGTAAAGTCCGTATGTAAAGTTATGAGTTGCCTGGAAGGAGACTCAGCTCTGACTAAAATTCTGTGTCTCTCATTATTAGCTCGTCCCTCCATCTGTGGACACATTGATTTCCTCACCTGCTAAGTGGAGCTGATGATACTTACGCTCCCCACACACTTCAAAGGATTGTTGCAAGGGTTAAATAAGATAACGGACATACATACGCTCTAAACATTGTTTAGCATGTTATATGTGGAAAGGCATTATTGTTATATATGAGAGTATATCATCCTTCAGAAAATCATGTAAAAAATTGAAATTCCTCAAACTGTAGACCAGTGCATTGCCAGGTGTGGCTGCTCATAACATTTGAGTTAGTTAATACCTAAAACCAGTTCAAGAGAGTAATTTCTGCTGCCTTAAGGGTCACATTAAACCAAATTTTAGGAGATTCTATTCATTGTTCAGCCCCGAGCTGTGACAACACATGAAAGAAATACATTTCCCCAAACATGCTAAATGTTTTTCTATAAATTGTATTGAAGTAAATTTAAAATTTCTCCCAAACACAGATTACTTATATTTTTAGAATTAGAATTTCATATAATATACTATAATTATATATTATTATATAATATATGGAATATATAATCTAATTATTCACATTGTATGTGGCTATTTTAATTGTAGAATACACACCCACACACACACACACACACACATTGTACTACTCATCAAATGCTAGGATGAAACGCTATTTATCCAGACTTTTACAAAAGCACCTCTTTATCTCTGTTCCTTTTTATTGTGTTCATTGAGATCACATGAATCTAAGACCTGAATCCAATACACCTGTGTATGTGTCCCTCTATTTTTATGAGGCTTGAATATTAGATGGTGGCATAACTGAAAAAACGTTTCCAGAACATCTTTTCTTTTTTTGTACATTATCACTATTGTATTTATTTCCCCCTTTCAATTTTAACGATTTATTTCATATCATGTTCGTTTCACATTTTACCAGTAATATCAAACTTGCTGCTGTACAGCTAACATAGTCAATCTGATAATATTAGAATAGGTTTCCCTAGCTTTTTATTATAATTTCCACAATATGGATAAACTGTTTATGTACTGATATGGACATTTATTAGGATTCATAAGAATATACTGTTATATGAATATGCTCTGTTATTATTAAATGGGTAAACAGTTCCACCTCTATTCCACAATTGTTTTTTGCTTTGTAAAATTTGGGTTTAAATTTAACTCCACTAATTTAGTAGGAAGACAGTAATTCTCTCTGGCATCGTTATTTTTCCATGATAAAATCTGTAGACAGCAATTTGAAAAAGTGTAATGATCTTGCCAAATACGGGAAATACTTTTAAACTATAGGTAGGAACTTTAATAAAATTACAATTTATTAAATGTCTAATACTTTTCTACACTATATTAGACACTGTTTATTAATTCTTTCAACAACCATATGAAGTAAATCTTCTTATCCCAGTTTTACATGTAAGTCCTTGGGACTGAAAATTTGAGCTAAGTAGTTATTAATATTATTAATATCATTCTTTATAGTTGAAGAAAGAAAGGATTCAAGAAGGTGAGTGATTTTCCCAAGTCAGTGAGGGCAGTCCACGCTCGCTCTAGTTTCACAGGGCTCCTAGTCATCTATGCTCTAAGTAGGGGTACTAAGATTTTATCTCAGTTAGCAACCATTTATTATGAACTTGCTGCATCTAGAACCCCTGGTATACAGATTTTGTTTTCAGAAGAACTGCATTCATTGAATTCATGGCAAAACTACTTATGTCATAACAGATCTATACTCCTGTAGGAAAAAGAAAACACACACACACACTTCTAATCTCAAATCCACATCACATAAGAAAATTCAACTCCATCTAGGGCTTTGTAACCAAAGCAAAGGTTGAAGGATCTTCCTGGACTTTTTGAGATTAGCTCTGATCCACACTCCCACATTACCAGAAAAATCTCAGTTACAGATGTAGATACAAGAAAGATGAAGTTATGATGTTAATTAGAATATAGGTGTTCAGTGGATAGAAAGTCTGTTTATATGGAATGGATACAGATTTTTTTTTTAAAGTTTAGTTGTGCTGCATTCTATCTACTAATTTAAGCTCCTCCAAGACCATTGCAGGTAGTGTAAGGAAACCTACTCTGCTATTGCCTATGTTGGCTAATGAGAAACTTACTCAAAAGGTTAATAAAAAGGGTAATGAAGAGGTTAATAAAAACCTTTCATTTTAAATTCAGAATAAAGCCTATAATATTAATTTTTTCTAAGGTCTTTAAAGAATTTCTATCACAGGTACACTTACATATAGGTGGAAAAAATAAAATTTAACAGCAAAAAATAATTTTTTAAGAAACGCTAAATTGACACATTATATGTGGCTATTCTAATTGTACTTCCATTAAATATTTAAATGCCATTGAAATAATAAATTGTCTTCTTTTTAAAATATGGCTTTTTAATTGAAAGAAAAATGTACAAAGACATTGAAATATTTTATTAATGGCCATCCAATTTCATTGGAAGTTTAGAGCCTTAGTTTTTATTTCTAACTTTCCTCAGCTCAGGAAGATGTAGATTTTCTTGGCAACAGTTGCTGTGTAAAATATTCTGAGATAGAATTTTTTATCATAATTAATAATAGATGAATATTTCTGAGTTTTTGATGTTCTAAACTCTATGCTGTTTGATTTACGGTGTCTTTATAGTTCTGGTAATGCTCAGCCTCTTCCTGTTGGTATAAGGGTTAGTCCTTTTTTTCTAGATGGGTCTGATATATTTTTCCTTTTTTCTGTATCTTCATGTTTTACTTGTGTATATAACTTAATAAAAAAACAGTTCTGTCATAATGAGATTGGAATACGTTTTCTAAGTTTCTAAGGTGGAATATTTATCACATTCTTCTACAGCTACCAAAACACTCTTGCAGTCTGCATCCTCGTACCAGAAACACTTCATGGGGGCATCACAACTTTTAAAACTTAGTTCCAAAACAGGCACCCATGCTTGTGCAATTATCAAAGCTAATACATAAATCTCATTCATTGTGAAAAGTTCAGTACAAGTGCTTGCACAATATGATCACCATGTTATCCTTTTTATTTAAAATTTTTCTGTCCTTCTTCGGGGACATTTGAAATGGTAAGTTGCGATATAGTTTCAATTCATATAGTGCAAACAGGAATTTTTCAAAAATGCTTTCCACAGAGAGCAGTCAGAGAGAATGTAATCCCTAGAACGCCTTCTGTTCTTTTCTGTGATATTTCTCTAGTTTTGAAATATAGGCTTTTGGGTAGGTAGTAACAATATGTTTCTATTATTCTGTACTCCCTTCCCTTTGTCTTCTCCCTTGCTATTATCTGCCATCTGACTTCTAATTTGCACCTCAGCAATGGAATAACTCCATTGTTTCGATGTTCAATCCTCAATTTTCACCTACAAAGACATGCAATGTTTGTCAGATTTATTGTTGAGCTTCCGTGCATTTCAGTGGAAATGGATAATGCTGTCTGCCTATACCATATGGGGTCAGAGTAAAGGCAGAGCTGTTTGTTTTCAGCCATCTACATCTTAATTCATAGCACTGAAAATTTTGTTAAATATTTTGGTAAAATGATCATGAGTTATTCTAATGAAATCCTGCATGACTGACCACTTTTATTTTTCATCATTATAACTTAATAAATAGCCACTTATTTTTCTTCTGATAACCTCAGGCAATAGCACGCCTTTGCAAATTCAGCCTTGTAAAAACTATGCTTGGGTGGCCTATGATTACTACTATATATATATATATAGTCAGGCAATTCTCAGTTAGTAATTGTTTTTCAAGAATTAGAAAAATGTTTAGTGAGAAAATAGGTTCTTTGCAAACAGCTGCATTTCTGCATGTTTGCTGGGAAATAAAAAATTATGCCCACTGTAAATTGAGGCATTTCCATTCTCAAAATGAGGTAATTGCTTTCCTCGAAGACTGAATTTGCAAAGCATGCACTACAGTTCCTGATACACAACTGTACTTTTTTGTTGCCTTCCTAAGAACAGCTATTTCACATCGGTATTTTCGAAATGAACCCTTTCAGGGAAAGCTGTGTCAGTCTCGAAAATCAAAGTTACATAGTTAAAGACCATACAGAGATAAAATGCAATGTTTCCTTTCTTCCTAGTTTAAAGAAGTATAGAACTCTATGTTGTAGCTTAGCACAGAAAAATCTGATTAAAAAACTAAAATTAATTTTAAGGAAAGCATGGGCCCCACCCTGAATAAAACCATGTCTTTACAAAGTATATATACCTGAATCACCCTAATGGGAAGTAAACAGTGATGTGTGTGTGTGTGTGTGTGTGTCTGTGTGTGTCTCTGTGTGTGTGTGTGTGTGTGTTTAAATCCACCAGAAAAAAAACCCAGTTTGTTTAAGCATAAAGTACAGTCCAGTAACTTGACAGTCTGAAGAAATAGTTACAATTCTATACATCTAGTAAAATCTCTTTTCACCTCTTTTTTTAGTATAACTTTAGATGCGATCAAACAACAACTAGCAAGTGGTAGCGGAGAGAGTGAGAAAAAGAGAAGGAAAGAAACCCACCATATCCCCCACTGCAGTTTTTCTTGCCTGGGACAAGAGCAGTGGGAAGAAGAACATTTAAGTTGGATAAAAGATGGAAGTGTTCACTGGATGAAGAATTTTAATTACCGAAATGGGCTTTTATGGCTAAACAGGGATAGAAAAGCTACTGGAGATGCTCAAAATTTTGACAAAAAGTCGGGGGGGGGGAAGTCTACAGCATAGGGTCTGAAAGGACAGTAGGATTAAAAAAAAATTTTTTTTTCCTTTTTGCCGTCTATACACTCAACGTTTTTCAATAACATGTTTAGATCACACTGCCCCATTTCAGTCTTGCTCTGCCCCTGCGGCTGGGCCTTCACATGGCTATTCATCCTCTTTTATTTTGAATCTTTCTGTGATCCTGTGTTTCCTCCCCATTTTACCTTTAAACTAGATCACATGCTTCTTGTGAGCGCTTATACCTCACTTCCCACAGCATCTTCCCTAAGTATAGCACCATGCTTTCACCAATGAATATAGGGTAAGGAGGAACTGTGGCTGAACAGTCACTGCTGTGGGTGTCCCACCATTTCTTTTCTTTTATTTAATTTTTATTTTATATTGGAGTATAGTTGATTTACAATGTTGTGTTAGTTTCAGGTGTACAGCAAAGTGATTCAGTTATACATATACATATATCTATTCTTTTTCAAATTCTTTTCCCATTTAGGTTATGACAGAATATTGAGTAGAGTTCCCTGTGCTACACAGTAGGTCTTTGTTAATTATCTATTTTATATATAGTAGTGTGTATGTGTTAATCCCAAACTCCTAATTTATCCCTCCTTTCAACATTTTCCCTTTGGTAACCATAAATTTGTTTTCGAAGTCTGTGAGTCTGCTTCTGTTTTGTAAATAAGTTCATTTCTATCATTTTTTTTTTTAGATTTCACACATAAGTGATATCATATGTCCCATCATTTATTTTCTTTGTTATAGAAAGCTACCGCCTTCTTGCCCTTAACACCATGACCCAGAAATTCTCCATGGTAAACTTTGTTAAAAGTTTTGAGAACCAGGTACTGTCAACAAAGGAAACTAACTGCTTATTTTTCTCCTTAAATCTGCTGGCTAAAGTTGCTCAAGAGCATATTTTATATTATCAAGTAAATATACAATAATGCCAACAGTTAATACTTAATGAGCATTCACCTGCCAGTAATCACACAAAGTGTTTTCCATGCATTATCTCATTTAATCCTGAGAGCAGGGCTTTGTAGTAGATATGTTTCCCCTCATTTCAAGGATGAGGCCCAAAGAGGTTTGAAGACATGCCAAAAGCCAAATATCCAGAGATATGAGTCTGGGTCCAGAGACTGAACTCTTAACCACTAGGTTCTACTATTTCTCAGTGAGAACACATTTTAAAGAGAGTAGAACTTGATGGAAACAGAAATATAGTTTACGTTTTCTACCATGAATCAAGGATCTGCTCTGAAACCCAGCAAAACTAAAAGTTTTTTGACACTGTGGGCCTGGTGTCACCACTCCATAAGAGGAATTTAGCCTAAAGTTGAAAAAAAATCTTCCAGGCATAAAGGAGTGCTTGAGGTCACTTGCACGACCAGAGAGAGCCCTATAAGCCCTATTCTTCCCTGTTCTGCTGGGGATTTCATTCGCTTTGTAGCATCTGTGTGGAAAGAATCCTTACCCTTATTTAACCAATGAGGAAACAAAAGCAAAAGTATTAATAAACCCAGCAAAATTCACAACCTCAGGATCTGAGCTGTTGAGTTTCTAATGTCTGGCATTTTAGAGCATTGGGCAAGAAATCTCAACCTCTCTGTGTGACCTAATTTATTAAAACACATGCAAAATTAAATGGTTGGCCAATTTAATGAAGCATGAGAGATCCCCTACCACCTACAGAATACTGCAAAAGGTTTCCTTAAACACATTCTTTATTCAGTTAATTCAGGATATATTTATAGGACCTCCACAGTGAGCGAAGCATTGCAACTCTGAGGTGGAGGGAAGATAAACACAGGACACAGAAAAATCCTCAGAGCAAAGCTTTGGAAGATGCTCTGACCTATTTCACATTGACTCGGTCTACTACTCACACAGCATCACTGTCCTTATGAATTTATTAATAGTTTACATAGATATGCTGTTATGTCAGGGAATGTATAGAGTGATGTAGACAGAAACTGACTCTGCCCTCAAGGGGCTTTCAATGTAGGATAACTTAGGTCATATACACCCCCTTCTCTAGTTGAAAATAAATACTAAAAACACTTAATTTGGATGAATTAGTTTGTTTACTCATAACTCAGTTATATTTTGCCACTGAGTATCTGCAAAACAACTTTTATAGAATCTACCATCATTGAGTATAGCATACAGAATGCTGTCCCAAATTTATGTTCTAAGCATAAATGTGCTTTGCTGGCTTTAAATATTTTTATTGTCTTTTATGCAGTATTTCCAAGTAAATTTTTAAAACACGTATGACTTTCAGTGAAAATGTGTATGTGTTACTTAAAAATGTTATTGAATTAAAACTAAGGTAACTTGATTATTATAATATGATGTTTCTAAAGATTCCTTTTCTGTAACATACAAACTAATCAACTTCCTTGCTGTTAGTTCCCTTTCATGAGAAATAGGCAGAAGTTGAAAATTTATTATATAAAGAATATTTAAATCTGCGTTTCTGATAACTGCTTGTATTTTAAATTTAATGCATGCAGTAGTTAGAAGCACAAATAGGTCAATTTAAAAAGTGAATGTTTTTTGAAGTTCCTTTGTAAAAGAAAAGGCAGACACAATTTCTGGAGAATTTAACCCGAAGTTATCTTCATCGAAGGCCAAAGACTTACTTCATAATACCTAGTATTTATTGTTCCCTCTAATGTCTTAAAAAATATATATCTTGAAGAAAGGAATGATGTCAGGAGCACGGGAAGGGACAGAAAACTTGGCAAAGACAAAAAGCACAGCTCACGGGAACAGCTTTGCAGAACATGTGGGCTGCAGAGAGGGAGGGGACTTATGGTTGTCGTTTCATATATAAAGACGGCATGACAGAAAGGTGACAGGAATAGAGGTGACACCAAGCAAGTGTCAAAAAACACTTGATGTCTCTTCTGTCCAGAATCGGGCCCCCCAAAATCAGGAATTCTTTATTTTCATTGTAATCAGGCTACATGCTACAAATAGAGAGCTCATCAGCATTTGGGAATCCATTCAGCAAATGTCACCATCTGAAATGGAGGCAAGTAAGAATCAACATAAAATGGATAAAATTGACCATCTGCAGAAGTAACTCATCTTGAATATATTGCTGATGGGAAACATGGGATTCCCCATTTCCAATTGTTAAGGTTCTTGGGTATCATCCGTAACTCATCAAGGTGAGCATGTCAGAAAGACATGATTAAAATGTTAAACTAAAGAAAGCCACAATCTGCGTAACAATTACATAACACCTTTGGCATGAATGAACACTGCTTTGGATGACAAATAAAATGGCTAGCTAAGAATTTTTCCACTGTTTTTAGGGGGAAGGTGGCTCTAGACATTTACCTGATCATTTCTGGTTCTTTAAGCAGAAATATTTTAGAAATGAGAAAAATAATTCCGAGTAGACTTCTATCCTCACCACTCCAATGATAGTTCTTTTGCTCCAGTCACCAGCGAGCTCCACCTTGCCAAATCAGGTGTTACGTCTTAACCTAGCTTGGATTCTCATCTGTATTCAGCTTCCTCTCTCCTGAGGCACTCTCTTTTCTGATACTGTGACACAATCCTCTCCAGGTTTCTTTCCATCTCACTGGCTGTTTAATTTTCTTTTCCTTTGCTGACTTCTTTTACTGCTTAATCTCTAGATATCAGGATTCCTTGAGGCTTGATACGTGGTCCTCTTTTTTTTTTTCTATATCTACATCTACATATTCTTTCTATGTGATCTCATTCAGGCCCATGGTTTTAAATACCATCTATACTCAGATGACACTCAATATTGCACCTTTAGTCCTGAGTTAAAGATTTATATTTCCAACTGTCTATTCGTCATTTCTGCTTAGATGGATAATATGTATCTCAAAGTGAACTTGACTGATAAACTTTTCGTGCTTCAATCTGCTCCATCTCAGCAAATGGAATCCTCATTTGCCCAGGTGATCAATCATAAACTAAAGCATATCCATGATTTTCCTCCCTGACACAGGTACAGTCTGTTAATCTAATTCCAAAGAATACCTTTAATTTGTCCACTTCCCTCAACTCAAAAATTGCCTAGTCCAAGTCATCGAGGCTACTGAATTGACCTCATAATTGATTCCTCCTTGCCTTCTTCATCCCTCCAATTCTTTCTTGAGATATTTAACAGATGTCATCTCTTCCCTATTTAACTCTTCACTGCCTTCCCATTACAGTCAGAATGAAAGCCCAGGACTTTGGGCGGTAGCCCCAGTGAGATTTCAAGGTTATATCTTGCATTATTCTCCCCCTCACTCACTAGACTTCAGTCGTACTGGCCTCACACTTAACTCATGCCTGCTTTTTGAATTTTGCACCTGCTGTCTCTTCTCCCAGTAGCGGTCTGTCCTCAGATGCTCATATGTTCAAGTTCTCTATAATATTTAGATCTCATCTCTAATGTCATTTCTCCTAAGTTGTCTTTCCTGACCACCCAGTTTGAAGTAGTCTTTACCTCACCTGAGTCTCTCTTATCACATTACTATGTTTTGTTTTCTGTGCAATATTTATCACAATCTGAAATCTTGTCCATTGATTTGTTTATTTTCCATCTCCCTCTATCATTTGCTCCAAGAAAGTAAGGTCCTTTTCTGTCTTGTCCACAGTTGTATCTCTGTCTCCTGGAATAGAATCTGACATGTAGCATAAAACCTTAGTAAATCTTTTAAATTACTTAACTATCTGGAATTATACATATTTATATTAAAAATATATTATATGTATTAAACATATGATATACAAATATGTTTGCTGTGTATATTTGCTGTTCTTTTAAAAACAGATATATATATAAAAATATATACTTAATAATATATCCCCTGTAGGGTTGTATGAGGCTAATATATTTTATATATTTATACTTTATATATAGAGAGCAGACATTTGTATGTCATATATTTAATATAAAATAGTACATGACAGGTATAGTATTTTATATATATATATATATATATATATATATATATATATATATATACAGATATATACATAATATACTATCCTCACACAATCCTACAGGGGAGATATTATTAAATTTATACATATAATCCATTTTAAAGAAAATACCAAAATAGCTAGGAGTTTTAAAGTTTGCTTGTGAATGCATGTTGATATTTAAACTCATGATTTAAATAAAGATTATTATTCTACAATGTCTTTCTAGAAGATTAAACAAATCTAGACATTTTTATTTTGGTTTAATAGCTTGTGAAATTTAGTTTATTTGGCTCAGTCCCTCAGAGTCTCATAATCTCCACGTGTTCAAATAATTGTACATTTCTGGACCTGCAAAGTCGAGTCTAGATTCTAGAAGCATGGTGACTCCTCCTAGGAACTGGCTTCCTGAGAGGCCTGATCTCAAGATTCAGCCAGGTTCTCACAAATAACTTCACAAAATCTCATTGACTTTATCTCTCGTTCCTTTGTTATAGTCCAGAAATTATGAAAAACCTAGTCTGGACATTGCAGATCAATCTGAACACGCGAGAGATCCTCTAAACCTCCACAGAAGAAAGTTTAACTTTTTTGCAACAGAGAACAGCAATCTGTCCTATTGGTGTTCTTTTAAGAAATGGTAAAGTCTCAGAGATAGATGTATTTTCATGCTTGAGTTTCTCTACTCTTTAGTAAGTGTCTAAATCAGTTCAGAGAGGAGGGAAGATAATCAAAAAGAGTCCTACCTTGTTACAATGCCAGATTATTTGAGAGCCCTAGGTTCCAAAAAACTGCTGAGAAGGAAGAGTAATATTTACACATTGAACCCCTTGAAATCAATAATTCCTTTATTGAAAAATATCTTTTATAATATCTAATAGAGTGGCATGTTTACATGGAATGCCTAAGTTGTGCATAAGAAGACAGTGAAGAAATGAGTTGGTATAATTAACATATAACCTCACATTTTACTTAAATAACGGGGCCAGACAAAATTATTGCTAACTTGAATAAAAAGAGGGAAAGAGGAAACAGAATGGAAAACTTCATAGCCAAAAATGTGGAATATGAGGCAAAGAGTGATGAAAGTCAGTGGTGGTTTTTAAAAGAGAATATTGTAATGACAGAAACTCAAGTGCTTTCAGAATGAATTAATAAGCTTCGATCTGAGACGTTCATAGCCAAACCACACACATACTTTACTTTAAAATTGTAAAAATGGCCCTGATGTGCAAATGAAGTTTTCGGTGTTCAGTTATAGATTTTAAAGTGCATTATAATTAAGCTAATAAAGCATATTTCTCCATAAAAAGTAATAACAAAATTATGTACAGGTGTAAAAAACTTACTTTTGCTTAGTATGAACTGAATTTTAGTAATAGAAAATGAATCCCAATGATAATAAATATTATATGCTATTACAAATTTTTAATTACATGATCTGAATTATATTATTAAAATATGTTACAAATATGTAAAATGATGAATCGTAAGTGCTTTAAAAATAAAACCTTAAAATGCACACAACAGCATTCTCATGTTGTAATCCACTTGTACATTGAATTTTTTATCAAGCTCAATTCATTGAGCTCAACATTGACAGAAATGTAGGCACATCTCATACTGTTTCAACTCTACTGTTAATTTATTTTGATGATTAAATCATGACTTTTCCTTATGTAGGGCACTAAATTAGCTTTTTCAAGGCACTAAATGATGACATAGAGAGCTAAGGTAGAGTTTCTACATAACACCTGATGGGTGGGGAGATTACTAAATACTATTGACTCTTGTCAACAAAATGTAACCCCAATTCACATTCCATTAAGAAAAACACAATCTAGTCATATCTAAAGTTCCAAGGAAATTGGTGTAGTAGCACCATCTTTCTTTAGCATTGATGTAAGACTCTTGAGGTAGGGATTAATTCAGATAGACTCTTAATGTTTGGTTATGTGATAATGCTATGAAAAATATACAACACACCACCTTGACAAGATCCCCTGGGTGAATGAACTACTTCCTCCTTGGTTTTAAATATTTTTATGAAGAATATAAGATTTATGGGCTTAATGAACTGGGGAGGGTAAAGACAATCAAAATATCTTGTGTATGGCAAGTTGAGCTTCATTCTTCTTTAAATTCCAGTGGCTAGGAAAACAGATGAGGGAGGAGAGTATCTAATCAATCAGATGATAGGACTTAATGTAGTGCCCTTCATGCAGGACGATCACAGGGCACTTTTTTTTTTTAAGGCAATTCGCTTTCCTGACTACAACAGAAGGGAGGCAGCATAAAACAAATTAGTCTAAGACTCAAAAATGCCAAGGGCCCTATTAAGTATAAAAAGCTAATAGGGCATGTGCTTAAACCCACAAGAGTGTGCATGCATCTCAGAGACGGGTAGTGTAAAAGGAAATTAGCAGCTCATGCTGCTTTAGCAAGACCATACAGAGTTTTCTTGATTCATAAAACCTGACTTACAAGCAAATCTCATACAAAACTAAGCAGCTTTAAAAGTGAAGCTCAGATGGAAAGACAACGGGGCTGCTTACACACAAACGTTACTCCTTTTTTAACAACACCAAAGCAATTCATGTTATGTTTTGATGCTATATTGGTGGGATACTGAAAAAGAAGAAGAAAAACAAACATTTTATATATAAGTATTTTAAGCATGTGGGGGGAGAGGAAGTTTATTTTCGTAATAATATCAAGTGAAAACTTGGTGATTATATGCAATTTTACATCCTCCATTATTTTCTCTATTGCTATTTCATTAAGTCTAGTCATTTTTTTCTCTTTAAAAAATACACTGTAATAAAGGTTTCCACATAATTCCATGGATACCTAATTGAAATCACTAATGGTGGCAGTTCCTGAATCTATATCCAAAAGATAGGATGTGTGAAAGAATTTCAATCTAAAATAGAACTAGAGGTTATAAAATGGGACTCTCATGTGTGTGTCCTCAGGAAGACAAACCTTAAGGACTAGGAGACTGACTCTCCATAAAAACCTGATTTACAGAAAACTGATAGTGTCAGAATTTTCTCAGGTGATAGGTGGTTGATCAGAGGTTGTCTTATATCAACCTAGGGAACTTTTGCCAGAGGCACGAATGGAAGATGACTGACAGGTTGGGCTGGCCTCAAAGTGGGCTGAATTGAGCTTTGTTCGTGTGAGTGAATTAATGGTGTCTGCTCAGGAAGTTTTCAATGTTGGTCTCTGTTTCTCTTCATTTTAACTGTCTCTAACTGGACTCTTCTCCCTTTACATTCCCTGCCCATAAACACAAACTACCCCAAACTCTCAATGGACTCTCCTGTAGCTTGCTACAATTTTCTTGTCCCACATTGCAATTCCTCTGCTATTTCCAAATAAACTCATCTTTTTGAGCTTGCCTCAGTTTACCTGAGTTTAAGTCAACATTTATGGTGTCAGAAGTGAGATTCAAAGAAGACCCTCAACAACTCTTAGGCCAGTGAGCAAACAGGTGCCAGTACTCACAGAGCCCACTGAGCTCACTGTTTTCCCACCAATCCTGGAGTTTGAGGGTAAGTCTCAGAGTTTGAGCTCCCTCCCTTTTGGTTGAGCTCTCCATTGGGACCTATTTAAAGGCTTCACCTTCTTTGGTCAGTATTTGATTGTTTTCTTGTTGATAACACTCTAGAATTTCCATATAATTCCTTTGGAATTCTTGACAGCAAAACAAAATACTGATAATAATAATAATATTGGGGGCACAGTTGAGCGTTTAAACACCATCAGACTATCTAGAGATTTTTCTTTTGCTCTCAAGAAAACCTCTGAGAAATGGGATCGCAATCATCTAAATGCTCTAAGAGTAACCCTCTTTCAGGGACCCAAGCCAATTTTATGTTACAATCTCTCTAAATTCATTTTTCTCTAGACTAAATTAAAAGACTAGAGCAAGAGAATTATTTTAATTGATACCTAGAGGCTTCCAAACATATTCAGCATTCTAAAATTTGCCTCTTTACAAAATACCGTTTCAAAGTTAACTGAAGCAAATAAACAACTAAAAGGAGATTAAAAAAAAAAAAATCTGAGGCTTCTTCGTTGGCAGCACCAACTGAAGTTTCCCCTAATCCCCTTTTCCATCTGAACTCCCCTAATTTCTCTAGTGTTAAACTCTCACCAACATTGCCTTTTCAAAAAAAGAGAAAGAAAGGAAAAAAATTCTTGATTTGAACCCAAAATCCACTCAGATCTTTTCCAATTTTCCTTCAGACATTTGCAGATGCTGTAAAAAAAATCAGGACATTGGAAATACAATTGTCCTGCACTTAAGAAAAAAATGTAAATAGTAATTACTCTAGACTTTTGATAATAGACAAATATATCACAAAATTCTCCATCCCCCCCAAAAAAGACCTTTTCATTCTTTCTCTGTCCCTCGGAATTTTAAATCTTATTATGTCTTTGAAATGTAAACACCTGGGAGATAACCAAAACATTGCCCACAGAGACTAGAAGGAAAAAAGAGCCTTTTAAAATATAGACCTCTATAGAAGTTTCTTTGCAAAATTAATTTGTAATGTGCTCTGTTTAATTGGCTTAAAGAAAATAAAGCATTTATATAAATATGATACTTTCAGAAACATAGAAACTAACCCAAATGTTTTTCAAGTTCACATAATCTGGGATAATCTTTGATAAATAAAAGCTAGCTTAAGGTTTTGGTTTAATTAAGTCAGATATAACTTTAGAGTTATCAACATTTAGTATAATACTTTTATTCTACACAGGTTAACTGAAAATCAAATAAACTCATCCAATTCTGTTACAAAATTTCTCAGCAAGAAAAATAATTTAAGATGATGGTTAGCTGTTTAATGTCTAATCCAAACATAATTGTTAAAAATAAGTATTTTAAATATGTGATCAAAGTTTCTACTAAGTAAAGTAAATAGTGGATTTTTTTGAATATCTAGCTCATTTCCAAATAAGATAATGTACTGAGATGTTGATTGCTAAACATAAGTTTATCTCCTTCTGGCTTTTTAATTTTTTTGCAGAGACAAAAGGTATTTGGATCTATTAATAAATGTGTTTTTGCCACATTTTAAAAATTTTGCTATGAGGAAGAAGAGCTGAGATTAGAGAAGGACATGTGCTGTCTGATACCACTCTGCTAGCTTCAGGGCTGGCAGAGAAGGTGGGAAAGAATAATAAATTGGAGACCTTAGCATGCCGTTTTGCAAAAGTAGGAGGGCACAAAACGCCATGGACTAAGATCCATGCACTTGTGACAAAGTTTAATTAGGATGCTAGGAGATGAAATCTCTGGGAAAATAATGAGAATGAAAAGGAGGATTTTATGGTAATTGAAAATGACTGTATATGATAAGTAGCATATATATTGCCAGTAAGAGAAAGCATGAGGAGTGGAGATGCATTTTTATTGAGGGAAAAGAAAGTAACTTTGTCCTAAAGTAAAATGATTGTTCCAAAATAAAAAAAGAAAAAGGACAAAATCTAAATAGATATAGTAAGCATTGTGGAAAGGAATCTTGAGAAAGGAATTTTATGTGTGGTCAAACTGACTAAGATTGGGATGGATTTATTTAAGTTTTTTTTTTTTAAAGGAAGAATTTTAATATCAAAAGTACTCTGGTGCAAAATTAGAATTTGGTTTTCTCTTTTTAAAAGGATAATTTTTTTTAGATTATTGACCTTCTCTTAATAAACAATTGTAAACAGAGGGTTTTCTTTACCTTTAATGTAAACTGCCTAGAAAACAAAGATTCTGTGTTTTGTATTTATCGGGTCTTTGATTATTTAAGTAAAACTAGTTTTCTCAATATTAAGAGCTAAATTTTGCTCAGATCTTTGTAACTTTCTATATTTGCCTTTGAACTCTCTTATTGTCACTTGAGTTAATTGGTAATTCTCTCTCAATATAAAAGGGAGATATTACATTAATTAGGCTTATTTGGTGTGAACAAGGTAAGAATTTCTAAAACCCTGATGTTAAAACTGACGAATTCATAAAACTGCTAACAAAAGATGAAGCAACAACAAATACTAGCAAACAGACTCCAGCGACACATTAAAAGGATCATACACCATGATCAAGTGGGATTTATCCCAGGAATGCAAGAATTCTTCAATACATGCAAATCAATCAATGTGATACACCACATTAACAAACTGAAGAATAAAAACCATACGATCATCTCAATAGATGCAGAAAAAGCTTTGGCAAAATTCAACACTGATTTATGATGAAAACTCTCCAGAAAGTGGGCATAGAGGGAAGCTACCTCCACCTAATAAAGGCCATATAGGGCTTCCCTGGTGGTGCAGTGGTTGAGAGTCCACCTGCCGATGCAGGGGATGTGGGTTCGTACCCCGAGCTGGGAGGATCCCACGTACCGTGGAGCAGCTAGGCCCGTGAGCCATGGCGGCTGAGCCTGCACGTCCAGAGCCTGTGCTCCGCAACGGGAGAGGCCACAACAGTGAGAGGCCCACATACCACAAAAAAAAATAAATAAATAAAGGCCATATATGATAAACCCACAGCAACGTATTTCTCAGTGGTGAAAAACTAAAAGCATTTCCTCTAAGATCAGGAAGAAGACAAGTATGTCCACTCTTGCCACTATTATTCAACATAGTTTTTGAAGTCCTAGCCATAGCAATCAAAGAAAAAGAAATAAAAGGAATCCAAATTGGAAAAGAAGAAGTAAAACTGTCACTGTTGGCAGATGACATGATACTATACATAGAAAATCCTAAAGATGCCACCAGAAAACTATTAGATTTAATCAATGAATCTGGTAAAGTTGCAGGATGCAAAATTAATGCACAGAAATCTGTTGCATTCCCATACACTAACAATGAAAGATCAGAAAGAGAGATTAAGAAAACAATCCCATTTACCACTGCAACAAAAAGAATAAAATACCTAGGAATAAACCTACCTAAAGAGGTAAAAGATCTCTACTCAGAAAACTATAATGTGCTGATGAAGGAAATCAAAGACAAAACAAACAGTTGGAGAGATATACCACGTTCTTGGATTGGAAGAATCAATATTGTGAAAATGGCTATACTACCCAAAGCAATCTACAGATTCAATGCAATCCCTTTCAAATTACCAATGGCATTTTTCACAGAATTAGAAAAAAATTTTACAATTTGTATGGAAACATAAGAGACCTTAAATAGCCAAAGCAATCTTGAGAAAACAAAAATGGAGTTGGAGGAATCAGCCTCCCTGAACTTCAGACTATACTACAAAGCTAGAGCAATCAAGACAGTATGGTACTGGCACAAAAACAGAAATATAGATCAATGGAACAGGATAGAAAGCGCAGAGATAAACCCACACACATATGGTCACCTAATCTTTGACAAAGGAGGCAAGAATATACAATGGAGAAAAGACAGTGTCTTAAATAAGTGGTGCTGGGAAAACTGGACAGCTACATGTAAAAGAATGAAATTAGAACACTCCCTAACACCATCACAAAAATAAAGTCAAAATGGATTAAAGACCTAAATGTAAGGCCGGACACTATCAAACTCTTAGAGGAAAACATAGGCAGAACACTCTTTGACATAAATCACAGCAAGATCTTTTATGACCCACCTCCTAGAGTAATGAAAATAAAAACAAAAAGAAACAAATTGGACCTAATAAAACTTAAAAGCCTTTGCACAGCAAAGGAAACCATAAACAAGATGAAAAGACAACCCTCAAAAATGGGAGAAAATATTTGCAAATAAAGCAACTGACAAGGAATTAATCTCCAAAATATACAAACAGCTCATGCAGCTTAATAACAAAAAAACAACCCAATCCAAAAATGGGCAGAAGACCTAAATAGACATTTCTCCCAAGACGACATACAGATGGCCAAGAGGCACATGAAAAGATGCTCAACATAACTAATTATTAGAGAAATGCAAATCAAAACTGCAACGAGGTATCACCTCTCACCAGTCAGAATGGCCATCATCAAAAAATCTACAAAGAGTAAATGTTGGAGAGGGTGTGGAGAAAAGGGAACCCTCTTACACTGTTGGTGGGAATGTAAATTGATACAGCCACTATGGAGAACAGTATGGAGGTTCCTTAAAAAACTAACAGTAGAACTGCCATATGACCCAACAATCACACTCCTGGGCATATACCCAGAGAAAACCATAATTCAAAAAGATACATGCACCCCAATATTCATTGCAGCACTATTTATAATAGCCAGGACATGGAAGCAACCTAAATGCCCATCAACAGAGGAATGGATAAAGAAGATGTGGTACATATATACAATGGACTATTATTCAGCCATAAAAAGGAACAAAATTGGGTCATTTGTAGAGACATGGATGAACCAAGAGACCATCATACAGAGTAGAGTAAGTCAGAAAAACAAATATTGTATTTTAATGCATATATGTGGAATCTAGAAAAATGGTATAGGTGAACTTATTTGCAAAGCAGAAATAGAGACACAGATGTAGAGGCCAAATGAATGGATACCAAGGGGGGAAAGGGTGTGGGATGGATTGGGAGATTGGAGTTTGACATATATACTCTATATAAAATAGATAACTAATGAGAACAGACTGTATAACACAGAGAACTCTACTCAATGCTCTGTGGTGAGCTAAATGGGAAGGAAATCCAAGGAAGAGAGGATATATGTATACGTGTGGCTGATGCACTTTGCTGTACAGCAGAAACTAATGAAACATTATAAAGCAACTATACTCCAATAAAAAAAAAAGAAGCAAAACAAAAATTATGTAAAACTGATAAAGATAGCTATATTTTTTAGGACTTCATTTAAAACTTTGCTAGTTCTTTAATGTTATTTTCCAGAATTAAAAGACCCCCTTTTCTCCTCTTTTTAAAACTATCTACAGCTTACAGAAATTTTGTAAAGTGTATCTTTGCAACAAAGGTTGAAACATTTATTTTTTTCTCCCTACCTTATCTCTCCAGAATTCAGAAACTCTTATTAGTCTTATTTTTCATGACAATATATGTATTTGCATAAATTCAGCAGGAACCGGTTCTCCTTGTAACAGGACACAATTGGACAAGTCCTTGGCTTGACTTCTTAGCCTAAAAAGACTTTAAAAGTCTAATCTAAGATTCCTTATGAAAAGTTTCAGCAAAGCAGATTTAAAAGAGCCTACATTCCTGCTGTAATTATGTAAATAATCAGACCAAGTTTATTAAAACTGCATTTAATTTACAATTAACTTAGTCTTACCGTGGTTATCTTTGATAAAAATGGGGATGATTATAGAAAGAAGAATTATATTTCAATAATACACCTTTATGGATACCAGATTCCAGTATTTTTAATTGTCTTTGAACTTTGTTTTCTACCTGTAACTGGACTGGGTCCTGAACTCTAATTTCCTTCCATATGTGGCTAGAACTCTCCAAACTAACATTTCCAATTTTCTCCCACTCTTTTGACTTGAACTCACTATGAAACTAAAACTGCTCTTTTCCGATGCCATGAAAGTTAAAGCTGGACAGCTTGATACAGTTGGCCTTTTGTATCTGTGCATTCCACACCTGCAGTTTCAACGAACTGCAGGTTGAAAATGTTAAAAAAAATTCCAGAAAGTTCCAAAAAGCAAAACTTGAACTTGCTGTGTGCCAACAAATATTTATATAGCACTTACATTGTATTTATAACTATTTACATTGTATTAGGTATTATAAGCAATCTAGAGATGATTTAAAGTATGCAGGATGATGTGCATAGGTTATATGCAAATATTACTCCATTTTATAAAGGAAGTTGAGCAGCCATGGATTTTGGTATTTGATGGAGTGCTGGAACCAATCCCCCATGGATACCGAGGAACAACTGTATAAACTTCAGAGAAATCACCACAACACCTCATGTGTGGACAATCTTTGTGCCTGTTGATACATGGCCACTGAGAAAGGTCACCAGAGACGTTCACACTTCAATCCAGGAAAATCTGTCAGGTTGCTATTGCTTGCCCTCATTCCACCTGAGGATGCTTAGAACCCAACATCTAGAAATTTTCTCAATTGGCTGCTCTCCAAACCTCAGAAACTAAATTTATAATTTGCTGGAACTGTTAATCTTTGTTTTTCTTTTGTTTCCATAGAAATGATTCCTTCTCAAATGTGAGTAAACTAAACTATCGACCTTAGAGGGACATAACGGAGATGCTTTATTTTTCAATCTGCTTGTTGTTTAAGTGAGGACAGTGAGATTCCATATAATTTCCCTCTTCCATGGAACAAGACACCTGCAGATGGTCCTCCTCAGCTCTGTGGAACAAAACACCTGAGGATGATCCATCTCAACTTCATGAAAAAAAGATGCCTGAGGACAACCCTCCTCAGCTTTGTATGGCATACAATACAATCCATCTATAAAGAACTATACCCCCCCCCACACACAACAATAACAAACAAGACCTAAATGGCATTATTGATCAGCTATACTTTCTGCAAAAGATCTTGATCAAAAGGGGAAAATGTGAAAAAAATTCAATCTGAAATAGAACTGGAGGGTACAAAATGGAGAAGCTCACACATGTGACTACAGGAAGACAAAACTTAAGGACTTGGAGTTTGATTTCCTGCAAATGCGTGACTTACAGAAAACTGATATTGTCAGAATTTTCTCAGATGATAGGGGGTTGATCAGAGCTTGTCTCACATCAACCCTGGGAAGTTTTTCCAGAGGCATGAATGGAAGATCATCCAGGTCAGGCTGGCCTCACAGAGTGGCCTGAATTGAGCTTTGTGTTACTGGACTGATGTTGTGTGCTTGGGAAGTTTTCAAGGTTGGTATCTCTTTGTTGTTTATTTTAGCCAGCTCTGACTGAACTCTTCCCTCTTTACATTCCCAGCCCACAAATACAACATACCCCAAACCCTCAAGAGACTCACCTGTAGCTTGCTACTGTTTGCTTGTCCTGAATTGGAATTCCTTGCTTATCCCAAAATACATTAATTTTTGTGAGCTTGTCTCAGTTTCTCTCTTCACTTGGGTCAACAGCTGCAAAACACATTATGATATATCTATTGCAATGCAGCCCTCTAAAGGCACTCGAATGAAAGAAAAGGGGTTAGGTCCTTTTGCACATGTGTTTCATTTCTATTAAGTGAATAAAATATAAAAAGATAAAATAAAAATACAGTACATATTTTCTTACAAACCATGTTTCAAAACTCCATATTTTATAGAGTGAGAAATCACAAAATGAGAGGTATTTGGGGATCTGTTTAGTTAGTAAGAGAACCAGATGGTTGTAACCTAGAAGCCTCAAGAGTGCAGGCCAGTTTGACAAATGGTCATTATAAATTTATCTGTCCTTTCCATGCATCCACTGTTATAGAATTGCCACTATCACCATTCTACACCCAAGCCAGTGGCCAAGACTGACCCACTGAAAACATTCATGATAGAATGATGCAGACTGGATGGCTCCCCCAGAACTCCCAGGCAGTTTTCCTGGTGAGAAAGTCCTCCCCTATACTGTACTTTACAGATTCTCGCAGTGATCATCTGTGACCAAAAACGGTTCCATTTTGCCATTTATGGAACCAGTTCATCTCTTAATTGCCTTGGAAGGTTATATAAACTGCCACCAACTGCAGTAGATTTACCACTGCACTATCATAGGTCATTAAAATCCACACCTACCCAAGTTTTTCATAATACTCATAATAATGGCCAGGATTTATCAGGCATTTAAAATTAGGTAGGCACCACTATGTTTTCTGTTTTACACGTGAGGAGCCAAAAACTAAGAGGCTAGATGACTAAGGTCATAACTTTTATAATGGGTGAGCTGAGATTTCAACCCACATATATTTTATTCTAAAATATACATCTTAACCACTACTCTAAATTAGAGCAATTACATTTTTTTTTACTAAAGTAAGCATGATTTATGTATACCACAACTAAACTATATGAAAATAAAGACAAATACATGAAGAAAAGACTAAATTAAAAAGAACACCCTCACTCGCTTTCCTAGAGGCTATGTGCTTATCTTATTGATATAATGCAATCTGAGTCTTAACTTCATGTCAGAAACCTCCCAGCAGCATGTCCTCAATTCTCAAAAGCAGGTGCCTCTTTGGCAATAATCTGGTCCCTGAGAGCTTCTAAACTGATCAAGGAGAAAGTGTTTGTTTACCTGTCTGGCTTTCTGTGGCTAATAATGGCCTGTCTTTCCTCCCATCTCCCTGCTAGAGACACTCAGTTCTTGGGGAAGACAGAAGGAAAAGAAATGAGACGTTTGCTTCCCAAGGCACTGTCTCCTCGTGCGAATGTTCCTTCGTTCCAGCTACCATCTCCTTCTACTATATCTGCCCAGTTTGGGAGGTTTACTCCTTTACTCTCTAGGAATGGAGCAAAATAATCTGCTTCCCTCTGAAATTACCAATACACATGATTTATTATTTTTTTTAAAGGTGCCTTAGGTTACCATTTGAAGGCATTTTAAAAGAAGTAAAATTAAAACTTTGAAATTCAACATGTTTTTAACTGGTTTCATATTTGTAGAACTTAACTTTTCTCCAGAAGACCATTCAATAAGACTCTAAAGAGGCACAAAGTCTACACACTTTCAATAGCCTAAATTTTTAGTGCTGGTGAAAGTTATTAATTCCTTTCAAAAGAACTACCATGAAAGTGAGTTACCAAGACGTGAAATTTGCTTTTAGGAATCTGACATTGAATTCAGGCAGAAACAACATATGTGAAGGCAAACGTAGCTCTTTGGGAGCATAACTTTCCATTGACATCCCCCATAAGTAAAAAAATTTAAATGCAGAAGACCCGTGCATGTGGAGATTTACCATTCGTGATGCTGAGGATCCATGAGTATTCCTGCAGGTCTCAGAATATGTAATCATTTGTGCTTTGTGATTTTTGTTGAGGCATGCATTTCAATCACTGGGCGCTGGTTTGCCTAACGAGTCTTGCCAACCTTCCAGTATCAGCTTTTCGTCATGCCTAACATATTCTCTCCTTATCCCTGGAAACCATTAATGCAATTAATTAAAATCCAAAGCTCTTACATGGCCTGCAAATCCCTATATGGTCTGCTCTTTTCCACCACCACCCACCCCTCCCCAGCTTTCTGGACTCATTTCAAAGTACCCTTCTCTCTTGTTCTTCTATGGCCATACTGGCCTCCTCACTGAGCACGGAAAGTGCATCCTAAAAAGAGACCTTTGCCCTTACTATTCCTTGTACCAGGAGTAACTCTTTCTTCCCCCTGGTATCTACCTGCTGGGCATATTCTCTCCATTCTAGCAGGTGTCTGCTCTTAACATTTTATCACGGAAGATTTTTGATCCATTATATCAAAGAAGACTCCTAATACTGATGCTTCTCGTCTCCCTTACCTCACTTCATTGTTCTTCATGCTACTTATCACTCTCTAAAATTCTACATTTACTTGTTTATTGGTTTATTGTCTTTTTAAACCCTCCAGCCCTTTATTGTCTTTTTAAACCCTCCAGCCCTATCCCACACTGTCCTTCCTGCTTCCTGCTTCTTTGCCCTCCAGAGCACCTTGACTTCTAACTCTTACAAAACCTAGTTGCAAAGCTGGCCTCCAAGCCTCTGGGAGCCCAGGATCTCCTCTAGAAAATTTCACTCTTCCTCAGTTAGCTACAGTCTAACCAAAATTACCTTACACTAAGAATTTTTAACCGGCCCACCAGACTTCTGTTTTCTTATCCCTGATGTAAAAGGGAATTGTTTACCTGCCAAAGGTCCTTTTGGCATATGAGAATCTTTTAAAAACTGGGCTGTATGGTTCTTAGGAGAAAACTACAATACTTTTGGATGGTGAATTGAAGTCATTTTCTAGTTACAATTAGACCCCTTGATTTTTTTAAAAAAATTAATAGTGGCTACCACACTGAATAGCAAATTACCTGACAATGGAATCCTGCCAAAAGGACATCCCAAAAATTAAAGCTCCATAGATGCAGGCCGTGTTGGCAGTACCTTGGAAATTTCATAAGCACTCTGGCAACTCCACCTCAGAAGAATTTGTTTACATTAGGGATATGCAGTCTGGCATTCAATGCTGCTGCACCCCCAACTCCAACCTGGACGGTTAATGCTACTTTTGATAATCCTCTCCAGGCGCCTCAAGGCAGGAACATCAAAAGGGCACATCAAAGCTCCTGGTCACAGTGGAGAGGAGTGACTGCAAACCAGGTGATGCCTTTTTCTTCAGGCTCCGCAACAAATACAAGTCTTCCAGCCTTCCCCCAAGGAAGAGAAAGTCATTTTTAAAAATTCTTGGCTACCTGCCCTGAGGGAGGAGAGAGACACCATCATTGCAGGTAGTGGATAAAACCATGTCTCCCAATCATATATTTCTGAGACTTAGAAGGCTGTGCTAACCACACACACACACACACACACACGAAAAGTTTGATTCATGCTTCACTGATGTGTTTTAAAATGCAAATAACAAAAGCTGAAAATGATGAAGTGAGCATGTCTCACTGACATGTGAGACAGGCAACTAATGAAACTCTGGGCCACAGTATCAGCTGCCTGCTGACTTCTGCAATTGAATTAAAACTATGGTAAGAATAATACAAGGACTTGCCCTTGTCCTTCTTGTCTATGTGTTTATTTAATTTTCTGTCCAACTGACTCTCAAATAAATTGGAAACAGCTGCCATTTTTTGATTCAGTAGCTCCATTTCCCCCTTGTGACATCATTCTGGGCACAAACACTAACAATAGGTCATTATGTAGCAATTACTTTATTGATTTATGGAAGTTTTTAGGCTCCGTCAGGAATACGCACATTCAAGGGGAAAAAAGACCACTTCTGTATTCTTGTCGAGGATAAAAACTGAACTGCAGTGGCTGGAATAATGTTGCTCAGATGGGACCTTCCTTACAAAGGAAAACTACAGGAATGATTCCTGTTCGTTGATTTTCTTTTAGTAAGAGAGAAATGGGGAAAGGTTGTAAAGTTTGAAAGGTAGAGCCATAATTAAATACAGTAACTAAGTAAACAGATTATTCAAAGGCTGCTGTTGTGTAACAGGAGAACTTCAGTGATATAATAGAAGATGCTTAAAACAATTAACAGTGTTCAGACTCCCATGATGAATGAACTTTCTGAGCTTATGCATAACATTTCAAGAATACTGCTGCATGAAACCAGTCTTGCTTTCTCAATTCAAATGGATCTCATAATACTTCACATTTCAGTATTAAATGCCTACCCCACACCATTCAGTGGATCATACTTTTAACTGCCCATCAGTTTTTAATCAGGCTGTTTTCTCAGGCCCCTAAATATAAATAAGGAAGAGTTTCCTCTCTTGTAAACAGCTAACTTTATTTCACATTCCTCTGGTTTAGGGAACTCTGATCTAGGGATAAAAAATAAAAAAGGAATAATGTACCCTCTGGGGAGTAACTTAACAGCAAGATTCTCACATGATGAGCTGAGCAACAGCCTGCCTACATCTTGAGGAAAATGGTTGTTTCTTTATTGAAATCTGTATTTGAGATTTGTTGGCACCTATTGGAGGTCAAGAGTTTACTATCTTGGCTCTTCTGTCAAAGCCCTAATAGAGGAAACATCCTAGGCCCAGTATTTGGCTTGGCTCCCAATGGGAAGAACAGCTATGGATGCGACATCCCCGTGGAAACACATGGAGCTGTGGCTTGTCCTAGATCAGTAGCCTCAGCGTAAGCAAGGATGATGAAACTTGTGCGTTTCAGAGGTAGGAGACAGCAAATGATGTGCGCTTGAGCTTCTCCTATCAATGTTTTTCAGTTCTGACCAGATCCTTAAAGGCACTCAGAAATAAAAAATTATTTAGGAAACAAAGAAAAGCAGTAGGTGATCCTGTTTGGGAAGTCCGTCTTCTTAACTCACCAGGAAGACAAATTTTAGGGAGTCCATCATTCATAAGTCTTGAACCTTATATTCTTAAAATAAATGCCCTAAAGCAATTTAGGAAAGAAAGTCTCCTCTCTATTCTGATTCTGAAAACATTATTAAGGGTCTTCCAGGTAGAGAGTAAAACTTGAGGGAAATAATGTCTAATAAATGCTGAAACTGAGTTCTGCTCCAGGGAGGCCAGCTCTGGAGAAAGTAAAAGTAAACAAAGACATGGGTCCTGACCTCTGGGAGCTCATAATGCAGCCTACTTTGGTTGGGTGTACAAACAGCATGGGTGACCCTATTTGAGATATATATATATATAAAACAAAAACTGCACTTCGTATTAGGAGACCTAGGTTATAATCACAATCATGCTATTAATTGCAGGATAAGTCACAATTTTCCTAGGACCCTATTTCCCTCAGTTGTAAACTAGAGAAAGTGGTTGGATAACACCTAGGTCTCTTTTAGTCCTCACAAATACCATAATCATGATAATTCGTATATCACACAATTTCTTGCCTGCATTCATATGCCACAATTTATGACTGTATTCCAGCTAACACCTAAAACAGTAAATGTGTCTCTGTTTATAATTCAAAAGAACATTTTACCTTGCTTATGCACAACACATCTTTCACACTTCTAAATGTCACAATTCTTATATTCCTCACAAGATGGCCCAAATCCGTTAACTCTATATCAGGAAAACGTTTGTAATCAAAGAAAAAAGCACACGTTAACATGAAGACTTTTGTGTTGAAATATCATTTCTGAACAACCAAATTGTGCTTCCTTGATAACTGGCCTTTGAGTAATATTTATAGACTAAAAATATTAGGAAAATATAAAGTAAAGGGGACATTTCATTTGGGATGATACACTTTATTGAAATCTTTTTGAAAGAGGTAAATCTGAAGCCAAGTCTTAAGAAAGTTATGGGCATAGCTTAATGAAAAAGAAGAGGTGGTCATTCCATGGGACTATAAGAGCAACGACAAAGCAGTGAGCATAACAAGGACACTGAATTTTGTGAGGTGGAGTAAATGACTATGTTGGAGATAGATGGGGTTTGTACGCACACAGTGTGTAATAAATGAAGGCTGGAATGCCATTAGCATAGATAAAAGTTTACTTTGCTTTTGGGGGGAAATGTGTGATTAAAGTAATATCAAAGGAAGACTGTTGTTGGCTATGTGGTGAGTAGGCTGAAGAATAGAGGGATTAGAAACAAATAATACAACCAACAGAAAGTTAACATAATCAAGGAAAAAGTTATAAAACTCTGGACTAGGATAATGACTATGGAAATGGAAAAGAAGGCTCAAATCCAAAAAACCAGCAAGAAGAATTAACACAATACTGATTTGATATGTGAAGACAAATAAGTTTTTTTACAGGAAGTAGTAAAAATTTACTACCAGATGAATGCCCCAGAGAATTAATTGGATAGCTGAGTTATTGGGACAGGAACACAGAAGGAGAGAGAATGTTTATTTCATTGAGTTCAGGGCATAAGTGTCCCACTGGAAGCACAACTAAATAAAAACATTTAGTTAATAAATAGATGTAGAAGACTGGTGAAAGTTCAGAGTTGGAACATCATTCTTTCATTCAGCAAACATTTATCAAATATTCATCAAATATTTTTCATGAGTTAGGCACTGTTCTTGATACCAGGAATAAGGAGATAACAGGCATAATCTCTGCAGTCCAGAAATTTTGTCTGGTGTAAAAGACAGAAAATTACTTAGTTAAGCATCTTGTAATCACCTATAGAATATATAATAAACATTACTAAATATAAATCAAAAGGAGATATCACAGCCCAGATTACTATGTGACTTTGAGGAAGAATTTGGGATACCTCCTGGAGCAGGGGGAGAAAAATCTAGAGAGTACAGTTTAAGCATAACTAGTACTGGGATAAAATTTTAAAATAGTAGAAAGAATTCAAGGGATTTTACTATCATCACTTCAATTCAATATTGTATGAGATCCTGTTCTGTGGAACTAAAAGAAATGAAAGACACAGAATGGAAAGAAAAAGAAAACTGTCATTATTTACAGGTTATTTTGCATGCAGACTAAACCAGAAGACTCTATATACAATATTTTAAAATTAGTAAGTCAGTTTACCAAGGTTACTATATTAAACATCAATGCTCAGAATTAATGTATGTCTTTATGCTTCTAGCAAAAATTGGAAAGTAAAAAATTTTAAAACAATATTATTTAATATTGAAACAAAATGCATCAAATACCTAAGAATAAATATATGTAAGAATTTTATATTGAAAGCTATAAAACAATGTTGAGACAAATTAAAAACATAAAAAATTAAGAAATATATCACGCTCATACATTGAAGGAATCCATGTTTTTACTAAGACAATTCTTCTCAAATTTATCTGTACATTTAATGTAATCAAAATCAAATCCCCGTGGATTTTTGTAGAAATTGCTAAACTGCTTCTACAGTTACATGAAAATACAAAAGACCTAGAAAATCACAGTAATCTTGAAGAAAAACAAATCTTGCCCTACCAGATCTCAAGACTTTTATAAATTTAAAGTAATTAGGACAATGTACAAAACTAGAACAATAGAATAGAAAGTCCAGGAACAGACCCACACATACATAATCTAATGATATATAGCAAAAGTACCACTGCAATTCAGTGAGGGAAGGGATGGTCTTTTCAATAAAAGATACTGCACTAATTAGATATCAACATAAAAAAAAATGTCTTTTATACCATACACAAAAATTAATTCAAGATGCAACAAATGTTAAAGAAATGGTTCTAAAACAAAATCATTATAGGAGATAATTTTATTATAGGAGATAATTTTTTATTTTAGGAGATAATTTTTATGATGTTATTTTTAAGATTTCTTAAATGAAGCATCAGAATACAAGCCTTTTATGAAAAAATTGAAAAGTTTGGTGTTCTAAAATTAAGTTCTCAAATTAAGAACGACCATATATCCAACAAAGAACTCATATCCAAAACATGCAAACATTTAAAGAACTTGTACAAACAAACAAACAAACATTTTTTAAATGAAAAAAGACTTGAACAGGCACTTCTTTTCCAAAAAGAAAAATTCTAAATGACCTATAAACATCAGTGTGTTTGTCATTGCCATTTCTAAGGAAAATGCAAATTAAACTAAAATTAGATGCCACTACATGCCCTCTAGAGTTACGAAAATTAAGGAAGATTGACAGTAAGTATCAAGTATTGGTGAGTAAGTAGAACTCTCATACATTGTTGTTAAGAGACTAAAATTGGTATATTCACTTTAAAAACTTTTTGACAGTATCTAGTAAGCTACACATTTGCATACCCTATGACCCAGAAATTCCACACCTAAGTATATGCCCAACTGAAATTATTACTTATGTCACCAGAAGACAAGAATGTTCATATAAGCATTTTTCATAAGAGGAAGGAACTGGAAACAATCAAAGTGTTCATCAATAATAGAATGGAAATGTCCATTATCAATAGAATAGATGAACACATGGTGGTACCCTCATACAGTGAAATACTATGCAGCAAGGGAAAAGAATAAACTACAGGTATACACAACAAAATCAATGAATTTCAAAGACAAGATTTTGAGAAAAAGAAACCAGATTAAATAAAAACATATTTCATGATTCCATTTATGTTAAGTTCAAAGTAAGTAAAACTAATCTTCCAACAAATAGCTCTAGAACAATATAAACATGATATATCTTTCCATCTGTTTGTGTCTTCAATTTCTTTCATCAGAGTCTTATAGTTTTCCAAGTACATGTCTTTTACCTCCTTAGTTAGATTTATTCCTAGGTATTTTGTTCTTTTTGATTGTAAAATTGTGTGACTGTAAAGAGTATTGTTTTCTTAATATCTCTTTCTGATAGTTCATTGTTAGTGTATAGAAATGTGACAGATTTCTGTATACTAATTTTTTATCCTGAAACTTTACTGAATTAATTAATGAGCTCTAGTAGTTTTTTGGTCGCATCTTGAGGATTTTCTATGTATAGTACTATGTCTTCTGCAAACAGTGACAGTTTTACTTCTTCCTTTCCAATTTGAATTCCTTATATTTCTTTTTCTTGTCTAATTGCTGTGGCTAGGACATATTATGTTGAAAAAAAATGGTGAGAGTGGGCATCCTTGTCTTGTTCCTGATCTTAGAGGAAATGCTTTCAGCTTTTCACCATTGAGTATGATGTTAGCTGTGGGCTTATATATGGTTTTTATTATGTTGAGGTATGTTACCTGGAGATTGACTTTGTGGAGAGTTTTTATCATAAATGGATGTTGAATGTTGCCAAAAGTTTTCTGTATCTATTGAGATGATCATATGATTTTTATTCTTCAATTTGTGGATATTGGACCATCTTGCAACGCTGGGATCAATCTCACTTGATCATGGTGTGTGATGTTTTTAATGTATTGTTGGGTTGGGTTTGTTAATATTTTGTTGAGGAAATTTACATCTATGTTCATCAGTGATATTGGCCTGTAATTTTCTTTTTTTGTGTGATATCTTTGTCTGGTTTTGTATCAGAGTGATGCTGGCCTCATAGGATGAGCTTGGAAGTGTTCCTCTGAAATTTTGGGATAGTTTAAGGATAGGTGTTAACTCTTCTGTAAATGTTTGGTAGAATTCACAGGTGAGGCCACCTGGTCCTGGAATTTTGTTCATTGGGAATTTTGGTTTGTTTTTTTTTTAACTGATTCAATTTCATTACCAGTAATTAGTCTGTTCATATATTCTATTTCTTCCTGGTCAGTCTTGGGAGATTGTACACTTCTAGGTATTTGCCCATTTCTTCTAGATTGCCCATCTTATTGGCATATAGTTGTTCATAGTATTTTCTTATGATCCTTTGTATTATGATTTTTGACATCACATTTTACATATTTTTGTTTTGTGTATCCCTTAACTACTTATTGTGGATATAGATGATCTTACTACTTTTGTCTTTTAACCTTCCTACTAGCTTCATACATCGTTGATACAATTTTTTTCTTTCATAATTTTCATGTTTCTAATTGTGATCTTTTCTTTTTCAATTAGAGAATTCCCTTTAACATTTCTTATAAAACCTGTCTGGTGGTGCTAAACTCTTTTAGCTTTTGCTTGTCTGTAAGAACTTTTGATATCTCCATCAAATCTGAATGAAAGCCTTGCCAGGTAGAATTCTTGGTTGTAGGTTTTTCGTTTTCATCACTTTAAATATATCATGCCACTATTTTCTGGCTTGCAGAATTTCTGCAGAAAAATCAGCTAATAGTCTTATGGGAGTTCCCTTGTATGTAATTTGTTGCTCTTTTCTTCATGCTTTTAATATACTCTCTTTATCTTTAATATTTGCCATTTTAATTACAATGTGTCTTGGTGTGGTCTTCTTTGGGTTGATCCTGTTTAGGACTCTCTGTATTTCTTGGACCTGGATGTCTGTTTTGTTTCTGAAGTTAGGGAAGTTTTCAGCCATTATTATCTGCAAATATGTTCTCTCTCTTCTTTTTCTGAGACCCCTATAATGCAAATATTAGTATGCTTGATGTTTTCCCAGAGATCTCTTAAACTGTCCTCATTTCTTTTTATTTTTCATTTCAACTTCAGTAATTTCTACTAATCTTTCTTCCAGCTTGCTGATTCTTTCCTCTGTATCATTGAGTCTACTGCTGATTCCTTCTAGTTATTCTTTATTTAAGTTATTGTATTCTTCATCTCTGTTTGGTTCCCCTGTATACTTTCTAACTCTTTGTTAAAAACTTCTAACTTCTTACTCTGTTCATCTAATCTTCTCCTGAGTTCCTTGATCATCTTTATGATCCTTATCTTGAGCTCTTTATTGGGTGGGCTGCTTATCTCCAGTTCTTTTAGTTCTTCTTCTGGGGTTTTATCTTGTTCCTTCATTTGGAATATATTCCTCTGTTGCCTCATTTTACCAAATTTGTTATTTTTACTTCTATGTATTTGGTAGATTAGTTAAGTTTCCTGACCTTGGAGAGTGGCCTTTTGTAGGAGATGTCCTATATGTCCCAGCAGCACACTCCCCTCTGATCACCAGAGCTATATGGCCTAAGAGTACCCCCTGTGTGGGCTGTGTGGCTCCTTCTGTTGTGGTTGGCTGACTACCGTGCCTGATAGGTGTGGATGGCCCCTGATTTAGTTGGTTAGCTGGTCCTGCTCTGTCCCTAGGCTGTTGGTTGCTGGGGGGTGGCGCTGGGTCACATGGTGGCTGGCTCAGTGCCCTGGGGTGGGGGTCGGGTCCCAGGCTAGGGTTGGCCCACTGGTGGAAGAAGCTAGATTCTGGGGTAGGTGGTAATGGGGCCTAGGATCCTGGATCTAGTGTTGGTCTGCTGGTGGGTGGGGCTGGTTCCTGACATGGCAGGCTATGGGACTGCATGGTCCTGAGGCTGGTGTCCCCTTGCTGGTATGTGAAGCCAAGACTCAGGGGATTGTGGGGCTGTTGCCCACCCACTGGTGGGTAAGACATTGTCCTGGTGCTAGTGCTGGCATACTGCTGGGTGGAGCTGGGTCCTTGATCTCTGGCTTTAAGTCCTGGGGTCCCAGAGCTCATGTAGGCCTTTTGATGGGTGGGGCGAAGGCCCAGGGGATTCTAGGGCTAAAACTGGTGCACTGGTGTGTGGGACTGGGTCCTGAGCCCTCTGGTGGATAGGACTGTGTCCAGGACAGCTGTGGGCTCAGGGGGTCTTAAGACAACTGTTTTGCTGGTAGGTATGCTGTGTCCCCACACAGCTGGTTGCTCAGCCTGAGGTGTCCTAGAACTGGTACCAACAGACTGGTGGGTGTGGCCAGGTCTTGGCACTAATAAGCTAGAGGGGGGATTCCAAAATGACTCTTGCCAGCACCAGAGTCCTCATGGTAGAACGAGCTCCCAAAAATGGCCTTCACCAGTGTCTGTGTCTCCAGGGTGAGCTCCAGTTGCTTCCTGCCTCTCTGGGAGGCTCTCCAATATCAGCAAGTAGGTCAGACTCAGGTTCCTTTCAAGTTACTGCTTCTGCCCTAGGTCTTGGAGTATGTGATATTTTGTGAGTGCCCTTTGAGAGCAGAGTCTATTTCCCACAGCCCTGTAGCTCTCCCAAAAGGAAGCCTTGTTGGCTTTCAATACCAAACATTTTGAGGCTCATCTTCCTGGTGCAGGACCCCTGGGCTAGGAATCCTGATGTGGGGCTTGGACCCCTTGCTCCTTGGGGAAAACCTCTGCAATTGTAATTATCTTCCCAGTTGTGGATCACCCACCTGAGGGTGTGGGTTGACTATACCATGTCCCCTCCCCTCCTTCCTATCTTGTTGTGGTTTCTTCTTTATGTCTTTAGTTGTAGAAGATCTTTTCTGATAGTCTTCTGGTCTTTCTCATCAACAGTTGCACTGTATATAGCTGTAATTTTGGTATGCATGGGAGGAGGTGAGCTCAGAATCTCCTGCTACACCATCTTGGTCACTACTTCTCCTCACACCTCATTAAAATTAACTCAAGGGCTTCCCTGGTGGCACAGTGGTTGCAAGTCCTCCTGCCAATGCAGGGGACATAGGTTCGTGCCCCAGTCCGGGAAGATCCCACATGCTGCGGAGCGGCTGGGCCCATGAGCCATGGCGGCTGAGCCTGCGTGTCCAGAGCCTGTGCTCCGCAACGGGAGAGGCCACAACAGTGAGAGGCCCGCGTACCGCAAAAAAAAAAAATTAACTCAAAATGAATAATAGACCTATATGTAAAATGAAAATTCTAAGACTTTTAGAAGAAAATGTACAAGAAATTCTTTGTGATCTCAGATTAGGAAAATATTTCTTAGATATGACACCAAAATCACAATCCTCAAAAGGTTCCACTCTTCAATAGACATTGTTAAGAGAATAAAAAGCAAGCCACAGACTGGAAGAAAATATTTGCAGATCACGTATCTGGAGCACATAAAGAACTTTCAAAACACAATAAGAAAACAAACAATTTAATTTTTTTTAAATGGGTAAAGAGTTGAACAGATGCCTTTCTAAAGAAGTTATAGGAATGACAAGCACATGAAGAGATGCTTGTCATCATTGTTCTTAAAGAAAAGCAATGTGAATAAAACCACAATGAGTTACCACTTCACCCTTATTAAAATGGCTAAAATTAAAAAGACTGACCATGCTAAGTGTTGATGGGGATGTGGAGAAACTGGAATTTTCATACACTGCCAGTGGGAATGGAATGGTACAACCACTTTGGAAAAGACTTTGGCAGTCTCCTAAAAACGTTGAACATAAACACATCATATGATCAAGACATTCTTCTTGATATTCCCCAAAATAAGTAAAAGCCATGTATATCATGCTCACTACAACTTTATTGGTAATAGCCAAAAACTGGAAACAACTCAAATATCTGTCAACTGGTAAATGGATTTTAAAAGGTGTGGTATATCCATACACTGGAAGCCCATTCAGCAATAAAATAGAAATAAAGTTTTGATACATGCTCTGTCATAGACAGATCACAAAATAATTATGCTGAATGAAAGAAGACAAAAAATTACATACTGTATGATTCCATTCATATAAAATTCAGTAAATGCTATTAACAGCTGTTGGAGGATTGGAAGGTAAGGAAGCACAGGAGGAAGGGATTACAAAGAGACATAAGGAAACTTCTGGGAGTGATGGATATGCTTATTATCTTGATTGATCTTTTCACAGATGTACATATGTCAAAACTTACCAAATTATACATTTTGAAAGATTACATTTATTGTCTATTGATGATATCTTTAAAAAGCTATACCATTTTTACATGAACAAAATTAATCTTTGGTGTAGTAGTTCCTAAGAAGGGACATGAGGGAGAATTCTGGTGTGAGTTTTCTATAGCTCAATATGGGTATATATACCAAAAAATGGCCAAAAAAAAAAAGCTGTATATTTTGGACTTGTACATTTCACTGATTTAAGTTCCAACTTCATACAAATAAATTTTACAAAAAAAGGAGTCAAAGGACTTAAAGTAATGAGTATGGAGTAGAAAGTCTAGAACCATGGCTGACTTTCACAAGACATCCATAAATAAAGAACAGAAGAAGAAATGACAAAGCAGAATATAAAACAATACTGCAAACATAGGAAGAACACTCCTAGGCAATGGCAGGTGACTTTTACACTGGACATTTAAATGAACCTGTCATGGAGAAAGAAAATTTTCTCTACCCTTCTAAGTACCTCTGGAAATCTAAGACTCAAATTAACAAGAGAAAAATTAACAGGAGAAATTTGAAAGTTTAATAACATGTATACATGGGAGACACCTAGGAAAACTGAGTAATTCACCAAAATGATTGAAACTCTCATCTTAAATATTATCTTCAGCTAAAGGTGAAGGGGATGTTGGGAATAGTGGTTTGGGACTTTAAAGGAAGGCAATTCACACAGAGATTAAAAAGCAAATGTTTGATAATCACATGTTTGCTGGGCCATGCAGAGACAATGGGACACAGAGTGGACTCTGACCTCTAGGCCCTACTGAGTTTCCCCGGCCACATATCTGCAAAGCCCAAATTCTTTGCAGATATTTCTGGTGATAGCTCTATTCTTGGAACAGGCCCTTTATCTAAATTCTTTTAGTCAGTTAAGGGATGGGGGTATGGTAACAAGAAAACTTTCTGCTATTTCTTAAACATATTCATCCCAAATTAACCCTCTTGTCAAAGAGACACATTTTGGGGTGACAAATTTTGCTCCCCTACAAACCCATCATGACCCAATGAAAAAGCTGGCACAATGGTCCATACTTTATCAATGCAATTGCTGCAGGACACATTTTGTTTGTCTTGTCTCTCACTCTCTGTTGTCATGCTTTCTTGTTTTTTAATGCTCTTGTCTTATTGAATCTAGTCCTATTGCATCAAACACTAGGCTTTAAAATTTCTCTTGGCTTTGTTATTTGGCATAGAACCTATTCCTCTGGAACACGATTCTAGTCTTTGTCTTCTGTGTTTATTCAGAAAACCATAGGTGAGGGGTTACCTCTTTCACATGTCCTGCCATACTCCTATAATACATGCTCTAGATGGGGTAGGTGTGATTACTTACCTGCCACTATCTGATCATTGTGTAGGATAACAGGGGGAAGAGGAATGGGTAAGAGGGAGGACACACATGACTGAACAGACAGAATAAGAAACAGCTGAATGGCTGGGAGTAAAGAAGCAAGAGCGTTTGAATGGGCCAGATGCTAGCATGGGTCACTAGATTTGCTTCAAGGGAACACAGTAACCTAAGAGAAAGCAAAATCACAAAAGAACAAATTGGAAGAGATTATGGTGAAAGAGGATGGTGAGTAGGTGGAAATATTCAACATAATCATGTAAGAAAGTCATGAATTTTGGAAATATTTATAGAGAAAGCAGAATTAAGTGCAGAATTTTTGTTTTAACCTGTGCATGTCATGAGTAGGGAAAAGAGAATGTTTGGGAAGAGGAGTTAGTATAACTTTTTCTCTAAATCCATAGGGAAGGAGTGAGCAGAAAAAGGAGTTTGTGCCTCATTTCAAACCCACCCAATTTAACTTCCAGCATAAAATGAAGAGAAACAATTTTTGTGTCTTCCAGCCTTGTTTTTACTATACACGTCTGTGTGTGTGTGTGTCTCTGTGTGTGTGTGTCTCTGTCTGCGTCTCTGTCTGTGTTGGGGGGTGTCCAGATAGGCATGGTTGCCATGGAATTTGAAAGAGAAAGAAGGTGATATGGACTGGAGATAGCCACTCTGAAAGTTAAAGTAAAGATCTCAGGGCTGCTAGAGAGCAAGTCAATGTTCTAAAAATCAGGAGTATAAAACAGATGCCTTGGATTTTGTGGTTCAAAGCAATTGACCTGTCAGTTGAGACAAAATGAACCAAGACCTCAAAGCACATAGCACTGGAATTTTAGATGATCACTCAGAGAAGATTCCCCAAAATGAGCAGTATTGTAGCACCTAGATAACCTGCACTCTGACTTCTTGTAAACTTTGTGTTTAGCAGGTCATGCTGAGCCCACTGGTGAATGGGAGGCAATGGCTGCCAAGGGAGAGTGAAGTAGCATGAGAAATTGTTACATTATTTCACATACTTTTGGTTACCTTCCAATCTAAATTATCAACTTGCCAAAGATGGATAAAATGATATTATGTGATTAAAAGCTTTAAAGCTACTAAGGTTAAAGACTCATTAAACATTTTAATTGAAGCAGACGTGAAGTGGCCCTTTCCAAAGGTAAAAGATCCATGTATAAACATCACTCTGCTATCCAACGAAGCCAGACTGAGATTCCAATCCAAGAACTCTAAGTTCTTAAATACACACACACACACACACACACACACACACACACACACACACATAGGTATTTATGTACATCAGGCATGCTGGTGAGTTGAGCAATTCCTATGCCATAAAATAGAGGCAAAAAGAAAGATGCCGCAGGAGAGGAAGGAAGGGAGGGGGAGGGAAAAGGCCACACATTATAGTTGAGATGGCTAGTCTTCCACAGTTTCTGTCCCCATCCCAAACCAATATTTACTCCTTTATGTAGTCCCTCCTCTTGAATCTGGGCAGCCTCTGTGACTCACTTCTTTTTTTTCTTTTTTTTACATCTTTATTGGAGTATAATTGCTTTACAATGGTGTGTTAGTTTCTGTTTTATAACAGTGAATCAGTTATACATATACATATGTCCCCATATCTCTTCCCTCTTGCATCTCCCTCCCTCCCACCCTCCCTATCCCACCCCTCCAGGCGGTCACAAAGCACTGAGCTGATCTCCCTGTGCTATGCGGCTGCTTCCCACTAGCTATCTATTTTACGTTTGGTAGTGTATATATGTCCATGCCACTCTCTCACTTTGTCCCAGCTTCCCCTTCCCCCTCCCCATATCCTCAAGTCCATTCTCTAGTAGGTCTGTGTCTTTATTCCTGTCTTACCCCTAGGTTCTTCATGACATTTTTTTCCTTAAATTCCATATATATGTGTTAGCATACGGTATTTGTCTTTCTCTTTCTGATTTACTTCACTCTGTATGACAGACTCTAGGTCCATCCACCTCATTGCAAATAGCTCAATTTCATTTCTTTTTATGGCTGAGTAATATTCCATTGTATATATGTGCCACATCTTCTTTATCCATTCATCTGATGATGGATACTTAGGTTGTTTCCATCTCCTGGCTACTGTAAATAGAGCTTCAATGAACGTTTTGGTACATGACTCTTTTTGAATTATGGTTTTCTCAGGGTATATGCCCAGTAGTGGGATTGCTGGGTCACATGGTAGTTCTATTTGTAGTTTTTTAAGGAGCCTCCATACTGTTCTCCATAGTGGCTGTACCAATTCACATTCCCACCAGCAGTGCAAGAGTGTTCCCTTTTCTCCACACCCTCTCCAGCATTTATTGTTTCTAGATTTTTTGTTGATGGCCATTCTGACCAGTGTGAGATGATATCTCATTGTAGTTTTGATTTGCATTTCTCTAATAATTAATGATGTTGAGCATTCTTTCATGTGTTTGTTGGCAGTCTGTATATCTTCTTTGGAGATGTGACTCACTTTTGACGATTAGAATATGACACAGATTAGTGTCTAATGCTGTCTTAAGAAGTCTTGTAGCTTTGGCTTGTGTTTCTCAAACTCTCACCTTTGAGATGCTTCATCTCATAGACCAGACATCAGGCCATGTGCCTGTCCCACAAGTAAGTGCCCCAATCACCAGTACCTGCTGATTTCCCAGGTGAAAGCCACCATCAACTGCCAGGCACTTGAAAGAGTCAGCTCAGAAATTTCAGTCCAGTCTTATTCCTAAACATCAACGTGCAACATCCTGTGGGTCAGAACAACAGCCCAGCAGAGCCTAGTCAACCCAAAGAATTGTGAAAGATAATAAACTGGCTGTTGTTTAAGCCATTACGTTTTTTAAACAGCTTATTTAACAAGATTAAATAACCAAAATGATTGATCAACTTCTTAATGTGATAGCATACCAATTAGATATTACTGTGTAACAAGTTACCCCCCAAATTAAGTGACTTAAAACAGGGTATCATCCAACTTTTTCTTAAAGGACCAGGTAATAAATATTTCAGTCTTTATGGACCAGACAGTCTCCATCCAAACTATTCAGCTCTGCCATTGTAGCGTGAAAGAAGCCATAGACAATACATAAACAAATGTGCATGGCTGTGCTCCAATAAAACTTTACAAAAACTGGCAGCTGGCCCATGGCCATAGTTTGTCAACCCCTCTTTAAAAAAAAAAAAAAAAAGCATGCACTATTGCTCACAATACTATAGGTTAGAGGGATGGTTCTGCTGATCTGAGCCAGGTCTAGCTGTTCTCAGCTTGGCTTGTTCATGCACCTGTCATCAGCTGGCAGGTTAGTTAGGGGGCTGGTTGGTCTATGATGGCCTCATGTACATCTGGTGTTTTGCTGGCTGCCAGCTGGAGTGACAGGGGTGATTGGGCCATGTCTCTTATCATCCATCAAGCTAGCCTAGGCATGTTCACAAAGTGGTGGCAGAATTCCAAGAAAACAAGGAAAAGCGCACAAGCCTTTTGAGGCCTATGCTCAGAATTTGCACAGTTTTTACTTCTGTTCTAGTGTATTGGCCAAAATAAGTCACAAGGTCAATCCACATTGAATGATGGGAGAATAGACTCACCCCCTTGATGGAGGAGCTGCAAAGTCACAATGCAAATGGCATGGGTACAGGTAGGGGTGGAGAATTGTGCCAGTTTTGCAAATCATGAGACTATGAATATGAGAAGCTAAGAGTTAAGATTCTAGTGGGGCTTGTTCCACTTCCTTTGTTTATAAAAGAAGAAAATAAGACGTAGGGGCAGGGATCGACTCTCTCAAGTCATTCTTGCTAGGTAGCACAGCCCTGGAGTTACTTACTAACTGTGTGTATAACTAGGAAGTTATGGTTTTTCTGACCCCTTAGAATGTCCATATAGGGCCTTCAGGGTTTCCTAACACAGCTGTGAAGTCTCTCTTCTACAAACAAATCTCAGTCAGGTAACCTCCACCTAGAAGTCTCCAATTCTAGTAGAGGCACACAGGGTGGGAAATATTTATTATCCACCAAGATCCCTTAAACTCCTTCTTATATCCAGAAAGTTCTTCTTATTATATGCTTAGAATCTTAATTCCTAATTTAGTATATCTTCAGCCTAAAACTTCTCCAAACATCTGTATCACTCAGTCACATGCCAATTAATGTGGAGTGGCCCAGTGACAATAGGCCCAGTGAGAAATGACTCTCACTCAAACATTTGAGCCAAAGACTTGTTGTAAACAAACTTAGAATGAGATGACTACAGGCTACAAATTACTTACCAGCTGCCACAGTTATGGGCAACATCCCTGCTAGTCACTTCAAAATCCATAGGGACTTATGAGAATGTTCAAGCTAAAACCTTCCTTTCGATTCTCAATTGCCTTGCTGTTGGAAAAACAGTAGAATTATCTTTCCCACCCTGATAAAATGGCTTCTGGTAAGGATACAGCCCTATATTAAGTGAAATCTCCTATTCACAGTTTAATAGGTTATAAAAGTAAAGTTTTCTGCCTTGCTTTACCCCATGGACCAAATTGACTTAAGCCAGGGCATATGCAAGAAGAACCTGAGTCCCTGACTCCAGAATCTTATATTACAATTTGTTCTGGAATCTGGACTCAACTCAACTTGGCTGCATTTCTTTAAGCTAATAATTATTCTGATGTTTATGTCTTCATGACTCAAAAAACTCTAACATTCCTTTGTGGCTTACTTGTAAAGCAGCATTCTAGTATTTTATCTCTACATCAAGCACATTTTATGTAATTCAAAATTTTACCAATCAAACCTAAATCCAATATTAGGCAACAAACCATCTCCTACACATAACCTGAAACTAATTCTCATGCCATGACAATATACTGAATTCTGAGGCTCCAACATTAAGTAAGATTCTGAACTTAGGCTGCACTAATTCATCATTGCTATGTTCTCTTGTTTTTATGGCTTCAGAGGGGATGCTATAGCATCACCATCCGTGGTCATTTCCCTCTACTCATGTTACAAATTGCCAAAGTGTTTAGATCCTACCTTCTTCACATCTTGGCAGTTGGTTTCTTCTTTTTATTCTCTTTGCTCCCACTTGCATGAACCTCGTGTCTAGGCAATTTTTGTGCTTGGGCTCATGCTATTCCTTTAATAAAATGTCTTTTCTCACCATCTCTGCCCACTAACGTTTCAATTACACTACATGAATGGTTGATTTTCCCTGACCAAATCGGATCACTCATTTCATCATGAATAAAAATTACTGTCTGTCTCGTAGGATTATTCATTTTTTTGTTGTAGGATGCCCCCTCTTCCTACAGCAAGATAATTTTCCTCTAACTTAAGGTATGCCTTTAGCAAATCTGACACCGACATTTAACTTTCTAAGGCAAGATCTGCGAAGGGCCCACTGTAATGCCTAATCCTTTCTGTTGATATAGCAGCTGTTGTACCAAATCCAGCAATAAGAGCCTCATGGGGGAGTAGAACCCACATTTCCACAATCACGTAGGAAGTGTAAAGGGAAAATTGTTAATAGCCTCCCTAGGGTTTTATCTCTTGCTATGATGTCTTCCATGATTTCATCTTGTCTTAAGTAGTGAAATATCTTAATTCAGGTTTCAAATCATAAAATAAAAATAAGCGTGCTTTAGTCATCTTTTCCAAAGCCTGTTTTTATTATTGAGGTCTACAAATCTCTTTCATATGTAACCTAATTACATGACAGTATCAAAATTCATTTGTAAGCCAGGTAGTATTACCATGCATCTTGTTATAATTTTTTTAAGCAAATTTTATTATGGTCACAGATTCTTTTTTTTTTTTTTTTTGGCCATACCACACAGCATATGGGATTTCAGTTCCCCGTCCAGTGATGATCCTGTGCTCCCTGCTGTGGAAGCACAGCGTCTTAACCACTGAACCACCAGGGAAGTCCTATTGTAATAATGTTTTTAAAACAACTCCTTGCACAGAAATATCAAATGCTATATATATTGTTTTACACCTTTTTGCTTCAGTGAAAGATTGGCCTCTTTCCTTTTTGAGCAACTCACTAACTTCTTTAGTAAAGATGTTGTCTTTTTTTTTCAGCCAAATTACTACATATATCTTTGAGATTCTGAAACCTTTATGTGTGCAAAGATGAGAGGAGAAAGAAATGCAGTCTTATAGTATTCTCAAAATAGATATATTCTAATTCGGGTAATTAAATACTAGATCTAGAGCAACAGTATCTGAACAAAAGTTGTGCATACATCTTTGGGCACATAATGGTCTGCTTCACTGATGCTTGCTTTTCTAGTTTTTAACTTTACAATAGTGACTGAAATCAAGTTTACAGAACAGATCCCATATGAATTAATTAGTTTTGTCCCATTCTACATTAGCTTCCATTTATTAAGTGCCTACTCTAGGCCAGTCATCATGACACTCTCGTTCCACACTCATCTCAAAAACTACTAAATCTGGTTCCCGATCTATACTCCTTCTTTCTGTGAAACAGAGACCACTCTCTGTCCCGTTGGCAAGCAAGATGCATAATTTTTGCTCCCTCTCTCACAACCCTTATTTCTGATTCACACCAAGTTCTATGAATTTTATTTTCTAAGTATATCTAGAGTCCCATGTCTCTTTTGCTTCACCGCCATCCCTCTATTTCAAACTGAAATTATCTCCAACCCAAACCACCAAAAGAAGGCTACCTAGTTTTCTTTTATATATATATATATATATATATATAGATTTATTTTATTTATTTATTTTTGGCTGCATTGGGTCTTCGTTCCTGTGCGTGGGCTTTCTCTAGTTGCGGAGACCGGGGACTACTTTTCGTTGTGGTGGGCGGGCTTCTCATTGTAGTGGCTTCTCTTGTTGCAGAGCACAGTCTCTAGGCACACGGGCTTCAGTAGTTGTGGCTTGCGGGCTCTAGAGCGCAGGCTCAGTAGTTGTGGTGCACTGGCCTAGTTGCTCTGCGGAATGTGGGATCTTCCTGGACAAGGGCTTGAACCCGTGTCCCCTGCATTGGCAGGCGGATTCTTAACCACTGCACCACCAGGGAAGCCCCCTAACTAGTTTTCTTGCATTAACTCTGGGGGTCCCCTTTTCCACTATCTACCCTGGTGTCTGTCTAAATTTTGCCTATTTTTAAGCAGAGTACTTTGTCTTCTTACTTATTTTTTCTTTTATTTATTTTTTTAACATCTTTATTGGAGTACAATTGCTTTACGTTGTTGTGTTAGTATCTGCTGTATAACAAAGTGAATCAGCTATGCATATACATATATCCCCATATCCCCTCCCTCTTGCGTCTTTCTCCCATGCTCTCTATCCCAGTCCTCTAGGTGGACACAAAGCACCAAGCTGATCTCCCTGTGCTCTGCGGCTCTTTCCCCCTAGCTGTCTACTTTACATTTGGCACTGTATATATGTCTATGCCACTCTCTCACTTTGTCCCAGCTTACCCTTCCCCCTCCCCGTGTCCTCAAGTCCATTCTCTACATCTGCGCCTTTATTCTGCCCCTAGGTTCTTCAGAACCTTTTTTTTTTTTTTTTTTTTGATTCTATATATATGTGCTGGCATATGGTATTTGTTTTTCTCTTTCTGACTTACTTCACTCTGTATGACAGACTCTAGGTCCATCCACCTCACTACAAAAAACTCAATTTCGTGTCTTTTTATGGCTGAGTAATATTCCACTGTATGTATGTGCCACATTTTCTTTATCCATTCATCTGTCGATGGACACTTAGGTTGTTTCCATGTCCTGGCTCTTGTAAATAGAGCTGAAATAAACATTGTGGTAGATGACTCTTCTTAAATTATGGTTTTCTCAGGGTATATGCCCAGTAGTGGGATTGCTGGGTTGTATGGTAGCTCTATTTTTAGTTTTTTAAGGAGCCTCCATACTGTTCGTCATAGTGGCTGTATCAATTTACATTCCCACCAACAGTGCAAGAGGGTTCCCTTTTCTCCACACTCTCTCCAGCATTTATTGTTTCTAGGTTTTTTGATGATGGCCATTCTGACTGGTGTGAGGTGACACCTCATTGTAGTTTTGATTTGCATTTCTCTAATAATTACTGATGTTGAGCATTCTTTCATGTGTTTGTTGGCAATCTGTATATCTTCTTTGGAGAAATGTCTATTTAGATCTTCTGCCCATTTTTGGATTAGGTTGTTTGTTTTATTTATATTCAGCTGCATGAGCTGCTTGTATATTTTGGAGATTAATCTTTTGCCAGTTGCTTCATTTGCAAGTATTTTCCCCCATTCTGAGGGCTGTCTTTTCATCTTGTTTATGGTTTCCTTTGTTGTGCAAAAGCTTTTAAGTTTCATTAGATCCCATTTGTTTATTTTTGTTTTTATTTCCATTTCTCTAGGATGTGGGTCAAAACGTAACTTGCTGTGATTTATATCATAGAGTGTTCTGCCTATGTTTTCCTCTAAGAGTTTTATAGTGTCTGGTCTTCATTTAGGGCTTTAATCCATTTTGAATTTATTTTTGTGTATGGTGGTAGGGAATGCTCTAATTTCATTCTTTTACATGTACGTGTCCAGTTATCCCATCACTACTTATTGAAGAGGCTGTCTTTTCTCCATTGTATATTCTTGCCTCCTTTATCAAAGATAAGATGACCATATGTACATGGTTTTATCTCTGGGCTTTCTATCCTGTTCCATTCATCTATATTTCTGTTTTTGTGCCAGTACCATACTGTCTTGATTACTGTAGCTTTGTAGTATAGTCTGAAGTCAGAGAGCCTGATTCCTCCAGCTCCGTTATTCTTTCTCAAGATTACTTTGGCTGTTCGGGATCTTTTTTTATTTCCATACAAAGTGTGAAAGTTTTTGTTCTAGTTCTGTGAAAAATGCCATTAGAAGTTTGATAAGGATTGCATTTAATCTGTAGACTGTTTTGGGTAGTATAGTCACTTTCACAATGTTGATTCTTCCAATCCAAGAACACGGTATATCTCTCCATCTGTTTGTATCATCTTTAATTTGTTTCATCAGTGTCTTATAGTTTTCTGCATGCAGGTCTTTTGTCTCCTTAGGTAGGTTTATTCCTAGGTATTTTATTCTTTTTGTTGCAATGGTAAATGGGAGTGTTTCCTTAATTTCTCTTTCAGATTTTTCATTTTTAGTGTATAGGAATGGAAGAGATTTCTGTGCATTATTTTGTATCCTGCTACTTTACCAAATTCATTGATTAGCTCTAGTAGTTTTCTGGTATCATCTTTAGGGTTCTCTATATATAGAGTCATGTCATCTGCAAACAGCTTTACTTCTTTTCCGATTTGGATTTCTTTTATTTCTTTTTCCTCTCTGATTGCTGTGGCTAAAACTTTCAAAACTATGTTGAGTTATAGTGGTGAGAGTGGGCAACCTTGTCTTGTTCCTGATCTTAGTGGAAATGGTTTCAGTTTTTCACCACTGAGAATGATGTTGGCTGTCCGTTTGTCAAATATGACCTTTATTGTGTTGAGTACGTTCCCTCTATGCCTACTTTCTGGAGAGTTTTTAACATAAATGGGTGTTGAATTATGTTAAAAGCATTTTCTGCATCTATTGAGATGATCATATGGTTTTTCATCTTCAATTTGTTAATATGGTGTATCACATTGATTGATTTGCGTATACTGAAGAATCCTTGCATTCCTGGGATAAATCCCACTTGATCATGGTGTATGATCTTTTAAGGTGCTGTTAGATTCTGTTTGCTAGTATTTTGTTGAGGATTTTTACACCCATGTTCATCAGTGATATTGGCCTGTAGTTTTCTTTCTTTGTGACATCTTTGTCTGGTTTTGGTATCAGGGTGATGGTGGCCTCGTAGAATGAGTTTGGGAGTGTTCCTCCCTCTGGTATATTTTGGAATGGTTTGAGAAGGATAAGTGTTAGCTCTTCTCCAAATGTTTGATAGAATTAGCCTGTGAAGCCACCTGGTCCTGGGCTTTTTTTATTAGAAGGTTTTTAATCACAGTTTCAACATCAGCGCTTGTGATTGGTCTGTTTATATTTTCTATTTCTTCCTGGTTCAGTCTGGGAAGGTTGTGGTTTTCTAAAAATTTGTCCATTTCTTCCAGGTTATCCATTTTATTGGCATATAGTTGCTTTTAGCAATCTCTCATGATCCTTTGTATTTCTGCAGTGTCAGTTGTTACTTCTTTTTCATTTCTAATTCTGTTGATTTGAGTCTTCTCCCTTTTTTTCTTGATGAGTCTGGCTAATGATTTATCACTTTTATTCATCTTCTCAAAGAACCAGCTTTTAGTTTTATTGATGTTTGCTATTGTATTCTTCATTTCTTTTTCAATTATTTCTGATTTGATCTTTATGATTTCTTTCCTTCTGCTGACTGGGGTTTTTTTTGTTGTTGCTTTTATTCTTCTTTCTCTAATTGCTTTAGGTGTAAGGTCAGGTTGTTTATCTGAGATATTTTTGTTTCTTGAGGTAGGATTGTATTGCTATAAACTTTCCCCTTACAACAGTCTTTGCTACATCCCTTATGTTTTGGGTCATCTTGTTTTCATTGTCATTTGTTTCTAGGTATTTTTTCGATTTACTCTTTGATTTCTTCAGGGATCTCTTGGTTATTTAGTAGTTTAGCCTCCATTTGTTTGTATTTTTTACAATTTTTTTTCCTGTAATTGTTATCTAGTCTCATAGTGTGGTGGCCAGAAAAGATACTTGATATGATCTCAATTTTCTTAATTTACCAAGGCTTGATTTGTGACCTTAGATATGATCTATCCTGGAGAATGTTCCATGTGCACTTGAGAAAAAAGTGTATTCTGGTTTTTTTTGGATGGAATGTCCTATAAGTATCAATTAGGTCCATCTTGCTTAATGTGTCATTTAAAGCTTGTGTGTCCTTATTTATTTTCATTTCGGTTGATCTGTCCATTGGTGAAAGTGGGGTGTTAAAGTCCCCTACTATTATTGTATTAATGTTGATTTCCCCTTTTATGATTTCCCCTTTTATGATTTCCCCTTTTATAGCTGTTAGCTTTTGCCTTATGTATTGAGGTGCTCCTATGTTGTGTGCATAAATATTTACAATTGTTATATCTTTTTCTTGGATTGATCCTTTGATCATTAGGTGGTGTCCTTCTTTGTCTCTTGTAATAGTCTTTATTTTAAAGTCTATTTTGTCTGATATGAGCATTGCTACTCCAGCTTTCTTTTGATTTCCATTTGCATGGAATATCTTTTTTCATCCCCTCTCTTTCAGTCTGTATGTGTCCTTAGGTCTTAAGTGGGTCTCTTGTAGACAGCATAGGTACAGGTGTTGTTTTTGCATCCATTCAGCCAGTCTATGTCTTTTGGTTGGAGCGTTTAATCCATTTACATTTAAGGTAATTATAGATATGTAGGTTCTTATTATCATTTTCTTAATTGTTTTGGGTTTGTTTTTGTAGGTCTTTTCCTTCTCTTGTGTTTCCTGCCTAGAGAAGTTCCCTTAGCATTTGTTGTAGAGCTGCTTTTGTGGTGCTGAATTCTCTTAGCTTTTGCTTGTCTGTAAAGGTTTTAATTTCTCCATCAAATCTGAATGAGATCCTTGCTGGGTAGAGTAATCTTGGTGTCAGATTTTCCCTTTCATCACTTTAAATGTGTCCTGCCACTCCCTTCTGGCTTGCAGAGTTTCTGCTGAAAGATAGCTCTTAACCTCATGAGGATTCCCTTGTATGTTATTTGCTGCTTTTCCCTTGCTGCTTTCAATATTTTTTCTTTCTATTTAATTTTTGATAGCTTGATTAATATGTGTCTTGGATGTTTCTCCTTGGATTTATCCTGTATGGGACTCTCTGTGCTTCCTGGACTTGATTAACTATTTCCTTTCCATATTTGGGAAGTTTTCAACTATAATTTCTTCAAATATATTCTCAGTCCCTTTCTTTTTCTCTTCTTCTTCTGGCACCCCTATAATTTGAATGTTGGTGCATTTAATGTTGTCCCAGAGGTCTCTGAGACTGTCCTCAATTCTTTTCATTCTTTTTTCTTTATTCTGCTCTGCGGTAGTTATTTCCACTATTTTATCTTCCAGGTCACTTATCCGTTCTTCTGTCTCAGTTATTTTGTTATTGATTCCTTCTAGAGAATTTTAAATTTCATATATTGTTTTGTTCATCATTGTTTGTTTGCTCTTTAGTTCCTCTAGGTCCTTGTTAGACATTTCTTGTATTTTCTCCATTCTATTTCCAAGATTTTGGATCATCTTTATTATCATTACTCTGAATTCTTTTTCAGATAGGCTGCCTATTTCCTCTCCATTTGTTTGGTCTGGTGGGTTTTTGCCTTGCTCCTTCATTGCTGTTTATTTCTTTGCCTTATCATTATGCTTAACTTACTGTGTTTGGGGTCTCCTTTTTGCAGCCTGCAGGTTTGCAGTTCCCGTTGTTTTTGGTGTCTGCCCCCAGTGTATAAGGTTGATTCAGTGAGTTGTGTAGGCTACCTGGTGGAGGGGACTGGTGCCTGTGTTCTGGTGGATGAGGCTGGATCTTGTCTTTTTGTTGGGCAGAACCGCATCTGGTGGCACGTTTTGGGGTGTCTGTGAACTTATTATGATTTTAGGCAGCCTCTCTGCTAATCGGTGGGGTTGTGTTCCTGTCTTGCTAATCATTTGGCATGGAGTGTCCAGCACTGAGCTTGCTGGTCATTGAGTGGAGCTGGGTCTTAATGTTGAGATGGTCATCTCTGGGAGAGCTCTCACTGATTGACAACATGTGGTGCCGGGATGTCTCTGGTGGTCCAATGTCCTGAACTCAGCTCTCCCACCTCAGAGTCTCAGGCCTGACACCCGGCCACAACACCAAGACCCTGTCAGCCACATGGCCAGGTACATGGGGGATTTCTTTCTTTTTTTTTTTTTGTGGTACGCGGGCCTCTCACTGTTGTGGCCTCTACCGTTGCAGAGCACAGGCTCCGGACATGCAGGCTCAGCAGCCATGTCTCACGGGCCCAGCAGCTCCACAGCATGTGGAATCTTCCCGAACCGGGGCACGAACCCATGTCCCCTGCATTGGTAGGTGGACTCTCAATCACTGTGCCACCAGGGAAGCCCCGTGGGGAATTTCTTGCCTTTTGGGAAGTCTGAGGTCTTCTGCCAGCATTCAGTAGGTGTTCTGTAGGAATTGTTCCACATGTAGATATATTTCTGGTGTATTTGTGGGCAGGAAGGTGATCTCCATGTGTTACTTCTCCGCCATCTTGAAGGTCCTTGGATCTGTCTTCTTATTATTGAATTTTAGTGGTTCTTTGATGTTCTGGATATAAGTGTCCTTTTCAAAATGTACAGCCAGTCCCTGGCAAAAAATAGGAAGTCAGTGTTCCTTGTTGAAAAGATGAATGAATAAACCCTTTGGAGCATAATTACCCCAGTTTATGACTAAAGAAGCAGACTCTCAGAGAGGTTAAGTTAGTTGCATGAGGTCACATAACTAATAAATTGCATAACAAGGATTGGAAACCAGGACTACCTGAATTCAAAGACAGCTCTTTCCAGGTGCTATATTTATTCCCACTTCATTGTCATAATTATATGTGCTTAAATTTGTTGAACTATTTTACAAATGTGTATCTTTGTTAACTGCTGGATAGTGAAAGGGGGGAGTGTTAAGAGAGTGTGAAGGAATAGAGATAGAGGTGGTATCAGTAACAGATAATGATGCTACGCTTATGCTCCATTGTGATTGGGTTAACAGCTCTATATTTCTGTCTCTCTATCTATCTAACTATCTTGTCATAATCTATCTACCGTCTATACATCTGTAATCTATCTAAAAAGATAGCGTCTCTATAGGCTGTGTGATCTAAGTCATATTCTTTTTATCCTGTAAAGGTAGCTAATAATATTAAGTAGGTATCAGGAAGAGTTTTTACAGTTCAGTTTTTGGTAAAATTTGCCTTCAGAAATATGTAAAAATCTTAAGTGTTCAATAAGATGAGCCTGACAAATGAGTGCAGCTGTGTAACCCACACCACTGTCAAGATAAAGAACATTTCCATCACCTAGAAAGTTCCTTCATGCCTCTACCCAGTCAACCTCATTCACCCTAGAGGCAACTATTTTTTTTAATTTCTTTCATCATAGATTAGTTTTGCCTGTTCTAGAACTTTGTATGAGTGGAGTCATAGTATATACTCTTTCATGTCTGGCTTCTTTTCCTCAGCCTAATGTCTTTAAGATATATCATATTGCTATATTTACCAGTCACTTATTCCTTTTTATTATAGATGAGTACTATTCCATTACATGAATATACCACAACATATTTTATCAGTTCTTCTTTTTTTTTTTTTTTTTTTTTTTTTGCAGTACGCGGGCTTCTCACTGTTGTGGCCTCTCCCCTTGCGGAGCACAGGCTCTGGACGCGCAGGCTCAGCAGCCATGGCTCACGGGCCTGGCCGCTAGGCGGCATGTGGGATCTTCCCGGACCGGGTCACGAACCCGTGTCCCCTGCATCGGCAGGCGGACTCTCAACCACTGCGCCACCAGGGAAGCCCAGGTGACCTGACTTTTAAATAAGCAGAGAAGTTAATAAAGCATACTGTCTTCTATGTAAATTGATGACAAACATGTTTCATTGGAACAATTACAAAAATGATTGATTGATATTAGATCAGCAATGGTGGCTATTATTTTAGAATTAACCTGGAAAGTTTCTTTCATTGGATTGGAACCTGTACATAAATATGCCTCTATTCTAGACCTTTTTGATACTGTTTCTTTTTATATGTTAAATTTTAAACATACAAAACTTAGAAAGAGAATGCTTTAGTGAAGAATAAAGAAGCCAAGGACAAGTTGTAGATTTACAATGAAATGCAGCTTTCCCGTTACAAGGCAAATATTTCATTTCCAAAGGTTAAATTGGTTAATACTTAAAAGAAAAAATTTCACTGGAAGAAAAATAATCTAATCCAAAATGTTCTCTGGCACTGTGTCTATTGTGCTTTCATTTGATTATCTGTGGATACATTTTCATGCACTTTAATTCTTCACCGCCCTGTATTGTATAATTCTCCGAAAACAAATTTTTACACATCTAAAAACTCCACTAGCTCAATGATTCTGCCTTCCACAGTATGTCTTTTACTAACACTTATTCTTATCTTAAAATAGATTAATGTTTGTAGATGTGTCTTTATTGAATGATTATGCTACTAGGATTTATTGGGGGCTTGGTCATTTATGATCCTGGTCTTATTCCACTTTTTCTTATACAGTATCTATTATCTCTTAAACTAATGGCTGGGCAGAAAATGCTATAAAGGGTCAGTGTTTCTCTTGTCTTCACTATTCTTTTGGTATTTCTTCAAGTCTTTTGGTACTAACATGGGTATGAGTTCCTACTTCCCACCAAGATTGTTCCAGGCTCAACTTAATTTTTTTTGAGGCATACAAATAATCATGCAATTTGGGGGAAAAGACTAAAAGCTGTTAGTTTTTTAGGTAACATAGGTAGGTAGTATTCAAGTAATTATCAATTGTCATTTCTAAGAGTTTCCTAAGGAAAAAAGACCACAAATGCCTTGAGTCTTGAAGGAACTATAGAATCTGGGCTGCTAGAGAGTTGAATATTGCCCAAGAGAAGAAAATTATATTGTATAAGTTCACTCAATAAATAAAAACTTGAATCCTTGGGTGTCAAGATCTGGTCTAAGACCTGGGGAACTAGATTGTACCTTGAAAAATATGCCCAGTCAAAGGAACATGAGTGCATACCTTTTCTAATTCTTACTAAGACTTCTTGGTGCTAAAAGAGGGTTTGATTAAAGCTGACATGGCCCTGCCCTCAAGGAGCTTGGAGTAGAGGAGCCAGACATTTAACAAATAAGTTAGTAAAACAATGTAAAGTTATAAACTGCAGAAACTGCTATGCAGGAAATAAGCAGGGTGCTAAGAAAGAATGACAAAAACAAAAGAAGGTTTTTTTAATCAAGATTCCTGGTCACCTCTCTGATACAGTGATATTGAAGCTGAGACCTGATGGATGAAATGGGTGTGACAATATGGAAACAGGGGCATGGGGTGGGCAGTTCAGGCAGAGGAAACAGCCTGCACAAAGGTCCTCAAGCTGCAAAAACCTCAAAAAAAAAACAATCCTGAAAGAAGAGCAGAATGACTTCAGTTTCTATTGAGTTAGTCCAAAAGTAGCACTAAAAATGTGTTTTTGGCTGAGCCGTAATGTAAAGTATTTACGCTCTTCCATTTTAACGCCAACTCTTCCAACTTCTTTCTGTTAATTCCTTGATTACAGGTTGCTCCTAACTTGGAAGCAGTTGGAAGCAAGGTGTTTTGTGAGTCAGGGCATAGGTCCACTAATTCTGTCTTGGCTCAGAATGCAAAGCCTACCACTCTCTCCTGGAACAAGGCAAACTCAAGCATAGCAAGGACCCTGGTTTGACAGCCTAACCTTGAATATCCTGCAGGCCCACAAAGTCTGGGCTGACCTGTAGTTCCAACATTAAGGGTCTAATTTGCATGAGAGACTCAGGCCCTTGAGAATGACCTTCCCTGCTCATGGTAGAGAGGGTTGAGGAGTTTGGCCCATAGATGTCAGAAGGGAAGGGCAATTCAAAGTATAGCAAAGCAGGTGATACTAACATTGTCCTCCAATTGGTTTCCATTGGAGACTATGCCTGGGGAGAGGCCTGGGAGGGGAGATGGTTAAAATAAAAGGCCTGGAGCACAAATTCAATTTAAGATATGAATAAGAATCACAGGAAAGGTAAAGGCCCCCATCCTTCTTTGCCATTTAAGGTCATTGGAGCACAAAACAGAGGGTGGTATATCATCATAGCCATTCAGATTAGAGGCAACTACAAGTGAATGACAACGACAGGAGATTGATAAGCACCCATAATGTGTGAGGCACTGTTTCAGGCTCTGGGTGCAAAACACACACAGCCTCTGCCCTCACAAAGCAGATGAGAGTCATTGATCAATAATTTTGCCAATCCATAGATATAAACTGTGATAAGGGCTATAAAAGAACTATATAAGATGTCAGACAGTCCTATTAGTTGTGGCCTTGGGCATGTATTTCTATGAACCACAATTTCTTTACTCATTTTGTTGTTCTCTTGTAGTGATTGAATAAGTTAATGTATGTAAACCACCTGACATGTACTTTGTCCGTAATAGGCCAAATCAATGGAACCTATTAATACTATTTGGGAAAAATGTAAGTCTGCAATTATTCAGGTTGTGGCTGATCTAGAGAAATGCTCTTTCGTTCCCTGTTACTTTGGTCCTATTTTGACTCCTAGTCATTTTTCCAGGCAGGAAATATAGACTGCATAGGTATTAAGGGATTCAGTGATTATCTCAAATTTCTCTTTACATACCTCCACAGTTCCCCTACCACTGAGAACTGGGAAATGGGTGCACATCCAGATCTGAGGACAACTCAAGGTATTTCATAGTTTCTCAAGGTAACAAATTAAAATTTGATAATGGTTGTGTCTCCAACAAATGGCCCCTTAGCAAATCACATACACACTTCCTGAAAGTATTTGCAGTTACAAAACTAAGCTTACTGGAATAAGGCATTAAAAAAATATTTAAACTGAATACTGAAGAGCTTTTAAGCAGATATAATATGAGGTTTTACCACATATATTATGGGAAATTGTCGACACTTTTTTGTCTGTCTTATGGGAACTCCTCTGACATCCTATCATGCCTGTCTCTTTTCATTAAACAAATGAAATAAAATCTATACCTGAATAAATGTGCATCATACTTTAAACAGATATAGTTGCACTGACCTAGCTGTAAAGTTCTCTTCAAAGTATAAATCGCAGAAAGTAGAATGTGAGTATAATGTATTAATCACAACACATTGTCAACCTCCAGTTTCTAGAAACCAAATCAAAGACTGAAGGCACATTGTCACAGAACAGTTTTATGTGAGAATCAAGCCAGCTAACTAGCTAGTTTAGAAGAAGAGCATGGCCGTAGGCATAAATACTACCGGTACAGTTCCTGGCATGCAGTAGGTAATCTTTTCATGGCACTCCATTATTTCTGATGCTCTGATCACGGATCCAAATGTTTACACTGATTTTACATATGTAGATAGCTTTGTTGAAGTATCCGTCCTTATATCCCTGGATTTTCCAGATAAATAAAACATTCTCTTTGAAGTGGATTTATTTTTGAAGGAAGGAGTTTTTAAATGTAGAAGCATATCCTATTTTTCCTCAAATATAGTAGCTTGGACATTATTTGAAACTTTCTTCCTGAATCAAGGCCATTTTTATGAACATCATGCCCTGAACCGCACAACACTTCTTGGAGACCATGGAAATTTCTCATCTGTACTCTACCCCAAAACTCTGGAAATCTCCTTTTAATGCAAAATGTTTAGTTCTTAATCAACCAGTATATATATATATATATATATATATATATATATATATATATATATATATATTTATTTACTTATTATTTTTTTTTTGCGATACGCGGGCCTCTCACTGCTGTGGCCTCTCCCGCCGCGGAGCACAGGCTCCGGATGCGCAGGCCCAGAGGCCACGGCTCACGGGCCCAGCCGCTCCGCGGCACGCGGGATCCTCCCGGACCGGGGCACGAACCCGCGTCCCTCACACCGGCAGGCAGACTCCCAACCACTGCACCACCAGGGAAGCCCCAACCAGTATATTTTTATATGTAAACATGCCAGTTTGGTTTTCATATTTTTTACTCAGAAGACTATATTTATGCCTATTCATATACAAAATGTGGCTAGAAGGAAAAAAATTGAGTTGATAATGAAGCATTGGCTAAGATGAGATATCACATCACCAAATACTGTCTACAACATTAGAGGAGAAAAATGCCTGTCTTATTATTGAGTATATACCCAAGGAACAATACCCACTTCTATTTGGTTATTAATAATCTCATTCATTTACTAATTTCCAGTGTTTGACCATTTAGGAATGTTCATTAGAAAGAAAATTTATCCAGTTCATAGGAAGTCCTTGAAGGCCTGGCACCATATTTGAGCCAATAAATAAACAAAACAGTGTAGCCAGCAAACACCAAATTTTATCAACCTACAGATTTATTTTTTTTTACCAACTCCCCAGCCCCTCAAGCGACACAGGCAATTCTTTTCTAGTGACATGAAAGAGGAAAGACAGAAAAAGACAGAAAACAACAAACAACATAACAAATTAAAAACTCTGCTGTACAGCAAATTGGCCTCAAGCACACAAGTGAATCGTTCACAGAACTACCCCTGGTTTTGTTTTTCTTTTGGTTTCATTTTGTATTTATATCTTTAATAAATATCTCTGCAAAAATTGTGCAGGCTTTTTTCTACTTCAGAAGTCTTTGGTTACCCAGGGCATCGGCACGAAATACGAGTATTTCATTTTCACTCATGTTGAGTGGCAGCCGAACTTTTCGTAAAAGCTACACTCTGCAGGACGATTGCAGAAAATAATTACCAGGTCAAGCGGACACTTTATCCTCAGTAGCCATCTATCCAAAGTCCCACTGAAAGATCTACAAATCTTTAACCTTTCTTCTAGAAAGTCCCGTTTGGATGCAAACCTCCTTAAAGCTCACTATGAAGGGCCAATTCTAAAAGGCCTTCCAGTTACGAAGTGAATGAGGCAAATTATGACCCTGAAGCTTATATTTCTCTGTTAGATATTATCTCATAACCTTACATAAAGTCTGATTTATACAAATTGGCTCACTTTCTGAGCATTTGCTTTTATTTTAAATACAGTTTTTCAGTCAAACTTCACTTTCGGTGGAAACATATTTTTGATAGCCGGGGTTGAAAATAAAATTCCATTATTTAAGTGGCAGAGTTGGTACGTTGAGTCCACGAGGCCTGTGGCAGTAACTTACTCTGTTCGTGGTTTCGACTTTGTTAGACTCTGTGGAGCCATGAATCTATCTTGTCCTTAAAAAACTGAAAGAGTGGGCTTTTAAAATGAATGTAATGTTGAATTAATGTGCCCCAGGAGCAGCATATCAAGGCCTCTGGACTGATTAAACCCAGATGTTGGTAACAATGTTAGTGTTATGGACCAACTGCAGGTGTGGGAATAGATCCCCCTCCCTGGGACCCTCGGCAATCAGACCAGTGGTTTCTTCTGGCTCTCAGTTTGGAGTTTTCAATTAACACTACAATGGTATTGTTGTTCTCCAGCATTAGATCATATGTCATGTAAATGAAGTTGAATATACAGTTCAACTTGACAAGGTGATTTAGGCCAAGGATACATGTGTTCAGTATTATAACTTGATTGAGGTTAAATAATAATAATAAAAAAGGCCTGACATGCTATAAAGTTTTTATTATTTGGCTTATCAGTAGATTTTCACATTATGCTTTCATAAAACAGAATGTCATTTAAAGTAGGGCAAGACGCTTATGAAAAGAGAGATACAGACCTACTTATAAATGACTGAAATGATTAATTCCAGATTGGATGCTTTCCTATAGTTAGTATGGCAACTGGAGGTTCTCTCTATGCTTTTTTTATTTGCTTGCTTCCATTTTCCAAAATTCTGTCTTAGTTCTTTATCTTCTCCTTTAACGTGAGTGGTCAGAGCCTACATAATCACCCCCACTGGTGAGAGCAGCCGTAGTGTTTGAGCTGAGATCGTTCTGAAATATTCTTGACTTAAAGTAATGACCAGGACCATATTCCACTCTCCTATGGGTGTCATGATGCTTAGGAGAGAAGCCTGACTCACTAAAACATACCTCGACAGCTGTCATCTCTTTGAGTTAGACTGTAAGCTTCTCAGGGCAGGAACCTTACCTGTTATGTGTTTACAGGTGCCACAGACACTGATCAGCCATGAATAAATACCAATAAAAACAACTTCGCTCGTCCATTTTGTACTTCATAGTCATAGAGCATTTACAACTCTCATTAATGTTGATGGACCATGCACAGTACAGAACTCTTCCGTTCTACTTATGCCTTCATTTGCTGCAGTAATCTCTAAGAGACCAGACCATGTCATAAGTCAAAGTCAGCTCAATAAAATGTGCTTTGGCGGGCTGGCACCTAGGAAAATCTTTATGCCTTATGAATGTGTGCATCACAAATGTCAAGAGAGAGAAAGCTTATTTTTTCAGAGAGAATTAATAAGCTCATGGATTAAATTTTTCACAACCCAACACCATCATAACTCAGAAGTAACTTCTTTCAATGAATGATAAATAACTGGGAAAATGAAGTTAGTCCTGAGAGTGACACAACCTCTCCGTTAAGAGCAGAAAGAAATGATGGCATTCCACTCTCTTTTTGTTACTACCCATATATGTGTGTGTGTGTAGTATTTCCTCTTTAAATGTACAAGTCGTTCATTATAGCTAGAAACATTGATTCCTGGCATGATTATGAATACTTTGGCAAGTTACTAGTGAGTCTCAATTTACCTATCTGCAATATAAACATAATGTGAGATGGAAGGAGTGAGAACAAACTCAAGTATTCGTGGATGAATTGTTTCCAGACACTACATTGTATACCAATAATTTGGTACACTGGTTCATTCAGGCATTTATTCAGCAAACATTGAACATCTATAATGAGCAAGGCATGGTATGGGGGACTTAGATACAAAGATGAATAATACACAGTCCTTTCCTCAAGAGAAGACAGGTATATAACCTAAGTGCCATAAAGCAATTCCATAAGAGCAATGATGGAGATACATAGAAAAACAAATCAACAGCAAAATTACGGAACGAAATTAAACACCTATGAGTGTATAATTTTTAAGGTTGCCCTATTTGTTCTTAATACAAAGGAAACTGTAAACAACAGCATTTACAATGTGGAAAAGTGTGATTTGAGTAATGCTGTCAGAGCCACTGTCAGCACTGAGTAAAACGAGTGCAAATACGTGACAGAAAATTGACGATGTTAGGCCACTGACATAAAATAAATTCTAATTCCTTATTCTTCCAGGATATCCTAGTTATATTTATCATTAATTTTCTAATTTAATTTTTAATCTAGATTTTCCTCTTTATCTAGCTTTTCCTAGGGCCCTATCGAATGTTTATAATCTATGGAACACTACATAACTGTCCCCACGTGCAATGATAAAAGGCAGTGCATTGATTTTTCTGCCAAGTAGGTGGAAGAGTTATTAATACGGTTCTTCTATATTGTATGAGCCCCACATTACAGTAATGTACTATTCCCCCCCCTTCTGATGGTGTCCAAAAGCATGAAGTAAATGAAAAGTAATGATGCTGGTGACTGAAATTACCATGAGAAAAATAATTCATTGTGTCACTTAAATTTCCAGGACTGTTTCTGGAAGGTAACACACTTACTGTAGTGGAAAGTGGAAGCATAGCAAGTAAACATTTCTGTTATGAAGAAATCAAAGGGAAAATTGCTTTAGGATAGTCACTATTATTTTCAAATCACTTTCAAAACTAACAGTAGGCAATCATTTTTTCTCTGAAAAACACCAAAATGAAACTAAGAATTACTTGTTGCCTGGGTTTAGCAACATTTCACACAAATTATTCCAATATCAGTCATGGCTATTATACTACATCAATCATGTAAAAGGAGGTATTATTCATCCTATATCACAGATGAGAAGACTGAGGTCAAAATAGCCATGCAACTCATCTGTCGTCATATGGATCTTAAATTGACTAAGAAAGCAATCACAATGCCTAACTGAACTTTTAATTCCCTGTTGCAAACACCTAGTGAGCCCTCTTAGCGTAAGCCTTTATGTTAGGTATAGAGTCAGACACAAAGGTGAATAAATTGTCTATTTTAAGAAGCTCACAAATAAATTACTCTGGACGTCTGCATGTTAATAAGATTGGGAGACTCTAATAAGATGTGCAACAAGGAAGCATTTTTTCCTTAGGCTTTCTGTTCTGTGCTTTCTACCAAACACTATACCTAAGGATTACCCAAGTGTTACCTATACTGCCTCAAGCACTTTTCCTGAACGTAAGAATCTTCGGTCCAGATGTGAATGGTTCTAACCCTGAGCTGGTGTCGCCCACCCACCGTTAAGGGAGGACTCTTGTTCATAACCACAGCACATCAAGTTTTAGAAAAGCAAGTGAGCAATTTGGTTCTTGATTACCGTGAACAGAAATTTTAGGTCCATGGTAGAATCCAAGTACAAAGTCCTTTTGCCTTATTTGGGATATAAAAGGACAAGCCATTCTATAATCTATGCATATCAAAAAGAACAAGCAAATAAACACAACTTATTTAAAGGTATTCGCAGATATTATTTATTCTCCCCAGAATATATGTGGAAAAGGCACTGACGATAGCACAATCACACTGTATTATTAGTTGCATCTGCTTCTATAAAAAGGAAACATCACTTCATGGTTGTGTCAAAAGTCTTAGGCATCATTGGCAGCTATCTTGAGGATCCCTCAAGAGAGAAAAAAATGTATTCTTAAAGCTAAAACATTGACCCATGTCCCTGCTTGCTGATGAGGGCATCATATTTCATATCATTATTGAAAAAATTCTGTATGCTCTACATTTACCTTCCTAGAAAGTGATAGGTAAGGAAAGGAAGAAGATTGAACTGTCAAAGTATCTGTGGCTCTTCTGTCCCGATAAGTGAAGCATGAAGTGGATGGACTACCTGCTGACATGTAGAACACATCCATATAGCTTTGGATATGCAAAAAAGAGGTGTTAAAAAAATTAAAGTGTGGGGCTTAGAGTAATTTAGAAATAAGTAGATTGGGCACAGAAACATTACGCTTCTGCCAAAGATGATCTACAGAGAGATCATTCTCACAGCCATAGATCATGAGAAGGAACTTTCCAGCTCTTTCATATTTAGGATCAGGTTTGCACAAACTTGGAAAGAATCCAACCTTAAAGTTATTGAAGTTTAGTGTAGATCTTTGAGGACTTCTTGTATGTACATGTATATCTGTGCATGTATCTAAAATTATAAATTCTACAAATTGTAAATTTATAGAAACACATACAAGAAATGTAAACAGTGAGACCCCAGGAAGTGAAAATAAGCAATTGTGTTGGAGGGAGTAAAACATTCTGCCCTATTTGAATTTTTGATAAGCATATTATATTTATACATATTTTTCAGCTTGATTGAGATATAACTGAGAAATCAAATTTTAAGGTATTATAGTGTACAATGCGATGATTTAATATTGTGGAAAGATTTCCCACCGTTGGGTTAATTAACGCGTGCATCACCTCGACTATTTCTTTTTGTGTGTGTGTGAGAGCACTTCAAGTTCTACTGTCTTAGCAAATTTCAGTCATACAATACAGAGTTATCAATCACAGTCATTATGTCACACATTAGATCCTCAGACCTTATTCATCTTATAAACTTAAAGTTTGCCCCCTTTTACCAAGATCTCCCTATCTCCCCTAACTCCCATCCCTGGCAACTACCATTCTACCCCGTTTCTCTGAGTTTGAATTCCACATGTAAGTGGTACTATGAAGTACTTATCTTTCTCTGTGTGGATTATTTCACTTAGCATAATACCCTCCAGCTTCATCTACGTAGTCTAAAATGACAGAATTTCCTTCTTTTTTTAAGACTGAATAATAGTCCATAACATAGATCGATAGATAAGATATAGAGATGTATCACATTGTCTTGACTCATTCATCTGCTGATGGACACTTATGTTGTTTTATACCTTTTGAAACTAATAATTACAAGAGTTGACTGGGGGGCTTCCCTGGTGGCGCAGTGGTTGAGAGTCCGCCTGCCGATGCAGGGGACACAGGTTCGAGCCTGTTCTGGGAGGATCCCACGTGCCGCAGAGCGGCTAGGCCCGTGAGCCACAACTACTGAGCCTGCGCGTCTGGAGCCTGTGCTCCGCAACAAGAGAGGCCGCGATAATGAGAGGGCCGGGCACCGCGATGAAGAGTGGCCCCCGCTTGCCACAACTGGAGAAAGCCCTCGCACAGAAACGAAGACCCAACACAGCCATAAATAAATTAATTAATTTTAAAAAAAAAAGTTGACTGGGATTGTGCGGCTTAAGATGAAAAAATTGAGACAAGTAACACAAAGTATACCTTTGGGCTTGGAATTAGCTTTAATCAGAGCTTTGGAGAGATGAAATGATTTTGCAAATACAATAAGAAAAATATGTCTCTTTAAAATAGGAGATCAATAAATGGCTTTTCCATCCCCAGCTTTCCATCCTTCTGTCCATGTAAGAAAGTATATCCAAATAAGTATCACTTTAAGTAGCTTATATTGGATCAATGAAACTTGCAAAAGAAGTTTCAATCAGAAACTGAACAGTCTAAAGACAAGATCTTGTTTTGCCTTCTCCACCTCTTTCATTTGATGTTTCTTCCATTACTCCCACCCTTTTTGGTGTTTGTTTCCATTCTTTGAACGTTTATGTTCTCGGTACACAAGTCCTTCCTGGGCAATCTGGCTCATTTAATGGCTTTGGCTGCCCTCACATCTGCCAGTGACTCCCAAATCTATAGCTCTCACCCCCAACTTTTGCCCTGCACTCCAGACACAGCTTCTATCTGTTAATATGCCACCTCCACTTGGATTTCTACTTCATATTTAGCACATCGAAAACTGAACTAATTTTCCACCCAAACATGTTCCTTTGCCTATTTCTGCCAGCTCTATTAATAATATTATCATCCCAAGTGAGAAGCTCTAAATTCATTACCTAATTTTCTCTCTCTCCTTCCTTTACATCCAATTTTACCAGTGCAGCCTCTAAAATGTCCCACAGGAAAAACCAAACCAGCAAACCAAATCCACCTTTGCAATTGTGTTAGTCCTGTCTTGTCTAGTCTATTGCAAGAGATATTTTAAATAACTATTCTCTCCATCTTTAAAGCTCTTCTCTTAACTTTTTCTTCCTCAGTGCCACCAGATATTGAAATACCCTGCTAGAAAAAGCTTCAAAGTCTCCCCACTTCCTAGAGGATTAGCACAGACCCAACCTACCTGTGGTGGTTTATTTCCATCATTCTGTATTTCAGCCAAACAGAATCGTTTGCTTTTCCCCTGGGCTATGGCATGCAATTTTATGCCATTGCATCTTTCATCTTCGGCTTCCTTAGCCAAAAATATGACAAGTTCTGTGGGGTCACATAAGGTGGTATCTTTTTCTAAACTTCACCTTCCATCCCGCATCTGGTGGCAGTGCTGTGCTGGAGGTGGGAGGATACGCCAAGAGAGTGAAAAAAGACCTCTTGCCAGCTCATTGCCAGGAACTGCTTTATCAAACAATGCCTGAAAATCTTAGACACCGCAACAACAGTTAGTCAAAGCAGTTGAGTAAAATTCACTGGTGTTTCTGAAGATTAATCCAGCATAGGGGAGAAAGATACATACACTGGAAAATAAACTGTCATCTCTTTGCATCAGTATAGCTGCAAAATAATTACTATGGTCTCTGCTGACTCTGAGATGCCATCATTCTATACATTTTACTCAGAGAGATAATCAAATATATTTGTCTGATGATAAGTGAGAGATTGTTCTTGGTAGCTAATGTATTCTTATGAGTAAATAAAACACTAACCCAATGCTAAAGTAAGTGTCCAGATGTAAATAAACTATAAAGCAACACAAATGAACTGGAGTTAAGTAGAGTGAATTAAATAAATATAGTATACCCACTGTCGACTGATCCCACAGGGTACTGCTTAGCCAAGACAGTCCAAAACCATTTATCCTAGAAATCATATGGAACAAATGCATATCACTCAACAATAATGCTTCAAGACTCTGAGTAAGTGTACTTGCCTTCTCAGCAAAACCTTTCTGTATTAATGTGTCCCTAGAGATGAATCATGTCTCTAAAAGATATGAGAAAAATAGGAAATATTATTTGGCCCACTATGTTTTCAAGTCAGTAATATGAATAACTAAAAGGATTAAAAACAGAAATAAAAGAGCATTTGATTTCTTTTTTTTTTTTTTTTTTTTTTTTTTTAACATCTTTATTGGGGTATAATTGCTTTACAATGGTGTGTTAGTTTCTGATTTATAACAAAGTGAATCAGCTATACATATACATGTGCTCCCATGTGTCTTCCCTCCTGCATCTCCCTCCCTCCCACTCTCCCCCTCCCACCCCTCCAGGCTGTCCCAAAGCCCCGAGCTAATATCCCTGTGCCTTGCGGCTGCTTCCCCCCAGCTATCCACCCCACCACGTTTGTTAGTGTGTATATGTCCATGACTCTCTCTCGCCCTGTCAAAACTCACCCTTCCCCCTCCCCATATCCCCAAGTCCGCTCTCCAGTAGGTCTGCGCCTCCATTCCTGTCTTATCCCTAGGTTCTTCATGACATTTTTTCCCCTCAAATTCCATATATATGTGTTAGCATACGGTATCTGTCTTTGTCTTTCTGACTTACTTCACTCTGTATGACAGACTCTAGGTCTATCCATCTCATTACAAATATCTCAATTTCATTTCTTTTTAAGGCTGAGTAATATTCCATTGTGTATATGTGCCACATCTTCTTTATCCATTCGTCCGATGATGGGCGCTTAGGTTCTTTCCATCTCCGGGCTATTGTAAATAGAGCTGCAATGAACATTTTGGTACATGACTCCTTTTGAATTTTGGTTTTCTCAGGGTATATGCCCAGTAGTGGGATTGCTGGGTCATATGGTAATTCTATTTGTAGTTTTTTAAGGAACCTCCATACTGTTCTCCATAGTGGCTGAACCAATTCACATTCCCACCAGCAGTGCAAGAGTGTCCCCTTTTCTCCACACCCTCTCCAGCATTTATTGTTTCTAGATTTTTTGGTGATGGCCATTCTGACTGGTGTGAGATGATATCTCATTGTAGTTTTGATTTGCATTTCTCTAATGATTAATGAGGTTGAGCATTCTTTCATGTGTTTGTTGGCATTCTGTATATCTTCTTTGGAGAAATGTCTGTTTAGGTCTTCTGCCCATTTTTGGATGGGGTTGTTTGTTTTTTTGTTATTGAGCTGCATGAGCTGCTTGTAAATTTTGGAGATTAATCCTTTGTCAGTTGCTTCATTTGCAAATGTTTTCTCCCATTCTGAGGGTTGTCTTTTGGTCTTGATTATGGTTTCCTTTGCTGTGCAAAAGCTTTGAAGTTTCATTAGGTCCCATTTGTTTATTTTTGTTTTTATTTCCATTACTCTAGGAGGTGGGTCAGAAAGGATCTTGCTGTGATTTATGTCATAGAGTGTTCTTCCTATGTTTTCCTCTAAGAGTTTGATAGTTTCTGGCCTTACATTTAGGTCTTTAATCCATTTTGAGCTTATTTTTGTGTATGGTGTTAGGGAGTGATCTAATCTCATACTTTTACATGTACCTGTCCAGTTTTCCCAGCACCATTTATTGAAGAGGCTGTCCTTTCTCCACTGTACATTCCTGCCTCCTTTATCAAAGATAAGGTGTCCATATGTGCATGGGTTTATCTCTGGGCTTTCTATCCTGTTCCACTGATCTATCTTTCTGTTTTTGTGCCAGTACCATACTGTCTTGATTACTGTTGCTTTGTAGTATAGTCTGAAGTCAGGGAGCCTGATTCCTCCAGCTCCTTTTTTCGTTCTCAAAATTGCTTTGGCTATTCGGGGTCTTTTGTGTTTCCATACAAATTGCGAAATTTTTTGTTCTAGTTCTGTGAAAAATGCCAGTGGTAGTTTAATAGGGATTGCATTGAATCTGTAGATTGCTTTGGGTAGTAGAGTCATTTTCACAATGTTGATTCTTCCCATCCAAGAACATGGTATATCTCTCCATCTATTTGTATCATCTTTAATTTCTTTCATCAGTGTCTTATAATTTTCTGCATACAGGTCTTTCGTATCCTTAGGTAGGTTTATTCCTAGATATTTTATTCGTTTTGTTGCAATGGTAAATGGGAGTGTTTTCTTGATTTCACTTTCAGATTTTTCATCATTAGTATATAGGAATGCCAGAGATTTCTGTGCATTAATTTTGTATCCTGCTACTTTACCAAATTCATTGATTAGCTCTAGTAGTTTTCTGGTAGCATCTTTAGGATTCTCTATGTATAGTATCATGTCATCTGCAAACAGTGACAGCTTTACTTCTTCTTTTCCGATGTGGATTGCTTTTATTTCCTTTTCTTCTCTGATTGCTGTGGCTAAAACTTCCAAAACTATGTTGAATAAGAGTGGTGAGAGTGGGCAACCTTGTCTTGTTCCTGATCTTAGTGGAAATGCTTTCAGTTTTTCACCATTGAGGATGATGTTTGCTGTGGGCTTGTCATATATGGCCTTTATTATGTTGAGGAAAGTTCCCTCTATGCCCACTTTCTGGAGGGTTTTTATCATAAATGGGTGTTGAATTTTGTCAAAAGCTTTCTCTGCATCTATTGAGATGATCATATGGTTTTTCTCCTTCAATTTGTTAATATGGTTTATCACATTGATAGATTTGCGTATATTGAAGAATCCTTGCATTCCTGGAATAAACCCCACTTGATCATGGTGTATGATCCTTTTAATGTGCTGTTGGATTCTGTTTGCTAGTATTTTGTTGAGGATTTTTGCATCTATGTTCATCAGTGATATTGGCCTGTAGTTTTCTTTCTTTGTGACATCCTTGTCTGGTTTTGGTATCAAGGTGATGGTGGCCTCGTAGAAGGAATTTGGGAGTGTTCCTCCCTCTGCTATATTTTGGAAGAGTTCGAGAAGGATAGGTGTTAGCTCTTCTCTAAACGTTTGATAGAATTCACCTGTGAAGCCATCTGGTCCTGGGCTTTTGTTTGTTGGAAGATTTTTAATCACACTTTCAATTTCAGTGCTTGTGATTGGTCTGTTCATATTTTCTATTTCTTCCTGATTCAGTCTTGGCAGGTTGTGCATTTCTAAGAATTTGTCCATTTCTTCCAGATTGTCCATTTTATTGGCATAGAGTTGCTTGTAGTAATCTCTCATGATTTTTTTTATTTCTGCAGTGTCAGTTGTTATTTCTCCTTTCTCATTTCTAATTCTATTGATTTGAGTCTTCTCCCTTTTTTTCTTGATGAGTCTAGCTAGTGGTTTATCTATTTTGTTTATCTTCTCAAAGAACCAGCTTTTAGTTTTATTGATCTTTGCTATCGTTTCCTTCATTTCTTTTTCATTTATTTCTGATCTGATTTTTATGATTTCTTTCCTTCTGCTAGCTTTGGGGCTTTTTTGTTCTTCTTTCTCTAATTGCTTGAGGTGCAAGGTTAGGTTGTTTATTCGAGATGTTTCCTGCTTCTTAAGGTGGGCTTGTATTGCTATAAACTTCCCCCTTAGAACTGCTTTTGCTGCATCCCATAGGTTTTGGGTCGTTGTGTCTCCATTGTCATTTGTTTCTAGGTATTTTTTTATTTCCTCTTTAATTTCTTCAGTGATCACTTCATTATTAAGTAGTGTATTGTTTAGCCTCCATGTGCTTGTATATTTTACAGATCTTTTCCTGTAATTGATATCTAGTCTCATGGCGTTGTGGTCAGAAAAGATACTTGATACAATTTCAATTTTCTTAAATTTACCAAGGCTTGATTTGTGACCCAAGATATGATCTATCCTGGAGAATGTTCCATGAGCACTTGAGAAAAATGTGTAATCTGTTGTTTTTGGATGGAGTGTCCTATAAATATCAATTAAGTCCATCTTGTTTAATGTATCATTTAAAGCTTGTGTTTCCTTATTTATTTTCATTTTGGATGATCTGTCCATGGGTGAAAGTGGGGTGTTAAAGTCCCCTACTATGAATGTGTTACTGTCTATTTCCCCTTTTATGGCTGTTAGTATTTGCCTTACGTATTGAGGTGCTCCTATGTTGGGTGCATAAATATTTACAATTGTTATATCTTCTTCTTGGATCGATCCCTTGATCATTATGTAGTGTCCTTCTTTATCCCTTTTAATAGTCCTTATTTTAAAGTCTATTTTGTCTGATATGAGAATTGCTACTCCAGCTTTCTTTTGGTTTCCATTTGCATGGAATATCTTTTTCCATCCCCTTACTTTCAGTCTGTATGTGTCTCTAGGTCTGAGGTGGGTCTCTTGTAGACAGCATATATAAGGGTCTTGTTTTTGTATCCATTCAGCCAATCTGTGTCTTTTGGTGGGAGCATTTAGTCCATTTACATTTAAGGTAATTATCGATATGTATGTTCCTATTCCCATTTTCTATATTGTTTTGGGTTCGTTATTATAGGTCGTTTCCTTCTTTTGCATTTCTTATCTAGAGGAGTTCCTTTAGCATTTGTTGTAAAGCTGGTTTGGTGGTGCTGAACTCTCTCAGCTTTTGCTTGTCTGTAAAGGTTTTAATTTCTCCATCAAATCTGAATGAGATCCTTGCTGGGTAGAGTAGTCTTGGTTGCAGGTTTTTCTCCTTCATCACTTTCAGTATGTCCTGCCACTCCCTTCTGGCTTGTAGGGTTTCTGCTGAGAGATCAGCTGTTAACCTTATGGGGATTCCCTTGTGTGTTATTTGTTGTTTTTCCCTTGCTGCTTTTAATATGCTTTCTTTGTATTTAATTTTTGACAGTTTGATTAATATGTGTCTTGGCGTATTTCTCCTTGTATTTATCCTGTATGGGACTCTCTGTGCTTCCTGGACTTGATTAACTATTTCCTTTCCCATATTAGGGAAGTTTTCAACTATAATCTCTTCAAATATTTTCTCAGTCCCTTTCTTTTTTTCTTCTTCTTCTGGAACCCCTATAATTCGAATGTTGGTGCGTTTAATGTTGTCCCAGAGCTCTCTGAGACTGTCCTCAGTTCTTTTCATTCTTTTTTCTTTATTCTGCTCTGCAGTAGTTATTTCCACTACTTTATCTTCCAGGTCACTTATCCGTTCTTCTGCCTCAGTTATTCTGCTATTGATCCTATCTAGAGTACTTTTAATTTCATTTATTGCGTTGTTCATCGTTGCTTGTTTCATCTTTATGTCTTCTAGGTCCTTGTTAACTGTTTCTTGCATTTTGTCTATTCTACTTCCAAGATTTCGGATCATCCTTACTATCATTATTCTGAATTCTTTTTCAGGTAGATTGCCTATTTCCTCTTCATTTGTTAGGTCTGGTGGGTTTTTATCTTGCTCCTTCATCTGCTGTGTGTTTTTCTGTCTTCTCATTTTGCTTATCTTACTGTGTTTGGGGTCTCCTTTTTGCAGGCTGCACGCTCGTAGTTCCCGTTGTTTTTGATGTCTGTCTCCAGTGGCTAAGGTTGTTTCAGCGGGTTGTGTAGGCTTCCTGGTGGAGGGGACTAGTGCCTGTGTTGTGCTGGATGAGGCTCGGTCTTGTCTCTCTAGTGGGCAGATTCACGTCTGGTGGTGTGTTTTGGGGTGTCTGTGGCCTTGTTATGATTTTAGGCAGCCTCTCTGCTAATGGGTGGGGTTGTGTTCCTGTTTTGCTAGTTGTTTGGCATAGGTTGTCCAGCACTGTGGCTTGCTGGTCGTTGAGTGAAGCTGGGTGCTGGTGTTAAGATGGAGGTCTCTGGGAGATGTCCACCGTTTAATATTATGTGGAGCTGGGAGGTCTCTTGTTGATCAGTTTCCTGAAGTTGGCTCTCCTACCTCAGAGGCAGAGCCCTGCCTCCTGGGCTGGAGCACCAAGAGCCTTTCATCCACACGGCTCAGAATAAAAGGGAGGAAAAGTAGAGAGAATTATTAGAAGTATGAGGAAAGAAAGAAGGAAAGGAGGAAAGGAAGGAAGGAAGAAAGAAGCAAAGAAGGAAAGAAAGGAGGGAGGGAGGGAGGAAGGAAGGAAGGAAGGAGGGAAAGAAGGGGAAAATGTAGAGAGAATTATTAGAAGTTTGAGGAAAGAAAGAGGGAAAGGAGGAAAGGAAGGAAGGAAGAAAGAAGCAAAGAAGGAAAGAAAGGAGGGAGGGAGGGAGGGAGGAAGGAAGGAAAGAAGGAGGGAAAGAAGGAGAAAATGTAGAGAGAATTAGTAGAAGTTTGAGGAAAGAGAGAAGGAAAGGAGGAAAGGAAGGAAGGAAGAAAGAAGCAAAGAAGGAAAGAAAGGAGGGAGGGAGGGAGGAAGGAAGGAAGGTAGGAGGGAAAGAAGGAGAAAATGTAGAGAGAATTAGTAGAAGTTTGAGGAAAGAAAGAAGGAAAGGAGGAAAGGAGGAAAGGAAGGAAGGAAGAAAGAAGCAAAGAAGGAAAGAAAGGAGGGAGGGAGGGAGGGAGGAAGGGAGGAAGGAAGGAAGGAAAGAAGGAAAAAAGACAGAAAGAAAGAAGATACAGTAAAAATAAAATAAAGTATAATATAGTTATTGTACTAAAAAATATTTAGAACAAAAAAAAAAAATAGAACAGATAGAACCCTAGGACAAATGCTGGAAACAAAGCTATACAGAGAAAATCTTACACAGAAGCATACACATACGTGTTCACAAAGAGAGGCAAAGTGGGAAAAATCATAAATCCTGCTCCCAGAGACCACCTCCTCAACCTGGGGTGATTCGCTGTCTAAAGGAGGGAAGGAAGGAAGGAAAGAAAGAAAGAACGAAGGTAAAGTACAATAAAGTTATTACAATTAAAATTAATTATTAAGAAAAAAAAAATTTTTTTTTTTTTTTAAAAAAAAACATGGACGGATAGAGCCCTAGGACAAATGTTGGAAGCAAAGCTATACAGAGAAAATCTTACACAGAAGCATACACATACACGTTCACAAAGAGAGGCAAAGGGGGAAAAATCCTAAATCCTGCTCCCAGAGACCACCTCCTCAACCTGGGGTGATTTGCTGTCTAAAGGAGGGAAGGAAGGAAGGAAAGAAAGAAAGAAAGAACGAAGGTAAAGTACAATAAAGTTATTGCAATTAAAATTAATTATTAAGAAAGAAAAAAAAATTTTTTTTTTTTTTTTTTTTAAAAAAAAACCATGGACGGATAGAGCCCTAGGACAAATGTTGGAAGCAAAGCTATACAGAGAAAATCTTACACAGAAGCATACACATACACGTTCACAAAGAGAGGCAAAGGGGGAAAAATCCTAAATCCTGCTCCCAGAGACCACCTCCTCAACCTGGGGTGATTTGCTGTCTAAAGGAGGGAAGGAAGGAAGGAAAGAAAGAAAGAAAGAACGAAGGTAAAGTACAATAAAGTTATTGCAATTAAAATTAATTATTAAGAAAGAAAAAAAATTTTTTTTTTTTTTTTAAAAAACCATGGAAGGATAGAGCCCTAGGACAACTATTGGGAGCAAAGCTATACAGAGAAAATCTTACACAGAAGCATACACCTACACGTTCACAAAGAGAGGCAAAGGGGGAAAAATCATAAATCCTGCTCCCAGAGACCACCTCCTCAATTTGGGGTGATTAGTTGTCTAAAGGAGGGAAGGAAGGAAAGAAAGAAAGAAAGAACGAAGGTAAAGTTCAATAAAGTTATTACAATTAAAATTAATTATTAAAAAAAAATTTTTTTTTTTTTTTTTTTTAAAAAAAAAAACCCATGGACGGATAGAGCCCTAGGACAAATGGTGGAAACAAGAGTATACAGACAAGATCTCACACAGAAGCATACATGCCCACATTCACAAAAAGAGGAAAAGGGAAAAAAATCACCGATCTCGCTCCTAAATTCCCCCTCTTCAATTTGGGCTCACTCCCTGTCTATTCAGGTATTCCACAATGCAGGGCACATCAAGTTGATCGTGGAGCTTCAATCCGCCGCCTCCGCGGCTGCCGGGAGAGACCTCCCCCTCTCCTCCCTGCTCTCACAGCTCACAGGAGCTCAGCTTTGTACCCGGCCCTGCCCCTGCGCGCAGATCGCTGGAGGGCGTCTGTTTTTTCGCTCAGACAGGACGGGGTTAAAGGAGCCGCTGATTCGGGGCCTCCGGCTCACTCAGGCCGGGGGTTGGGGGATGGGGGAAGGAGGGGCACTGCGTGCGGGGCCGGCCTGCGGCGGCAGAGGCGGCGTGACGCTGCGGCAGAGGCCGGCGTGATGTTGCACCAGCCTGAGACCCGCCGTGCGTACTCCCGGGGAAGCTGTCCCCAGATCCCGGGAACCCGGCAGTGGCGGCCTGCACAGGCTCCGCGGAAGAGGGGCGCGGAGAGTGACCTGTGCTCGCACACAGCCCCCCTGGTGGCGGCAGCAGCAGCCCCAGCGTCTCCCGCCCGTCTCTGGGCTCCGCAGTTTCAGCCGCGGCTCGCGCCCGTCTCTGGGGCTCGCGCTTCCCGCCGCGGCTCGCGCCCGTCTCGGGGGCTCGCGCTTCCCGCCGCGGCTCGCGCCCGTCTCGGGGGCTCGCGCCCTCAGCCGAGGCTCGCGCCCGTCTCTGGGGTTTGCGCTTTTTAGCCGCGGCTCGCGCCCTTCTCTGGAGTTCCTTTAAGCAGCGCTCTTAAACCCCTCTCCTCGCGCGCCAGGAAACAAAGAGGGAAGAAAAAGTCTCTTGCCTCTTCGGCCGGTGCAGGCTTTTCCCCGAACTCCCTCCCGGCTAGTCGTGGCGCACCAACCCCTCCAGGCTATGCTCAAGCCGCCAACCCCAGTCCTCTCCCCGCGCTCCGTCCAAAACCGAAACCCGAGCCTCAGCTCGCAGCCCCGCCCGCCCCGGCGGGTAAGCAGACAAGCCTCTCGGGTTGGTGAGTGCCGGTCGGCACCGATCGTCTGTGCAGGAATCCCCCTGCTTTGCCCTCCGCACCCGTCGCTGTGCTCCACTCCGCGGTCCCGAAGCTCCCCCCTCCGCCTCCCGCAGTCTCCGCCCGCGGAGGGGCTTCCTAGTGTGTGGAAACTTTTCCTCCTTCACAGCTCCCTCCCACTGGTGCAGGTGCCGTCCTTATTCTTTTGTCTCTGTTTTTTCTTTTTTCTTTTGCCCTACCCAGGTACGTGGGGAGTTTCTTGCCTTTTGGGAGCTCTGAGGTCTTCTGCCAGCCTTCAGTAGGTGTTCGGTAGGAGTTGTTCCACGTGTATATGTATTTCTGGTGTATCCGTGAGGAGGAAGGCGATCTCCACGTCTTACTCTTCCGCCATCTTCCCCTACACCCCCAGAGCATTTGATTTCTGAAGACAAACCATATGGGTGTGCTTGGTAAATAAGAAGCAAGTATGAAATAGCCTGTATCCCAAACGCCCCCGACTCACCCCATCCCATGTGTCTTTGTATAAGTCTGGAAATAGGTGTCCACTTACAGAGACCTACAATGAGAAACTCCTTCCAGTAACCAATATTCTTTTCCTGGTTGGGTCTACCATCCAGATGGTGAGGTCCCACAGAACTCCTGGAAAGAAGCCACCCAGAAGATTCCTTATTTCCTCTTGCTCTTAGAAGCCAAGATGAAAGTGGGAGCCATCAGCTGAACATCCAGAAGGAGGGGGCCTTGTACTCCTGGTCACATACATTTCATCTCCTCCCTTGCTTACCGACCACCCCCCATTCCCATTCCCTCCTGGGCTGCTGTGTGTAGCTCTCAAGGCTGCTTTATTGAGTGATGTTCATCTCCTTTTCTCTCTGCCACACTTCAGGCCCACATGCCCAGTCCTAGTGAAGTTCAAGCCTAAAACTGCAGAGAAATACACTGGTTTAATAGTTGGAAACCCATTCATCGTGGAAGACTGATTGCAAAAAAAAAAAAAAAAAAAAAAAAAAAAAAAAAAGTCCCAGTTTTCCATTTCTTGCAATCATGACTTTGCAGCTACTCCCTTCAAGAGAGGCAGGGTTTACTTTCTCACCCCTGAATTCTGAGCTGCCCTTGTAACCTACTTTGACAACAAAAAAAAAAAAGTCAGTGAAACTGACACTGTTTCAATTCCGAGCTTAGGCTTCAAGTGGTCTTATCTGCTTTCTCTCTTTCTCAGAACCCTGCCCCTGCCGTGAAAATAGGCCCAGGCTGGCCTGCTGGAAGGTGGGAGAGTAGGACCAAGTCAGCCCAGGTGTCCAGGCCTAGGGTCCAGCAAAAATCAATAAGCCTGTTTTGCCAATAACTAGGCAGGCAAGAACAGAACTGCCCCGTCCACTCACAGACCCATAAGCGAAGTCAATGCTTATTGTTCTACACTGCTGGGTCATGGATGTGGTTGGTTGTTGCACTGCATATTGTGGCCAGAGACAGCAGATACGCTCATTTACTTGGAGAATAGGCCAAACTAGAGCTATCCATAGTGATGTGCTCACATTGGCATAAACCCTAAATTGTCTGAGTGCAATGGCAGAACCCCAGTAGCAATTCCCTCGTAGAGACCAGAGATGAGCCTAAAAACTCATCCTGAGGTCCTGGATATCACGAAGACAGGAGCAAAGGCCAGATATCAGGGTCTAAGGCCCAGAGTTGAAGGCAAGAGCCACAAATCGAAGTCCAGGAAGACTGAACAAATTAACTAACCCAGGCAAGAATTCTATAACAGCTGGAATCAATAGAGAAAGAGTCAGAGTGAAAACCTGTGTTATAAGTCAGAAAAAATCATCAGCTAGGGAAGCCAGTTAGCATAGGAAAGAACCTCAGGAGAAAACAGATATAATAAGGCAGGTAGCTGAGTTTCTGCCTATTCCTATAAAGATATCTGAACGCTGCCTGATTGTGAATTAGAATTATACTGACCAATTGAACATATTACTTTATTACACTAGAGTGCATTCTCCGTAAGAACAAAAGATGTGTTTTTCCCCTAGAGCCCTTGTATTCAGCCTTAGCAACTAGCATAGTACAGTACCAACACATAATAAATGCTCAACAAATGTGCTGACTGAATGAACAAATGAATGAAAGAATGAATGAATGAGTACCTGTAGTAAACATCTGACCTAAAGCCAGGTCAGCCAAGTTTGGCATTAACAGACACTGGGGAAAGGGCTGATTCACAAGGACAATTATTAACGCAGAGCTTTTTGGATCATGAATTTTCATGATTAGAATTTTTATGACTGTTTATTTCATAAACCTGACTTTGGATCCCTGGATCTTTCACATAACAGGCATTTAATATTTGTTGAATTGCACTAAAGAGCATAATAGAGTAAAGGATGCTCTCTTCATTTATTTTAGATATCATGACCAATTGGGAATTATCCAAAACTCTCTCCACCCCCATCACCTTCCCCAAGCAAGTGCAGTTTCTTGATATTTAATGCATTCATGTGCTGTTGCACTGGGATCTGGGCATAAAATCAGAACAGATAGCCCAAGGAAGCGACTCACAGGCTCCCTTTAGGTTTGCCTTTATCAAAGCCCAACTCCCAAAAGTAACCCCCAAGATTATCAAAAGGCCCATCTCCAGGAGTGGAGGCCAACAGAACTGACCTTGTTGTCTGTTTTTAAATGGATATTTACGAGGTGACACAGAATGCCTTTCCTTGGATCCTAGACATAGGTTATTTCATGCATTTTGTTCTTTCAAGAGGCTAAAATACTACGTATCAACACAGTTGAAATGTAGAATTGAATCTGTGCATTGATTGGGATTTCACAGACTATCGTGAAGAGACACCCCTGCTGGAGGTTCCTTTCAACAAACACCAGTCAGGGGTTCTCTCCTTATGCTGTCATGTGGTGTTAGTAATAACGCAAATTTGATAAGTAATAATACAAACAGCAAGGCCAATTATAGTTCCGGTGACATCAGTTGTAGAATTTATGATCCTTCGTGATGGGCTTCCTTAATTGATTAACTGCTTTCATGTAGCAGTCAAGGATGAAGGGAAGGCTTTCACAAAAGCTTTGCACTAGCATTAAATGTGGCTTTTTCAGTGAAATAAAATGGAGTCAAAGTTTTAAAAATGTAGGCCGCAAGGAAGATGATCAGCATTTCTGAACAGAGCATAAGGACGCTGATAAGACATCTATCACTATGTCTTCTTCTTTTCTGCTAACTCACTATAGGTAACAAAAGGAACCCATCCAGGCAAAACGTTACCAGGTCTCCATAGACATCTAAACCTCTAATTACATGCACTATCTTAAACATCTACTTCTAGAACACTTGGGTATATATAAATATGGGATGGACTTTATTTTTTTATTGGAGTAAAATTGCTTTACAATGTTGTGTTAGTTTCTGTTGTACAATAAAGTGAATCAGCTCTATGTATACCTATATCCCCTCCCTCTTGGACCTCCCTCCTCTCCTCCCCGCCCCCACACCACCATCTAGGTCATCACAGAGCACCAAGCTGAACTCCATGTGCCATACAGCAGGTTCCCACTAGCTATATATTTTACACATGGTAGTATATTTATGTCAAGCCTAATCTCCCAATTCATCTCACCTTCCCCTCTCCCGCCACGTCCACATGTCCATTCTCTACATCTACATCTCTATTCCTGCCCTACAAATAGGTTCATCTGTACCATTTTTCTAGATTCCACATATAGGCATTAATATATGATATTTGTTCTTCTCTTTCTGGCTTACTCTACTCTGTATGACAGACTCTAGGTCCATCCACATCTCTACAAATGACCCAATTTCATTCCTTTTTATGGCCAAGTAATATTCCATTGTATATACATACCACAACTTCTTTATCCATTCATCTGTCGTTGGACATTTAGGTTGTTTCCATGTCCTGGCTATTGTAAATAGTGCTGCAGTGAACACTGGGGTACATGTGTCCTTTTGAATTATGGTTTTCTCAGGGTATATGCCCAGTAGTGGGATTGCTGGGTCATAGAACACTAACTAACACCATACACAAAAATAAACTTCAAATGGAATAAAGACCTAGACGCGAGACCGGACACTATAAAACTCTTAGAGGAAAACATAGGAAAAACACTCTTTGACATAAATCACAGCAGGATTTTTTTTTACCTACCTCCTAAAGTAATAAAAATAAACAAATGGGACCTAATGAAACTTAAAAGCTTTTGCACAACAAAGAAAACCATAAACAAGACGAAAAGACAACCCTCAGAATGGGAGAAAATATTTTCAAATGAAGCAACGGACAAAGGATTAATCCCCAAAATATACAAAGAGCTCATGGAGCTCAATATCAATAAAACAAACAACCCAATGCAAAAATGGGCAGAAGACCTAAATAGACATTTCATCAAAGACATACAGATGGCCAAGAGGTACATGAAAAGATGCTCAACATCACTAATCATTAGAGAAATGCAAATCGAAACTACAATGAGGTATCACCTCACACCAGTCAGAATGGCCATCATCAAAAAATCTACAAACAATAAATGCTGGGGAGGGTGTGGAGAAAAGGGAACCCTTTTCCCACACTGTTGGTGGGAATGTAAATTGATGCAGCCACTATGGAGAACAGTGTAGAGGTTCCTTAAAAAACTAAAACTGGGATGGACTTTAGTTCATTGGGTATTATCAGAACAATCACCTACTTTGAGTTCTACTACTTTTCTCTTTGGTGAATTTTAGAGAATATTCTGTGTTTATTCTCTCTTATAATGCTCTGTGTGTGGGTTTGTGTTAAAGCCTCATACATACTACATCCTGTAGCACTTTAGAAAGTTCTCAAATTACTAAATGACTTTCCTACACATATTAAGAAAAATCTTTTCACCATTCTATTTCTGCTTTGCTCTCAGTCGGCAAAGACCAAAAATGCTGACGCTAACTCTATTACTTAACTGTTTTAATGATGAAGTCATATCAGAATGCCTTGACTTTTCACAACTGGACTGGAAAGTCTGCTTGAAAACCCATTCTTAAAATATTTGGTTAATCATCTTTCACAGCCCAAATCCCAAAATGTAAAATTACTTAAAATGGAGAAGAATTAACAGGAAGATGGATATTTATCTGCATGTTTTTCAAATTTTTGATTCATGTTAGGAAATCTGAAAATTGCTTCATCAGATTTTCATAAAAAGCAAATAATTCTGCCAAAATTACAGCATTATGGTATAAATATGGGTACTGACAACTTGAAGGAGACTCTTTGAACATTAATCTAATTAATTGCTTTTCTTCTTGTCATAGTGATCATTTACTGCTAGGTGCCTAAGACATAACTGCTGGGAGAGTTGGACAGTGGAGCAAGCTAATAGTCAGAGGATCAAATGTACCAGGAATTTATGGCAGTGGACTACAGCACTTAAATAGGCCTAACCTCCAAATGTGAAATCTTCTGAGCTTTGGATGACACATCACTGAACAGAGATTTAAGGAGAAAGTTCTGGTTTAATTATAGAGTTGACTTTGAACCTATACAGACAGTGATAGAGCGAAGATGTGGTGAGAGTAGGCTGAAGGAATGAGAGGGGAATGTACGGAAAAATTAAATCTAAAAGTAAGAAAGCATATATATATCCTTGGAAAACACACTCTCAACCCAATTTTATAAAAATAAATAACATTACCTGATTTTAAAATATTTTACCAGGTACTTTCTCCTTCTCATACGATACGTGAGAGTACATTGAATGATTAGGGGCCAGGATAAAAAGGTAAAGCAAGAAGCTTTGATAGAATCCACACTAGTGAAGAACATTTCACTCAACTCAATTCAGTGAATACTTCTTAGTGTCTATATGGTGCCTCCTGCTATACTTGGTACCACAGGAACAAAGATGAATCCAACAAGGCCCCTGACCTCAAGAAATTTATTGTCTAGTTGGGGAGAGAAACATTTAAACAAACAAATGTTCATGTGATATGTTCAAGAGCAGAAGCATAGAAGTAAAGCAGAGGAAGGGATGAGTCCAGGAGAGAGAGAAAAGGGGAAATATCTCCTGACCAAAGTCTTGAAAGATGAATAAAAGTTCAAGGATAAAATTTGAAGGGACTTCTAAGCAGATGGAACAACATATGCAAAAATACAGAGCCAGGGAGCAGCAGGTTATGTGAAGCAAGCAAGGGGCAAATTTTCAGTGAGTTACATAGAGATAGATAAGGATTCAGATACAACCAGAGTCTTGAATTTCACGCCAGAGATCCTGATTCAATGTTATCCTGTAGATGGTATCCAAGATGGAAGGAGATGAAACTTGGAACCCACAGGGTCAAATTTACATTTTAGAAACTGTGCCCAGGGTGGAGAGGAAGATGGATGGGAGTGTTGTAAGAACAGAAGCACAGAGACCTATAGGAGCCTCAGCTACAGAAAAACTTCCTTAAGTTTCTGCCTCATTAATTGTGACCATTTAAATGGAGATCTTTTTATTTTCTGCAAAACACAGAAAGGCTTACAAGGCAACTCATCTTGAGGCCAGATATCTAAGACGTTTCAAGATTTGGACTTCTAAGAAAAGAAGGAGAATGGTTAATTTAAAAGTATAAAGTGATTGTGACGCTTAGAAGCATCATTCATGTTCAGTATTGCCTGGCACAGGGTTGGTGCTAAATAGCTATTAAATGAATGAATAAATTAATAAATATAATTGCCCTTCAGATTGGGTCCTTTTCATATTATTTACAAATCATCCTTAGTAATTTATCACTTTTAATAAAAAATAGAGTTAATTTAGCTGAAAATACTTAAAAGTAATCAAACTGAGTTTATTTAAATTTTTTTCTATAAATCAGACTTTTATTTAGTCAGGCTGCCCTTTACCCCAATTAATCCAACTCAGTGAGCTTTTACTGTAATTGAAAGTTGTGCATACTTGCCACTTCCACTGACCCTCTAAGAGCCTGTAATGGCAATTGGAAATTTTCCAAGGTGCTGGTACCTTTAATTTCTCCTTTACTCTTCCTACAGACAATAGAAGTTTGCATTGTCAAGTTTAAATCTCTGAAAATGTCCCCTCATATCCTAAAATATCCTTTAGAAGTTTTGCTATTTCTTAACCCTGCCTTTACCTAACAAATCCTTACATGGAAATTAAGTAAACTTGTATTCACCATCTCCATTAATTTCAATTACCCAGCACTGAGATAGAGATCTGAGTCAGCCTCAGCTTCTCTCTCTCTTATTCAGGCAATCAGTTATCAAACCCTTTTCAATCCAGCACTGAAACGCCTCTCAAACCTGTTGTTTCCACTCTACTCCTCCGTCATTCTCTAACTTCAAGCTCTCACTACTTCCTGCCCAGATCTTCGCAAAGGTCTCCTACCTCTAATGTCATCACCCTCCAATCCATCCAGAACCACTGTCCATGGTATTCCTACTGTCAAATACAAATCTGATTATGTGACTTCTCTCAGTGGCTTTGAAATCTTCAGTGGTTCCTCACTGTTCACAAACCCAAATCCAAATGCTTCAGCATGGCCCAAATAGCCCTTTACATGTGGTCCCAGGTTCCTTTCATGTATTTTAACACATCTGTACTTTTGTACATATTTTTTCCTCTACCTGAAATTCTTCTCTGCCTAGCTCCCTTCTTCAACCAGCAAATTCACATACATCCTTTCAAAATGAGCTCAAGGGGAAAGGAGGTGGAATTTAGTGGTCAGAACATGGAGGTTAGTGTGCTTAAACCTTGGTGGGAAGCTGGCACTGCTTCCCGGCTCTACCAGCTCCTGGTTCTGGGACTTGGGGCAAATTGCTCAGCTTTCCTGAGCTTCAGTGTCCTCGGTAAAAGAAGAATCCTTTTACAGGGCACTGTGAGGATTAAGTGAGATCAAGCCTCTTAAGTGCTCAGTTCAGTGCCTGCAACGTAATAACTATGTAGTAGTGACTATTATTTTTAAATGTCATCTTTTCTGTGAGGTTCTCTTTAATCCAATCTCCATTTCCTTAAGTCAAAACTGATCAATTTGCCTCTTGTGCTCTTGGAATTTTTTGTTTTGTTTATACTTCTATAGCACTTACCTTATTGTTGGATGCTCATTTCTTTAATAATAATCAGAGTCAACTGTTCGTTCACCACTTTCTATGTATGTCACTTATGTAAACCTTTAACATGTATTATCTAATTTAACCCTTGGCAGCTCTATGAGGTGGGTATAATTATGAGCCCCATATTAGTGATGAGGAAACTGAAGCCAGACAGGATAAGTGATTTGCCCAGAGTTACTCAGCTGATTGTAGTGTAATAGGGAAGAACAAATCTGACTCCATATTAGATCTGTTTCTCTTACTTTAACCTCTGTATTCTGTTGCTTTTGCTGCAAGTTAAATATGTAGCCTGTAGCCTGATATAAATAGGATAAACCATTCTCAAGGCTCTGACCTTTAAAGGTGTAACACTTTTCCATTCATATAGAGATAATAAGTTGCAGAACAGAGAATAACATTTGTCTTGTTGGAGATTTACAGGAACATCACGACCTGACCTATGTGGACCAATGCAAGAACAAAAGATTCCGGCACCAAGGAGTTTGCAACAACTAACCACATCCCCTCCACTTTTAGTATAAAAGAAGCCTGAATTCTAACTCGGGTAAGATGGTTCTTTGGGACACTGGTCCACCATCTTCTCAGTCTGCTGGTTTTCTGAATAAAGTCACTTTTCCTTGCCCCAACAACTCATCTCTCAATTTACTGGACCATCATTAGGTGAGCAGTATGAATTTGGACTCGGTAACAGTAGCAGAAGGAGTTAATTAAAACCAGGTAACTTTGTTCAGAATGCATTCTCTTAACCACTGTATAGCCCACTGAAATATAAGTTCCTTGAGTAGAGAAATCATACTGCTCTCATCTCTATGTCATTAGTATATGCACAGCTTCTACAAACAAAGAAGGTTTATTATGAGCTTCTGAAGAGACTTCTGGAACCCAAGGTCTGTACTGCTGAACCCAGGGATGTCTTGAAAACCCAGGCACAAAAGCCATCTGGCCAGACTTCTCTTTCTCCCTGAAAAATCAATTTCTCTGCCTTGGTCCAAAAGAAGTGTGGGAAATCTTATTATTCTAAATGTGATCCAGTACCCTGCCCTCCTCTACAAGGGATGCAGGAAAAAAAGATTCCTGTGAGTTGTGAAGTTACTCCAAAACATATGGACTATACCCAGTGTCCATTCCAGCTTCATATATGTTTTAGCAAGTGGATGAATATGAAATTGTACTTGGTAAGCTAGTCTCAAAGAAACTTTTGTTACTGTGGAGAAATTCTGCCACTTGATAATTGACTGAATTTAAGAAAATTCTGGAGAAAGTATACTTTCACATTTACATTCAAAGAGATGGGTATAAAGAAGCTAAACATTGTTTCTGAATTCCTTAGTGGGAAATAGCATACTTCTGAAATGTGAAGTTTTTACTAAAAATAATGCTGTCTTTAATATGGGATAGGATTGTATATAAAGACCCAGATATACATTTCCTCATCTGTTTCAGCCACTTGTGCTCTTATTTCCACTTACAAAGTAGCTGAATATAAAACTCCCCAGGATTGCTCTGTGTAGTTTTACAAAATGTGAGCCTGTATATTCTATGTAAAATTTGTATCTACGCTGTGAACACCACTTAATAAGTCTAATGTGTCTAATTTAGACACACAATGCCTTCATACTGCCCGAGTTCTTTCTGGGTCTGAGGTCGTATCATCAGCACGTACACGTTCAGAGCATTTCATGAACTATACGATGTCGGCAGGTCATTAATAAAAACTGAAAAAGTAAAAAGCCCCATAATTAGCTCCTGAGGTAACTTTGAATGTAACACTTTCACCTCAGATTCAACACCATTAAACAAAATGACTGGGATTTATTCGCTAATGTAGCCTGAGAACCATTCCACTATAGTTAAACTTTGCCAAATTGAGGGACACTCAAATAGCAATATGCTGTGATTCACTGAATCAAAGGCCACAGACAAATCAATAGAGATAGTTGCTGCATAAAAAACGATAATGAACAAATGCAACAATATCACCAAGGTTACCTTGAGAAGAGCAAAGAAGCGGTTTAAAACCATCACTAAAAAGAGGGCCAATATATCAGCCTCGAATGAGGAGTTAAAGAAGAGAAAACCAGTACACCAAATCAGTGAGTCAATCCGTATTTATTTAAAAAGTCTTGAAGTAAAGAAGCAGCATATTAGTCAAATGACAGATGAAGGAAAAGAGGTGAAATGATTTAATTCTCTCCTTGTTTTAACTGTTTGGTTATTTAACTTTAAACAAAGCCCAGTCCCTGGAGAACATAACACTTACATGAATTACTCAAGTGGCTCTTTGAACGATTTGTTAACATAAAGAATGTGATAACAAATTATCAATAAGCAACTCATTGCTTATTCAGATAAAATGTATTACACTGATGTAAACTTAAATTAGCCCTTCAGACAGTTGGTGGGAAACAATCATCGTATTTTTTTCCAATGACAGAAGTATAAATTGTTACTGAACCAAAGCTGGGTCTCCTTGCCCTGTGCGCAGTGAAGCCAATCTACCAACACCGGGCTGTGGTGAAGGGAAGTGCAGCAGGTATTGCAGGGCGCCAAGCAAGGAGTCCAGGGCAGCTGGTGCTCAAAAGACTCGAACCCCCCGAAGGCTTTCAGGGAAAGGTTTTTAAAGACAGGTTGAGGGAGGGGGGTCCTGGGGTGTGTGATCAGCTAGTGGACATTCTCCTGGTTGGTTGGTGGTGAGATAATTGGGAGTCAACCTCATCAACCTTCTGTTACCAACAGGTCTGGGGTCTACGTACTTGTGGGGAGCGTACAGTTAACTTCCTCCACCTGGTGGGGGTTTCAGTATCTGCAAAACAGCTCAAAGGATATGGCTCAGAATATTATCCATCCCTGTGGAGGAACTAAAGGTCCTTGACTGTGTTTAATGGCTAAACTATTATTATTTTGTCTAGCTTGACTGTTTTCCTTTCTTCCTGCATTTTCTCACTTCTCTGATTAAATTTATTCTTTGACTAAAGCTTTTCTACAGACAAAAGGCAGGTGAAGGACGTGATGGGGAGTCCTGTTCTGAGAAGGCCCCAGAGGGTCCTGCTTGGTTACAAAGTCATACAGCTGGAAGCTGCCTTTAAGATGGGTTACTCTAGCACCCCTATCAGTCACTTCCTTCCTGCAGAACACTCTTTTCTCAATGTATTACAGAATTAAAATACTTTTTGTATTGATTGTTCCATGAGGTAGTTTCTTTAAGTGGTTTTTAAACATTTTAACAGTAATATCTGCAAATTTCACCTAATATTTAAACATTTTTCTAAGCCACAAAACCACTGTATGTAAAACAATTAAATCATAAAGCAGGTAAACCTCATTTAGAGAAAAGTAAAGGTTGAATTTAAGGTTGATCAGGAATCTGAATGTTAAACTCTTAGGGAAGGACCATGGGCAGGTTAAGACATATCTTCTCAGTTGTGAGATTATCTTTTTTATTTAGAATAAGAAATGTCAATAATTTGCTTTGTATTTTTGCAACACAGGGTAAACAATAATTTCTTATCTAATAAAAGGATTTATAGGTTGCTTTGATTTTGTGCTCTTAGAGTAATATTTAGTCTTTAGAAATCATCATTTTGTTTAATACACAGACAAACATGAATTTCTCACCTGTTTTATATTAGAATCTCAGCACAACATCCACACTGGTATAGTTTGGGGGAATTCATACCCCTAACCAGCTCTAAACAAAGCAAAAAACTGTACAGAGCTTCGCAGCAAGAATAGATGTGTTTATTTAACTAAGGAGTCACAAGCAAAGTTTTATGAACGTCATGAATCTGAATAACCTATCCAAATGATGACCATAGTTAAGTGGTTCATACAATTCCAGTTTATGGCATGATTTTATTCATTGTCACAGAATTTGTGATTATAAACTTACCTTTTATGTCACCACAGACAGTTCCCAAGGCCACCTGATAGCTTCTGAATTATTGATTGTTTTCAGTAGAGCCCAATTTAGAAAGAAAACTCTTCCATTAGACTAGGTAATTTTAACCTCCAAAATTCAAATAGAATGCAAAGGCAGGAACAGAAATAGGTAATTTTGCTACAGCATAGAAAACAAAGACATTGTTCTGGCACATGAGTGGCTGACCTTTGACCTGAGTGGGACCACCTGAGCATACAGTTTATTTAACTTGCTGAATCTTGCCTTTGAAAGTAATACTTTAAAATATGGCCTCCCTAAACCATATTGCAGAGCAGTGCAAGCTGGGTGGCTGAAGATACTTGACAGCAGAAGTTCTTAATCACTTGAGAGACACAGATACCTTTAACCACCTGATAAAAGCCTCAGGCCTCTTACACAAATTTTTGCACACTATTGCAGGGGTCCTGGACCACCCGGCTAAAGCCCATGCACTGATCCTACTCCAGGCTAAGTCAGAAAAATTTGAACACATTCTTTTTCAGCCACAAATTAGCACGTTATTTTAACTACCATGGCATCTGAATGATGTTTTAAATGTGTTGCTGGGTTTCCTCAATAGAATTGCCTTCATTCTACTTTATTTGCTAAATATGTAAATAAATAATAACACCAGATGTTTGGGTCTATGTACAATGATACATAAGCACCACTCTATAAATGTAACCCTTCTTTGTACACCTTCTCTAGCACTGTAAATACATAATCTCTCTGAAATATGGAGAATCAAGGGCAGAAGGGAAATAGAATTTTGGTAATTTCACTTAATATATAAGGCCTTGCAGACACGAAGAAACTGGCATAAATTTTGGGTGTAAAATTGTTACCCATCTATATTAGTCTTGTTAGGCATGAAATGGTTGCCATTTGTCTAGAAAACTCCTGCAATGAACCATGATGTGAGTGCAAGGAAAACCTGCTTTCTGAGTATCTGGCTTCTCGAAACCAAGTTATAATAGTTGGAACTACATCAGTAAAGTGGGTATGTTCTACTCTTTCTAAGATTCAAACATCTGCAGAAGGGCAGCCAAAGAGCTTCCACATCCACTTCTATCTGTCTGGATATTAGATAACCAGTAGTAGCATCTACCCAAATCTCTGGACTGGGAGTTATTAAGGCCAGCATTCTGGCACTCACTCCTGTATGAATGCATTATTCCAAACAATCAAAGAGAAACTACTTAGTGAGTGTTTCTGTGGCAGATACCGTGTTTAGGAATAAGTTAATACTAATAAAACAATTATAACAGTGCCTACTTGTTGTAAGCACATAATAGATGTTAACTACTGTTATTATTATTGTTTTCATGGTTATACAAATTCAAACGGGCCATCATTCTTGCACTCAGGAGCTGTGATCTAGGGAGGGATTTAAAAAATGGAGTGTGGTAAGATTATGATGGAAGTTCTGATATGTAGCATTGCCACAGAAACAACGAGGTGGGCTATGGAAGTCCATTTGGGGAGTCAGGGCAAGCTTCCCAGCAAAGAAAGAGTAGTGATTAGCTAGACAAACTGAGAAGGAGGCATGGCCTTCCAGTAAGGCAATTATGTATGCAAAGCATGATACAGCACACATTTGGGTGACTACAGTAGTTTACTATGGTTGGAGCAAAGATTACAAGTAGAAGTTTGACAGAGGTGAGGCCAGAAAGGGATGAAGAGGCAGAGTATGACAAGTTGTTAGGTGCTTAAGTAAGGCGTTTAAATTTTATTGAGTTATTTAAAAGACTTCTACACCACAGAGTTCTGCCACCGTTAACTGCAGAACTTTGATTTATTCACGTAACCATTTGGGGTTTTGGTTTTCACCTATGACACAAATGAAAGGGTAGAGTTCATGGTTGTTGAGGCCTCATCCAGCTTGACTTTTAAAAATGATTCCTTGTTCTCATGTCAAGAATGACCAAAATAAAAAGAAGGTTAAAAAGTTTTCATTTTTCACTAGCCAAATGTAATTGTGGAGACATTTATATGACTTCTGACCTTTATATTTCGCTTATCTCTGAATAAAGTAAACAAATGACTTTCTAATTTTGGCTTATGCCCTTTGCACTATAGGCAAATTAAAAAAAAAAAAGCCAAAAAAAAAACAAAGACAGGCTTCCAAAAATTCCTGCTATCTCCTTCAAAAGCATAATCAAAATGTACTTGAAGGTCCACTTAAAATTTGCATAATATATTTCTTTGTTTTGAAATTGAAAAAGAAGAAAAAACCCTACAAATTATTGCTCAATCATTAACACAGTCAGGTACCACTTCAGTGGCTGATACCCAGTCAGCCGATCAAATTCATCTAGTCAGCTACCTTATGATTTTCCAGTTTTATAGTCGGATCAGCTGGAGACGTAAGTAATTAATACGTATCTAAACTATCAACAGTTTTAGTTTTGTAGTGAGTCTTACTAAAATTCTAATTCTGATTGACAAGAATAAAATTGAAGTTTTCAAGACTTCAGTACTTCAATTGCTTCTTTGAGATTAAATGGGGTTCTTCATAAGCTGCATCGATACCTCAAGCAAACACATAAAATCTGATGAAATCGTTTAAATATATCCTGGCCACCTTCCTCTGCATTTTTCCTATTTGAAAGATAGAACCAATCAACCAAAACCAGAAAAATTGTTAGGTTTTGTGGCAGTGGAAGATGGACAGAGATGTAAGAACATGATAGCGAAAAAAGAAAGTTTAGAAGCAAGCTAGCAGAAAATAAATAGCATTTTAATAAGTCCTCTTTACCAGTTATCTGTAAGTAAAACTCCTCATTCTTCCTGAAGGCCTCTCTCTCAATCTACTGCTGCTCTAACCTCATGCCTTAAGTCCTCATCCATGTAGGACTTAAGTAGGACCCTCATGACCTACTTCGAGGGTCAAAATTGAGTGGATTTCATATGTAATAAAATGTCTTCTCCCTTTCCTCCACTTTTCATTTAAAATCAAAAGCCTTCAGGCCAAAGGAAGTATGTGTAGGTTTTTCACCTTCATTTCTCCCATTGTTCCTGCCTTCTAGTGTATTCTTCCATGCCATCTTCTCTACCTGTAACACTTTGTTTTCATCACTTGACTTTCTGCCAAGGTTTCCAGCTAGGACTTGCTGTCTTTCTGGAAGACATTCACCACAATTTAAATCTAAATATAAATTCTACACTATAAGCCCCTTTATCTGGTAAGTGTCACCAATTTTCTTCATTGTATCTAATCCACCAGTATTTTATCCACTTATATTGAAATTTCAGTAGGCAAAGACCAAGTCCATCTTAGTATATTTAAGATTTCTGAGTTTCTCGTGCTCAAATGACTTTCTATAATGCCAGCCTGGATGTCTACAATGCTGGTCGAGGTTCTGGTTGAGGCCCAGGGCAGGCTGTCCCCAAATATACCTCAATGGCATATTGATTATTTTAAATTAAAGTTACTTGAGAAACAGCTGGTGGAAAAATAATGATACTAAAAAAAAAAACCCACTCTGACCCCCAGCTTTCCCCCTGAAAGTGGGAAATAAATCTCCCATGTGACGGTATCCTCCCTCTGCTAGGAGGATAGAAAACATCTTTATGACCAGAGTTAGGGAATTCAAGGCTAAGAAAGCTATATAAACAAATTTTGTTACTTCTTCACGAGTCTGTTACCCCAAGCATGAGCCCCTTTGTTTTTGTTAAATCTTCGCAAATAATTGTTTCTTTGTCTAAAAATAATATGTAAACAGCCTAGTTTAGTCACATCGGGGTCCCATTTCTAGGAGACCTTGGTGCATGCGAATTAAATTGGTTTTTTTCTCTTGTTAACCTGCCTTGTGTCAATTTAATTATTAGACCAGTCGAAAGAACTCAAGAAGGGTAGGGGAGAATTTTTCCTCTCCCTGACAGTTGGCATACCAGGACAGCAGGATGCCAGCTGGACCCTGCTCCCCACTCCACCACGCCCCTCCAGCCCCGCCCCCAGACACAAACACACCTCCCATGAGATCCTGGGACCTCTGACAAAGGCCTGCAGAAGGTAAGTGTTCTAACCACATCATCCTCCCAATCTGCCTGCAGGGTCTGGTGGAAGGGAAAAGTCGTGAGAGTCCTTTTTCTTTTTTCTAAACTTAGATTAGCAGGAGAAAATATTTGTGGAGCTGGTTTTTTGGGACATAGCAAATCTGGTATTTGGTAAATGAGTACTCTCACGTTTTATTGATTCTTTCCTTCCAGAGACGGTCACTAGTTTTCTTTGTCTGTTGTGTTTTTTGTCATAAGGAGGAAGAACCATAGGCAGAACAACAAGCACGGGCCCTTTATATGCCTACTGTTTGAACCAGCCTCACAGACTAGTGAGTTGACAGTTCTCACCAGACCAGCATCTGTTTAGACAAACTTTGCTGTGGGTCCCCTATGTAAAAACTGAATGAGGCTCTTCCTTCTGGATTGTTCTATGTCCTGAGAACTTAGTTTTGTGACCAATGAGAATATTCTCTCTGATCTCCACCATCCAGAAGGTGCACTTACTGGAGTGCATCTGGTGGCCAGTCAAATTAACTGGGGTTCCAAGACATGAAGTCATAAGCAGCATTTTCTTAGTCTGACTGTGCCAGCTCAGAGGAATTAGTCATAAGGGGTCCTTTGTCATCTCAACTTTTGTTGCTTGTTAGTGCTGGAAAAGTCCCATTCCAGTAGTACCTGCCCAGTGTCACAGATTAGCGGTCTATGACCAGAGGTATCCCACATTCTCATGGGAAACCAGAGCCAATGTTTCACTACACCATTTTACCACCTGTGGCAATGAAAAGCTCTTACTTTCTTAGACTAGCTCTGGGAATGAACTTTCTGGATCTTGTGAGGGCTAAATACTCTCCTATGAGTCATCTTTTGTGTCTTTGTTTAAGCCATAAAAAGACTTATTGGTTTGAGTCACTATTTGAAATTAATAAAAGCTCCTACTCATCAATGACCAGACAATGGATTCTTTAAATGACTTATGATCCTATTTGACCTATGATCCTATTTGACCAAGTGTTTTAAAAGCTTTTTGATATTTTTGACAAAACTCCCAAAAGTCAAATTCTAAATGACCTAGAAATAATGCTGGGGTCTTCCAGAGGGTCCCTGAAACACCTCAAAAGATTTATTTTCTCTCCTTATAAAAGAGGGATATCAAACTAATTAGGCTTATTTGGTACATTGAATTACATGAGAAACATTTTCAAGTAAATGATGATAAACCTTGTTAAATTATATTAGGTGCTGATCAGGAAAAGAAAGGGATGGAGGGGGAAGCCGGAAACTAAAACAGATCTAAACTCTTACAAAATGCCAAGGTCATAAAAGACAAGGAAAGACCAAGAAACTGTCACAGACTGGAGAAGACTAAGGAGACACGATGACTAAATACAACATGGGACTTGATGGCACCCTGGAACAGAAATGGACATTAGTAGAAAAAAACTAGTGCAATTCGAATAAAGTCTGGAGTTAACAGTAACGTTCCAATATTGGTTTCCTAGCTGTGATAACTGTACTATGGTTACATAAGATGGTAACGTAAGGGGAAGCAGGGTGAAGGGTATAAAAAAAAATTATATTAGGTGGGTAAATGTTATTAATATAAATGTTCTAAACATTATATGAAAATCCTGAAATGTGGATAAGTCCTAATATAACATTAACTGTCCTAATTCTATTTATCTTAAAATGTGTGTCCCAACAATAACCAAATTTCCTTGTCAATTCCATTATAATGAATCAGATCTTTAATAACGGACATTTTTAAAGTCTTCCATCATTTATAGACAGTTATAATTTTACTCAGATGCTTTTACAAAGGTTTTCTGCAAATGTGTGCCAGCTTCAGAGAAATTCATGGAAAGGAATCTAACAAGTACTCTAGAATACAAGTTTCTGATAACTTTCAAATCATACCGCTGAACTGGGTAAGAATTTACAGAACCCTAATGGAGAAATTGATGGCTTCATAAAACTTCTAACGAGAGGTCAAGCAAAACAAGAGTTAATTATATGAGACTAAGTGAACTGAAAAAGATGATTATAATTTGTTAATTTTTTTTTTATTTGAAACATTGCTGATTTTTTAAATGTTTTGTTTCTCTAGATTTAAGAAAATGTTTTTCTCTTTTCTCTTAAGCTATGACTTAGAGTAATTCGGTAAATTATACCTTTGTAAACAGAACTGAAACATTTACCTTTCGGCCCTACCTGATCCCTCCAGAATTCAGAAACTCTCAGTGAGTATTCTTATTCTCTTGGCAATGTTAAATTTGGCATTTGCATAAGTTCAATAAGAATCTTTTCTCCTTATAACGGGACACAATTTGAAACATTGATTACATTACCAAAGCTCTGACTGGAATGTCATATTTGAGAGAGAAATACATAGTCTCAGATTATGACCAGACAGCTTTAAGGAACTAAGGTTGACTTTATGGAGCCAATAAAGCCCCCTGGAAAAAAGAGCCTGTTATCTTGCTTACAGGATTTTCGGCTGCCTTACCAGGTGAGGGAGAAAGGTCACTTCTTGGCAGTCCCAGGAACCTCAGGATATTTGTGGGGACCTTAGGAGGAAAACGATTTCACCCCAATCTATAGGTACTGCAGGTGAAGTCTAATGGCAAATATTTGGCTTGGCTTCTTAGCCTCAAGAGGCTACTGAAAGTTCAATCTGGAGATTCCTTATAAAAAGTACCAGCGAAGCAGATCTAAAAGAGCCTAAATGGTCAATTGCTGTTCTTTCTATACGTAAGCAAATAACAAGGCCAAGTTTATTGAATATAGACTTATTTTCAAACTAATTAGCCTTAATTTGGCTATCTTTGGTAGAAATGAGGGTGATTTTAGAGAGAAAAAGTATGTGTCAGTAGAAACTATAATACACACTTATGGATATTAGATTCTAGTGTTATTAATTTTGCTTGAGGTTTCATTGTTTACCTGAAAACTAAACTGGATATTGAAATTTTCTAATTTCCTCCAATATCTGGCTACAGCTCTCCAAGCTAACATTTCCAATTTTCTCTCACTCTTTGGACTTGGAATCATTGAGAACTAAAACTGCCCTTTTTTCCTGAAGTCCTACAAACTCAAGCTAGATGTCTTAATATAAGCTTTAGGGAAACCACCACAATAGCTTATGTTCAGACAAATTCTTCTCTCCTGTTGCTGTACGGACCTCTCAGAAAATCTACCTGGTCTGATGACATCATCTGAGACATGCAGACTGCAAAAGATGCTTCAACCCAGACATCTAGAAATCTCAATTCTACACTCAGAACTCAAAAACTGATTTATAATTTGCTCCAGTTATCAGCCATTGCATTTCTTTTTTCTCCATAGAAATGCCTCTTAGTAAACAACTGATTGCTTGCATCATAGGCCTAATTTTGAACCTATGTGGAATCACCACCTCCTGAAATGAGATTAACTGAACTGACCTTGCTGTCAAGACTAAGAGGATGGTTCAATGAGATGGAACAATCTACCAGCTCAACTTTTAATATGTGAACCTTCCAAGGAAGAACCAGAAGAAGGAACTATTGGGGTCCAGGGCATATTGATTATTTTGAATTAAAGTTACTTGAGAAACAGCCGGTCTGGGGGGATGATATTAAAAAGTCACTATGACCCCCACCTTCTCCTTGAAGGCAGGAGAGAACTCCCTAGACCAAGAGGATAGAAAACATTCTTATCACCAGAGTTAGTTAGGGAATTCAAGGCTAAGAAAGTTATACAAACAAACTTTGTTATTTCTTTACTAGCCTGTTACCCTAAGCAAAGCCCCTTTGTTTTGTTAATTCTTCACAAATAATTGTCTCTTTGTCTGAAAACAATGTATTGGTAGCCTGCTTTGGTCACACTGAGGGTCCCATTTCTATGATACTTCCAGGCATATGAATTAATTTTTTCTCCTATTGATCTACCTTATGTCAATTTAATTATTAAACTAGTCAAAAAAAAAAAAAAAACTCTAGAAGGGTAGGAAAATTCCCCCTCCTCAACATTCTAGTTATCCCAAGCAGATTGGAGAGAAGATTGGGGGGCTGCAGTCACCTACATCAATATCCTCCTAAGCGTATACCCAGATGCTCAAATTTGCACCAAAACCTTCTCAGCCCGTAATGCCAGTAATTGTACTCTCAGCTACAAAATGCACAGTGTGGGTATAGAGTGCCCGTCCACAGATTGTTCCAGTTCAGAACAGGCTATTGCTTGGAAATATACTTTCCCCAAAGTTTCTTTATGTCCTCTGTGTGATTTGGCCTCAACAAGATAAAAATAAGTTTAAGTAAACACAGGGTAGCTCAAACAGGATTTCCAGGAAACCCAATCTCTAGATATTTTTGCCAGCTTTTTCTGGGTCTTCCCATGGGACCATTTTCAGGATTATGCACAGAAGCTGTAAAAACAGAAAATCTATCCTTTAGTAGTAGTTTAGGAGAGTCCATGATTCTAGAAGTACAGGCATACTTCACAAGCCACTTGCTGTTCAACTTAGAGTCCTGATTCCCTTTATCTTTACCATCTCCACCTCCTCTGACTTTATGCACCTGATAACGAAGTTGTATAGATGTTTTGTCCCTCCTTGAGGGCAAGAACTGGGTCTCAGGCAGCTTTCTGTTCTCCATAATCCCTTCCAATAGTATATAATGTACTTTAGTTGCTCATTAAGTATATCTGAAATGAATATTTGGAAAACTGAGAATTAGTATAGAGGTCATGTATTTCCTGTTTGAAATATGGATCATCCATTGAAATAAAAATCTTAAGGAAAGATAGATTCACCATGGTTAGGGCAAGCTTCTCATATGAACAAGGTATAAAGGGGCAAGAGGGCAAGTATGCAAAATGACAACAGAAAGGAAAGGGTGCTGGATGACTGACTGAGTCTCAGGTAAGAAGCAAAGAATAAATGATTTATTCTGAGTATAAATGAGTTCTAAGCTTCATCGAGATCTTGAATTTTACTTATTTCCCTCCTTTCCTTTCTCTCTTTTTTAGTCCTTCAATTTGACCTGGTACTAAAAAAAAAATAATAATATCTGGAATGAAAGCAAGACAGCAGCCAAACGCCTATGAATTGCCTAAGGCCATGAGAAAGCCAAGAGATCTATTCCCGCTTCTCAACACCTGCTGCTCGAGGGAGTGAATAAAAATGGAAGCCCTTCACCTAATATCATAACCAAAATCACATAATATATAAGGCAATGAGGCTATATACCAGCAAATGCGTTGAGCCGCTGCTATACAAAACCAAAATAAATTAGGGTCTACACAAATGAAAAAGAGATAGAAACAAGATCTAATTAATGTTGATTAATGCTTTTGAAAAAGAAATAAGAACTCTTGTATGGTCCTTGTTTCAAATGAATTTAATAATACAATCTGTAGTATGAAACGTACTCTAGAATGACATTCATTACCTCTTAAAATAAAAATGATGTGATGGAAATAAGTGTAGAGATGGAGTGGGAGGATCATAATTGTCTACATTTTCTTTAACTTACCTCTTCTTGCTCTAGACTCCCCACTCCTGCTAATGGTGGGGTGAAATGGAAATGGCAGGGTCCTTAAGTTTGACAACTAAAGGTATTTTAGTCACTTGCCTAGGGTCTCATCTCCTGTCTTCTTGCCTTTTTCCTTCCCCTAGTAGAAAGGGTGTTTGAGTGAAAGGGTGTCCTCATTGAGTAGAACCCAAGTTCTTCCTTACTCTGTTATTGATTTCTGGGTCAGTTCTTAAACTTTGGTTCACATATTTAGAAAGAAGTCCTTCTAGAGTTTAGGAAATTCCTTTCTCTTGCTGGCGGTTTCCTTTCGAGATAGCTGAGTCAAAACAAAATCAATTTAGAAACAGATCAAGATCAATTTGTGTCCACTTAGTTCTAGGTGGTAATCTTTTTCTTTTCTTGAAGCAGTAAATGGGCAACCAGGCAAGGTATTTTATGAGAACTTTAAAAAATACATCAGTCTAATAATGGATAAAGGGGATATGAAAGACTGGAAGAGAAAGTGGAAAGGTGAAAGGAGAGAAAGAAAAAAGGAAGGTCAAAAGAGAGAAGTAAAGAAGATGAAGCTCGGAAAGGAAACAAGAGCTAGAAAGAGAGCAGCAAAATAGAGAAGGAAAGAGGACAAAGGAAGGCTGCAAGATGGTGCCACAACTTTGATGTTGCCCCACGCACTGAGAAGCCAGAAGAGTCTAGCGTCGCTCTCCTTTGACCTACCGTCTACACTGCTCTACACTACAAAGCTGGGCCATAGCCACGCCACTCTAGGTACTGTACACAGAAGCGATGTCAGCGATACACATGCCCTCTTCTCTGTAGTCCCTCATCCGACTGAGCTGCTAAACTATTGGAATGTTTGTTTCCCACGCCCTTCTCCCCCTTTTTCTACCTGAATAATTCCTAGTCATCCTTAAAGACACTGCTCAAATGACATATCCTCCAGAACGCCTTCTGCCTCTCTCTCCATCCTCTTGCATGCCCTTATGACAACCCATGAAAAATTCTTAGAGTTATAAATCTGCTTATCTGTCACACATACACCCAGGCTGAAGTCACTTTATTCTCTGTAGCTCCAACGCCTTACTCAGTAACTTAGGAACACATAGTAGGAATTCGGTATTATTTTTAAATAAGCTAATTTTAATTGGTTTTCTTATTTCTTAAGAGTCGGCCTCATGGCTGACTAATGAAGACAAGAGTAGGGGGTGACATCCATCCTTCTTCTGAGTCAGATCCTTCCCTTATTTTCCCATCTTAATTAACCTGATTCTCTGACTCTCGTGTTGTGGTTCTGGTTCCACAACCCACGCAGGCCAGAGTGGTACACCTTAGTGTGGTCACTTTCTTAGACGTGAAATACAGTCCTAGCATTCCATGCTTAGCCTTCACTCTTTAAAATATAAATACTCTCTGGCTCGTCTACACAAACTGTATCTTTCATTGCTAATCAGGGAATCACAACCATTTTTTCTTGTGCCTTCAAACCATTCCCATGGCCTACACACATCCATCATCAGAACCTCTCCTTACATACAGTGATCCTCTATCAGGGACCTGCCTGTCCCTGGGGAAAGGTTTCAGAATCCCAGGGAGGCAGGATGAGGTACATAGACTTTGAAAATGCTCCCTTTGGAGCATAGGCCAGATCTGATACTAACACTTTTCTAAAAGATGCTGGTACCCAGGAGAAAAATGGTAAATTGGAAAAAATGTCTAAATTGGCTTTTTCCCAAAGGTACAACTTTTTGAAAAAACAGAGAAACCAAAGTCCTTGGATTTTGCTGGATGTTGTGTGATTGAAAAAGCAAGGGATATAGTGTCAGGAAACTCTAAAGGAGAGAAGAGAAGAGAAAAGAAGAGAAAGGAAATGGGAGAGTGAGGGGAGAGCAAGAATGAGTGTGTGTGTGTATTTAGCGGAGGGAGGCACTTGCCCTCTGATTCTTCTCCTTTGGCCAAGAGGTGTGGTGAGCAGAGAACACCTGCCTGACTTGTATTTGTTCCTTGGGCCCAAAGAGAAAGACTCCCTCCTGTCTGGCTCCTTAGAGCTACAGGTGCCAAATGGAATGCTGACCCAGAGAATCACTGAATGGAGGAGGACAAAAATTCAATCAGGCCAAGGAAATCAGAGAACGGAGGAGAGAAGAAAGCAGGAAATGACACGCTCAACAACAATCATCCGTGGTCTTGGATGATCACATCCAGCAGGAGCTTTTCCCCAGGTGTCTTCTGTATCCTCTCAACATGGTGGTAAAAAGTAGAAACAGCTGAGGACTCAAGGATGGGGCAGAAGGAGCCTGAATTATCAATACATGACGCTCAATGTCACCCAACTGTTTGCTTTGCAGTGTTATCGGGATTTTGTAATCAAACTTCCTTGTGTATTTGAGAGTGAGCTTCCTAAATTACAAATTCTCCAACTGTCTCCCCAAAATAAGTCCCATTTGCTAAGTTTTATAACATTTATAACATTTTCATTACTCTTCTGGGGTCTTTAATTTCAACATTTATGGAGAAGATGCTGTTGTTAGAGCCCTGGGTTAACAACCAGCGACCTGATTTCTAGCCTGAGTGTCTGGAGTTGCTGGGACACAGGCTCTGCCCTGGCACTAATCTGCTGTATTATCTGCAGCCAGCCACTTAACCCCTTCCTACTTCAGTTTCTCATCTACAAAACAGGAACGCCAACACTGCTACTGCTTCTACTACTACTAACAAAAACAACAAATAACAATAAGCATAACATATATTGTATCGTTAATAACACCGGTGACATAATAATAACTCTCTTGCCTGCAAACAGCAGGTAAGAAATCCTGGAACTGAATTCAAAAATTTTCTAGTAAATATAAAGGAAAAGGTCAATGCCCAAGGCTTTCTTTCCTAAAAATACTGACCCAAAGCCCAGCAAAGAACCCCTCAGGAATTTCCACCCATGGGAAGGTGATGAGTGGGATATCTACTGTTGCCTTATTTTAAAGACTCGATTTGCCTCTATATGGTGATGTTGGCTCTTGGAATTTAACCACCCCGTGCGTCCCTTAGGCCTTCTTGTTAGTGTTTTTAAAACTATTAAAGATGCTCCGAGATCTGTCAGCATTCAAGTATTTCTCTGTTCCTTTCCTCTAATTTTTTTCCCTAGCTTAGTGGTTTAATGTAATTTCTACTAAAAATAAAATTAATACTTTTATTCATAATTTAAACAACTCAGCCATATTATCATTATTCATTCCATTGTTAAATGGTTCTTTTAATTTCTTATGCATTCCATTATTTCTTTAAACCCAAAACTTTTCAGTTTTAGTTCTTTTTTTTGTTTCTTTATATTGCCTTATCTCCTTAATTTTAATCTATAAATTTTTCCCCAAATATGGGATTATCTTTTTTTGCATTGTTTTTATTTACCTGGCCCTTTAAAGAAACGGCAAGTTGTGTGACTGAGATAAAGGGACAACCATGAAGACAAGACAAGCCCTAGGTCAAGAGAGGCTGGATGTCTTCTTTTTTCTAGTTAAACCAACAGTGATATTTTTAAGCCCCTTATTACCATTCCTTCCAGAGTTCATCTTCTGACTTTAAAACCTGCAAGCTAAGTAAACTAGTGGACCCAGAGGTTAAGTCTCCAGGATAACAAATCTTCCCCCAGTGGCAAAGCAGCTGACCAGCTGGAATGGTACTGTCTTCTTGTATTATGTTTATAGGGGAATCCTTGGAAAAATCTCTGTCCAGGGACTAAATCTCCAAGCTCCAGACATGCAATGATTTTCCCTTCCTAAGGAACACAGATTGTAGCCATTTTTTCAACTGAAGTCACTGTGTCCATTCCAGTAAAATATTTGCACGGAGGGAAAATAAATAACATGGGAAAATCTCCAGCTTAAACATAAGTCTCTCTAATCTATTAAGAAAGGACTTGGCCCTTTAGTCTGAGGTCAAATGAGATGTTGCCTGAGAGGAGGACTTGAAGGAGACATTTTATTTTTAATAGATCAAGGAGGTAGGAGTGGGGAGGACTGAGATACAGTCACCCTTTTTGCTTGATGAATTGGTGGCCCCAAATGTCCCTGGTGGACTTGGTGACAGACTGAAAGCACCACCCTATCCTCATCCACCCTTACTTACATGCCAAGCAGACAGAGAGGTGCCCATCATCAGACAGCAGGGCTTGAGTACACTAATGGGGTATCTAAATATTACATAGGCAATTCCTACAACCAAGAAGAGAAGACTTATGTAAACCCTTTGATGGTTTTTTTCACTGTGAGTCTGATAATTTTTTTTCTACTATGATTAAAACATTCTAAATATTATCTAGCTAAGAGAAGGAAAATTCCTTAATTTTAAAAATCCGAAATCAATTTTCATCTCTTTTGAAAGTATATGTGACCTCATCACTATAAACTCTGCATAGGAACCCCAACACACTGATGGAGTAAAGGATGCAGGAGGGCAGGAGCTCCCATCGAGGCAGGAACACTCAATGTTATAATTTAGGTTTAATCTTAAAAACAACCAAAAGATCATGAACCTTCCAATAATACCCATTAAAGTGAGCTACACTGAGTCTACATTCAAGCTAATATATTATTTTATATCATCCTGACTCCAGCATAATTTTAAAAAAATGATTAACTTCTTTTAGTGTATATATCTCCTCAACCACCTTTCTTTATCCTAAGAGATAAGAAAATTTTGACAAGACCTGAGATTATCCTCAAGAAGACTTTTAGAACTGAGGGAAAAAAAAACATTTAAAGGATTCAGAACCCTCATTTAATAATCCAAGCCTGTCTAGAACTCTAGGAGTGAAAAGAATGGGGAACACCAATTATTTATGATTAGACACCTCAACTTCCCACAGAAAGAGTTCTCTCTGTCACGGGGGAACGGGCCCTTCCCTGTAATCCCTCACTCACCTACTGCTGTGGATTGAATTGTGTCCCCCCAAAAGGTATGCTGGAGTCCTAATATTCAGTGGCTCTGAATGTGTTATTTGGAAATAAGGTTTTCGCAGATTTAACCAAGTTAAACTGCAGTCGTTAATGTAGACCCTAATCTAATGAAGCAGGTGTCCTTACAAGTAGAGAAGAGACAGATATGGACACATCAGGAGAAGGCCGTGTAGGACAGAGGCAGATTGGAGTGATGAGCTGCAAACCAAGTAACACCAAGGTCTGATGCCACCACCAGATGCCAAGAGGAGGCGAGGAAGGATTCTACCCAGGGTCTCAGAGAGATCATGGCCCTGCTAATACCTTGATCTTGGATTCCTAGCCTCCAGAACCGTGAAAGACTACATCTCTGCTGTTTTAAGCTACACAGTTTGTGGTACTTCGCTACAGTAGCCTTAGAAACCTAATACGCCTGCCTAAGAGAAAATAAAATAAGTGGAAGGGCAGCTTTGAGTTCTTAATAATTGAGTTGATTATACATATAGATATACATAGGCTTTTACAAATATAATATTTTCACCCACTAGAGCTGCCATTCACTGTGCCCTGGTGTCCAAGCATCCACAGAACCTGCTCATCTTTCTGCCAAAAAAGTCTAATGCTCACGATATGACAGTCAGGATGCTAAAGAGTATACATCGACTGTTCCACTTAGTCTCCATAGTGACACCCTAAGGTATACATTATTTTCCCAATTTTGCAGATTAAAAAAAATGAGAGTTGAAAAGGTTAAACGAGTAACTTGCCCCAGGTCACAAAGCTAGTAAGTAAGAAACTATGATTTAAACCAGGTCTGTTTGACATTCATTTCCAGGCTCTTAGCCATAATGCTCATTGATTTTACTTCTCACTTTGTCCAACAATATTTAACCTCTTCAAGTGTTCTTTTTTGTTCATGGCATAGAACACTGTCTCTTAAGAAATACTTAAGAAATAGTAGCATAGAACTTCACATATTTTCTCTGTCTGTTTCTGTCTCTTTCTCCCCCACTTTTTCTCTAACATTCTACATAACTTCATAACCCCATCCCTTTCTCAGGCTAAATACCACTCACCCTTCCTTCAGGTGTCCATTTAAATGTCATTTATTCAGTGACCTTTCCTTGATGTCACAGTCTAGTTGGGGCCTGTAATAATATAACCCCATAGCACTCTTCATTTCTCCTTCATGGCACTTACAATCAAAATGAAATAATTATTTGGGTAGCAGGATAGACCAGCTAACTGATCTAAGGACCTGTTAGCCTGACTTATATGGAAGTTTAGGGTACTGACTGTTACATTAGTCCCACTGCTATAAGATTAGGAGAATACATAGCCTAGGTTGCATTAGCCTGGGGAAGTGAGCAATAAGGAATGCGTGCTGTCTGTACTGGCCCCTGCCATCGTATCAAACATTTATAAAAATTAGATGGCTCAGTTGAAGGGTCTTGGGCATGTTCAGACTAGACAGTGCACACAATTGCTCCTGTCTTGGTGCAAAGAAGGCTTTGCTTGGAAGGAGGGAAATGATTCCAGAAGATCTGACATGACCCTCTCCCACTCAGATTCTCACCTACAACTAGGGTACCTGAAAGCTAATGTCTCTGCAATTGGAGATCATTGCCATTCTCTCTGCTGTGTGTCTGCCTACGCTGATTTCCTCCTGAATTTGGCAGACAGTAAGTCTTGTTTAATTCCCCAGGTGATGTTTTCTCTGTAAAATGAATTACTGCATTTCCTAAGACCTAGTAAGCATAGGCTATTTCTCTCAGTAATTAAGATTCCTCTCAGACTGAAGAAGGATGAAACATTAAATATAGGTCCAAATCTTCTAACTTTTCCAGGGCACTCTAAAAAGTTTCGACTGTAACAAACATGGATGATAGAAAACAAATTCATTCTCTAAAGATAAGACCTACATTTATAAAATAATGCTGACAGAGGACAATGTAGGCTGATCCCGTTAATCCAAGTCAATAACAAGGAAAATCTCTCATTTCACTCCCACAACTTCAATTAGTTATATGCCTTAGTTCATACATCTCTCCTGAATAGGAGCATAGATGTTGTTTAGGTGTCAGTCCTTGAATTAACATTCTTTTTGCTCTAAATATTATATGCACCAAACATTTGATATAATTTTTTCCCAGAGATCTAAATGCTAGTATTGGCAAAGATACTGCCAAGGATCCATCTCACAAATCTTAGGCTGTGGCCCACAGACTGCATCTAATCTACAGATATATTTAATTTGGGCTGTAATGTCTGTTTAGAGATGTTTAAATTGGTCAGGATTTGGTGCATAATGAACAATCCTAAATCTCAATGACTTTACAACCACAGACATTTATTTCTTACTCACAGGTCATAAATGCAGGGGCACAAGAGGGGTGGGAGATAGAAGGTGCTTCTTAAAGCCACAGCTCACATTTTCCCACATTTCACTGGGCAATCCAAATCACACGACCAAATCCAAAACAAATGAAGTAAGTGATGTACACTCTCCTGTTGGGAGGCCCTAGAGTTACATGGCAAAGGGTGTGGACATGTAATTCTACTATCAAAAAGGAACGAAAGGGCTTCCCTGGTGGCGCAGTGGTTGAGAGTCCGCCTGCCAATGCAGGGCGCACGGGTTCGTGCCCCGGTCTGGGAAGATCCCACATGCCGTGGAGCGGCTGGGCCCGTGAGCCATGGCCGCTCAGCCTGTGCGTCCGGAGCCTGTGCTCTCCAACGGGAGAGGCCACAACGGTGAGGCCCGCGTACCAAAAAAAAAAAAAAAAAAAAAAGGAATGAAGAGTTGGGGACAAAGACCCAAACTAACACAGTTGTTAACATTCAAAAATTGGGATGGTATTCAATCTGAATTTTCAGCTTTTCTCGAAAAAACAGAAGATTTAGTAATACGAGCCCAGAGCTCAAAATATAATCTTTCCTACTTTCCAAAAGGGACCTATAGAAATAGACTCTCCAAAGAAGACCAAGCAGCTCTTGTGTCTTTGAACCAAGAACTACGGCTCAATAATCATCCGCACAAGCAGTGACTCTTAGTCTAAGGGAAAGCCCACTGTGTCTGGCTTCAAATGTCTGGGTTCAAGTCCTGGCTCGCCACTTACTACCTGCATAACCTTGGTCAAGTCACTTCATCTCTCTGAACTTCCATGTCTTCATCTCATAGGGTTTTAGTGAAGACTAATTGAGATAATATACATAAAAGTTGTTCTATGAATTGAAACAGGCTACACAGATGTTGGTTGTCGTTATTAGCAGGACTTGCCAGGTGAAACTCAAATTACTATTTAAGGAAATGACCAATTTGCATAGCCACCTGGATTTTTACTGTCAACAACTTTGACTGGGATTCAGATGATTTAACAGCAGGGTTGTTTCATTCACTGAAATCCAGCTGTTGTAGCAGTTTGGGATGTGCATTAAAGATGCTTGGAAATACCTGCTGGTCTTTCAGCTATTGTGCTATAAAACCAGGTAGGGGAATCCTTTTATCATTTCCACAGCTGAATATGCTTTAAACCCCCTAACAGAGCCAAAAGTGTCAGACCAAATTCCACTTGTGATGAAATCCAACCAGGTTAACATGCTCTTTCCTTGTTAACCACCTAGGCTTTTCTGGATGAAATCCTGCAGCCCTAAAACAGGCAAAACTCGACTTAACTTCAAGGAAAGTTTTGGATTTCAATGGACCTTTGAAGTCCCTTCAAAAGATAAGGGCTTCAGTGAGAGGTTTGCCTATACAGAGGACCACAGAGGCAGGCCATTTGTAGAAATTCAGTTCACCTGGGAGCAGAAGTTGTCTGGTGAAAATTGGTTCAGAAAGGAGGGGCTAACTGAAGCCTGTGAGTTCAAACTCAGTAGAATGAAAATGAGTCTATTTTAGATAATTAGATGTTGTTTTGTACTTTTCCTCATGAGTTTATTAAAGCAAGCTTTTTTTAATGGCCATGAAGGTTAATCAAATTAATAACTGTGGTTAAATTAAAGCCAACATATACTATGCAAACTTTAGGAAATGCCAAACACATGATGCATTTTCAACAGATATTTAATTATTTAAGTAATAATAAACATGCATTTTAATATAGAGATTTCCACAAAGGCTATGAATTGAGACTTTGACTCGTGAATAAAGACCTTCAATTTATAGTAAGTGCATTCTTCAACACCAGAAAAGTTAAAGTGGCAATTCTTCAAATAGTTTTTATCACACAATATTTTCCATATCAAGCTAATAATAATTGCATATTGAGGATCTTTATCTCAAAACATTTCTATCAGAGCACATTATGCTGTAAGTAAATCATTTTTACTGTGAAAGTGATTGTTTTCTAAGCTGCAAGAAGTGTCAAATGGTGCAACAGAAAGTTAATTATAGCAAATGTATTTAACCAGAGCTCACTGCAGAAAATATTCCACCAAATAGCTGTAATATATTTCTATACATACAGTTGACATTCCACAGGAAGAGTTTTTTTTCTGGAAAATGTGATTCTTGAATATATATATATATATATGAATTCCTGGCATCCTTTCAATTGGAAGAGAGTAACTCTATCAGGTATGAACCAAAGGATGCTCTCTCTAGCTAAGAAAGTTGTTATTATACTAACTCATATCTGCTAGAGATTTTTAGAATGTTTTTCAGCAATAAGTTGTAATAAAATCCAGCAATGGTCAAAACAGGAATTCTCAAACACAGTACTTTTTTCCAGACAAAAAACAGCACATTGTATTCTATGTTGAATTCTAGCTCTTCTTAGGAATCTAAGGATTGTATTTAGTCCACAGATTAAGATCTTAGAGTAAATATAATAAAAATACTTTAAAGGTTATGTATCAACAAGGTGTCAGTGTGCATAAGGATGAAGTATTCTAGTCATAATTAAATTTTGAATCTAATTATAATTTGAGGCGTTCTTTTAATTATATTGCAACATTTTCTTTTCCTAGGAAGATGAGTGGTATAGCATCTTTTATCTGTAATTTTCTTTTAATTAAAAATGTAAATAAATCAAACCTCCTTTTTAAAAATATTTACTTTGCACATAAAAAAGAGGATTTGTAAAGTTGGGTTTTATCTAGTTAATCATATTTACTTTCAGCCATAAACATATGATGTATGAATATATAGGAGTAGAGGTCTAAATTTTCCTAAATATTATGAAGCGGGGAAAAAAAAGTGCTGCCAGTAATTCTTTCTTGCCAGTGAGAATTCTTCCATCACTTCTGGCAAAATCCTACTAATCCTTCAAAGCCAAGTTCAAATGTCACCTCCTTTGTGTGAAGCCTTCCCTAACTCCCAAAGCCAAATTCAGGGCTAGACAACTGAGCCACAGCCAGAGTTAAATCCATAAGGGGCAGTGAAATATCCCTGGGATTTTACTAAATCCCCGGGGAAAAGAGTCTTTACCAGAGTTCCCACAGAAAGAGAACTGCAAGGAGTTAGAAAGAAACTTGAGCCCTTTGGGGCAGGAGGTAACATAGCCCCTCCCCCAAGTGGCACATATGAGTATCAGGGAATACTGAATTGCCTCCTAATGGTCCATCTCCTTGGCAAGCTTAGGTTCACCTTTGTGGGATGTACAAGTTTAAAGCCAAAATGGGATTCTTGGAAAAAGAGAGGACAGATTGGAACAGGCTAGGGTGTTTCTCCTCTGCCCTAACCCCAGACAGTGATAGACCTCTTATCTAAATTAGTGTTAAATAAATATTTATAAACACCAACTGGTCCCATTTTCTTATACTACTCTGACATCAAACCATAGAATATAAACTAGGAAAGGAAGGATGTGAGGACATGATGGGGGTAAAGCACAGTGAATAACAGATGATAATATCAACGACTGGCAGAAACTATGGGGTGGGAGGAATTTTAGACTGGAAAGTGAGCTGGAAAGCGAGGGAGTGATCAGAGAGTGGGAACTTGAATTTGAGGTAACAGCGAGGTTGTGATTATTTGTAATAATGAAGGTTTGGCTATGACAAGGGAGCCAATGGCTGCAGCAGAGTGAAGAAAAAAGTCTCTGGAGCATAGGAGGCCAAGAGAAGCAAGGGGCGTGGAAGGGTTGGCCCCAAGAAGAATGAAATCACCAAGAATTATGACAATGTTGGAATCAGTGACAGTGAGCCAGGAACTCAAATGCTCACAGAATTAGGGGGAGTGGCCCAGGGTGCCTTAGATTTCAACGGAAGGTACGTAGTAATAGTTTGATGGTTTGATGACTTCGGACGCAAAGCTAGGGTTTATAATCAGGAAGAAGGTAGAAGGGCTAGAAGTAGCAATGAGGCACAAGAAAGGCATCTAGCCTGTCTCCACAGAACAATGAGAGAGAGAAAACATATCAATCGGCAGGAGAAGCAGTGACTTTAGGGGAAAACCAGGTTTTTCAGCTGGTGAAATGAAGTGATGGGGATTCAGAAGTAAAGAGAATGAATGAGAGGATGAGGATATACAGGATTTTTCCTGATGGCTGATCATGAGTTCCAAGAGTCAGAGAGAAGGTGTTGGTGGTATTGGAGAGAGATGGGTAATGGGGAGATCATGAAAGGAGAAGCACAGAACTCTATGGGCAGTAAAGTGTGGGGCTGTCCTATTGGGCTTCTTGGGGGACTGAAATAAATAGGCTTAAAGGATGAAATTGCATTCATCCTGATGTTCTCAAGACTGACAGTGGTGATGTTGCTGTGAGTGCTGTGCAAGAAGGGGAGATATGGGTCTGCCAGGATCAGTAGAGTCTAGGGCTTTTCTTCACCCCTGCCAGTTTGGACACCATGACAAGGTGCTCTCAGCCAGAGCACTGGGATCTCTGTGGCATCTTCCTGACAACCGGAGCAGTCAGAGCTTCTGGGATTCTTCTTAATGTTTATTAAAAAAAGGCACCTGGATAATGGGAAAGGAGCCTCTTACCCTGAGTGTTTAGGGCTCTTAACTCCTGCTATGCTATGACTTTTTGTTTCTCTCTTAAAAATGGGGAGCCATTAAATATTTTTGAGAATAAGAATGATAAAATTCAAGTTGTGTTTTAGGAAAATCCAGTAGCTTTTAATGGTCTCAGAGAACCAATGGGCAATGATGATGGGTAGCCTCTAAGATTTCTCACTAGAAGGGAGATCTTCTGATCGTTGACAGCCTAGATGCTGCCCTGCCTTTTCAAAGGTCTGTCAATGATCAGAAAACATTCCTTCCGGTGCAAAACCTTAGAGGCTCTGGATTTTACTTTATTGAGCAGCCATTGTTTCTTGATAGGAAGCCAAATTAAAAACTACTGGATTCACTGATCTCTCTGCAAGAACATCCTTCCCCAGAAACATTCTTTCACCCTATTCAAGTCATTGATCATCAGTTACCTTCTCAGCGGGCCTTTCTGGACCAACCCCATTTGAAAGTGCGCCCCCCACTCCCTTCCCCACTTTATAGTCCTCCATAACATACTTTATAGCTCTTTCATTTATTGGCACCAGTCCCACCACCCCCATCTCCAAACTAGAAGATAAACTTCATGAGGACAGGGTTGTTTCTTTCTTCTGCCCCTTGTTACATTCCCAGAGTACAATAAGTACTCAATAAATATTTGTTAAATAAATCTGGCTCCATCTCTACTTTTCTTCCCTACATCTCTCATGTTCCTCCCCACATCAAACGATTCTACCACAGCAGACTAGTCAATGCCTCCTTATTTGCTCTGCCGGTCCATGTTTTCATGCTTTTCCACAAGGAATTTCCTCCACCTGCAATACCCCTTTTCCACATTCTCCATTTATGGAATTTCTATTCATCTTTCAAAACCCAGTATAAATATTTACAGTATAAATATTAATATTAATGAAAATAATTAATACTTCCTTAATTTCAGTTATATTTGAAGTCAGTATCCTAATGTCAGTATTAAAATTAGTATTCTGGTATCACCAATCACAATGTATTTTTTCTTCCTCATTGTTCCCACAATACTTGATTTATATGTCTATTTATTATATTTTTATTCTGTTGATTTTTACAGCTAGTTGTTCATGGGCCCACTTCTCCAACTAGAATTTATAATCCCCTTGAAATCAAGGATTAATCCCTAATCATGGTTATATTTTCATATGGTTTACCATAATACCTGGCATGTACTAACACAATAAATACTGGATTAGAATGGATTGAATTACTTTTTTTACTTCATTTTGCCTAGAAGCTAGAAAATGCAACAAAATGGGTTCTCTCCTACAGCCTCCATCCAGAAAGGATGCAGCCCTGTCAACACCTTGATTTGGGACTTCTGACTTCCATAAATGTAAGCAAATAAATTTGTGTTGTTTTAGGCTACTACATGTGTGATAATTTGTCATAGCATCAATGGAAAACTTCCCTTGGTAATTTTTTGTGTTTATATCACTTTCTATTTCTAAGTTTGCCTTTAAGCACCACTGGGCTGAGATAAATTCTCCTTCTTATATTTGTTCTTTCTCAGTTAGAGGTACACTCACTTTCAGAAAAGTGGGAGAGTTGAGGGGACGGAGAGGGAGTTTCCCTAAGCAGTAAAAAAAAAAAGAAAAACCACCCTTGAAGCTTTCACAGTTAAACAAAACAAAACCACTTTCCAAAATCAATGACAGGCCTACAAGAGGAAAATAAATGGAACAGATGTGTCTGTACTATGGTAGAAAAGAGGTCCAGATCCCCCAGTTCCCCTGACTATCTGCTTTTCCTAGTTACCAGTTCAGGCTGGGACGCCAACCCATTTGTCTGCTTATTCTGTCCCTGAAAAAGGGGCTCTTGATATGGTGGTGCAGAAACTGAGGTCTGGCCAGGAAGCATATACTGGGGTGTGCACATGAGTGTACTATCTGTGCTGCCCATGGGCATGAGATGACAAAGTTCTTGATAGGAATCCAATTCACATGATGTGGTCCACCTAGGTTTACAAGGAGCATGCAGGTATGAGTCACTGAACTTGGGACAGTGGTGGAGGGGAGGGATTTGAGAAGGCTATTGGAGGGAAAACCTGAAGTAATTCTTATGCTGATACAGTTTCATAAGACTTCCGTGGTATTACATGCAGGCAAACTCTAAGGGCTTAAGGGCAGAGCTTAGAAGTGGCCAGGGCTACCTCTGAATGGTAGGCTTTGCCCAGCATGAACGCACTGCTATGCATTTTTAGCACAGGCTGCGGGGCATCCCTGAGCTATCTGTTCAGGCAACCTCCAAACTGCAGCTCCTCCCACTTATGCTGTCTTGGAAACATCCTGCCCGGAAACCACTGTTCCTGCAGCCATGACGTACCTCCAACATCTAGGAGTGTCCTCTGGCTGCTGTCATCCACCAGGCTCTCTTCTTTATCTCCTTGGAAATGGTCAATCCCCCTTATATAGTTTCTGCCTCTTCTTGGTTTCTCCATGAGTGTGGAGCTCATTTCAATATCTGACACTCCCAGTGGAGCCCAGAACACTAACCCAGTTCAGTTCTAACAATGACAACTTACTATGTGCCAGACACCACATTAGGCATGAGGAAATCAAAGACAAAAGTATGCTCTTGGCTGTTAAGGAACTGACAATTGAATGACATTTCAGCTCTTTCTGGCTCATGCATCCCCTTTCCCACAACTCAGAGGGCAGGGCAACTACAGCTCCTCTCCCCACACCCCTGCATAGACACAGTTCACCCTCCCTTGCTTCAGCCTTCCTGAATGGTGCTCATGACTCAATCCATTCAATTAACCTCTGCGGGGTCTAGAAGGCCTCATTGTGTGAACATCCTTTTTTTTTTTTTATAGAAGTTTCTCTACTGGGGGGAGGCAGGCAGTGTGAAATCTTATTTTCCACTTTGCTGTAGTCAGATTTCATTTTTACCCAAGACTTCTGGGTCCAGTGGAGAAAACAGTCACGAGTTCCTTTTTCCAGGAATGCCACACAATTCCCAGGGACAGCAACACAAGAGGTCATCACAAAGACCCTGGCATTTATTTTTTCAAATTTTGAGTCAAAATATGTATACTACCATTGTCTCTCATCCCAGAAATCAGCATTCCTAAATATTTTTCAGTGACAAAGCTCAGAGCTTACAAGTATATTAAAAGCAAAAACAAGCCTCCCACCAAAGGGGGAAAAAAGCAATTTCTCACCAAACAGGGACACGCTTAGAAAAAAAAGCACTTATATTTTTACCAGAATTGTCAGAGAACAGATTCAAAACCTTTCCAAGAGAGATGGAGGGTTGCTTTATGCCCTGTTTTGGTTTGACATATGCACCAACAAGTACACCTGTGCCTAAGGGTTTTTCTAGACTTCATCTTTTAAAACCCCTGAAGTATTCTTCCTTCAGCTGGCACATTATTTTTGCACATGAAGTGTTTTGGATCAGAAAGGCTGTGATGGAAGCGCTCAGTGGTTGTGTTCTTTTTCTAACTTGGCTCGCTTTAGCTGCCGTTCCTCTCAATTCTCATGAAAACACACATGATTCCGTGATCCTGCCCCCTCTCAGTGGATAGCACCATCCCGCAGGCCTCTCACAGAGACGCCCAGGACTTTCCTACATGAATTGTCTCCCAGCCAGTGGCTGCCTTTCCTACAGCAGCCCAAGCCAGACTTTGTTACAGCCTGTGAATATTTTCCACTTCAACGTGTGATGCCAAAATCATTCCACAAGGCCCGCTCCAAGTTTTCCTGTCAAGATAAGCTTCCAGCCTGATGTATAGTAGATTAGCATAGAGCATTAAGACCACACTCACAATCTTATCAAACTGGCAGCCCAGCTTCCTAAGTTGAACAATAGAATGGATAGATCCTTTCAAACTGAAAGGTAAAATAGATTTTCAGAAAGGATATCAATTTCCACAAGACTGATTTAGTTAAGGATTTACAGAAATTAGTTAAAACTAGTTTTTAAAAATGACTATTATTTTATAAGCACAAAAATACAGTAATTTTTATCACATAAATTTATCAAGCAGCAGCAACATTTACAAATTTGCCCTTTGTCCCTTAGATCTTATTTATTTCTAGTGCTTTTTCAGAAGCATTTAGAAAATAGATGTCTGTGTGCCATGGTCCTTTTGTCAGTTTACATTTTTTAGTAATAACCAAAGAGGAAAGTCATGCTGGGTTAGAGCAACCTAGAACAGTACGCTGGCTTTGGCAACAGTGAGAAGGGACCGTTCTGGTAAGGGATAAATATCTTCTGTAAAGGCAAACTGTAGATTAACAAATGTTTATTTTCTACCTGTAAACAGATGGTTCATTTATGAATCACCAGTGTCTATAAGGAGTATATTTATTTATTGAATGAATGAGAGAATGAATAAATGAATGAACACCCCTGTTTCTCTAAGGCTGTTAATTTATCTGCTCATCCTTGAGCATATTGATTCTTGAAGACATTCCAGGTCCTTGGATCACAAGTTCTCTATGTTGACTACTCTTAGGAAACCACTTTAGATTTATGTTTGAAAACCTGCAGAGTTGTCTTTCTGCTTACGTTATATTGTTCTGTGGTTAAAAAAAAATCAATAGGCTTTCCTATTTATTTAGGCTTTCCAAAGACAGTCCTGGCAGAATTAGAGATATTAGAATCTACAAGTTCTACGAAAGGAAGCTTTTGAGTTGTTGAGAAAACTAGGAATGCCTCTTCTGGACTCTTGTGTCACCTCCGTCAGGAAGCTTCTTTAACCTCTAGCTCTCTTCCCCCCATACTTCCACTCCTGCCTTAAACGTCCCTTCCTGAGGCTCCCTGAACTCTTGTGCACAGCCTCACTGTATTTCAGTTGACTCCCTTCCTGGTCTGTGGGCTCAGTGTAGGCAACGACAGGGAATTCTTCTTGGTACCTTCAGTTCCTGGCATAGAAACTGGCACTTAGTGAATGCTCGATCAGGGTTTAAACAAATAAATAAAGGAGTGAACCATGGTATTAAATTTAACTGAAAGAACAGTGTATCTAGAGGCTGGAAAGCATTTGGAATCCTTTAATAGTGGGAAGGTTACTTTCTTCTATTTGGAGAGAAGATCAAAGAGTTACAGCATAAGAAGAGGCCTCCATATGGTTTTTATTGTCATCTTTCTTTTTTCTCCTACTGATTAAAAATAAAAAAAGAGAGAGTCCAAACTAATCTGGGAGACTGGCAGAACTGTGAAAAGGCTGTGAAACCCTATTTTTAGGACCTTCTGGCAATCCTTGTCAACCCAGGCAAAGCTGGCCCAGCGTTCGGGGCCCTCGGTTCCTAAACGCATCAACGGACACCTTGCCTCTTGAAGGCCATGTTTCAGAGGCTCCTCCTCAGAGGCTTCTCTGTCAACCCCGCTCTCCCTTCCTGCTAGTTCCACCTGCCTGGCTCTCAGCAGAGTGCACTGATGCCTTCTTGCTCTGTGGACTTTCCAACGAAAGTTAGTATTACCACTCTGCTGCCCCTTACACTGGATTCTGCCTAAGTTGCTGCCAATCTCCTATCCCTGTTACTGAATGCAAGTCTGTGTGCCCGATGCACAGTGAGGCAAAACAAACGGAAACATTGGAGTTTAGAGCCGAGAAAGGTTTATTGCAGGGCCATGCAAGGAGATGGGTGGCTTGTGCCCAAAAAAACCACGAACTCTCCAAAGGGTTTCAGCAAAGCATTTTTAAAGGCAAGATGAGGGGGAGGTATGGTTGGCTGCTGCAGACTTCTTGGTGCAGGAATCCTTTGTTCTTGCAGCTGTCCACATAGGTCAGGTCACAGTGTTCCTGTAAACTTCCAGTGAAACAAATGCTATTCTCCGTTCTGCAACTTTTAATCTCTATATGGTTGCACTCTTAAAGGTCAGAGCCTTGAGAACAGGCCATCCTGTATATTTCAGGCTCTAGGCAACATTCTTTTACGAAAGGTGCAGAGCCCGCATGACTAAGCACAGGCAACAGAGCACAAAGGTTTAAGTAAAAGGAACAGATCTAATATGGAGTCAGATTTGTTATATCCTGAGCCATCTTATTTTGTCTGGCTACCTAGTCCTTTTACTTTGTATCCCTTGTGGAGATTTTGACACATATCCTGATCTTGAATGGAATCCATCTCTTCCTTGTCCACAGGTTTTTTTCTACCTGAAGAATCTGGCAGATGGATCTCTTCAAAGCAGAGTAAGTCATCTGACAAAGCTCTCTGCATGGGACGGGCATTGAAGACCATAAAGGCAACAAGTGCAGAATCTAGGGAGACAACCAGGGCGATGGGAAATCCTCAAAACAGGCAGGAAGACTATGCTATAGGGAATTAAAAGCTGAAACAAAGAATTAGTGTCACAGAGGCCAGGACGCCAAATAGAGACCATGAGAAATAGCTACAGGGTGACAGCAACAAGCCCTTGCTTCTGCATGAATTCTTTGCTCCTGTCAAATAAATCTGTAGTTATGTCCTATTAGTGAGAAGGAAAGCCCAGGAGGAGGACTGTTTGTGGTTCTGAATCAAGACTCTCCACACTTGTGTTCCCGTGCTCTAACCTCTCTGCCTTGATTTCCTCTTCTGTAAAATGGAACTAATAATAGTACCTATACTAGGAAGTTTTTCTGGGCATTAAATGAGATAATGTAAGTAAAGTAATGGCACAGCCATGCTCAGCAGAAGGCTCTCAATAAGTACTAGTTGTCATTATTATCACAGTGAAGACAGTAGTATTTAGTGTGACTAGCATGGGTCATGCTAAAAGAAGTTAAGGTTTTAGGATCCCCCCAAAGAAACACTGAAAGAGTCAGAAGAATAGCATTTGCTGATAGGTAGCTCTGAAATGGAAAAATATTAAAAGTTTGGTTATTTTATTTAGAGTTGTTCTTACAGCTTTATTGGGGCGTAATTGGCATGCAATAAACTACATGTTTAAAGTATACAGTTTGATGAGTTCTGACATATGCATACACCGGTAGAGCCATTACCACAATCAAGATAATGAACATATCCACCACCCCGAAAAGTTTTCTCCTACCCTTTTATAATTGCTTCCTCCCACTCCTCCCCACCCCACCCCCTAACATCCTTAGGCAACCACTGTCACTATAGATTAATTTATATTTTTCTAGAATTTATATAAATGGAATCACAGAGTATACTTTTTTCAAATTTTATTTTGGTCTGTCATCTTTGACTCCCTGTGATTATTTTGAAATTAATCTACATTGTTGTTTGTGTCAATAGCTCATTCCTTTTCATTGCTGAATAATATTCCATTATACAGCATGATTTGTTTATCCATTCCTCTGCTCGTGGACATTTGGGTTGTTTCCACAGTTTGGAGCTATTACAAATAAAGCAACAGTGAACATCCATGGACAAGTCTCTGTATGGACCTTGACTTTCATTCCTCTTGAGTAAATATCTAGGATGACAATGGCCAGATCATACGATAAATGTAGGCTTAACTCTTGAAGAAACTGCTGAATTATATTTTCCGAGATAGTTGCACTATTTACAAACTTAATAGTCAAAGGCTTATCTTTTGAATTATTTTTATAAAGGTATGAAACAGCTTTGGTTCTTGTCTCTATCTGGATCTAAGATTGCTAGCTAGGTCCATAGGCCCTAACTGCTGACCTCCCTTGGAAACAACCTAATTGTTTTGTTGCTTCGGCAGAATAAACTTTTTAAAATGCAAACCCATAAAATTAAACGAATCAAATGATAAAAAGCAAGCAGCATAATGGCTATTGGGTAAGGCATTTATTTGTTTAACTTCAAACTGTCTCTTTCAAGTTTCAGTAGTGGAGGCCTGGCAAGAACAGTCCAGTATATGCTGCTCAAATCAACCTTGTCCTGTGGCCTTCCAGCCCATCCCTCCAGGTCCCTGCCACCCTCTCATGATATAGTGCCTAGTTGAGAACCCCATTCCATATTCATATTCTTTTTTTTTTTTTTTTTTGCGGTAGGTGGGCCTCTCACTGTCGCGGCCTCTCCCTCTGCGGAGCACAAGCTCCGGACGCGCAGGCTCATGGCTCACGGGCCAAGCCGCTCCGCGGCACGCGGGATCCTCCCGGACCGGGGCACGAACCCGTGTCCCCTGCATCGGCAGGCGGACTCTCAACCACTGCACCACCAGGGAAGCCCCATATTCATATTCTTGATGTTACTTGCAGCCTTCACCTCTGAGGGTGCCATATCCCTATGCCCAAAATCCTATTCACGTAACTGGGATGGGGAAGAATTGTCAAATAAGTCTCAAAACAAATTTAAACTACAAGTACACCGTGTTGTTCAAAATAATTGGTCACCTCAGTTCCAAAAGGTTAGAAATCTCTGTTCTAAGACTCTTGTTTCAAGATGAAAGGCCCCAAATCCAGTGATGTCAACTGGACGTTCTAATAATGGGACCATCAATATTCCTGCATATTTGGCTTCCAGCTGTTAGTGTAAATCACACTCCTTTCCTTCTACATCCCCCTCCCACACCCAAATCCCGGCTCTCTCTCTCTCTTTCTGTCTCATGGTCATGGGAACTCTGGTTTCCTAACTAAAGGAGAAAAGAGGAGATTTTGGCATGGAGAAGGATCAGGAGAGTTGAAGAGGAAAATGGAAGGTAAAAGCTTATGAATTCGGTTTATGCATCTTTGGTTAGAGGAATGAAAGACCAGAAGCTATTCAAGAGGGATTCGGTAGAATTTGGAGTATGTCAGCCTTCTTCAGGTCCAGGGCACAAATGTGTTGACTCACTGTGAGGCATAAAAACAATACCTGGGGTACCAGAGGACGGGACACTTGGGAAGTGTTCAGAGGCTGCTCTGTGGGCATGGCCGTCGGCCTACATAGCAAGAAAGGGACTTTATCAAGTAACTTTGCAGGCAGTGGATATAGGTTGTGACAACAATAACAGCGATTAAAAAGCATAGCTAACGCTTACTGAGCTCTGCTGTGTCTTAGGTATCGTGCTAGATGTCTTACAAAAATTATTTCATTGTACCTGCAAGATAAATGCATGGTCCTGAGTTTCCCAGATGAGGAAATAAAAGCATAAGAAGGTTAAGTAACTAGTGAGGCCACACAGCTGGCATGTCTTGGGGCCAGAATTAGGCACAGTCAGTCTGCTTCTAGAACCCCTGCTCCCAGGGAAGGGGGTTAGAGTGGGAGGGGGTTAGGTGCATGTGGCACTGAAGCTGACAGGCTGTCGTGTGCTGTGTGAGAACATGTGCGGGCCCCTTTGTAAATTCTCAGGAATAAGTAGGGGGTTCTCTTAAGAAAGAGGAGACCCCTCACTATAGTTACTGAGTCCAGGCTCATACTGCTTGCCCCACAACAGGCCAATAAATTGAGAGACGATGTATTGGGACAAGGAATAGCAACTTTACTTGAAAAGCCAGCAGACCAAGAAGGTGGTGAACTACTGTCCCAAAGAACCACCTTACCTGAGTTAGAATTCAGGCTTCTTTTATACTAAAGGGGGAGGAGGGGTGTGGCTGGTTTTTGCAAACCTCTTGGTGCCGGAATCCTTTGTCCTTGCAGCTGTCCAGGAGGTCTGGTCACAATGTTCCTATAAAACTCCACCAAGACAATTGCCATTTCCTGTTCTGCAACTTTTTATTATACCTTTAAGGTCAAGCCTGGGAGGTAGAGCCTTGAGAATGGGCTATCATGTATATTTCAGGCTCTAGGCAACATTCTTTTACAAAAGGTGCAGAGCCAGCATGCCTAAGCACAGGCAACAGAGCACAAAGGTTAGAGCTAAAAGAACATATGGAGTCAGGTTTGTTCTTCTCTGTTACACTATCACGCAGATGTGGGCTGTCCAGCACAGCTGCCTGGGTACCAGAAGAACCCGGCAAGTGTCAATTCCTGCAGAAAATCTTAACCACAGAACCGTGTCTATCAAGGGTTGCACTTTATGAAACCATGTTACAATTTTAAAGAGGTTGTTTGTAGTGGAAGTTTCAATCTGGGCAATTATGAATGTTCCAGAAAACAGACATGCAAGTGTGATCATCTCAGGTCAACTAGCAGCAGGAAGGAGCACAGGCTGAAGCAGTTCCTGGAAAGGATGTTCAAGCACAGCTGACGGAGGAATGCAGCCACCTGAGCACGTCTGAACTGAAGCCAGGGTAGGAGTCACCAAAAGCTCCTCTCCTGACAGGGATCTCTTTAACCACAGAAGTCACCAGCTCCCAGAGAAATCTGAAGGTTTGGGTGGCTACAGGCAAAGAAGTCTGCCTGTGACCTGGGAGTTTTTCCAGCTTCAAGTCCTGACTTCAGGCTCAGGAGGAAGGAAGCGATTCAGCTCTGCCAAGACCCAGGAACAGAGCTCTGCTTCTATACCCCTGTGCCTGTCGTCCTGTTCCTGCTCGGCTGGAAAGCTCCCCTTTGGAAGCACAATCAAGCACCTCCTCCGAAAGGCCTTCCCAACACTCTCCTTGGTGCCCACTATCTCCCAGCCCATGGTTTTCTGAAGGGCCTGTCACAATGGAGCATATTCATTTGTTTTCAACTCTATCTCTCCACACTAAGGTGGAAAGTTCTTTAGAGGCTGCAATCCTGTATTGTTCACCTCTAGCTCAGCACAGGACACAATATATTTTTAGAATGAAGGAATGGCAATGAGGAGTTGGTACAAACTGCAACAAAGAAAGCCAAACTTGCTAGAAATCCTAAACTCTTTTCTGATTTTTCTGTATCTTCCCCTGGGCCAGTATTGCTCCTCCCTCACTAGGAAAACTGGTAATACTATGTGACAGAGGGACACTGTCCTTAGAACGTCTCAGCAAGCCCCAGGCCTCAAAGGCACCCAACTGACAGCTCCCATGATGGATGAGATTGCTTGAAAAAGAGAGGCCAGCCAGAGCTGGCAATGCTGGGGCTGATGCAAAGAGAGCAGGGCAAATGGGAAATTTAGGGATGTCAAAACAGACTTAAAATTTGAGATATAAAGATAAGACTCTCCTAAAAATAAAAGTCGGTCCCACAGCTTTGTCACCACCGTTACCATGTTTTGATGTGTAGACATACCTTCAAGAACAACTTTCTCCATCTCCTTCTTCCAAACAGGGTGAAGGGAGGGCAAGAGAAGAATTGTTTCAGAACATATTTAACCTGGCACCTTTTGATTTATTCTCTCTGCCTTACCAGTGTCTCCTTTCATAGCACTAAGAGCCGTGTCTTCCGAATCATTCAATTTCTAGGTCCATTATTACATGGACTCCTGTGCAGCTTCCAGCTTTTAAGAATAATTAATAAAATGTAAAATACAATAAAATAACTGATGTTTATTATATCTAAGTTTTTTTTAAAAAAGAGAGTATAGGCCTTCACATGGCTTAATTTTACCCAAAAAAATGTTTTGTGTGGGAGTGGGGTTAATTTACCATATTGATTCCTCTGAGACATTCCTTGAGCTATAAATTGACATTAATTATTCATAGCCCAGAGAGGTCCTATATTAGGAGAAAATATTTCCATTAAGACTTAATTCACTAGCTCAACACTTTAAAAAGTTGATGCCTGGGTTACTCAGAGGTAGAAACATAGTCTAACCATGGCAGCCTGGGGATGAGTCTGAACTGCCTGCCATAATGCAGACTGCAACTGACTAGGGAGAGAGAAACAAACCAACAAAAATCTCCCTCTTGCCTACACTATTTACAGAGAGAATCATTATCCTTATCACCATCCAGATAAAAAGACTCTTGGCTGAGCCCCCAAGATCATCTTCCTCAATAAGAAAGGACTTTGTTCCTTCTCCTCAGACATCTTTTGTGCCCACCCTTCTTGTTTTTATTACTTCCCTACTAGGACAAATGCTCACAAAAATATTCCCCAATCTGGCTCCTCCATGGGGAATTGACCACAGGTCACAGACCATGGAATGACATACTACATTATCATCCAATCAAACAAAAAAATAATAAACAGGAGGAACTAGCTACGAGGTCTTGAAAGCATAGACCTCATAGCCAGTTCTGCCTTTGAAGTTTCACTTTTTTATTCAATACTGATGTGGTGTTGTTCTTAGCCTGTGACCTGTGTGCCGTCCCCCGCAGATGGTAGAGATCTGAGGACCATTGTTGTGGAGTATGTTCATTAGATATGAAAAAAGAGACTGTGAATGAATGAAACAAAATGTCAACTCCCTTCAGATTCTTTAAGAATAAAAGCAAACAAGCCAGATACTGAATACTGCTAGGTTTTATGTGTGTCAGGGAGCTAAACTAATATCGTCTATCAAAGGGGGAAGAAAAACAGGAAACGATCTCCAAATTAAGGTGTTTTTTTAAAAATAATGTTTGCCAAATCTAGGTGATTTTGTTGCATCCTTTTTCAATAAAATACCATTTGTACCATGTGTAGAGTATATACCAAAGCCTCCTCATGTGACTTTGAAAGGGATGAAATTCTTCAACAGATGGAGGAAGAATGGATGCCATAGACAGAGATAATCCATATGCTAGAGAATGTTGTGAAATAGCTCACTTCATGGAATGGAAAGGTCAGTTGTTAGGATGAAAATTCAAATTCAGCATGCCCGTCTCCGAGTGCGTGCCTTCCTTCATTTATTCTGTCAAATATTTATAGAGTGCCTGTTACCTGCCGACACTGAAATTGGCCCTGCAGATACAGCAGTGAGGAAGAACAGTTCCCTACCCTCAAGAAGATGACAGTCCAGTCTGGGTACAACTGCCTACAACACCCTTATCACTCACTATCAACTGTGTCACAGGTCGACAAGAAGTCATGTTTATCAAGGATGCATAAGAAAGCCTGACCCTTAATTTTAAGACTTACTACTATTCTTTCATCAGTTCCTTTCTTAATCCTCCTCTGGACTGGAAGGTCACATCTGCCTCTGTCTGGTGTCCACTGCCCACCTCCCACTCCCATCTGTTCATTTTCCCATGGTGCACCTTGCTTCTCCCCGTCTCCACCGAGAGGAAGAGGTCTGGCTTTTTTGTTCATGCATTTTGGTGAAAAAGAATTGGGAGAATGTGTAGAAAGTGACCAGGGGCAGAGGGTGGTCAAGGAAAAGGTGAAGGCGACTTGAACAAAGATAAGTGCCTCACCGCAGAGTTAAAGGAGGACCTGGGGGACATATTCGAGAGTGAGGTCATGAGAGACAGATGCTCTGGGACACAGGCAGGATGGGACACGTGTGGATGAGAAAATGGAAGGGAGGTTTTAAAAAACCACTCTGGGTTATGACTTAGATTCCTCATAATGTTATTCAAGAGATGCAGATAATATCTGCAGTCACCTAATGCCTTTTTTCTTTTTGCCATGCCACGTGAGGGCCAAAGATTTTCAAGTTAACGGTTCTCATTCTCATTTTCCAATTGAAATACCTGAGGCACAGGGATATGGAGGGATTCAAGGGATTGCATAGCTATTCAGGCAGCAGTTTCAGACTGCAACCTGGATCTCTAAACTCAAGGCTTTGGACCTTTTCTACTCAGAGCAGACTCTGAAGCCAAACTGCTCTCATGGGAATCACAGCCTTGCTACTTACTAACTGTGCCTGGATTTCCCTAATGATAGCGTAACAGAGAAGAACAAACCTGACTCCATACTATTCCTTTATCTCTAACCTTTGTGCTCTGCTGCCTGTACTGTCACTGCTGGCTCTGCACCTTTTGTAAAAGAATGCTGCCTAGAGCCTGAAATATACAGGATAGCCCATTCTCAAGGCTCTGACCTTTAAAGGTATAACACTTTTCCATTCACGTAGACATAAAAAGTTGCAGAACAGAGAATAACATTTGTTTTATTAGAGGTTTATAGGAACATCAGGACCTGACCTAGTAGAAGCCTGCAAGAACAAAGAATTCAGGCACCAAGAAGTCTGTAACAACCGAGCATTCCCCCTCTCCTTTTAGTATAAAAGAAGCCTGAATTCTAACTTGGGTAAGAGGGTTTTGGGGGACACTAGTCCATCATCTTCTCTGTCTGCTGGCTTCTGAATAAAGCTGCTATTCCTTGTCCCAACAACTCATCTCTGGATTTATGGGCTTGTCCTGCAGTGAGCAGTACAAGCTTGGACCTGGTAACAATAGTTCCCACCTCAGAGGGTGGTTGTGAAGATAAATTGATTAATATATGAGAAAATTTTGCAATAGTCATAGTAAGCACTGGAGAAATGTAGATAATAACAGCAGTACTAGCATTAATAACAATAATAGTAATAGTAATGGGAGTAGAAATAGCGATGGTAGCAATATTAGTAGAAGTCATTTGCCACAGGTCTTGTATTTTGCTGAAAAAAGTTTACAAACTGGCTTCTGGTTCCTTATACATGGGAATATTACACGCCACTTAGGCTTACTAGAGATACATTATGATTTTTAACAATAGTTCATTTCCCTTCCAAAATTACAGGTACAGGTAAACTCCTTAGCCACTGTATCAGAATACAGTCTCCAATGAACAAAGAAAACGGTCTTTTTAAAATTCCACGTTGAAAACGGACCATACTCTCACAACAGTAAATAAGGCAAAGAGAAAGCTGTTACGCATCCATTTCTTCCCATATGTGTCCCGCAGCTTTAAAGGTTTAAATGATCTCCTTCTTGCCATGGGTGCCACTCACAGG